>NC_085046.1:51182569-51809194 GCF_963662255.1 Cinclus cinclus
TGTTAGGTTCAGGACTCTTTAGGATGACAGTTTCACAGAGTAAGAGTATTCTGAATTCGAAGCAACCAACAAGGATCTGCAGTGAATGGCCCATATAGGGATAGAACCAACAACGTTGGCATCATTAGCACCATGCTCTAACCAACTGACCTAATCTTTGTGTGGTAATCTAGCTATATGCATACTATAACTTCAGAAAAATTATTTCTTGGAGATTTCTAGTGTGTGTTCAATTTTCTCCTTTTTTTTTTTTTTTTGCCTGAATGAAGAAAATCTGATAAGGAACACTTTTTTCAGGAATTTAAGACACTTAAAGGTTTATGAAAAAATATAAGAATTAAAATTTAATAATTTTTTAAAATCATATATTTTAGCTAATTTTTCCATTTCACAGTTAATTTCTCCAGAACTACTGTGTGTTCATGAGTAATTTTTTTGTTTCCCTCAGATCAGAAATATTCTTTTGAAGAAGTTGTGTTCCTGTTCCTAGACTCCATATCTTCCACATATACCTGCCATTCAGGTACCTGTAAATGTGGTTTTCTAAGCATGCTTATTGTGTGGAGCTGAATATGTAATCAAGTGTTTCTTTCACTAAAATTATGGTTGTGACTGAGCCTGTGTTTCCCTCTTTTTTGGTGTACTGTGCTGCTCATTTTTGTAAGCACAGCATGTCCCACTATGGCAGCATCCACTGGGAGGAAAAAAAATAAAGGACAAATTGTAACTTCTGTCAATGGTTTTGGCTGGGCAAAAGAAAAGACAAAAACTCCTGGGAACCTTTGGCATATTGGAAAGAAGTTTCTGGCATACCAGTGCATCTGAAAAGGAAAACAACCTGGCTCACAAAACAAGGATGTTTTATGTTGCCTGTTGGTCTGTTATAGGTAAAATTATCTTGAAATACCATTCTGAATATTGAATTTTGAAGTGCCATCAAAAGAAATACACTTAACTTCTGTTTGATTACTTGACATGCAACTAGAAATTAGATGAAAGGTCTTTTAAAAGAATTCCCATTCTGTGTTGCCATGCTAGAACTGAAAAGAACTTTTGAAAGTGATTCTTATCTGCTCTTTGATAAAAGGAAATTGATTGCAACTTATAATACACTGTCCCAAGCTTAATATTGTGACTTCTGTGCTACGAAAAGCAGTTTCTGGATAGCAGCATCTTTTACCGATCAAGAGAAAGAATAATTTCTTAACTGTACAGAAATCAAACCTTGAGGAGCAGTTCCAGTTAAAAGCATTACTGGCTTTGGGAACAACTCCCTAGTAACACTTATAGTACTGCTTTAACCTTTAAAAACTGCTATAAACCTTGTAAAGCCAGATTGAGTCAAGTACTTCAGAATGTATTTTAGAGAAAAAGACTACTTAGGCAAAGGAATAAAAAAGATGCAATTAAGTTAACAGTAAGTCTTCTATCTGGAACTTTTTTTTTTAGTTTTTGGAAACTGTAAGACTGTAGAGGAGTTGACTTGCTCAATTTTTATTCCCTCCAGCTCTCATCTAAAATTAGAAATAAAAAATGGAATATAGCAGTTGATGCTTCTGATAAGGTAGGGAAACATATAATTTTATGTAAAGACAGAGGCATATTTAAACTTTGAACGTAACAGCAATCCTTCTGTTATTAGGGGAGCAACTTGTCTCAGGACCTTAATTCTGTAGTATTTCTTTCCCTGTACTATCAGTGGGGGAATAGAAGAGCCCTTAGTAATAACCTCAGTTCCAGCTGTAGCTTTCTCAGGGGGAAACCACACTGACTTTTCTGACAACACAAAGAGTGTAGCAGAGGGCAAGTTTCATGGCTACTGCTGCACTATAAATATACTGTATTACTCAGTTGATGAGATGCTCTTCCAGTAAGCTAAAAACTAATCTTGGTGTTTAAATACCACTGTCATCTGAAGAAGATGTAAAAGTCTGGATAATGGACATAGCTTAGGAGCAAATAGAGTAACATATACAACCAGGAATCTTTTTTTTTTTTATGGAAGCTGATATTCTATTAATTGTATTGAAAATTACAGATTTTTCAGTCTTCTCTGAAGCAAGAAACACTGCCTTAAGCTAAATCTAGAGGTCTTCTGAACATTTTGACATGTACATTTCTACTGAAACAGTTAGATGCAGTTAATTGGCAAACACGTACTACCATTGCGAGAAACTGTCATCACTCTCATGCTTAGAGGATGAACTGCTGCTGTAAGGCAGGCCTCAGAGCACAGAATCACAGAGCACATGCATTCACTGACTTGAAAGTATTCTTTTTTATCACAAGGCCTTTGCATAAGTTGTGCTTTTGGGAGTAGGTGGACCTGTTCTGTACAAACAGACTGTGCTTTGTCTTAATTGTAATTTTGCATTCCATGCATGGGAGAGAATATGGAGTAAAACTGAAGAATATGTGCGGTATCTTCTTGAGAAATAGAAGCTATGAAAGGGTTGACTGTCTCCAAATTATTTTCACATCACCACTCAAAATGCTGAATCATCACTCAGCATTTAAGTACCCAATACTCCTCAACAGAAAATTAAGACAGAGAAACTTATTTCTCTGTGTCAACTGAAACTTTTATTGCCAACACGTACATGCTAATGATCTATTGACTAACTGTTCTTTGCAAGAAAGTAATCCATGAACAATACTTGATTTCCACTGATCCTGGCCTGAAAGTGCTACACTACTTTTATTGTCAAGTGTTATGATTAGAGAGTGTGCAAAGTAGCAGGTCAGAAAATGGCTTTTTTATCAAAGAGTCATAGAGACTGGGAAATTGTGAAAGGGTTTTCTCATAGAAAATATCAGCTTCAGCAAAGAGAGGAAATAATGCTGATTCTGAAATATCACAAAGTTATAATAAAGGAGTTGCACTGGAAATCTGTCCTCTTCCATTGGGAATCATCTTCCCCAGATTATTTCCCATGGAGTATTTCTCTCTCTTGTCTTTCCAATATCTCAGGGCCAGAGAACATATTCTATAGAAGAGAGTGGACATAGTAAAACAGTTGAACTAAAACTCCTCTGTAGTGCAGTGACAGCTTATTCAAATCCACTGTGGATTTGGATGCTCTGTTTTTTGGCAAAGCCTTCGGGAAGCAGATGCTTTCATATTTTGCTTCAAAGCATTTCCACAGAACATTTTTCCTTTCTTTATTAGAGAGCGACAAGTATGCTAAATTTATTATCAGAATTTACTTTATTCAAAACATAATTTACTCTTTTCCTTAAATTTCACTAAAAAATGCTATATTTTCTTGGGTAAATTTCTATTTCATCTTAACTTTATTTTCCTCAAGCTGATACATTTATATATCTAAAATGTTTATCTGCTTAAATATTCTCTATAAAATTGTAAAAAATAACAGCAGATGGAATCCTCTTGTTGTTTGCAAACAACATTTGATGACGAATGCACAATATTGTCATCCAAAATTGCTGTTTATGGTGAACTGCAGCCTTTAATAAGAGCTTTCTGTATATATTGAGCAGTATCCTGGATTTCTGTAAAATGCTTCAATAAACTTGTCAGGCAGATTTCTCTCCCTCCAGGAAGAGACAACTTAATGCCTCCTCTATGCTTACCTCTGTTTTGGATTTATCAGTGGAGGCATGCATGTGTATATACACACTAGAAGGTTTTTATGAATTGCACAGTTATTGTTATTTCCTCCTCATACACAGAGTAAAAAGCTCCTTTCAGCATGACTGAATTTTAATTCTGTTTCAGAGAATAACAGAACAGGAAAGCATCAGTCAGACTTTGAGAGAGCATGTTGTGGGTGTCCTGTATAATCTGTGTGGCTGTAGGTGGCACAGTCTAGACTTAAGTAACCCTTAGAACAACATGATTTGTCTCACATAACCTTGCTTTTGGTGTCTGGAGGATTTTATCGACTCTAAACTCCTCAGGATAGAGTTTTCCATGCTGTGCATGCACCTCCAGCTGTTTGTATCCAGCAATTTTTTGTATAAGCTTCAAACCAACATGGCACAGTTATTTATAAGATGATGATTAGTGGGAAATATGTTTAGCTCACTTGAAAGAATAAATCTGAAAATATTTTTAAGAACCAAGAGCAGTATCCTTTCCTTCTCTCAATCCACCAAACCCCATATTTTAGTGCCAGCAGTTGAGGTGGTGAACCATACCTCATCATAAATGTTCTTTTTAATTCCATATAAAACAACTCACTTTTAGCCATGCCAAAAGCCTCTGAAAAAAGAGTTTTTGAGCATGAGCAAAAAAGCTTTTTCATCAAGGCACCATATTTTTCTAGATGTGATGAGCATTCGTTACACTCTGGACTATTTGATATTATTTACCTTTATGATCACACCAGTTCAAACTATCCAGTCTTGCGTGACAAAGTGTAGTCCAGACACTTGAGCCCTGGTGGGGATGGGGAGTTGCGGTGGAAGCAGTTTCAACATTGTGGGTTAAGATGTCACCTCTTCCATGCTTCCCACCCTTTAGCCCTAAGGAGGAAAAGATACAGAGGAGGTGTGAGCTCAACCTACAAGATCATGGTGGAGGTAGGTGTGGTGCAGAAGGATACTAGGGCAGAGACATGAAGATACTGGGAACTGGAGATGAAAAGAGAGGAGTGGGGTGGTTACAGAGATAAGATTACATGAATTAGATGCTTGCTGCATGGGGAAGGGAAACTAAAGCTGAGATTTTGTGAGTAACTTCAATATTTGTTTCTATTTTTTTCTTCTCACTGTAATGATCATTGAAACACGTGATGGTGTCCTGAACACTTGTCTTACATAATAGCAGCCTTCTATTCATCTCCTACTCCAATTAGAGGCAGTTTCGGTCTCTTGAGAACTTCTACAGAAATCTCCTTTTCACAGCAGCAGAACAACACTTCTTTTGTGTCACCTAACAGCCTTGTTCCTTGGACAATAAGCTGACCCAGCATTGCATCACTTGGTAGCATATTTTGCGCTCAGCTGCTCTATCCAGGAAAGTAGGAAGAGGGTATTCTGAACATGAAAGTTGATAGTTTAGCTTCCTTTATAATATGTGATCTGCTAGGATTATTTTTCATTGAAACAGCTGCAAGTACACTTCTAATTTCATGCCGAAGGTGCTGTTTCCTTTTCTTGGCTTAAATGGATATATTTATTTTTTATTATACAGAGAAAGACTGCACTGTACAGACTACTTCCCTACAACATCGTCTCTCCCATGCCTGCCCACTAATTTTGTAAGGTTGTTCTTTTCATGTTTGGAATTAATCCAAGTTTGTGTGTGCATTTCTGCCATATTTGGCACGGGAGATGAGAAGAGGTTGTGCCCTCTATGTAAGTGTCTAGCTGGTTCTTTGCCGGGGGCTGGATGAGGAACTGACTGAGAATTTATCTGTCAGAAGTAAAGGGAAGGCAGGGACAGGTGACTCTCAGCAAGGAAGACAAGAGTGGATGAGGCTCTCTGTGGACAGCTGGGAGCAGACACATTCACAAGCCCTGGTCCTCATGGGGAACTTCAACCACCCTAATATCTATTGGAGGGACAACACAGCAGGGCATAAGCAATACAGGAGATTCTTTTAAGGTGTTGATCGTAACTTCCTTCTCCAAGTGAGAGAGGAGACAAACAAGGAAGGGTACTCTGCTGGACTTTATTCTTAACAACAAGGGGCTAGTGGGGAATGTAGTCCTCCAAGGCAGCCTTGTCTGCAGTGACTGTGAAATGATGGAATTTGAGGTGCTTAGCAAGGAGGGCACACAGCAGGCTCCCTGCTCTGGCCTTCAGAAGCACAGGCTTTGGCCTCATCAAGGATTTTCTTGGTAAAGGGTCATGGAATAGAGGGAAGAGGAGACAAAGAAAACTGGTTGATATCCAAGGATCACCTCCTCTGAGCTTAGGAGCAATGCATCCCAAGAAAAAGGAAGTCAGGTAAAAATATCAGGAGGTTTGCTTGGATGAATAAGGAGCTCCTGAACAAGCTCAAACATAGAAAGGAAGCTTACAGAGGGTGGAAGCCAGGACAATTAGCCTGGGAGGAATACAGAGAGGCTGTCCAAACAGCCAGAGATTTTGTTAGGAAATTAAAGATTCAATAGATTTAAACCTGCCCAAGGAGGTCAAGAGCAAACAGAAGAGCTTCATAGATTTAAACCTGCCCAAGGAGGTCAAGAGCAAACAGAAAAGCTTCTAGATCTATGTTGGTGATAAAAAGAAGACCAGGGAAATGAGGGGCCTCTCTGGAGGGAAACAAGAGACCTGGTAACCCAGGATAAGGAGTGGTTTAAGGTACTCTATGACTTTTTTGCTCCTGTCTTCACCAGCAAATACTCCAGCCACACTGCCCAAGATACAGAAGGCAGAAGAAGGAGCTGGAAGGATGAAGAATCACCTACTGTAGGAGAAGATGAAATTTGAGATCTAAAGAACCTTAGAAAACCTTTCAAAATATTCAAGGTGCAAAACTATGAGATGAGATGTATCTGTGAGTCCTGAGAGGACTGGAAGATTAAGTACCAAAACTACTATCCATCCTATTTGATAAGTTGTGGTGGTCTGGTAAAGTTCCTATTGACTGGAAAAAGGGAAACATAAGCTCCATTTTAAGAGAAAAAAGGAAGACCCAGTAAACTACAGGCCAGCCACTTTCTCCTCTGTGACTCACAAGGTCATGGAGCAGATCCTCCTGGAATATATGCTAAGACATATTGAAAGCAAAGAATTTAATTGTGACAGCCAACATGGCTTCACTAAGGGCAAGTCATGCTCGACAAATCTGTTGGCCTTCTAGCATGGAGCTACAACATTAGTGGATGAAGTGTAAGAGACTGGAATATTAATGACTCAGCCACTTGCAAAAGCAGCAGGTGCTTTGCTGATGTGCAAGGTCACAACCAGGTGCAGAGGAGGTGCACACCTAGCACTGGAGCTAGGTCACATTCACACATAGGCCTGATGATATCCATCCTTTCTGATGGAGCATAATTGGGTCAGCATGCTGATGTGAGACACAGGTCATAAATCATCAAAGATGCCCAAAGTGCCCCCAAACTTATTACTGGGGCCTTCCACTAGAGGACTGCATGTGATCCAGTGTTGCAACAGATCCACAGTGCTGCAAAAGACAGTGTAAAACTCCCCCCATAGGGGAGGTGCTTGGGCATTCCACCTAAACCTAAATGTGTATTAACGGATTGAACTTTGTGTTTCATGGCTTTCCCCCACCCCCCATGGAGCAAGACTGTGACCATCACTTTGACCAGACAGAAAAATTGCAACAATCAAATCTTGTTGCTGGATCCATGGGCCGTGATATCTTTCTACTCTTACCCTTTTTTCTCTTTCTTTCTTTCTTTCTTTTCCTTATATATTTTCTTAAGTGTAATTTTTATGCTTTTATGTTCCTATATATTACTGTAGGTAATAATAATCTAAATGGCTACATGCCCCCTTTCCATTGCAGCCAAATTGTTCTAAAATAAATCTTACCTATATATATCTTTAGGAACATCCATCATTCAGTGTTGTGTCATGTCATTCTAATCTGCTCCAAGGGCTCTATTAGCAAGGACTTTAGTTATCCTGCCTGTCAAGGGCAGGTCATAACATGGATGAAGGATAACGGATGTCACCAGAAATAGAGAGGGACTTATTACCAAGCCCTATAGTGATAGGTCAAGGGGTAATTGCTTTAAACTAAAGTTTAATTTTGATTACATAGTAGGAAGAAAATCCTCACTCAAGGAACTGGTACCCCAGAGAAGTTGTGGACTTCTCTTTCTGTGTCTCTCCCTGGCATTGTTCAAGGCTAGGTTGGATGGGGCCTTGTGCAACATGGGCTCACGGGAAGTGTTGTTGTCCATGACAGGGGTTGGAACTAGCTGATCTTTAATGTCCTTTCCAACTCAAACCATTCTATAATTCAATGATTCCTTGTTAGGAGCCATCAGCTTTATTTACTTGCATATGTCATTCTTCTTTCAACTTCTTTATTTGCTTTTTAGGGCCCCTCCAAGCATTCCGTAGCTGCTTTGGGGTTTTTTGTCAGCTGGTACATGCTTTTTCATTGGTTCTTTATGAAGGAAAGAATTAATCTATCTGTGTTTCGTTCCAGTGCCTGAAGCCAAGTAAAATCTCCTGCTGTCTTAATTCTTTCATACTGTTTTTGAGTCTGTAGTGGCTTGCAGTCTGAGCCTGCTTCTGCACCTTTTCATTTAACTTGAGCATTTTCACTGGTCTTATTTGTACTTCTCTGTCTCCGGGGATTTCCAGTGCATGTATACTGACTAACACAAAATACATTTTTGTCCATGTTTGGTTACTTCTTTTTGGCTAATTCTGAGTGTGTTTTTATGTGCCCCATTTTCAAGCATGCATTGCTAGGGAAATAGTGTTCTTATAATATCCATCGGCAATATTCATTATAGTATTTAATCTTAAACACTGAGCTTAAATAGCCAATAACATTCTATTTTGTCTCCAGATGAAACAGAGTTGTTCTGGAAATTGTAAACCAAACTATTTTGATGTTTACATATTGAACTAAAAATTTGATATCCAGATTTTGTTCTTTCCCATGCAATTTGTCTGCAGATAATCTTATGTACAGATTGATTTTGTGCAAATGGCTTAAGTGGAAAGATCCATTTTTCTGGAAAACTCTATTAAAATGAATTTTTCTAAGTTTACACTTATTATTTATATAAAATATGTTTTCTGTTGTATTAGCTTTTCTTTCAGAGTCCTTCCATATCTAATAAGGGGAAACTTTAAGCAGTTGTAGCGTATACTTTGATAAAACGCTGTGGAATATGTCACTAAAGATTTTAATTGATGGATATACATATGGTTGTTAGCAATGTTACAGCACTCCTGTGAAAAGGCTTTATCTTGTTCCACTTAAGAATACAACCTTAAGACTGTGAGTGTTGCTGCTTGGCATCAATATAATTGAAACACTGATCAATTATTTCTTTTCTGTGTTTGTAAAAAATGCACAAGTTCTTCAGATGAAAAAATATATTTAATTCCCTTATTTTCATAGGATCATAGAATGGTTTGTATTGGAAAGAACCTTTAAAGCTCATCTAGTCCAAGGTGAGCTTGGCAGGTTATCCCCCTCTCATAAGACTTCTTCAACCATATCAGATTTCTCAAAGATCTGTCCAAGCCGACCTTAAATGTTTCAGGAATGGGGCATCTAGAACCTTTCTTGGCAATCTGTTGTGCCCTAGTTAAATTGTAAATGCATCTTCCTAGGTGTTGGGGGTTGGTTTTTTTTTCCCCCTTTCCTCTCCATGGAATTTTCCCCACTGACATGCTAAGAGGCCTGATGGATAGGCCCTAGCATGGATGGCTAGTGACAGGGGAGGTGGGGGGGGGGTTAAACCGTGAGATCAGAAGCAAGTAAAGGGAGGGGGAGGCACTTGCTTGGCCCCCATTTTGCTTGTGGAGTTGGAGCAGAATGGTCACTGCTGCCACCCCCCACCGCTGCCATCCCAACACCGGGAGCCACCTTTTCTATGTTTGGACCCTGCACTGCTGCCTTATCCCTTCAGCCTGCTATCTCCAAGCACCCTGCTGAGCACTGGGACTGACACAGTGAGCAAAAGTCTCTCTTCCATCCCTTTCCCACCCAGGACACCGCTGCCATCACCCCCAGCCCTCCTGCAGCTTTCAGGACCTGTCCCTGCCCACCACCGGGAACTGAAGCTCAGGGAGAGGGTGGCTGCAGCCAAAAAGGGACTGGGACTGGGTTACTGCTCTGTTTGGTGTTAATTTCATCGCTGTTGTTCTTGTTTGTCTTGTTGGATATACTAGTAAAGAACTGTTACTCCTATCCCCATATCTTTGCCTGAGAGCCCCTTAATTTCAAAATTATACTAATTCAGAGGGAGGGGTTTATTAGCTTCATTTCGAAGGAAGGCCCTGCCCTTTCCTAGCACACACTTGTCTTTTTCAAACCAGGACGCTAGAACACTAGCAACCATCAAAAACCAACAAAGTGAAAGAAGTGGGTCTTCTGCAGGTTGGTATATAATTGTTCTATCATTCTCCTCCTTTATTTTTGTCCTTCATACCAATATAGTCTGCCACATGTCAGCTTCCTCTAGCCAAAGGATATTTTCATTACTAGATTACATTTCCTCTGGCTAAATTCCTTCTCACAATATAGGTACAAAGAATGATAAGAAATAAATCCAATCACTTATAAAATGGGCTAGACAACATATGGAAAGGGATTAAATTGCATCATACATGCATTAATTAGAGGGAGTTGGATTTGAGGACTGAGGTAGTATCTTCTTATCTGGTATCTAGCTCATCTCCCTCCCAGATGAGAAATTCTGAAATTATAGCAGCACTAGAACAAGAAAGTGGAAATACATTGCTAGAGTTCTTGCTTCCCAAAACCTGAGGATGTTGAGGTCATCCAGTAGAGGGGTCTGTCTAGGATATGACAAGGCTAACTGGGTTTCCCTTGCGAGCACCTTCTTGCCCCAGCATTTTGCTGGTATAAGGGATAGGGTGGAGCCAAAGGATGCAAATGCAACTTGTAATTGAACCCACTGTTGGCACCACTGCTGAGTGCATGTTTGCTCAGCAGCTACAAATAGAGCTACAGAAACAGTGCTGAGGCTTTGAGAAGCTTGTAGGTAAAATGCATTGGCCTGGCTTTTGTTCTGGCAACCTCTAAATGCCACAGCCAGCTGTGCTGGGCTTCAAATGCACCCATGCGGACTGCATATAAAATGTATGTAGGTATACAATGTCCAGGTCAATGCGCTTCCAGGAATTCTTAGGACAACAGCCCTATTTGAGGCACAGTCCTGTCTTGTTTGCTATTTCTAACAGATAGCCTAGTGTAAAGATGGATAGGGATCCCAGTGGTTACATTAAGACTTCAAAGGCACTGTGCACATTTGTATTTCCCAACCTTAGGTGCTTAAATGTACAACCTAGCCCTTAAATTTGATTATTCTTTATGTAGAAGTATGTGCTATATTCTTCTCTTCAGTTTCCTTCAGCACTAGTGCAGTGAACAAAACCCAAAAGCCTACTGACCAAATCTTACTTTAAAAAAAAAGAATAAAAAGCAGGCCAAAATAAAAAAAGAAATTGAGCAATTGAGTATCAACTGTAGGATTGAGATGGTATCTTTGCAATTAATAAAATTTTCTGTACTAAGTACCTAGGTTTCGTAAACTCTAGCTTTCATTTCTTTTCTATAATTTTATATGTTTATAAAAAGATGTGGAGAGGTAAAATAGTTTAACCCTTAGTATGAATTTTGAAATAGCTTGATTTTAAAAAATGTTAGTATCTTGATAATTAGGTAGGGTTTGAGGGGAGGATTGTTTGTTCCTGGGATGTTGGTTTCTGCTTTTGTTTCTGGGGTGCTTTTTCTGGTTGGTCAGTTGGATTTCCCACTTTTCTTTGCTAGCTTCTACCAAATACTAACATCATTTCTTAGATTCAAAAAAAAAAAAAATACCTAACTGTGGTAATTTTACTTTCTATAGTGGGAAGAATTTCAGTTGGCTGGCATATGTCTACCACTTGGTTCAATTAGACTAGAACAGGCACAGCAATTCATAATTCCTGGAGGGAAAGCAAGCTTCTGTTTCAGTAACATGGATTCAAGGGGTTTCATCTCTAGAATGATCTCTGAGGGCATGAAATATGTTTCATTTAAATCTTAAACCTTGTTCATAATCGAGTAAAATCTGTAAGAGGGTTTTTTCACTCTGATTTCTTAGATTTCTTTTCCCCTTCACTGCATTTTAAATATCTGATAACAATAAATTATATCTTTGTGACCCAGCAAGAGCTAAGGTCTTGGAAAATACGGTGAATGCAAGTGCATCCACATGTGATTTTGTGTGCACATGTGCCTACTTGTGGTTGTAATGGTTGGATTGAGACTGCATGAATAGGCAAGATCCTATTTTCTAGCTCTTTGACAAACAACATCAAGGCCATGTTTACCTAGTATGAGGCAATATCTTAGCTAAGGTGGCTTGGTTATTCCTAACAAGGATGCCTGTGTTTGTCTCTCCATCAGAAAACATCCCAGCAGTCTTCTCAGTGAGAGCTGCTGGACTCAATGCTGACGTCCAAAGTGATCAGCCTTGACCATTTTTCTGCCCTGTCTGAACAGCTGGCAGCCCTGTATCTTGCCTGCTGGAAATCCAGAGAGCCATGTGATTTCTCCAGCAGCCCTAATGAGGGGAGGAATTGGGTGTAATCTCCTCAGATTTTACTCATTATCCTTTTCCACCATCAGCCAGAGGTCCAGGTGTCTTATGTCACTTGCTACTGAACTTGCAACTATCCCTTCTCTTCTCTACCTGCTAGTTCCTATGGATTCCAAATCAGCATGGAGAGACAATGTTTACTGCTAAGGGTCAAAAAAAATAGATGAGTGACCTGGCTGCAGAAACTTCTTTAGAAAATTCCCAGATTGGTCATTAGTTTCAAGATCCACTCCTTTAAAAATTTACTCCTCAATTTCCTTCTGCTGTCCCAAACCACTGAAGGACTGGAATCTGCTGGTTTTTCTTGGTAAGAAAAGCTATTCTGGATCTCACCTCATTTTTCATTTTTAAATGACACAGTCATTGGAAGCCCAGAAGAAGCATAAACTCTTTGAGGAGATGTGCAAAAAAATAATTTCTTTTTTTAGGCTAATATTGGCAGCGATGGTTCAGAAAGGCCTTAAGCTGCCATGTACAACCCATCTCTTCTACAGAAAATGATAACAAGGGACTCACTTTTTAAAAGGTCAGATCTTTGGGGTGATAGATATGGTATTGTGTGAGATAAAGAGCCATGACATCCAGGAGGCACTAGCATTAATGCTTTCTACATCATGACTCATAATAATCATATTTAGCATAAATGGTAAATACATTTTCTCCTCAGAGCCTGTGCAACAATTTGGTATAAGCTTTTTTTCATTTGGGGAATATGGTGTAAGAGTAGGAATTAGGAGAGTTTAAAGGCTTCTGACAACTTTCAGTTCAGAAAACAGTAAGAGATAGCTTAACTTTTTGATCTTGAAATGTTTACATGTATTTTATTTTTTTATATAAACTTACACAATTTTGCACATAGTTAACAATAAACTCCTGTGAAATATTACTCTCATGCTCATGCTGAGAATTCAAAATATTTTTTTTCCTTAGGAAAATAATAACAAAGAATATAAGGATATTAAATGTTTCTCTATTTTCTGTTGGTGTTAGTCTGCTAAATGATAACCTTAAAAAGATCTGCTTTTAACATCAGCATGAATTTCTTGACAAGAAGACCAGAAATGAGATATTTCTGGTTTGTTTTTTTTTCAAGCAAATAAAGTGCAAGCTACAGCCTACCTGAATTCTAATGAAAGCATGAATGCATAGAGCTAGAACCTTTCTTCTACACCAGCATACCTGAGAACTACAGCCCAAATCTTCAATTAATATGTACATGCTTACACACAACTCCATGCACCCCTACAGTTTGCAGAGTTGCCAAGTTCTCACATAAACTGTGTCATGACATTCAATATCAATATTAAAATATCAGCTCACTGAGTACCTGGCTTTTCTTAGAAATAAACAAATGAGCTTTTTGTTGTAGAGGAGAATTGAGAATTAAGATTCTAAAAGTCATATCATTCAAGGCATAGACTGAGGAAATTTCTGCAGCCATATAAGCATCTATTATCTCATATCACCAAGTTTTGATGAGATTAAATAAAAATAGAGGACTGCTTTGAGGATCCAGTACTTGACTTCTGTGTCCAAAATAAGGCAGTGTTGAATTAGTATTAGTACTTGCCTAATATTTTTTTTTCAGATCCATAAAGGTTCTCATGCAGTTTCTTTAGTAACTGCTCATTTTTTGTGCAGCTGATGTCACATAGCCAGCCTCCCACCTGAGTTATACATTTCAGGGACAACATATATTTAGGTTGTATTCCTTTGAAATCTGCCCTAAGCCAGAAGGGAATCCTGATGAAGTTCTAATTAATCCAGATGTCAAAGTAGGTGTGACAGTATGCTAATTACAAATGCTGTTTGCATATTTGTTGAAAGCTGTCAAAATGACTGAGTTTCTTTATTGTGTTTATTAAATTGTGCCCAACAAACTCTTCTGCAAATTCTCTCCACTGGTTTGGGGCTTTCTCTTCAGTCTTTTCTTTTGGATTCGATTGTTTAGAGAAGTCTTTCATCACATTCTTGTGGGTTATTTAAATTTTTAAAATTCAAGTTCTGTTTTGGATGCTATACTTCTGTAACATTCTTGATGTGGTGAGTGATGGGACTTGTAAGGAAAGCTGTCCTCTGTCATGCTTTCCTAGGGCCAGATTGACTTATGGAATTTATTGTGTAAGCACAGCCTTCTAAGGCATGTGAATGGCTTTATGAGATTATTCTCTAATTACAAACTACTTGACAATACAAGCTAGTGATCAGGAGCTGCCTACTGTAAGATGGCTTTTAACTGCTGGAGTAGAAGGAGATGAATGTAAATGAGAACTCTGGCAGTATATTTATGGCTAGATTCAATGA
Organism: Cinclus cinclus; assembly: GCF_963662255.1. Lineage (NCBI taxonomy): Eukaryota > Metazoa > Chordata > Aves > Passeriformes > Cinclidae > Cinclus > Cinclus cinclus. The sequence continues at coordinate 51,197,117 of NC_085046.1, forward strand.
TGGTTCTTTTTTATTTCATCTAGTATTAATAACCTTCTACCACTAATGTAACCTACTGAGAAAAAAATGTAGGCATAGAATTTATTTGCTGGATGTGTCATGTTTGTAGTGTTATGGAACTGAGTGCTAGCTCCAGGCTCTTCAGAAATAAGTGATTCATACTAAATAAGTTCTGTCTGTGCCTTGTTATTGAGGGAAATAATACTTTTCATAATTGAAAACGGAAAGGTAGGGGGATGATAGTGATGCCTTGGGTTTTAGCTTTTCTATTTTTCAGACTGTCTGCTGCTTGGTATGTAACTCTGAAACTTCATGTTAGGTGTTAGTAAGTTCCCTTCACAGGGTAGTTAAACAAAACAATCCCTTCCTAACTAGAGCATCAAGGACAACCGTTACCCAAAAGACATAAACAATGGCAAAGGGAAAGGGGAAAGTCAAAGAGTTGTGACTTCATAACCTGAAGCAGTGGCTGGACAATTAACCCCAATCTGCGGATGAACCAAAAACTTACAGAAGTGTAAAACTCGTGACCAGGATCCATCTTGGATTCAACCTGGGTGTATCCCTGGCTGGGCTCTTGCGCTGCCCAAGGTGTATCCTTTTAAGACCTTTCAATAAATACCTATTTTTTTCATTTAACTCTGTCTAGTCACTCTTCCAGGTCAGCCTTTCTAGGCATCAGTTCTGTCACTCCAGATGGGACAGCAAGGCATCTGGAAAATCCCTGGACCAGAGGAACACCCTGCTCCTGCCTCCCACCCCTGCCAGCACTCCCGGGGGGCCCAGCTGGGATCCAAAAGGGATCAAAGCCCAAGTACCTGGATAAGTACCTGGCTAACTACCTGCAGGAAAAGTCTGTGTGCAAAACACGGTTAGTCCTTTCCTTAGTACTAGCACACTGCCTTGCATAGCCCACTGCTAGGAATGACAACTCATTGTCTCCCAGTGTAGTTGGCATTTCAGGCATGTCTTTAGGAAACCCTAATAGTGAATGATCACAACCTGCCAAAGGATGTTTGGTGCTATTCGAGGAGACCCTAATTTGCCAAAAAAAAATATGCACTTGGATGTTTTTGTTGGATTTGGTGTTAACTTCTTACATATCCTTGAAATTAACAACTTGAGAGTGCTTACAAAGGAGAAGCCAGTTTTTGACCCAGTTATTCAAACTGATATAAGGTTGCTCATGTGGCTGATTAGCCTGAAGCTGTGATTGTTGTTTGTGAGCCTGATATAAGACAGCATTTATTAAAGAAAAACTGCAATTTGATCTCAGTAGAACTATTAGTTAAAGTGCCTCTCTGAAAAAGAGCAGCTTTCTTTGCTGAAATGTATCTTTAAATTGCAATTTTTGATAGGATACAAATAGCCCAGAGAATACTGTTTTGGTCATAAGGTCCTTGGTGTATTTTATCTATATTCTTGATCAAAATACCAAAACTGGTAAAGAAACTGCTCCAGGAGCTCCTTCAGGTTAATAGTGAATCTTTACTTCATTCTGGGAAGAAAAACTGCAAGGAGTGCTGAATTTGAATTTCCATACAGGGCAGACTAAATCTGTGAAGTTCAGTCATTTACACTCCCCTATTATCTGATCTCTAAGCCATGATTTAATGAGGTCTCTTTAAATGGGACCAAAGCAATGCTCATGATGAAGTTCTCTGATGCCCCTTGGAAAAGAATACTTGTATTCTCTCAAATAAGTCAGAATGAAAGAAATCTGTGTATCCTTTGTTCTTTGAAGTCTTGTAAGACTTTCATTTACAAAAATAAACCCTCCCAAAAATCCACAAATTAAAATTCTTGTGAAGTAATTTAATATGTGGACTGCATAGATAATCTAAATAATGGTAGCAATTAATCGGTATGTCCAATATATTATTCTTACATAGAGCAGCCAGAGTCTGAAAAGGAGTACTCATGTGCTCAGGCTTGTTGAAATTCTTTTTTCCAGGTTTGTTTTAAATTACAGGTAGGCAGCAAAGGATAAAAGGAAAAAATTAGGTTTAAATGTAGAATTATGCCATATCTATAATTCCTTAGGATAAGAGTGTAAAAGGAGTAATTTTTCTAATTTTGTTAAAATCATGTAAGCTACATATTTTAATAGAGAAATATTAAAAGTTATTGTATATGTATTTACTAGGAATGGAAATAAACCTGGGAATTCCTTTGGTTTATGTTAAGAAAAATTAAATGTTTTTCTTCCTGTTTGATGGGGTGGGAGGTGGTTAAAGACATATGGGTAGGTGGAAGAACCTGTGAGGAGAGTTACATTATGAATAGTACTTCTTAAATAGACAGTTCAGATATCTCTCTAGGTGTTTGTTTCTTCATTCTTGCTCAAACAGTTCAAACTGTTTTAATTAGTTCCTGTCTTTTTTCCTGTGTTTTGTGTACACAGTCAAAACTAATGACAAATAAAATCTGTAGAAAAAGTGAAGGACTTAGTTTAGATGGAGGCATGATTTTTCTCTTTTTCCCTTCAGGGTTAAACAGAATGACAACTCAAATTTTGTAATATTTATGTAAATTTTTAAAATGATGCTGTTCACGTTTCCTGAGACTATCCCAGCCTACTTCCTTCAGCCACCCCAGGTCTGTAATTAATAGGCTTACAAAGTTGCTTCCAAACTATACTGCTAAGTGCAATCAGATCTTTCTTGGTTTTTATTTTTTTTTTAGCTGAGCTGAAAACTAGACACAACTTAGTTTCTTAAGAAGAAACATAAAGAACCAGCCTTCTCATATATCTATCTCTCTACATACCAATGAAAGTGAGCATGCATTTATGTCTGAGAGAGATTTCTTTTCTTGGAAAGCAGAGATATAGCCATGTCTGCAGGGTAAGAAATTTCTGTCTTCAGAGTGAAATGGACAGTGTTTTATAAAGGATCTTTTACTGCAACTTGGAAGTATGTCAGTAGTGAAGGGGGATAGGCCCTTAGATATCTCCCTAGAGCCAGATGCTGACTATGGAGCTTAGGATGCCCATATATTAAATCTTCACCTTATGAAGGTCAGAGAACAGGGAGAGTGAAGGGAGGTATTTTGTGGTGGTTTAAAAGCAACCTTCCTAAATAAACAGATATCCCCCAAAGCTTCATGGCAGCAGAACAGAATCATGGTGCATGGGCTCTACAAGTTTTCATGTTGCAAATTAACTTTGTACCATGTGGAAAGCAACTTCCTGAGCACATGCTATAGGTTAGAGCCATCTTTAACCATCTCCCAGGTCTTCTGCTGCCTCTGAGAAAATGACAGTCTCTCTTTCTGGGGGAAAATATTCAACAGCATGGGATGGTGGGGTGGGGGGCAGGGGAGGGGGTGGAGGGTGGGGGGAGGACTTTGGCTAAGGTATTCTCCCTCCATCAGCTGCTAGCTCACCCACCCTTCCTCAGTGAGGAAGATTTGGCTTGTGGAAATTTAATTTTATTGACATATGAAATAATTTGTGTATTGTGAAATAGAAAGGCACTGAAACACCTTACTTCCTCCCTTCACCCTCCCCTCATCCAGTCTCAGCTCTGGGACCACTGGAAGTGGCTGTGCTCAGCATGGGGCAGCTCATCCCCTGTTTTCATGGACAACCCTGCAGCCACCTGAAAGAACCTGAACACCTGCATTCAGTTGATATATATATAGCAGGGGAAAATGCATTAATGGGAATTCCCAAATCAAATGTGATAAGCTGGTATGTCAGAAATGGCACAATGAATAACAGCATAACTGTGTTAAAATAAATCCCTGGAAGTTACAAGAAGATAACATTAACATTAACATTTTGTGGCCTTTCCTGAGATGAACCAGAGACTGACTGAGAAAAGCACATGAAGTGTTCCTTCATCAAAATAAGTCACTAAAGATTGGCCTTATGTGATATGGCCAATTAAATAATTTGAAAAATATTGCTTGATATACTTAATAAGGTAAACAAAAATACTTTTCTTGAAATTAAAAAGAGAAGCTCTTCAGACTATCTGAAATCCAAAGTGACACAGAATGATTATTAATGTAAAGCAAAGGCTTAATAAACTGTTGAGAGGAAAAAAAGGCATATAGTAAAGAAAATTAGCTAGAAAAACCTTTATGAAAAGGGCAGTGGAACTGATAAAAAGATTCTGGCTTATCTCCTCAGGAGAGCTCATCTGAAAGCCATTTGTCAAATAAGAACTAAAAAGGGATGTGATAACGGATCCTAGATCTATTAAATCTGTCCTTTAGGATTTCTATACCTGTTGTGTCATATCACCTCCAAGTACAGAGTGAATAAAATCATATTTTAAAATGTGAAACTTCAGTTTATATTTAAAAAATGCAACTACATTACAGGAAGCAGTCTCAAATGGAGACTGAAAATACTTAAGTTTTAATAAAACTTTCAGGAAGTTTGATAAAATTTTAGAAACACCAACGCCTCTGAAAAGCCTGTGGAAGCGACAGCATCTGATCCTTTGGTTTCTTTTCAAACCCACAGCTGAAGTCTTCAAGATGGATGCAAAACACCACTGGCACTATTTGCCATTGCAATATTGTTTCATTGAAAGAAAAATGCATGTTTGGAATGGACGGATTTTGAAAACCCTGAACCCACACTAAAGCACATATATGTGCTTGCATAATTGTAACTTTTATGACATTATTATTCTAAGACTACAATTACGTTATGCAGTGTTTCACTGCTGAAAAACAGAATGCTTTTTAGCTATTGTGAGTATACATATATGCATATATATGTATACATATATGTGTATATATATATTTATGTATATATATATATATATATATATATAAAGCCCTATCTCACAAAAATGTTTGCAGTTCATGCAAGGGTGGTGATCCAGAAATCATGCAAGAAGCCCCAAATGAAAATTTAAAATAAAATTGTTCAGTTGTAAGATTGAAGATTCAAGTTTCCAATCAGTTGTTTTATATGGATATAAATGTATGTATAGCTGGGCCTCTTACTGTCAGATTTCCCTTTAGGAGATATTAAAATATACACTGCCTAAAGGAATGAAGATTAATGTGCAGTTTGTTACTAAAAATGAGCCGGCCTGTATCATAAGGGTGGAAGGTCCAGATAACCTGTTCTCTATGATGAATGGAGTCTGCCTATGCTGCTCACAGGGTACTTGTTTTGTCATTGTAACTCATGAGAGGACTTTGACTATGTTGAGTGGCTATTTTTACTGTTTTGAGCTATTTTGAATGATACGAATTCTGACTGACCTTAGAGCACAGGAAAAAGATCTGCTTTGTATGTATTCTGAGAAGTGACGTTGTGTGTCAAGACAGATTGCGGAAAACTTCAGCTCATTTTGTGGTTTATTCATAAATACTGTGACCTTCAGAAAAATCTCTTAATCTACCCTCTAACTCTATTGCCCATTTTATAAATAGTAATTCACAATTTTAAGAGCATTTTTGAGAACACAATCTATCAGTAGTTTCAAAAAGGATGAGATTCAATGATAAGAGACAAAAAAGTGGTAAAGTGAATATTGTTTAACTTCCTGTTCTTCTTGCTGGGTCATTTTCTGTAGCTATGGAGGTGCTATTTGGAATATTCAACAAGAATAATGCAAGGAAGTGATGTGGGTTTGTCATAGGAATTACCAGGTCACTGTCTATAGTCTGATTTGACAGAAGATGAACACCAGGACATGGTTGGTTCTCCCAGCTGCAGGGGCACTGCTGACTCACATTCAACCTGCCATCAACCAGGATCCCCAGGTCCCTTTTCTGTGGTGCTGCTCTTCAGCGTCTCATTTCCCAGCCTGTCCATGCATCCAGAGCTGCCCCACCCCAGATGCAGAATCCGGCACTTGACCTTGTTAAACTTCCTACAGATGGTGCTTACCCAGTCCTCTGATTTGTCCAGGTCTCTCTGCAGGGCCTGTCAACCTTCAGGGGAGTCAACAGCTTCTCCCAATGTTGTATCATCTGTGAACTTAGTGTACTTTAGGGACCTAAGTCATTTATGAAGATGCTGAAGAGCAGAGGGCCAATGATGGAGCTCTGCAGAACCCCACTGGTGACAGGTCACCAGTCTGATGTGACCCCATTGACTGTAGCCCTTTGTGCCCAACCTGTGAGCCAGTTCTCACCCATCCCATGATGTGTTTATCCAGCTGTATGCTGGGCATTTTTGTCCAGAAATATCCTGTGAGAGATGATCTAGAAAGCTTTACTGAAGTCCAAAAAGATTACACCAACTGGCTTTGGTTGATCAGCCAGGTGGGTTACATTTTCATAAAAGAAAATTTGACAAGCAGGACTTTTCATGCTGGCTGTGACCAGTGACTGCATTGTTCTTCAGGTGTTTTTCAATACCTTCCAGAATAATCTTCTCCATAATTTTACCAGTCACTAAAGTGAGACTTCCAAGCTCATCCTTTTTACCCTCCATGAAAATTGAACAACAGTAACCCAGCTTCCAGCCAACTGGGACCTCTCTAGGTCCAAAAATCAATGGTTCAAAACCATTGAGGGAGGCCTAGCAATGACATCAACTGGCTCTTTGAGTATTCCTGGATGTATCCCATCAGGCCTGACAGGCTTGTAGGGATTCAGCTGGAGCAGCAGATCCTGCACAAGTTCAGGGTTGACTGGGAGTTGATCATTCTCACAGGCAAGCTCAGGCCACTGGGACCTCCTTAGCCTATCACTGGTGTTGAAGGCAGAGGCAAAAGAAACCTTTAAACATCTCTGCCTTGTCTATGTCCCTTTTTTGAGGTGACCATCTTATTCCTGTACAAGACTGATGACAGTAGATTCTTTACTGGACTTTTTAAAGCCCTGGCTAAAATGTACTAAAGAAGTGTCACTAATTACACCCAACAAATATTGTAATTGGATTTTCAGGCTTTAAACAAAAGCAATGGATAGCTGGTAACTACATGTAATGAAACTTTCCTTGTGCTAAAATGGGTGGAATATTGGAGGCTTAGCCTTAAGGTATTGCATTTGTTGTTAATGCTAAATTTACCATTCCAACAGCTTTTCTTAATTAGGAAACCTAAGGATTCTTTCTTCTAGAAAGAAAAGAATACTACAACAATTCCTGTTACTGCATTTAAAATTCTAGCTTCAAAAAATAAGAAATGGTAGAGAAATTAATTAGTAGGAAAAGGCATAAACTTCTACAATTAGAATTAGTTTAGAAACAGTCTTATTTCTAGATAATCAGAGAGAAGCATAACAACATATCAAAATGTACATTAAATCATCAAATGTACAGAAACAGCAAACTGAATTATAAGGGGAAAAAAGGAAATGTTTTTATGTTTCAAATTGAATGAGGAAGTAAGTGCAACAGAAGTTATCAGCACATGTAATTCTATAAGTTGAATTCATCAAGCTTGATATAACTGAACAAATTTTTGAAAATATTTCATCATTTTGGTCAAGATTGAGATTTTTCACAACTAACATGGCTTTAACATGGAATTCTTCCATCTGCATAAAAATATTTAGTTTTCTGTTACTGGAGAGCAAGAAAAGGTAAATTTCCTCAAAAGGGGTTTCTTTGTAAAAGATAAGAATGTGTATTCTTGCTTCTCTCCCATTTTCCTTCACTGGGAAAAATAAGTGAGGCAAAAAGAAGAATCTCAGAAGAATTCATCTAGTTCAAAAGAAAGATTTTTCCCTGAAAGTGTCAAAGTGTCAAGCAAAACAACAAGTATTTTGTTTCATCTTACATTTTTAATAGAAATCACACTTTTTTTTCCTGGTTTTTTTTGGTTTTTTGTTTTGTTTTGTTTTGTTTTTTTTTTTTTGCTTGCAATGATAGATTCTGCTTTATGGGGTGAAGGCTCTGGTTCACAAATCAGGAGCCAGAGGAGGTGTAATAAGAGATGCCACAAAATGGAAATGGGCTTGAACAGATCATTGCTGTTTCCTGAAAGCACAGAATTACTGGTAGCTCTAATTTCTGGAGCAATTATTCATATAAGAAGTATTATGTTCTTTCCAGGAATCTATACTTAGAATACAGAATACTGAAATGTCAGATGCAAAATCTATTAAGAGCCATAGAGCTTCTTAAAATATATTTTTAAATTTTTTTTCTAATAAAAATCTGCAGGATTTAAGGATCAACTTTCTTTAGTAAAAGGTCAGACTCCTGAGATACACCTTTTCAACTGATATAAAGAGAATTAATCCACTAGCATCACCAAATTTAATCAACTGACATTTGGCTTTTTCTCCACCTCATAAAGCAAAGCCTGCACAGGAGATCAACTGGTTCTGTTTGAGGGAAACAAAGCCATCAAAACTCATGTTAAGTGGGTCTTAGGGCTTAGATCTCTTTCATACGGCTGGATTGGATAATAATGAGTGTCAGCTTTGTAGTCCATGGCAAGGAGTCAAGGATACTTGGAGATTTATGTTTTCCTAAAGGATATTAAAGAACTTAAAAACCTGAAAGTATCCTTCTTACACTGGAGGGTAGATGATTCTAAAGATGAGCAGAGTGCAAATTATATTTCATGTATAGACACACAAACAAAATGTTTGTACTTATTAAATAAATATATAGCTTGCAAAATTGTTTTTAGTAGGAGTATGGTTCTCAAGATGGTTCTCAAGTGTCTGAAACCCATTTTTTTAGGATTACTGCATTGTTGTCAGGGTGCTTTCTACCTTTGAAAGTTACTTTACACAGTGTCTAAATGATTGAAATAACTTGTTGGTTATGTTAATAAATATGATCATTAATAACATGTTATTACATATACAAGAGTTAAATGTGCACAAAAAAGTTTTCTTAAATTTACAGACATAAGAGAAATCATTCAGGGTTTAAGCCCAAGTCTTGTCTGTGGTGTTCCTTTAACAGAAAAAAATAGCTTGACAGCCATAGTCAGGTTAAATCCAGCAGTATAGTGGTGGTGTGGGGAAGTAGTCTATGCTTTTTGTAGGAGATGAAATCTTAGATCTTGGTATGCAGCTCAGAAGAATTTTGTGTTACATAGATGCTTCTAATTTTTTGCATCTTTAATTTTTGGAATAATATGTGCTCAAGCCCCAGAGCCTCTATGACCTTTCTAACTACAGTTTAATTTTTATGCTAGATGGCTGGATGAGCATCAGGTTGTTTTTTATTTTTATTACATTAAAACAAAAAAATCTTAAGTGAAAATAGTAAGAACTTAATAGCAGAAGGAAGGAATAGAGATTTGCTTATTTTTAATACAGCATTTGTGGTATTTAAATTTTTTCTGCTGGTACAGATTTAAAGGGAAAAAATCAGGATGGTGCTAATATTGCATTGAAAAATATTCTTTTTAATTGGTCTGCAAGCATTTTGGTCTTCAGAATTACATGCTTCTTACTGAGGGGACCATGCCTGTGAACTATAGTTGTATAGAAAGCCCTGATAAACTACATATAAGGGCTTATAAAAGCCCACATAAACGATAGTAATGTATGCTGAGTTTTTGAAACTGCATAATAATTTAGTGGCTCAGTAATACTGATTGCTTTTGTTGCACCCTCATAATCTTTCCTAGGACCAGCTACCTGGGGCAATGACCTATTATTTTTACGGCACAGTTGATCCATTTTCAGTTCTGTGCACCCTTCTGGAGCCCTACTCATTAATAGGCTGTATATAAAGGCTAAATACAAACAGTGTTTGCAAAGTAGCCTCTCATTTTCAGTTGCTTCTGTAAATTATTTCTATTTATGCTAATTAAGGCATATTTAAATTTGGAGAAACAGTCAATATAAAAAGCACTGGCATTTTCCATTTTAGGTTAAAACTGTGGGGGCTTATTTGTATGCAGGCTTTCTGATCAAGCTATGATAAAAAAATAAGCTGCATAACCCAGCAAAATTAGGTTTGCTGAAAAAAGTATGCTCAATTCTTTCATCTAAAGTGGGAGAGACAATTAATTAATTTGGGGCTGTTTCAGGTACCATGAAGAGACAAGGCCACTGCAGTGGAATTTGATAAAACTATGAGTGGTGTGTTAACAGTCAAAGCAAGATTCTGCTAAATACAGGTTTTTGCATTTTTTTCTCCTTTGTCACACTTTCCCTCCTCATTTGTAGATCATTATATTTCTGTAATAGCTTAGCAGTCAGGAGAGACAGAGGTAATGACAGTCCCTAAGTAGAACAAGCTGGAGGAAGAGCCGCAGTTGCTTTTGGTTTGCTGATTACTAGAGGAGTTTGCCCTCTCAGATTCTTTTGCCTTCTATTATTAAGTCTTTCTTATGTGAATGTAGCAAATAAAGGTGAGAAGTAGAAGTACAAGTACTACCTTTTGACGAATACAGAGAACATCCAAAGGGCAATCCAGCTCTGCCTATTAAATAGAGTCCCAAGCCAGTCATCCTTGAATTACGCTATTTGCTGTAGAGAAACCTAAGCTAAGTCTCCCAGATGGATTTTAATAAATACAGTCAAATGAGAATTATTTGGGTGTGTTCATATTTGTGTAAGATTACCTCACTCTGGTTATGTACTCTACGGCTGAGGAAGAGCCTAGAGTTTTTTTGTCTTTTAGTATTACTGTTTTTTTTACAGTGTGGTCCCATTGAGAGGATATATCCATCTGATTTGACTGAGATGGAGTTCACTTTCCTCACAGCATCCCTTACAGAGCTGTGCTTTTCACCAGTACCTGGAAAGCTGATAACTCCTCAGTGTTTTGGCTGCTGCTGAGCAGTGTACACACAACATCAGCACTGTCTCTCCAATGATCCACCCCCCAAACCACTTGGCCAGAGATGGACAAAATCTTGGGTATACGCAGGACAGATGACCAAAACTAACCAAAGGGATATTCTATTCATATTTTATTGTTCAGCAATAAAAGCTAAGCGAATAGGGAAGGGCCATTTTTTACTACCTTGGTCTCACAGAGCAACCACTAAATGCACTGAAGCTCTGCTTCCTAGGAAATACCTGGACATCCCTGCTGATGGGAAATAGAGAATAACTATTTTGTTGTCCTTTTCTTCTGCAAATGACTTTTGCTTTATAAAACTTCATCCTGACCTATAAGGTTTTGGGGTTTTTTTGTTATGTTTGTTTTGGTTTTGTTTTCAATTTTCTGTTGCCCCTGTCCTACTGAGGGGAGTGAGAGAGTGGCTTGGTGGGCACCTGGCATCCAACCAAGGTCAACACACCATGGAAGATGTTAATAAAGTAGCTATAGTTTGACAACATTCAGTGGGAAACTCTTGTAACTCTGCAGACTTTGTCTCATGAATATTGTTCTGAGCCCTTCAATCTGAAGGACAGGTTGTGAACCTGCATCACTTCTCAAGAAAAGCCTTACCTGATCCCAAGATTGGCACCAAAAAGATGGTATATGTCTCACTGATAGTTCACTGGCCTTTTCCCAACCTCCCTCCATTTATTCCTATTCAAAATAAAGTATTGTTTACTCAGCTGCTCCAAGCCTGGGTGTTTACAATGTGGCTTGTCCCTCTTTTTCTCTCTTGGAGGAATAAACCATGTGGAAAAGTAGATATTAAACTTTTGTAGGTAAAATGCTACAAGTATGTATATTTAATATGAAGTGCTGGTTCCTTTGTATCAGAAATACCTTGCAACATTGCATTTTAGATGCGTAGCTCATTCAAACAATTCCAGTTCACTCTGTCTCAGCCTCTAATTATTTTTTTTTTTGTAGACACATTAATAAATAACAGACCCATTCAGGTACAATGGGTTTTAAATGTAACCCTCTATAATCTACTCCCTAGATATATTTTGTACAAAATTGCTTTTGAGCTTAGTCCATCTTAACAGTGTGCGTGGGAGAGAGCAATGATCTGAATGCTCTAAAAAAAGTTCACACCTCCACTCTTAATACTTAGCCTTTATATGACATGTTTCTTCTGAAAGGTTCTCTGAAAGGTGCTGTACTATAATTAACTCTTTAGTCTGATAATTAGTTATTTTAGGGTTAAAAAGCCAGTGGTACATTTTTAAAAAGAATGCAAGCTGTTTAGAAACTCTGAATATTCTCCACTTCTTTCCTCTGCTTCAAAGGGAATCTGTAGCCAAATTTTAACATGTATTTAGGCCTTTTACAAGACCAGCCTAGGGAAATTTCAAAAGCCAACTTAGGTGTCCCACATATGGTTGAAAATTAAGCTGGTTCCCTGAGGCTATTTTGTGCATGCTTGAACAGCTTTAAAAATTCAGACATGGGGCATTTAGTAGTTCAGTTTCATCGACTTGCAATAAAACCTAAGCTGTTAAGAGCCAGAGACTGTGTTTTCCAAAATGAAGAATTTGAGAATATAAATCAAATGGGTACTTCTGGAAATTGTGTATTATGCATGAAATGCTACAATGGATGGCAGGGTAGGGATCCTGCCATGGGCAGAAATAGCAGTGGCCAGGGGCTGAGAAGACAGCAGTACCAGGCTGTGATGACCTCTGGCAGTGAGGGAGGGGATGATGACACAGCTGTCAGTGACCAGGTTGTGGTCTGCCAGGAATTTTCCTTTGGGGATACGGAATAAGAATAGTGGTGGGGAACAGGGAAGCAGTGATAGTGAGAAGGAAGGAGGTTCAGGAAGTGGTGAGTATCTTGAGGAGGGACTAGCAAGCAGGGTGAGAAGGAGGAGTCTGAAGTGCCAGAGACCCGGGCAGCAAGGCTAATGTGCTGAGTAACCTTGTAACAGGTTATTCAAGTTTATGAGAAGGTGAAGCCAGATGATAAACAGATCAATATAAAGAAGAAGAGGGAAAGGGCAAAAGGGAGTGATGGGGGCACACACAGCCTGGTGTCAAAAAGGGAAGCAGTGAGAAAAGGTGGAAAACAAGGTGGTCAAGGATAGAATGAAGAATCAAAGCCTGGCGATTAATATGTACATTAAAGATTCCTCCCCTTTAGTGAGAAAATGCAGTAGAAGGCGAAGATAACAGAAGCACTGGCGGTAAAAAGGACAGCAGTGAAGCACTGCAGTTGAGGGGTGGGTTGTAAGGGCAGGTAACTGTGTGGAAAGGGCTGGCATTAGGTAAGGGAGGTGGTGGTGGCAAGGAGGACAGTGGGGAAAGGGCAGGGTCAGGATGCAAGGGGAGGAAGGAGCAGCAACAGTAGCATACAACAAGCAGTAATATAAAATCACAGATTAAGGTCAGCTGTTTTGGCAGGAAATTGTACTGGATCTGCATAGGATGGAGCTCATTTCTCCATATTTCTCTGTATGGTACTACGTTTTGTGACTAAACCAGTGTTGGTAATACACCAATATTTTCGCTATTGCTGAGCAGTATTTGCACAGCATCAAGGTTTTATCTTGTTTCCCACCCAGCCTTCCTCCATTCCTCGCACTCCAATGGAGTGGGAAAGAGATTGGAAGGAGACACAGTCAGGATAGTTGATATAACTGGATGAAGATATATTCATACAATATGGCATCATGCTCAGCAACAAAACAGGTGAGAGAAGGAGGGAAGAGTCCTCCAAGGAAACCATTGTTTAGAGGTTGACTGTGCATTGGTCAGCATGTGGGAGGTGGTGATTGTATTTGCATTGGTTTTTCCCCCCCACTTCTTTCCCTTGCTTATAAAATTGTCTTTGCTTATTAACTTATTTATTAACTGCATTAAACTGTCTTTATCTTGAATTTTCTAACTTTCATTCTTCTTGTACTCTTCTCTACGCCACTGGGAATAAGCAAGAAGCTGTGTGGGAGTTTTGCTGCTGTCTGGGGTCGACCCACCATGGAGTTGAATACTGCTGCCTGGAGAGGCACTGAAGGCAAGGAGCTAAGGTGTCGGGAGCAGAAACAGCTATGGGAAGTGGTAAAAGGCCAGCTGCATTACAGCTGCAAGCTTGCAGGCTAGGTGAGTTTTGAGAGCAGTCAGTAAGGAGAATGAGGAGTCTTGCCAGGAAATGAAGTAGCAATCATAGGCAGAAAATGCTGGTGATATAGCAAGAGCAAAGCTGCAGGCTGTGCAGCAATAAGAAAGGTGAATGTCTGACAGGGTGGCAAGAGGAGGGGGAGAAGCAAGGTAAGATGTGAGAAATAACAAAGAAGAAGAGTAAATGGACAACAGATGCAGCTTCTGGACAATAAGGAGAATACAGGCAGCATCTGGGGCGATAAGCTGAGGAGGAAGGTATGAAGCAGATCAAGGCTTGAGAGGACACACCAAGCACAGTGTGTGAACGAGGTGCAAAGCAGAGGAAGGGGGTTGGCAACAGCAGGAGGCAGCAAACACGGTCCTGAAAGAGAGATGTCAAACATGGTCCATGAAAACTGACCACAGTCAGCAAGTCAGGTATTGAAGCGATGGGATGAGGCCAGGAAGAAGCAGAGTAGGGAAATGGTGATATACAGAAAGAAAAGGTCGAGAGTTCAATCCAGAAATGTTGCTTTCAAAAGCTCTAGGAAGGACGTTTACAAGCACAGGAATCAAGCAGTGGCAAGAAAAAGCTTGCAAGACAGGCAGTGAGAGCCTGTAGCTAAGGAAAATGGTGAAGGTGAGCAAGAAAAGAAGGGGCTTGTTCTGTGTCAAGTTGGCCATGGACAGCAAAACATGCTAGTGGCATGGAAATAAACCAGTGAAGAGAGGTGGGATGTGCAGGAGTCAGAGTGGAAGGAGGAAGTGATGCCTTAAGTTTTAGTTTTTACATTTTTCAGATCAGTACTGCTTTAGTGTATAACTAAGGGAGGAGGAAGAAGAGGAGGAGGAGGAGGAGAAAGAGGAGGAGGAGAAGGAGAAGGAGAGGAAACAGATAGCAAATGGGGCTGGCCAGAACAAGCAGTGAATTACAGTAGCAAGAGTGGAAAACAGAGCAGTTAGGAGGAGGGAAAGCAGAAGCAAGCAGAGAGGTGTTGAAGGTGAGTGGCAAAGAGCAGGACAAAGCTATGGGACCATAGGGGAAGGTGACAATGGGACAGGAAAACACATGAAACAGTGATATGAGATGGTGCACTGTTGAGGGGAGAGGCACTGCAGGGAATTCGGTAAGGGCACACTAGGAGAAATAGGGCAAGGCAGGGACTGATGAGACTGTAGGGTAAGCAGCAAGTGAGGTGATGAGGCTGCAAGAGACAGTGAGGAAATGATGGACAGGAATAGAGGACAGAAAGAGAGAAGGCAGTGGTGGAGGTGTGGGGGTGAACCCAGAAAGGATAGGCAGAATTGAAACGGGGTGATATAGTAAGAGATGGCAGACAATGAGATGGAAGTAATGCCAGAGCCCATGAATGGGATGGAGTGTCACAGGCATTGGGGCTTGACTGGCACAGCCAGATGGAGGAAAGAGAAATGCAAGTGGCAAGCCAGTGTATGCCAGTGGTGCACAGGGGAGGAGAGAGCAGATTAGCGGGTAGGCTGAAGTAACAGGCTGGAGAATGAGTGAAACAATGAAGGTGATGAGCAAAACACAGCCCTGAGTCTTGATGGTTGGAATGCATTGTACCTTGAAAATAAATATTGCACCTTGTTCCTTTTCTGGACTTGCTTCCCCACACCTGGCTCTCTCCTGAAGGGGGAAAGATTGAACCCTTCCCCCTCTCTTTTCTCCGTGGCTTTAAATGGAAGAGGCATATTTTTTCATAATCATTTTCTGCAAAAAATACATGATTCTAAATCTACTGACAGCAATTCTTAGTACTGCCTAGTAACTCTGGGGTGGTTATTAACAGAACCAAATCCTTGAATCTGAAGTCAGCATTTCTCCTTGTCTGTGTTGATGACCTGAGGTGCTGACCTTTCAGCTGTTGTCTCTGCCCTTTTGTTAAAGTGATTTATTCAGGCATTTGCATGCTACAGCCCCCAAAAAACCTGTGCCAGCTTTCTGGGTTGAAAAAAGTTATAATCCACTAAGCAGGGCTCTAGCAATGGACATTGTCTAAATCTGACTAGTATGGTGTGAAAATAGTTAAAAACTGGCTGCGACTGAAGAAGTAGTTGGATCCATTTTTTATTGGCCTAGTTGGTTTCATAATAGGGGATTAGAAGTAATTTATTGTTTAAGTAAATGCTGTGTTTACTCACACATCAAGTGGGTAGTAAAAAGGATAGATGCAGCATTAGCAAAGGCCATATCAAGGATTTATAAATAAGAAAAAAAATGAGAAAAAAATCATTATCCGCTATTTATGTTTGCACCTGAAGTGACTGAAATTTTCAAATTGTTCTCATAGATCAGTTACATTCAATGGCAGATGCATATATTTGATTGCAAGAGGCAGTTGCAGGATTTGTTTACAGCTAAATGACAGTAAGCAAATACCAGCTTATCACACAATATCCTAAGGAGGAACAGTGAGGAAGCAATCCAGGGGAGTTGAACCAGCCCTTTGTCCTTCTAAAGCAGTGAATTGCATGCTGCTTGCTGTGCGACATGTTTCAAATGAAACATAGAGGAAAGCAGCCTTACTGACTTTGCTTCAAACCTCTGCAATCTAAGGAACCCAGATGAAGTTTTCTGTTAGGGATTTAAAATGTTGGCCAAGTTCCTTTCTCTGCTCGGTGAGAAAGGTCTGCAGAGTCTATCTACACTGAGCACAGAAAGCGCTGCCTCTGGCGACCATATTCTTAACTTCGCTCCTCCTACATATTTTTGGGGAAAATCAGTGCCTAAACATCATTAAAAATGGAATATGGACCCAAGAGTTCTTCATCAGCAGTTCCCTTTTTGTCTCAGTTTGGTAGCAGGCCTGCTTGCTACTGCTCACCCATGGAAGAACTGATGGATTCTGGTCATGCCATGCATATGGTGTATATAATTAAGCACAGGGACTGCCTGTAGGGTGAGCGATTATAACACATTTATTTCCTGCATCAAAGAGAACTCACATTTAATTAGTTTTTCCCAAGTGAAACTGATACCATGAGGGACTGTCAGGGAACTAATTTCAGATTGTGCACCATTGCAAGTCAGGTTTCTTTGAAATATTTAAGAAAAAAGTTTATCAAATAAAATGCCAGGTTATTTCTGGGTTTATGTCATTCTCTGCATAAAAGTAGAAATGGGAAATTAGCTCATTTTCTTCATAATTTGCAAGCTTTACTGTTGATGCACCCCAGTTCTTAAGACCCTAAAAGAGATTAAGGCAACTTTGCCCATGGAAATATAAGATAAAAGCATTTTGGGGAGGATATCAACACTAATGAAATCTGGTTTCCTATGGATTTGCATTCTCCATTTGTATACCTTCACCACAACAATAATAATGTTAGACTAATGAAAATTCTTTAACTATCTGTCCCCTCTGCTAGCTGGTATGAGGTATCATCAGCATTCTCAACTACTGCTGACTGTTAAGGTCATAGGACAGCTCAGGTTTTAAGGGATCCCAGGAAGTCTCTAGTCCAAATTCCTACTCAAATCAAGTTAATTGTGCCATCAGACCAGTTCCTTCAGAGCTTTTTCCTGCTGGGTCTTGAAAACCAAAAAGAATGGAGACCGCTCTGATAGAGGCAGCATCATGCTTATGATGCAATCTGCTCATCAGTGGAATTCTAATCTGGGTCTGTCTCCTCCACCCAGCCTTTGATTTTTCCCAAAGTTGGTGAGCATGTGGCATGGGGGCCTGAAGAATGTGCTTTGCTGTCAGATCATCTAGAAACCCACCAATGGTAAAAGCCCCTCATGGGCGTGAAGGAGAAAAGATGAACAGGTAGGCAAGTTTACACAAGCCACAATGCACAAAAGCATCCTATTTCCCAGGTGTCCTATTTCCCAGGCATGCTATTTTCCAGGCTAAAATTACATCTGCAAGCACCTAACCTCTCCACAGAAATTCAGATAGAACCATAAAATTAATTTATATTGACAGTTTCTACATTCTGAAGAAGCATGTTGTTCCCAGTTCCTATTTTAACAGCAATGTTAAGATAAAGCGATGCTCTTCTGCCTTGCAGAAACTGCAGCTGGACAGAAGGAGCCAAGAATGTTTTAACATAAAGCACAAAGGAACAGTGTCAGTCACCTCAGTGATCTTTATTACTTCTCTGAAGCAGCATTATTAGGCTCAGTATCTCTCATTACTATGTTTCCATCTGGCACCTCAAAGAAGTTGCTTAAAATAGGTGAAATTGCATCACATATTGTACTACTGAAAAAAAATATCATGTCAGGTCCATGTATGCTAGTTTTGCTTAGGGTGAAGCTATTTTTCTTCACAGTGGCTGATATGGGGCTGTGTTTCTCATCTGTGCTGAACACAGGATTGATAATATACAGATCTTTTTCTTATTGCTGAGCAGTGCTTGCACAGAGCCAAGGCCTTTTCTGCTTTTCATACTACCACACTGGCCAGGAAGATCAGGGTGCATGGAAGATTGCAAAGAGTCACAGCCAGGACAGGTGACCCAAATTGACCACACTGATATGACATCATACTCAGTAAATAAAGAAGAAGGAGGGGGTAATGTTTGGATTTATGATGTTTGTCTTTCCAAGTAACCACTACGTGTGATGGGACCTTGTTCTCCTGCAGATAGCTGAACACCTGCTTCTGAAAGGGAAGCAGTGAATTCATTCCTTGTTTTGCTCTTCTTCTGCACTTAACTTTTGCTTTCCCTATTAAACTGTCTTTATCTCAACCCACAAAATTTTCTGTCTTTTACCATTCTAATTCTCTTCCCAATCCCACTGGTGAGGGAGTGAGCAAGCAGATGTGGGGCTTGGCTGCTGGCAGGGGTTAAACCACAACACCAAATCAAGTCATTGTTCGATCTGATTCTTGCAAGGTCATTGCTGCTACTTTGCCAATCCTGCTTGTGGAAAATCTTACATACAGTTCATTTGCCAGATCATGAGTTAAGTAAGATACAATCCCAGCCAGAGTAAAAGTGCTCTACAAATAAGCAAATAAACCCTGAGTCTCAAAGGAAAGATCAGCAGTGCACAAGTAAATATGAACAAGATCAGTTAGAGCTTTTTTACAATTGGCTGAAATTGCAGAGGGTTCAAATAAGCATAAAAATAAACAAAATGCAGCATAAAGAAAAAGGAATATGAGGGCATTGTGCTTGCACCAAGCTGTACATGTGAAGAGATTGTCATGCAATAACAAATGAAGTTGAAATGACAAATAGGAATGGGATAGCAGGTTGTTCTCAGATGCATCTAATCTAGCTATTTAGATGATGAGCCATATAAATCCTTGTTGTGTCATATAACCCTCCATTGTGCAACTCCTATGATCAGGATGATTTTAAATGTCAAGGAATTTTTTCATTCATTACATGATAGGATGACAGCTTACTTGAAAGGCTTCCAGATAAAAGGACAGAAGACATGTTTCTTGATTTGTGCTCAATTAATTTATTCAGCCCAGATGCACTGCTCAACTTAGAGAACAACAGTGCATTAATTACATGATATAAAACAAAGCATACTTGTGTGCATTTTCTTGAAACCAGAAAAATTATGAAGCTGATACGAAAAAGCAACACAAATTCATAATATTTAGCTTTTCAAACCAGCTTTAGATCTATGCAAGTTTTAAAACACCTACATGACAGTATGCATGGGGAGAGATTTGGGTAACTTTTGGTAATGTCTAGTTTCCCTAAAAACTGAGGCTGTAAATCTCTGAAAGCCATTTATTGGCAAAGACTTTTGTTCAGAGACTTTTATATGAATGATGAATATATTGAATTTAACTGGCTAGAAGATTTTAGGAGAAAGTCAAATTAGCTCCATTAGTCTCAAAAGTGATTAAATTGGAAGAACTTTCTTATAAACCTGGAGTAATAAGAGCTTTCTGACAAATCCAGAAGCTATTATCTCTTGCAAATGTATTACTTGAATGTTTTGCAATGAATCTGTGAAATATACAAGTTGAGTTCACAGCAGAATACAGTTTTAATTTTACTCCTGTCTTTTTCGACTGCTTTTTCTCTTTCTAGAACATATAAAAGCATTTAACTTATAAATTAAAGCTTTTTTTTTTTCTGAATGTGGCATCACCTTCTGCTTTTCCTGATAAAATGGGTTACTGCCTGATACCCCTGAGGGCTAGATATGCTAGTGTGTTGTGTGTCTCGTCTTACCACCAAATGATGTGGCTCTATTGCAGCTCTGATGTGATATAATTAAAAATACTGCCTTCAGTGAATTACATGGGTTTTTCATTAGGAAGTCTTCTGCACTCCCAAATGACTCTGCAGCTGGTCTCTGGTGCAAGAGACCATTTTTATGTATTCACCAATCTTTGAGCATGCAGAAATGTGTCAGGAATGTATGTTATACTGAAGTCTCCAGGAGTCCTAGTGTCCCAAAGTAAATGTTGCAAACATGATAGGAAATGATGAAGATGTTTTTGCCCACAACAACACATTACTATTACCACCATTATTAACCTTTTCTATGGCTGTTATTATTTAGAGGATCTTGAGGTTAGTGCT
The DNA here is from genome assembly GCF_963662255.1 of Cinclus cinclus. Classification (NCBI taxonomy): domain Eukaryota; kingdom Metazoa; phylum Chordata; class Aves; order Passeriformes; family Cinclidae; genus Cinclus; species Cinclus cinclus. The sequence goes on from NC_085046.1 coordinate 51,217,469, forward strand.
TGATCCCCAGTGGTAATTAGTTGTACCCCAGCCAATTGGTTTCAGACTGTATATGAGAAGTAACAAATGCAGAGACAAGCCTATGACATAAGCAAGCTGAACAGAGAGGGGAGAAAGCAATAATTCCTGCACATATCTGTATGTAAAACCTTTGATTGAAAGGTGACAGTGGCCCTCCCAGTATCCTTCTTGACAAGCTGTCCAGCTGAGATGAACAGGTACATGGTGCAAAAGGTAAAGAGCTAGCTGAAGGGCAGAGCTCAAAGGGTTACGGTTATGGTGCATGAGTCTACATCTGGCTGGAGACCAGGGACCAGTGGTGTTCCTCAGGGTGCAATTCTAGAGCCAGTTCTGTTCAATATTTGTATGGATGACCTGGATACAGGAGCTGAATGCGTAGTTAGTAAGTCCGCAGAGGAAACCAAACTGGGAGGTGTTGTTGGCTGTCTCAGGGAACAAGAAGCCTTGCAGAGGTATCTGGATGGATTGGAGCATTGGGCAATCACCAGTGGCATGAAATGCCAGATTCTGCATCTGGGGTGGAGCAACATCAGACATGAGACTAAACGGTGAGATGAGTGCCTGGAGAACAGCCCTGCAGAAAGGAATCTGAGGGTGCTGACAGCCAGGAGATCAAACCCTATCTGGAGTGCATCAAACACAGGTGGTCAAAAGAGGCAATTATCCTGCTGTACTTAGCATTGGTGCAGCCTTCGAGTACTGTGTGCGGTTCCATTTAAGAAGGATGTGAAAGTACTTGAATGCATCCAGGTAAGGGCACCAAAGCTGGGGAAGGGGCTGGCAGGAATGTCCTCTGAGGAGTGGCTAAGGGCACTGGGCTTGTCTTGTTTGGAGAGGAGGAAGTTTGAGGGGTGACCTCACTGTTCCCTATAGCTTCATGAGGAGGGGAAGTGGTCTCCAAAGTGTCCAGCCACCAGTGTAGGAAGAAGAGCACATGAGCACTGAAGTGTAGTCCTGACAGGGTCCTGGGGTGCTCACAGGCTGGGACTGGCCTCACCTGGGACCCCCAGCCTCACCATCTCCTGCCAAGGGCCCAGGGGATGTGTCCCAGCTCAGCCTGGGACCTTCAGTCCCTGCCTGAGCCCTGCTGTGGATGTGCCCATCTCTGCCCCTGCCTCCTGGGTGGATCTGGGACCTGCACTGCAGAGAGTTTCTCTGCAGGATGGAGCCCTGAGACCTGGGTCAAACCTTGTCATGCACAGCTCTGGGTTTAATGTGGCACAACTCTCCTCTTTCTCCCCCCGCTCCTTCTTCTCCCTCTCCATCTCCCTCTCCTTCTTCCTGTCTTCTCTCCTTTCTTCTCTATCTTATCAAGTAGGTAAGGTAATACTAGGTCAAGAGAGTGGACTTTGAAGTTGATCAACAGTGATATCTGATTTCCATGTTTTCTAATTAACATCAGGATGGCTTAGGTTTGGCAGTTTGTATGAATTTTGGGATGGAGTTGTTTTCTTTTGGGTTGCATTGCTGGGGAATTTGCTGTTGTATGTTCTGTTGGTGTAGTGACTGGGAATCTGATCTAGCAGCCTGCAATCCCATTTACACCTGTGAATAAAGAAACAACATTCTCCATACCAAAGGCTTTGCTATCAATATAAATGAAACATTACAGGCAAGTAATTTCATATCTAACCAGGAGGTTTGGTTTGGGTTTTTTTTTTTTTTTGTTTGTTTGTTTGTTTGTTTTTTGTTGTTTTGGGGGTTTTCTTGGTTTTTTTCTTCTCTTCTGAAGCTGGTGTTCCATTTAATAATAAGAGCTGTCACCTTTTTATCTGAACTACTGTGCATTTTAGATATTAATTCATGCAGTTTTACTTTCAGCTTAAAATAAAGCTTTGCTTTATATTGTTGGGTATTTTTATATATGTGAATCAAGTCTTAATATTCACATTAGGTTGTCTCAGTTGCTTGCATGATATTAAGAGTTGTAGTTTGCATTCTTGGTCACCCTTGGCTGCTTTGTCTTCACTACGCACAGACCAAGAGCTCTCTCATACCAGAGATGTCTCTGAGGGAGGGTCCAGGCTCTGCTAGACATGAATTGTTATTCTTCACTGCTTTCTAAATATGAGTTGGGGGAGGCAGGGAAGAGCTAAATGAGATGACCAGTAGTCTGTGCAAAGCTGAGAGACATGAGACTCAGGATCAAGCCCCAGGTATGCTACAGACTTCCTTAATGAGCTTTTTAAACCAGCTTTAGCTATGCTTACCAGATAACTCGCAATGCTGTGTAAATGCTCCCAAACCAGTTAGGCACCAAGAAGAGGGCTGCTATTCACACAGCATTCTGTTTAGGCTACTTAGCCCCCTAACTGACAAGCTGAGTCTCTTCCAGGCTTGAGTATCCTCAGAGCTGCACTATATTACTAAACATCCCTACTCCATGCTTCAGCCTATTTTAATGAAGTCCTCCTTCCCTGATCACACATTTTTGATGAACTGCAAGGAGAAATGCTATTTCTCATGCTTTGTTTGGATGCCACCTAACAATGGATGTCATAATCTGTACCCAACAGTGTGATACAAATAAACAGAAGGAGTGACCCGCTATTATTTGCTTGTATTGCTCTATCAGACAGAGATAGCAAGCCAATTTTACACCCTTCAGAGTGAAAACATACGTAAGCCTGTGGGTAGAATGATAAGATTGTAATCTTTCAAGAAGGATAGCAGGATCTGTATCACCTATCAGACATCTGAAGTGGTCTGGATCAATTGTTTTGTTCCGGTAGTGAGAGAAATTAAAGGAGGAAAAAAAAGAAGGAAAACCAGACAAAATATGACTTAGACAACAAAACAGTGACCACCAAGTCACACCCCACTGTCTATAGTACTCTTTCCCCAGAGCGTTTGGCTGGCCTGTAAGCCTTCCTGTTAGCCGTCACAAGGTGCTGCAGGGGCCAGTGTCCCTGTGTGCCCAAGGAACCTCTTCAGGTTGGCATTTCTTAATAAGGGAAGATGACAGGCTGCGCTGCTTTTTCAGTGATTTCTGCCTCTGGCTTGCTAATGAGTGCGTTCTCTACTCCAAAAGCTACCTGGCTCTCTCTGTCTCTTCTTAGAAGTCTGCAGTTACTCTCATTTTATTCCAAAGGATACACTTTAGGTGAGGCAGTCTGATGCTGGCTCAGAAACTTGCATGGCAGCCCACCCTGCCTGTCCTGCACTTTGTCCTCCCCCTCTCTACTTGTGGTACTGTCTACCAAGTGTTTCACCACTACTGAATCACAAACACAATGGCAAATAAAACAGAAAGGGAAGAGATAAAGTGCTTGCTTTCTCTGTGCTGAGCCATACAGCCTAACAGCTGGTAGCATATTCCCAGAAGCCAGCTACCCTTCCAGCCATGAGAGGGTATGGCACTCTACACCTAATATTCTGAGGCACGCTGGGGGGGTTATTTACAGGATTTTGATCTTATTTTTGGCTCTTCTGAATCCTAACCTGAATACTACTATTATACTATGGACCCAAGGGTCACAAGGGCATGCTACAATTATGAAAGATTAATGAGATAGTTCATTAACCTTTGCACTTTTGACTGCTCAGGAATATCTCATCTGTGTTATTTTAAAGAAAAAGAAGGGAGGACAAAAAGTTTTAGTAAAAGGAACTAAAATACTTTGGTGTTACTAGAACACTTTCATGCCAGAATTTAGCACTGTTTTTTGGGGGGTTTTTTGGTTACTTTTATCTTCCACTGCCCTCCTTCCTCTGCTTTCTCCTTTCTCTCCAGGCCTGCTCTCACATGACCCTGAAGAAAGCAATGATTTTCTCAGTGGGAGAGGAACATCTTGCTGACAAACCACCCAAAATTCAGGGAGGCTTGTACTCTCATGACTGTGGTTTTAACCTTCTTTCATTTTGTGACAGTTTTCCAACACCTCCCATGATTTAATGGTGATTTTAGAGGCAAGTAATGTAGCTGCTTTATGACTACCTTAAAGAAGTATGAAAACAACTCTAAAACACATACCTAAGAAAGGAAAGGTTTACTTTCTGATACTAAGTATTCTGACACTAAGTATTCAGGATAGTTTTAGACTATGTAAGAAATTTACTCCTGTGCTGTAGTGAAGAATATGAGTAAATGAGAAAAATCACAATAATTATTACTTTGGTCAAGTGCCATCTTAATGTGTTCAGATTTTGCTTTAGATAACTCCCTACCTAGGTCTTGATTTTTTTTTTTTTTTTTGGTCATACTGTACTTTGAATTTTGATAGGAATTAGAATTCAGTGGATTAAGCACTGTACACAACATTTTCCCACAGGGTTAAATTGTTTTTGCGTCTCTTAAATCTCATTCAAGTCCAGTAAGCCTGAGATTCCTGAATCATTTAGGTGTTCTTGAAGCTCTTCTTTGCTTTATTCTCTTTAGGGGTTACAGCCCTAACTCCAAAAGCTAATAGTTTAAAATCAGACAAGATAGTGAAATAATTGATGTGAGCTTGATTTCATGGAGGGGAAAGTCAAAGACATACTAGAGGAGAAAGTTTCACACATCTATCTGTATCATGTAAAGCTAACATATGTTAGCTTTTCCTGTCCTTCTTTCTTTGTTAATTCCAAGTTTTATTGTTTTGTCCATGCTTGAATTGGACAATAGGCACCAGCTCTTCCTGCCACAGTCCTTGCTGAAATAATCTCAAGCTTGTCCACCTCATCTCGATAATCACTTTACTGTCTGTGTTAAGAAAACATCCAACATCATGTCCAAAGCAAGCTCCTTTACCTTGGCAAAACTCTGAACTTTGCCTTTTTTATTTGTCTGTGGGATCCCCCATCGTCACTGGGGTTGTGTGAGGAACACATTGCACTTTTATGAGTATTGCTCTTTTTCTCCTATAAAAAGAAAATGAAGGAGGAAACACTGGTGACCTGTACTCGAGAATATTGCTCTATGCTCAGTAATGAACCTGCTTCTTGATGGAGAGAGATGGGATTTGGAAAATCCTGAGGAACCACTCCCAGAAAAAAATTATTTGCCACTGGGTAGGTATTGGATCTAAATCACTGCCCTTAAATCTCACACCTGTAACAAGCTCCTAGCCCATCTACTCTAATTCACCTGATGTTGAATTGTCATTTTCTAGAGGTTTTCTTTGAAATTTTTAGTTTCTTTTTGGGCATAGAGGCTCTTCACTAAAAAACAACTCTTAATGCTGAGGTACCAGTTGGTGATAGCCAGTTAAGACTGAATCACTTTCACCAAAGACTGGATGAAATTCTGGCCTCACAGAAATTACTGCATAGAACTCCTGTAAGGGAGGTAAGATCTTGTCCCATAAGAACAAACAAAGGTCAAGAGCCTTTAGCAGCTTTTTATTTGCCAAAAGAAGGCCTAAATCCTTAATTTCATTCAAAATTTGCACCTATAGATAGACTAGTAATTTAGCTAGTAAAACATTTTTGCTATCTGACAAGGAATCCTGGACTCTGGAGAAAGGCTAATGCAGTCAAACAGTAACAAATTATTTATAAATGAGCATCAGGCCTTGTGCTGCCTTGCCAAGGCCTGCTTGGAAATGCCCATCCATCACCTTTAACTGGTGTGCCTAATCTCCCACTTCAATTTTAGGGCCTTTTTTCATCCTTTTTTTCCCATAAATAAACCTTTTTTTTCCTTCATCACAGAGGAACAGGTGAAGGTCAAACATCAGTCCCTCTTTTTATACTGGACAATTTAAAGTCTATAGTGATGAACTCTATATTGAACGCTTGTCTTAGTTCAAGATGTTTCTAACTTGGGCTTTTCACAAACTGTTATTGATCTCCGCCTCCAAACCAGTAAATCCTTTCGTGTAGTTATTCCATAAATACAGCACAGTTGGGAAGGCTTTGAATCTTCATTTGATCAAAAAGTTCCAAATCTCTCAGATAAATCTATAGCTCTCAGTGGCAACTTTGAAGGTGTTCGATCATCTTTCCTTGAACACTAAATGAAATGCTTTATGTTTAATCTTTTGCTTTGCTTCCATGACATCTCTTTTAAGTATATTGTCCTCAGGTGACTGTCAATTAAATATAGTTTGCATGTATCATAATAAGAAAGGGGTTATCCACTTAATAAACTTAACTAACTCTTTTTCTCTTCTTTTAATTTATGGCCACAGACAGATATTTCAGGAGGTTGGAGGGGGTAAAATAATTACCTGAGTCTGCTTAATGTCTTCCTGTAAAGGTCTCTAAAAACTGGTTTAGTAAATTCTAATCTCTGTTTATTTGGACTTTTTATAATAAAGCCCATTAGAATCTCCCTTGAAAATGCTTGGACTGGGTGAAATTAACTTCTCACAGGCTCAAGAAGAGGTGGAACTGGCTACTAATTTAGGTGTAGGGTCTGAAACTGAGTGCCAAATGTTCTTCACTCCTTGTTCTTTAGCTGCTTGGCAATGTGGGAAAAGTAGCTGCCTCTACAACTACAGCTGGAGTTACTTAAATTTGCTAATAAATGTCTATATTCTGTCTGTAACCTGCATAGTTTTACTGGTAACACAATTGTTCTGCTACCTGGAGTATGCCCTTTCTTGGCTCTATCAGGAGTGGAAACAATACTACATGAAGATAAGGGCTTTTTTCCTGCAGAAATGAACTGTCATCATATTCAGAATATATCTCTTTTATTGCACATCTTTTTATCATTCACTAAAATAAATGTTAAAAACTACACCATGCAAAATATCTCCCAATGGCACACAAAAATCAAAAACTCCTTATTCTATTAGGCATTAAAAACATCTATTCATTAGTGATACTAGTTTTATGGTGTTTTATAACTTTCCGTATTTCTGAGACCTTGCCTATGTTCAACAAAAAATATCTTCCTGTTTCTGTCCTGCAGACAGTCTTATGCCTGTCTCTGTCTGCTCTATAGGCAGTGTCCTAATGTGAAAGATAATCTGAGTAAAATTCAGAGGATCTGTTTTTTCAGTTTGAATTTGACTTTGAAGTTTTCTGCTTCTGTTTCAGACTAGGAGAAAGAATATTTGTGTCTGAAAGTTTGTCTTCCTATTATTTGTTAACTTTTTCCTTCCAGTCTTGACTTCATTATACATTAGCATATCACAGCTACTGCAATACTACTACTGTCAAAAGAATACAGTAACTGAAGACTGATTTGAAAGAATAAAGGTGCCCTTGCAGGGCCCTAGATTTGAATTGTTTGTCATTCCTTTGGATAAAACCATCAGGTTTTTGGTTTTATTTAATTCACTCCTGGCCTTATGTTTTTCTTTCTGATATTTCTGTAGTCTCCCAAGACTTTCTTAATTTTAAGAAAGCAGTTTTTTGGCCAGATAAAACAAGGCCACGGCTACACTTAGCTAAATCAAGGCCTCTTTATGATTTTGCAAATTCTTTCCCAGGGGCTTTCACTTGGAAATTCCTCTCAGTTTATCAAACAATCCCTAATTGCTCTTTAGCATCCAGTTAAGATTAATTCTTTGTATATTTTGTATTCAAACAAAAAAGTTTTGTTGATCATTTATGTTAGTTATGAAGCTCTGCTTTTTCCCTTTTTTCTTATTCCCAAATGTGAGGTGAATGCAACCAAGAAAATTCTTTTATCACAAGCAATAAAGTCAGTGGTTATTAAATAGTAGTCTATCACTTGCATTGGCTTTTTGCACTTTTAATGAAAAGCATTATAAAAGTAGTGCATAGGATCCCACAAAAAATGTTTTAGGGTAGTAATTCTGCCTTGTAAAGTTTTGCAAATCCCCGAGCTTGATAACAGAGAAACTGCAGCATTTTTGTTATGTTGCTATGTTGGGTCTGGCAAATGTTCACAACGTTTGAAAACAGTAATCAACTACTAAAATTTCTTCCAGGATATGCTTGTGTTCATTAAAAGATATAAAAATCCATCCTCTTTGTCCAGTAACCATCCTTCCTCCCAACAACAAAAAAAGCATTGCTATATTTTTCCTGTAAACTAAAGTAATATATACAGACACATACATATTTGGAATGTCAGGTTTAAGTCCTTTGAGCCTGCAAAATTTATGCAGGAAAGGAGCCAGGCTGTGCTTCCAAACTTTTTAAATATGTCATCATATTTGTGAAGGACTGGTTTTGCACCAGGGAGGCTAGCAGTAGAATTTAAAAGACTTGATCCAGGAAGTAAAACAAAGGATGATTTGAAGGATTGCATTTATAGTAAACACAGTGCTGTTAAATCAGTATGTGCCAATGAACAGTACGAGACCACCAGCTCTCTAACACTTTGCTTAGATCCAGCACCCCCACCATGTTAATCTGATGGAACACATGCTCTTAAAACCAGACAATGTGCCAGAAACTGACCAAAAAAAATTGGATAAAGTGGGTCAAATTTGACATTAATTTGGCAGATAACACCTCCTGATGTTCATCTGTCTGCATTCAAAGAGCTGGCCAGCTTGCAGTTCATCAGCATTGCTTTTGTTCAGGGTCTACCTTATGAATGACTGCCTGTGAAGTTCCAGGTGAATGCCTTCTTCCATTTCTTTTTACAAGGGAAAGGAGATACTCAAAATAAACTCACAAGGCATGAAAATTAATTGGAAAATAACCCCCCTCCTGAAACACTCCTTCTCTGCTTATACATGAAGTCTGGTACAAAGTGGAAACTCATTAACTCTTCTTCACTAAAGAAACATACACAGAGAACAAAGAACAAGAAAATGAGAAGATTCTCCAGGCTGACTTGCTGTCTGGCTAACATGGACTGAGACAGGGATAACACTCTGGGAAACTGGTGAGCCATAACTCATCAGAAAATACATAAAAGAAAATCACAGAATAATTAAGGTTGGAAAAACTTTCAAGATCACTCAATCCAACCTTTGACCAAATACCACTATTCCCACTAAGCCATATCATCAAGTGCCACATCTACTAGTTTTCTAACACTTCCAGGCATGGTGAGCCCACCAATTCTGAGGCTTAACCACTTTGTCACTGAAGAAATTTTTCAAAACATCCAACCTGAACCTCCCTTGGTGCAACTTAAGGACATTTTCCCTTGCTCTGTTGCTGGTTGCCTGTGAGAAGAGACCAAGCCCCAGCTTCCTACAGCCTCCTTTCAAGGCAGTTATAAAGAGAGATAAAATCTCCCCTGTGTCTCCTTCTGCCCAGGCGAAACATCCCCCGCTCCTTCAGCCCCTTGTCTGAGGACTTATGCTCCAGACTCTTCACCAGCCGTTTTTCTTCTCTGGATGCACTCCAGCACCTTAATGTCTTTCCTGTAGTGAGAGACCCAGAACCTGAGATACTCAAGGTGTGGCCTCACCAGTGCCACGTACAGGGGAATGATCACTTCCCTGCTCCTGCTGACCACACTATTGCTGATAGAGGCCAGGATGCCATTGGCCTTCCTGGCCACCTGGGCACACACTGGCTTGTGTTGAGTCACTGTCAACCAGCAACCTCAGGTCCCTTCCAGCTGGCCAGCTTCCCAACAAACGCTCTTCCCTCAGGTTGCCCTGGCAATTCACCCTATTGAACCTCATACCATTGGCTTCCACCTGTTGATCCAGCCTGTCCAGATCCTTCTGTAGAGCCTTCCTGCCCTCCAGCAAATCAACTTGGTGTTGTCTGCATCTATGGCCAAGCAATAAATATATAGATATCAGGAGTAACTTCCTGAATGCAATGATTTATCTACATGGAGACTGGTATGCATTTCAGTTTTGTTATAAAGACACTGCATTTTAAGGTATTGCTTAAACCACGGCATTGATAACTTCCTTGATTTTGAAAATGAGTGGACCTGTTATTCTGGACCTCATCTAATAGTATTAAACTGTCCAAAAAGAGGGCTTCCCTATTGAAGTTGAAGCTATCCATTTACTACTATTTCCCATGCAAAATGTCACTGACAACAGATGTATTCCTTCAATGTACTTCTATAAAGTGGCTGGCATGACAAAACTGTTTCGTCAAAGAGAAAAAGAACTGCTGTCCTTTGACTTTCTTAAGCCTTGCTTGGTGGCTTTTGATACATCGTCACAGTAAGACCCGGTGCTTTATGCCAGCAATATATTTTCAAAATTCAGTCAGTATGCTTTTATGTTTTACTCTTTCCTTTCAAAGGTAGATGCTGTGAACAGCTCAGGTCTTGCAATTTCAAGGTTGCAGCCCTTAACATTTACTCTCCTCAAAAAGTGCCTTGCCAAGTGTCAGAGATCTAGAGTTAGAAGTAAACAGAGTTGACAGGACCATTTAACTTCTATTCTTAGGTACTCCTCCTGTAATATTACAAGGATGACATAAGGAGATGACAGAATCCATTATCCATTTCCTCCCATGACATAATTTAGCCAGTAAATAGAGGACTGGTTTATCACTGAAAAAAATCTGCTATTTATTAATATACTTTTACTGTTAATCTGGTGTTCAGTAAGCTGGTTCTCTGTCATTTTCCAGTTTACCCCTAGGGCTTTTAAATAGTTGCTAATTTCAGATGCACATTTTTGGATGGGTAGACCCCTTATAAATATGAAGTCACTTCAAACTTTGTGGTGAGAGGAGATTGAGGAGAAATAAGATAATTGTGTGATTTTGTACTAACAGTGAGTCCACATAAACAGTTATCCATGAATCCATAGAAAACAGGGATTTACTCTTTCTGATACTGAGAACCTAGTTAAAGTTTTTCTTTTCTTGTGTCCATGTTCTTGACAGAATAAACTGCACTCACAATTAATCTTTTCCACGTACATGCATGCTATCAAATTGTTGTCTCTACACAATGCACACTTGGCTTTCCTAGCAGTCTGCACTGAACATATTTCTTCAGTCTTTTATCGCTTTAGTTGCCCCCATTGGTTTGTTTCTGATTTATTTCATATTTTGGGTCGAAGCCAGTGCTTTTCCACCAGCACCAACTTGACTTACAAAATAAATCTTGGCATAACACAAACAAAGATAATGGCAGCACCAGAGTGGTTTGTACAAATGCAGACCTGGCCTCACAGCGTTGATGTAAAATAGTGCTTCTATTGCTCCCTTGATTCCTCACTGGGTAATGCTACTGTTTATGCATTTCAAAACAGCAATCACCTCTTTTTGCAGCAGTAGCTTCACACTTCATGCTTGTCTGGAGTTAACGGGTTCAGGCTGTACCAGGATCTCTTGATTAAGCTTTGGTATGGTGAAACACTTCAGGTGTACAATGTTTGATCACAGCCCCAGCCTGCACAGCAGAGCCTTTCTCTTTCCCTAGCAAAGCACCTTAAGCATATGGTTGGCTTGTTTCTTTTCCTAGTGTTTGCTGCAGTTTAGCTGTCTCCTTGGCAGTTTAACTGCTCACCTTAGCGTGTCTTAGGCTATTTAGGCCAAACAGCCCAATCTGGTGGTCCGCAGTTATATATTTCAAGCATTAACCAAGCACTAAAGAAGTAGACTGACTTTTATTTGGTGTTTTTTTTCTTCCCTCAGTTTGTTTAAAATCAGTAGGATTCCTGAGTGCTTGAGTAGTCTGAGCATCACATCACTTTTGGGGCACATAAAGTTTAAGACTGAAGTGTTGATATTGTCAGAAAGTGCTATTTAGGAAAAGTAAGCTCCCGAGCTGCGTGTCCCAGCAGGGGCAGTAGGAAAAGAGAACCTGAATGAAGCAAAAAACAGGGTAAATACATTCCTGTTCGTTTACCATATATTATTACACACTCAGTCAAGGTAGATGGACAAAGGGCTACCAGAGCTCAGCTACTTCTGAACACCAAGTAGAACTTGACTTTAGCAAAATTTCAATTATTACTGTGCTCCTGGTGTACAAGAAGAGAAGAAAAAAGGTGTTAATTGCTTCTCCAATTGGACTGATTATACTTCTCTTATGTAACAGATAAAGTAATCTCTTACTTCCTAAAATAAGGATTATGTCTCTAGAAGGATGACTCCTGCTGGAGCTTGCAGAGGCAGCTAATTCAAAGACACCACTCTAAGGTACAAGGCTGTGAGTGTGAAGCTCAGCAGCAGAAATATAATGACATAGTTATTCCTTACATGATGTATTAATCGTTGCTATATCTAATTAACTGTAATTAACTGTCTGAATCATCTGTGGGTTTTTGCCACAATTGCCCACATTTATATATTTATATATTTATATATTTATATATTTATATATATACACACACACATATACATATATATTTGACATGTAGCATGCACACTGCAAAAACTGGTTTGTTTATATGTGTGGTCTGTGTGTAAAATCTTGGGTTTTTTTACCTTGAAGGAATATAAGCAAAGTTCCACCACCGCAAACATTTTGTCTAGAAATTTAAGTGGATACTCCCTGAGGCCTTTCCTTTGGAACTAACTTCCAGTCCAAACTGGATCTTCTATGAGGTGTCACCTCTTGGTGATTCAGTGCAATTCTTCATGGTTGGAGTATTCCTGGTAAGCTACAACTCCCACATAGCTTAACAGAGCAGAAATCTTAATTTTCTTGAAACACCCAAATGTTTTCCATCTGCCAGGTACTGCTCATAAAAATATAGTTTTTTGTAAATGAAATGCAAGTCCTGGATAGAAGATAACTCATGAGAGCCATAGACTAAGTTTTCAGTTACAGAACATGCTTTTCTAGCATAATGTACCTTACAATCTGTGGTCACTTTTTAAGCAAGTAATTAAACACTACTGTGAAGTATGTAAGAAAAATTATACCCATTTAATGAATGTCTGAATGGAAACAAAACAAAGCAATAGCTGGAAGTCCCAGGAGAGCCAGAACACTGAATTCATTTCCAAATCCTTTGTCTTAGCCTCTTTCATAGCATCACATATTTTCTTCCAACTGCATTTTTCAGTATTATTTCTTAGTAGATCAACTTTCTTTGAACTACAGCATTTGAGAAGATATTTCAATTCATCCTCATCACCTCAACAAGCAAATGGTCATTGTCTTTGGAGACTGTTCCTCTGAAATTGATGTTTTGGCCTTGGACAGTCACCTCAGAAATGTGCTGGTGGCCCTGTAAAAGAGCCTGAAGCATTCAACAATGTTGCATTGATAAAATAAGTTGGCTATTCAGGACTGGTGAAAAAGAAACCTTTGCAAAATAGTTCCTGGTGGTAACTACCTGTTCTGCTATGCAAAATGCCTTGTTGCTAAACGTTTGTTGTGTCTTGGTCATGGCTCAAATATTTCATAATGCAGCAGGCTGCCTTTCAAGAAGAATCAACCTGGATTTTTTTATTTCATATTTCTTTACCCTGTGTTTTATAATACAATTCTACTATAAGCATCTGAAAATGTCTTTACTTCTGCTGATAAAGCTTTTTTTCTTTTTTTTGTAATTTTGTGGGAGAGCTATTTTAATATAACACCTATTGTTAGAGGCTTATTTACCAAAAAAAAAAAGGCATCATTAATGGTTAGAACTTGAACTAGAAGCTGTTCTTATTTGCATTACTATAACACCCTCAGGTCTCTTAAGAGATCTTGCACTTGCCTTTGTATTACACTAAGATGTTATAGACAAACTGTAAGATGCCATTTACCATTCCTATCCCTGAAGAGCCCTCAACCTTCTTGTTAGTTGCCTGACTTGTATGCTCATTACTTTTTTTCTTCTTTCCCTCTCATCCATATGCAGTTTATTCTTCTTTCTATTTCGCTATTTTTCCTCATAGGATTCATCCCTACAATGGAAGTCTTTGAAAACAGCAGTTATATTATTCTGGCACTGTACAAATACCACAGTGCCAACCCGAAATAGTTACAGTTTAAGATATAGGCTTGCTTCTGGGGTGGGTTTATTTAAAGAGGGACTTGTGCCTGAATATGAATATAAATGAAGCTAGGCTAGTTTTATGTTCGTTTCACTGTGAAAACAAACTTTCATACTCAATCCTACATCTCTATTTACTTTCTCTTTATAGCCATGTAATTCCATACATTTTGACAAAATGAATTATGTCTCATGCTAGCATTAACAATAAGAGGAATAAATGCAAACAACACATTATACAGGTAAACACTACAGGACATAGCCATTAGAGGATATACTGGAATGCAAATTGTATGCTTCAGATGCTGAAAAACATTGTAACGTGCTTGCATTTGGTTATTTTTATTCCCCTCGATTTAGTCCAAAGTACCCAAGATGCTTGGTGGGTCTGTTACTCAGAGATAGATTACATGATGCAATTACTTTAGAAGAAGGAAGCACTTGCCTCAAACTGTACAGAAGTCAATTTTATGCAGTTCAATTTGGATTTCAAAACAGTCTCCTACGTGCAGAAATTAAACACCCTCCCTCTTGTCTAGGTGGAGGCAGTAAAATGAGGCTCCTAATTCACACTGGGTGGTAGGAGGCATGCTGGAACAGGGGCCCACTGCTGCAATCTGTGCAAGAGGAGGGAGTCCCAGGAACATGGGAAAATGGTACAAAGCTATTACCATTTGTACTGTGAGTTTTGTAGTGACTTCACTGGTAATTGTAACGTTGGCCAATAAAAGCTGGCTTTGTTTCTCTCTCCATATTTCCAGATTTTGACTTCATTTTGCTTTCTTTCTTTTATTATTCTTCCGCCTACTCCAGCTTGGGGTTTTCTTTGTTTGCTTGTTTGTTTGTTTTGTTTTGGTTTTTTTATGGTCCTCATCAAGCAGCTGTTCCTAGTGTGGGCGCCTGATCACTGCTGCTTTTCATTTGCCATAGTCCCTTCAGGACTTTCATGTCATCAACACCTGTTTCTTGTTCTTTTGGGTGGCTGCTAAAAGGCACATTAACCAGATCCTTGGGTGTCATCCACAGAAATTACCTACTGCTAAGGTAAACAAAGACTAAGACTCCAACTCTATTATCTTCCTTTTTGCTTTTCTTTTCTGTTTTTTGGGTTTGTGTTTTTTTCCCCCCAGCCTCTTCCATCATAGAAAGGCAAAATACCTGGTCCTTTTCTTTTAGATCACCTGTCAGTTCTTACAAAGAGTGTCCTCCCTTGCCAACTCACTAGCCACTCACCCACCAGCAAGTTAACAGCATTCTTAGTACCTGCTTTTATACTGAGTATGTGAAAAAAAAATTCTGCTCATGAAACAACTGTAAGTTTAACTTTTTGGCCTCTAACTTTTTTTTATTCTTTGCTGAAATAAAGAGAAAGGGACCCTTCCTCTGATTTGGCCAGTAGTTACAGCCTGCAGTTTTACCACAAATTTCATTCTAGTTGGTGAGCTAGATTTAAGTCTTACAGTTCACACTGCACTGGTCACTGCTCTAGCTCTCCTGTGAAGTGTTATTTCAGTAGATGTAAGAAAGTCATAACTAATTCTACTGTTGGAATGTTTATTATTCTATAGAGAAAATACACTTATTACATGGGAGTCATGCTTCAATAAGTTTGTTTTGGCAGAGCTTGTCTTGGTGGGCAGTAAGGAGGACTGCGTTTTTTGGGTTTTTTTAAAGTTTTGGTAAGATGTTTTAAAAACCTTATGGAAAACAACATTAAATCTAAATCCCTCTATTTTTAATAGGCAGAAACTGCAATTAACCATCTTTCCCTAGAGTAGCAATATAGTGGGCTCCAGCAGGTGTGTTACTATTGCAATATCAAAATAAAAAGTCTAGTCAGCCTTTCACTATAAAAAATAAGTGAAATGAAGAGCAGATGTTGTAATAACCATTAATTTACATTCACCAACTATATTTGTTGTAAAAGTAGATGAGGACACTGGAAAAACAAGTTATTTTTGGCTCTTCCCTGCAATATCACAAGAAAACTACTGTAATGTGTTTAGCAGAGCAATGAATACATATTGGCCAAATTTATCTCTGTTACAACACTGCAGAAATGCAGAATGAATTTAGTTCTAAACTTTACTTTGTGGGAGAAAGGATAAAATTAAAGGAGTTTATTGAACATCACCAGAAATTTTCCAGCTCTGGTACTGAACCAACTTTGAAAAACTTCACAAGGAAACTAGAATGATATGCAGATTTTACCTAAATTTTGCTGTTCAGAATTTACACTTGTAACTTTCTATTAGAAACAGATTTTAATGAGCACGTAATAAACTATATCCAGAGAAGCTCAAAAAGAAAGTAACATTTCTTGGATGCTGGTTTCTGTAAGACTTCTGTGCTTATCACTGGGGTCCTTGTACTGATTTTATCAGGCAGTTTGTCCCTGCAGAACCACAAGTAGATGTCAGTACATCTGGACTACTGGGTGAAAGAATCAACAGTATCTTAACTTCTACAGTAGGTTTTGCATGGGGATGCTCAAGTGCTGTATAAACCATTAAATGAACTTTGCCAGAGGTAGATTTATTTATTTATTTTAAGAGATGAAAACAAAAAGTTGAACCAGCCTTGCCAGTTTACTAGAGGGGCTGTAAGTCCACACTACAAAGCACGCTGTTCAAATACTGAAATAATTTGCCCTTAAACTCATAGGATTTGTGTCACTTCTGTCTGTTGTGTAATATTTGACACCCCTTTCTACTAATGGCAAAGGATAAAAAGCAGTGAAATAATTTCAAAATTATTCTTGACTTCATTTTTCATGATACTGTTATTAAACCTGAGTTTTGACTTCTCTGCAAAGTTGTCTTTTTGTATTGAGACTACAATCTAACAGATCGTGGTTCTAACACATTAAGACATAAGCCTTTTTCTCTTTTATTTTTATTCATGCAAGTGGGTGTTTATGATATTCTGTCTATATTTTCCTGTTTTACAAATCAGGTTTTTTTAAGCCCTATTTTAAATCTGCCCCAATTTTGAATGGAAAATGTATTAATGTCTTACTGGTGACTTGCTGGACCTGTGATCCTTTTTAGTGTGAATTGTTTCAGGCTGCCTATGAAGCCAAACTTCCAGGCTTTCCAGCAAAGCGAAAAAAGCCACACATTACATAAATTTTCAGAGGTTCATTTTAGTAGTAAAATTTGCAGAGGCTTTTGTTTCGTTCCTCTGATTTTTCAGTGAAAACAACTGAGAGAATTCACTTCAGATTTGTTGGTAGGTTTAGTTTAAGGTGAGCATTTTTCAGAGAGTGAAAAACGCTTGAAGTCTTTTTTTTCCAGCTGGAAGTGTAACAATTGGATTGCATCCTTACTTTTAGTGAAAGAGCTAGTGCTTGAGAGTTTCATGCTGAGCAAATTTCAGAAAGGTGTGATAAGTGGTCAGACAGTGACTTTCAGTGAGTCTCCCTCATCAATCACATAAAGCATGATGGGGGGGAGGAGAGAAAAAGTGGGGGATTCTCAAATGAAATGAGGAGAGGTATGATGGTTTGAGATGCTTTGGGAAAGAAAGACACCTTATGATAGAGACAGGGCAATAAAGGGAGAGGATGGCATCTATGCATGTACCACTTTTCAGTGGTCCTGTGTATGGTTCTGGCTTTAACCCTGACACAGAGGGATATTCACACAACATGACTGTGGTGATTTTACATTGCCAGCTGCTTTCCCTGGACTCCCTCCATCATCAGTGGAAAGAAAATATTTCTCTGGAGGGTAATTCAGAAAAGGAGCCTAATTTAGTTGAGCAAAATTGGTCTTTAGAGAGTATCTACTTTTCTCCATTGCCAATTGAGAGCATCTAAATCTGGGCTTAAAGATAAATGATGTGATTACTTTCTCTTTTCCTCAGCAGTTCTGCTCTGACTTTAAAGGTCCCAAGTAACTGGACCATGTGATGTTTCTTCTGGAGATCTGACAGTGCTCAGAAACACGCAAGGGAATGCATTTCAGATGCCAGACTTGAAGGCCTAGATTCCTAGACCAAATGCATTTAAGAGACATGAAATCCAAAAGTTGAATCTCTATTAATCAACTGGTAATAGACTTATAAAGAGGATATGGTCACAGGGGCTATAACCAGAGTACAGGACTGATCTTGACCACCTACAACAGGGTAGAGAAAACACATATCATATTTTGGACAAGTGTTTTACATCCAAAATGCTATCTGGAAAGGAAACTCTTGACTTTATTTGCACTGAGCACACCACCACAGAATGGTGTTTTCTAGAAAATGTCAGTTCAGCAAAAGTTATGCCTGTTTCAACAGGCAATGCAGTGTAAAGCAAGTAGATGTGTGGGATAGAAGAGTTGATGTGAGCATTTTGAACCTATTGTGCTTATCTCACAGTGTGAGTTTGGGGGCGGGGGGAAAGGGTGTTGTTCTCTGGACTAGCTTTAGTGCATCAGTTACCTTGAATGGATGCACACACATGCACGATACACAGAGCAGCAGAGAATGCATTTTCCATTTTTGTCATTATTATTTCTACAATACATTTTTGTCCCTTTTGCCTTTTTTTCTTTTTACATGTCTCATTTATTCTTCCTCACTTTCAGTTATTTTTATCATTCTTCTGAGGTTAGTAGGACTTTGGAGAAAAACCCATGTAGCCACATGGACTCCACTACCCACAGGCCAACTGAACAATTGTATCCTGGTATGTCCAGTGTCTCCAGGCAGCATGAATTGTGAAAGAAACACTGTGAAGCTGAAATATTTGTAGTATGCAGTCCCTCTCATCCTGTACATACAGCATGAGCGTCTCATGGCACGTATGTGCTTTATGCTTCCTATTAACTTTGAGCATAGCAAAAAATAAATTATCTTATGGTCCTGACAGTGTAACATAAAAGCACAACAAACGCCACAAACTCCACAAGAAATTGGCCGGGTTTTCAAGTGTGGATAACTGAAGACCTGCCAACCTTATCTGTGGCACAATTCCAACAGTAACTGCTCTCCTACTGGCCTACTATTGCTATCACCAGGAGATACAGCCCTGGAGGAATAATCATCAGCAAATTCCATTCAGGCATTTGCCTGTCTCCCAAGATTCTCCAAAGGGTGGTGAGGTTCACGTCTATGTGTTTTTTAATGTGCAGAGCAGGCAGGGATTGGTGACCATTGAGAGTATCTGAAAGACAACGAAGCATAACCTGAGTAGCACTTCAAGCAGAAGTGACCTGAAGTGGGTATTTTCAAATCGTGCATTGTACTTTAGAGCTGTTCTGTTCAGGTATGATGCATTTTAGTTAGAATTTGGAATGAGTACCAACAAAAATATGGATAGCAAAGGGAAGAACAATTTATTGGCCTTGCCTTAGCAGAGAACTTGCTGGAGAAATGCGCATCCTCGTTGTACTTGCTATGCCATTTATTAATATTGCAGTAGAGGATGGTACAACTGTAATAATTTGTGATTTCAATAATTTATATCAATACACAATTCATGAATTCTGTGTTTGCGCATTTGGAGAATGCTACAGCTGAAGAGGATCTACTGAAAATGTAAGAGATAAGTATTTCTAATCATAGCCATGTTCTTTTCAGTTCCCTGGAAGAAAAAGACAGCTACAAAATGCAAAGATCCAGGTAATTACTGCCATTAAAACTGCTGCAAAATATGTGAAAATATATGAATGAATGCAGGTCATAAAACAAGAAAAATTTACCCATGAACATGAGTGTTGAAAACAGTGTGTAAACATTGTATTTTTAGCTCTTGAGTCATCAGAGAGCACCAAACCATCTCTGTTCAAATTAAATCAGCAGCCCATCTTTTTTTCTCTCTCTCTCTCTGTCTTTAATAGACTCAGTTTCCAAAGCACAATGTATATCAAAATGCCAGTGCAAAACTTCCTAAAAACTCACCGCAGTTTTTGGGAAGTAGTTCTCCACTGGATGTAAAATAAAGCAATCTGATGTGATGACCAGTAAGCATCAACTACCACTTCGTAAATCTGAATCTTAGGTGTATAGTAGTTCTTAGTATCTTTTGGAGATAACAATGTGGGTTTCAAGAGTTTTTTTTCTTCTGAGTTTTTGGTTTTGCTTGGGTTTTTAAATTTTTTTGGTGTGTTGTGTGTGTGTATGTGTGTGTGTGTGGGGCGGGGGGGTTGGTGGTTTTATTTGTTTTGGGTTTTTTTTAAGTTTCAAAAACTTGGGATGCCAGAGTGTTCTCTGATGAAAGCCCAGTTTTATGGGCATTTAGATGTAGAACAAAGTTGCTGTAAATAACGAGAAAAACACACAAAATAAAAGAATTAACTATGTTGCTAGACTGTCAGTTCATGGAGCCAATTATGCCTAGCAAGCAAATAACTGTATAGGAAACCAGGGCAAATTCCCCTCTAATGGCAGACCAGTTATATTTGAAAAGACTGTGTCATCTTTCACACTCACTGGCATGAGAGCTTTCTTTTCTGGATATAAAATGCAATCATTGCCAGAGGTTGAAGCTTGGGCTTGGCTCTTAAATTTATTTATTTATGTTATTTGTCATGAAAAAAATGACAAATCAAGGCAAACATCTTCAAAAGAAAACTGATGACTAGATCAGAAACAATAGTTGAAAACAGATTAGGAGATTAGAGTGGTTTAGATTTCTTTTGAAGAATGATCAGCTTACATTTTTCTAGCTGTCAAAATTATTTATAGTTTAATTTGTAAGTCTTTTTGTGCCAACCTAATTTTCATTGATGACATAAAAACTTTATGACTCAAAAATTAGATTTCATTTTTATAGGTGATTTCAAAGAGAATTTTGAAATAAAACTTCAAAGTTCCTGTTCAACTGAATAATTCCTGCCTCAACTTTACTGTTTATAGTCACATGTTTGTATAGACATTGCAACCAGTTTTAACACAATCAGATAATTTGGGCTGCTGTCATTTGAAATTAGCCTATTGCCACAATTATTCTTAAGAGTAGTAAAGGTGATAGTCATAAAAACCTACCACCATGCTATTTTGCTGTCACCACAAATGGTAGTGCAACAGCAGATCAGAAATTTTCAGAAAATTTTCAAACTGGTGTAGGTTGAATATGTAGTGCTTCATGAGAAATAGAAATATCCTGCTGAATGTGCTTTCAGTTTTCCTTTAAATAGAGAGGGGGGAAAAAAACCCCAAGAATTATTTTTTGTTCCAGTATGAAAAGTGTCATTCAGAAGCATAGCAACAATGAGATATTCTAACTTTACATATATGTTTTTCCTCCAAAAAGCTAAACTGTTCTACTCAGTCATCAAGGAAGAAGAATCTGAATAACTAAAGGATCATCTGCTTGTAGAGAAAAAAAATTGACAGTTAAAATCTTTTGTTTGATACAGCTCTGCCAAAAAAAATAAAATTGTGGTGGTATGTGGGTGGTATGTGTTGTTGAGAATCCTTTTTCATAACGTAGATACTATAAATTGTAAAGATATAAACAAAGAGATTAGAGATTCTAGTAATGTTCTTACCTGTATGAGCTGTGGTCTCATGAGTAATCATGTCAACAGAAACCTGTTGACATGATTGTAATGTGTAACCTATACATGTGTAATCTATAGCTGCTTGTCTTATTTATCTGTCTATTGGATTATCAAATGTTCCTATTTCATTAAGTGTGTGCTCTCTACTGAGAAGGTACTTAATATTTTCCATCACTGTGGGCTTTTTCCAGGGCTCCATGCTCCAAAGCCCATTAGCCCTATTTAGTTTCTGCTATTTTCCAGGTATTGCTCTGTCAGCAGCTCTCAAGTTTTGACATCAGGGCCTTTTCACCTGTGAAGACAAATTTTTTTATTAGAAGGTCTCCATTAGGGGGCTATCTATATATCTATATCTATCTATATTTATATCTATATCTAATCTCAGTATATATGTCATTTGTAGGAGCTCCATAAATAAGGTTAGATGTTTTCTAGAAATCTAAATGTCCCCTTTCTCCCTGTTGCACCCAGAATGTGCCAACTAACTGGCATCATGAGGGTGTACCTGCTTCAGGGGAAAACTTTCTGTCTTGAAAGAAAGAAGGATTCTGAGGGCAATTCAGTGTATTTTTCTTCAGGGTATGGTACTTCCCGGAGGCAAGTTCACAATTTAAATCCTCTGTAGTCAGGGGAGACAGGTATTTCCAGAGGGCAGATCTGAGACAGATCTAGGCTTCCTTGTCCTCTGAAAATGCCTCTATGTTTCTCCTGACTGTAGTAGGAGCCTAAGATGATCAAAGCTACAGCAGAGATGCAGAGAAGTGGAGCAACCAAAAGGGTTTAGTTTGGCAGGAGAGCTGCAAGCTGGGGGTGCAGAAGCCTCTGATCAGACTTGTCACGAAGTGACGGGCAGTGAAGTTGTTCTGACTGTTAAAGAACAGAAAAGGAGAGGAATACACAGTTGGAAATTACTTTTAAAAACATTACTGAACATTAAGAAGTGTGACCTGAAGGATAGAACAAATTGGACAAATGCCTCCTATGTTCCCACTCTTCATTCTTCCAGGTCAAAAATTATCAGTCATTAAATTTTGTTCAGTTTCCTGGTAGCTGACATTTTCAGAGGAGAAAAATGACAGCTTTTAAGGAAGGAAAAGGGGAGTAGCATATGAAGAAGATGAAGTTAAAAACACGGCAGGTTCCAAGAGATATGGAAAGTGAGCAGCGGTACAGGAAGATTTGAAAGAGCAGAGGAGAATTGCGATCAAATTAATTTGATCAAATTTGATGAAGTTAATTAGGTTTTCAAACATGAATATGCATAGGATGCATGGTATGTGTGTGCATATAAGAATGATAGAATCAAGGAAAATGAAAGCTGTCACCTCCCAAGGCTGTATTAGTTGTATATAAACCATTCTCAGTGAGATAAACTGTTCTTAAAAACTCCCACTGATGAAGGACCCCTAGTCTTGCCTGGGAGTGTATTATGCTGTTTAACCACTATTTGTTCTCCTAACAGCTACTATAAATCTTACTTGCTGTAGTTTAATTTCATTCATGTCCTAGTCATTGTGGAGAGGGAAAAACAGGACATGCTTCTCCTCTATTCTAGTCTGCTACATATTTTAACAGCTATGGTGTTAACTCTATGGTGTTAATTCTTTTGTTGTTACAACCCCCTTTTGTCCAGATATATTTCCTAGGCTTCTGTTATGCCCAGCTGTTTTCCATCTTTATTAGCAAACGTGCTCAAAACTGCCCAAAAACCTCCACTCAGGAGCATCTATCACAGTTTCTGAGTGATCTGAAAATACGTCCCTATGCTGACAAGCAGCACTTTAATTTGCATGTTTTCTTATTTGTAATATGAGACCACTATTAATTCACATCTTTAAAATCTACTTTAATACCCATTTTTTTCCCATGGTTAAGCACATAAGGTGCTGTCTTATGGTTGAAATTTGACTGGAAAACTCTATCATATATTTCTTGTCATGTAATTTCCTCAAGTTTTTTTGTAATTCTGGTCCCAATCTCTCAGTGTCTGGCAGTGACACGCACCTTGAGCTCATCAGAAAATGTAACAAACTTATTCTCTATTTCATCATTCTTGGTACTTAGGCAAACACCGAAAGGGCCCAGAAAAAAACCCTGTGATATCCCTTGGTATATCCACATTAATAGCCAGCCACTAAAATAGCCAGTTTCTCTCTGGCTAGCCTTTTCCAAATACTCTTGTGACCACCTTTGAGTACTTTCATCAGGAAGAAATTATGAATTCAGATATCTTTTTCCAGGATGCCCTGTTCATCCTCAGCTCTCATTTTTGGCTGCACTTCATAACGAACACTGATATTTGTACAGCTGCCTTCTATCTTCCTGGCTGGCGAATAAGGGCCTGATTATTTTCCAACAACTTTTGTAATTACCCTTGAATAAGTAAATTGCTATCTATTATGTACAGTCCATCTGTCATTATGATAACCTCTCCCTGTCTTCATAATATTTCCATGTTGGCTTTAACTGGCAAGCTTTTGTAGACTGGCGAAGATTTCATGAACTGTGTTGTCTATGCTGTGAGGAACAAAGAACAAATTTCAAAGGTAGGAAGGCAACACTAATGAGTATAGCTGCTACTCACTCACTATAAAGGTGTCTCTCATAATATGCTCTGGGTCTATGGTTTGTTTGGTTTCTAAAAATCTCTTTACTGATGCATCACACGCAGGAAAACTGGCTTTTCTAGTGTATGTTTTCCTACACAGCCACCTTTATTTGTATGAAAAAGTAGTAAAGAGCTCTCATAAGGAAACTTCATAGTCTTTGCTGTGCAAACTCTGTGTACCTTTAGAGTGCCTCATTTCAGATTGCTGGCTGGAGCAAAATTTTCTGCTTGTGATATTAGCTGGCATATTGTATTTGCGCCCACCTTGGAATAAAATAAATTCTCTCAGGAAATATGCTGCAAAAATTTTATCAAGAACAGTTTACAAGAAAAATGCCTGGAAGTGTATTAAAGCATAAATCTTCTGATAGCACCTTATAAGAAAGATCTGTTATTCAAGTTGCACAGATTTAAAATCTCAAGTAGGTTTAAAGGGTAGAGTTTGACGAAATAATGTTCACATATATGCAGCATGGAACGTCATCACTAATATAATTAGAGGCCTTATTTCTCCATAGACTAGTCAGAACATAACAAATCCTTACAGAATGTGACACCTTCAAATTTGTTTCTTCAAAGTGTTAATTAAGCTTCCTTAAATTCTTGGGATGTCCTTTGTTTTTGTTTTAAATGGGTTTTTGCCTTTTATGTGTTTGGAGAGGGGAGAGTTTGAGTGGGAGGAGGAGGTATGTTGCTTTGCTATGGTGGATCTTAATTTTTTCTGGTTTGGTCTTAATTGTTTCAAACAGGGGTAGGAAGTTTTGCCCAGAATTGTTATGTGGCTTTGGGTGAGAAATATGGCTTTAAGTGAGATAAATGAATAAAAGAGCTCTGGTGTTGTGATTGTTAATATCTAGCTAAATCCATCAGAGCATTTCCATCTTCTGAAGTGGTAGCATTGTATTAATTTGCTTTTCAGTTTGCTGTAGCAATAGCAGCAATTAAAGTAGATTATTTTTTGAAATATGGGAAGGTCTTCATTTTAGAGAGCATTTAGGCATTGCTCATTTAGCAAACCATAATTTGCCGTTTGCACCTATCTCCATTTACATTCTGCAACAGAATTGACACTGCCTTGATGCATACTTGAGATTGAAGTGCTGACAGTGTTTCATACTACAAGGGAGCTCCTCATTCTAAATCAGGGATGAGAACTACAGAAAATCATTGTGAAAATACATGTTGAGGCACCAGCTCTTCAATAGCATGCACATGAGGAATTCTGACTGCTCTTAATCAGTTCTACTGTCCCTTTTGTAAAATGCAAGATTATTATTCCTCATAAACAGGGACTTTAAGATCTAATAACTCTGCATGTATTTGAACTAATTTTTATCTATTTTAGATTTGATTTGTTGGTTTATTACTTTATTTTTTTAAACTAATATCAAATAGCAAAGTAACTCTGTATGTTGTTCCAGATGTGTGTTTCTTTTAGTGGTAAATACAATAGTGTATAGGTGATTTATTGGTTTTTACAAGGCGCTGGAATCTTTTGCATCTAGAGCATTCGCTAGTTTGAAAGATCATTATTTGCTCAAGATAAATTGGTGCTTAGCACAAGTTTCAGTGTTCACTTTTCTAGACAAGGAAGATGCATTTTGAAGAGAGGTAGTTGATTGGGGACTTTGTGGAACCTATTTAGATTGATTTGGATGAGGAAATTTGACAGTTTTAAATAAGTATAAAATTGTCTTATATTTTCTCGCTACCACTATTCTCATGGTAACCAAAAACTCTGACTCATAATGGTGCTTTGAGGGCCTTCCGGTTATTTTAAATCTACTACTTTCTACTACTACTTTCTGACTTTTCTCCTTTTCCTGCAGATGTTGCAGTTTTACACAGCACTTTCTTGACTTCCTTCCCCTTCAAGCACTTGTCTGAATTTTTCTCAAAAGGACTCACTTTTCCAGACATGCCAGTTGCCCCACCTTCGACTGCATCAGAACTTCCCTAGGTTTAGAAAACACTGGATAAGTAAGTTCTAAGTTTTTATGATGGGAAAAAAAAGGAATTGGCTCATGGATATACATACAGAAAACTCTTTTTGAAGCTGGTTATTTGATTGTCCTCCTGTTTGGTGAGCAGAAGGGAGCTTTGGTCATAGCTGACAAAAGAGGTGATGTAATATTTAACATGAAGACCAGAAACAAAAGATTAACAGAGACAAAACAAAGAATTGACAAGTTCTTTACTTACACCATACAGATTGTTATACCAAAAGTTATTCTATGTAGAAACTTGAAACTTTAACAGATGTTCCCTTTTTTTCCCCCCCCTAAGCCATGAGAATCTTGTCTAAATCACTTAACAACTGATCAATTCACTGGAGTAGAGACAAGAAGCTGAGTCTCCAGCTGAGTACCCTTGTAGGCAGTTTCAGTTACTGCATTACTCAGATCCTCTTCTGAATCAAACTTTGAGTGCAGGCTTAATTAAGGGGTCAAATTCTGTTTTGTTGCTGCTGGAAATTTAGCCTTGACTACACTGAACTTGTTTTAAATAGTCACTGAGGTTAGATTGGTGTCTATGATCTGCTTACTATAGAATCAGGTTTTTAAATGATATTGGGAGGAGAATGAATTCCTTTCCAATAATCTGTGGCAGTGGCATTAGCATTTTTAAGTAAACACTAATAAAATTCCAAATTTAAGCCCACTTTTCATAACCATGTGGATACAACTTTCTGATGAGAAGCTGCTATGGAAATGAATAATAAGTGGGAACTGGCAAAATTTGTCTTCATTTGAATAGTGCGATGGTCCAATTTACACAGCTTCAATAGGAGACAAATGAACAGTGATTATCATTTATTCTCTCAGGAGCAGTGGTTGTCCAAAATAATCAGAGTGTTGGCTATAAGCCAAGAAGAGGGAAAGAGCAACACATGGTGTTTTGTGGATTTAGATAGTAGTATAGCTTCTGACTGCAAAAAGATCTGAAGTGAATGGATGGGATGGAGAGTGGAGGGGGAAAAGATGTTCTAATACTGTCATTTCAGAAGAAAAATAGCCAGGAGATCAGCCTTCCTGGTGCATGCATCTTTAAAACACAAACAAGAATCTTCTGTCTCTTGACTTCACTTTTTTTTTTTTTTAATTTTTTTTTTTTTTTTTTTTTTTTTTTGTGCTCAGGAGGATTAAACAGTACTTTCCAGCCTTTTCTACATATGATTCAAACATCTCTGTTCCTGGACTATGTGAGAGATCTGTCCACTGACCATGTCCTGGTCATGTCATTTCCAAGGCAGTGTTTAAAGCATGAAAGATTGGGTAAGGATATTAACTGATTCAATCAATTTATCAGTTTCATTTTGTTTTGTGGTTAGCTGCCTCTTTCATTTTCTAACCTATCTGTTCACTTTATCTGAAGGGATTAATACTTTGAAGTGGTCTTGAAACTCTCGCTAGGTAGGCAAAGAAATGTTTCATGATCCTGCAGTGCTAGTAGAGTTCCTGCTAGATGATACTGTTAGTGCCACTGCTCTACATACGTCCTGAATTTTCTTCTCAATCAGGCATCCAAAAGGAGAAGGAATAATGTGCTGTCAGCTGGAAGGTAGGAAATGAGCACAATGAAATTTGAGCTCTTTGTGAAAGGCTGTAGTTCTATTGGATTGGCAGTTATTGTATCCATTTTTGTTGGTTGAGGTGGACTAATTTGGAGGTTTGATTTCTTTTAAGCTACCAATAAAGCTTAGTGAAACAAGCCTCACATTTATGATATAGTAATCCAGTACAAGAGTTATGGTGCCCTATTATGACAGAGTTCTTTACTTAGTGGATTTTACACACTGCAGCCCTCTGAGATCCATCATGAGAGGAAGGGGATTTTCAATCATACTTATGATCTTATTTTTTGTAACCATTCTAGGAAAGGCTCTGGGCAACTTTTATCCAGCCTGAGGCGCTACACATTAAAGTCTTGTGAACCCTGGAACTAATGAAGCTAGATTTCCTACTTCATTAAACTTACATTTTACTTCTCATTACTATTGTTCATTTTTCAAGTTAGTTCGTTGTATTTGTTATGTCCATTCGTCTACAGGAGTTGCAGATGAAGCTACTGAAGAGGAGCTGTGTTTGCAACAGAAAAGAAAATTTTAAAAAATATTATGAGCTACTTTCTTTGTTTATAAAATCAAAGTCAGTTGTAACAAGAACAGATTTCCTGAGCATCCCACCCGCTGCACTGCAGAGATAATGTGAATGACAGCCATTGTGATATCACCTTGGGGAATAGCTCCAAACAGCCAGTCTTTAACGGCTGTCTTATCTTCATACTGGCTGATTTATACATTAATCAATTATATATGGCATAAATTGTAGCCCAGTAAGAATTATTTGGGCTCTTTTAGGACAAGGAATATGATGTTTTACAATCTGTAGTAAAAGGCTACAGCTTTATGTCGACCTGGCAGCACAGGGTCTCAGGAATTAACCGGATTTGCATTGGCCTACACTTGTTGTAGCTGGCTCAATGCTTGCCAGCACCCACCTAAGTTGATGGGCTTCTGCTGTGGACCTCATGGACAGTGAAGGATTGACAGCCCCCCTCCCCCGTCCCTGTGTACACAACAGCAACCCTTTGCTGAAGCCAGCCTGTTGTACAACTTTCAAACCTTGGCTCAGAGCTGATGAAGAGTGAGACTGGGATGAGAAAAATGAACAAAATTAGTCCCAAGAAAACTCGAGGCTGAACAGAAACAAAGCCCTGCTATGAAGGTCTTCCCAGCAAAGACTTCAGAATATTACTGATGTGACTCCCCACCATCACTATGAGATGAGGGAGACAGAAACAGTCAAGCTGAGGACTCAAAGGTATACCTAAACATTAAACAGGACTGGCATCAGTCCATTTCATACAAAATATGTAACTACACCATCAATTAAGTTTTTCTGTATTAATGACATCACTGTGGACTGTTGGACTGCTAAAATAGTAACTGGAATAAAGATTAATTCTTACCTCAAGCGACAGTGTGTAAACTTTTGCTCACAAGAAAATTTTGACACCAAAAAAATAACCCAAGAAAAGTAAATTTGATGCATAATATTTTGCTGAGCTAACATAGTTGGACTTGCCTTTCCTTCTGATTCTAACAAGCTGAAGCAAAACAAAGCTTATCGCCATGCTCTCTGATTAGCAGAAGTGAGACCTTACCCATGTCATTACTCAAGGATAAACTGGTCTTTCCTTTTCTTTGACATTCCTCCTCAAAGCTTTAATTTACTAGGTCTCTGCCCTTCAACCCCAAACTTCATTCTCCATTACTTGGCTGAAATGCTAAAATACTCATTGTAATGATTGCAAAGACTTAATGAATCTATTCTTCCATACTGCAAAGCTCAGAAAGCGAATTGGTCCAGGAGGATTCTCTGGTGTCTGTAACATGTGAGCCTCCATTTTGTTTTCTTTGTCTTTTTTCTTTTTTATCACGAAACTGGAAGAAATCTATTTCTCTCTCAACACTGATGAAAACTCAGCTGAAAATTCAGAAATTTCAACAGATGACCAAATTCTATTATTATCTTTCCCCTTACCCTTCCCCATGATTTCAGGTGTACAGATCCTCTATATATGCTTTCTGAAATTTTGAAAAGCATTTTTTCTTTGCAATACAGACTAAAACATAATTCTAACCTATCAAAAAAATAGCACTGAGGTTGTTTCTCGGTCTTGTATTCTACGAATACAGTTTCTGAATGAATAACAACAGAGACTTTTAAAAATGTTTCCACATCATTCTCTTCATTTGATTTGCTAGTGAGGCAACATATTATGCTCTGATGGCAAGCTTGTATTCCAGTATACAGGATACTTTTAAATTACCATAGGCACTGCAGACTGTATGACTTATTATGTTCTGTTTTCTGCTTTCTAGTAGTGTGTGTGTTATTTACAGTACTTGCTATATTAACTTCTTCCTCACATCTACCAGGCCATGGTCAAAGTAAATATTTTACATTATGGTATTGTAGTAAAATGTATTCCATAGTGAGAATTAAATAAATAACCCAATATTAGATCTTTACTTTTTAGTTTCTACTGAACTGAGGCCTTTTTTGTTTTTTGGGTTTTTTTTTTTTTTGGTCGTAAATCTCAGAGCATGACTGTTGGAGTAAAATGCACCTCTAATTAAAACTAGCCTACCAGTCTTCTCTCTTCCCCTATAAAATATTCTCGTGTAACCAGTTCCTATACTTAGGGCATGCAAATCTACAACATTTTGAAATCAGTTTCTCTAATGATGCATCTGGCAAAAACAGAAACATAATTCACAGGCTGCAACAATTTGTGAATGATTTAACAGCCCCTCAGTTTACTCGTTGAAGAAGTTTTATGGTCATTCCTCACTTGATAGATTTGACCAAAAATAAAAAACTGAGTATACATACATGAGAGAAATGGGGTGCCAGGTGACAGAAATCAAAGAACTGCATCTTTTACAATTGCAGCCTGCATTAGAATGATATTGAGCTGAGCCAGGAGTCATATCCCAGATTAAATATCTTTAGGAAAGAATTTAGTTGAGAGTCAGCAATTTCCTCCTCCCCACTAAGAGCTTTAGCTTTTCTTGGGATACACCATTTGCAGTGTATAGCCTCAAGTGTAACACAGATTTCTTTGGCTTAGCATCTTAAGTAGATGATATTTGCAAGAATATTCCCTTCTCCACTTCTGGCCAAGGCAGGAAATAATATTAATCAGCTTTGCTAAAGTTACTCTGCTCCATTATTTCAGGTAGGGGGGCCCATGGGAAGAGAAGCTTAGAACTCAACAGAAGGGAAGGAAAAGTTAGGGAGCAGCTAGGAGAAAAAGAAAGGCATGAGGAAACAAATATTAAAGTGAGAGAAAATAATAACAAAGGAAATACACAAAGTATAGAGATCCTAATCCACAGTTAGATTCAGGTAAAGTATTGATTTTAAGCTTTTAAAAGCTTAAATACTTTGAAGCACTGAGCTAAAAGAATTGCCTAAATACAAACTTGCACTACTTTGAATAAAAACTGTCAGGTAGCATGATACAAATAGTAATTAAGTCAGTACAATTTGGTATTCCAAAAGATGCATATTTAAGGCCTTGGTTATGTTTGTGAATTTATCCTAGTCTACATAACAGATTTCACAGGTAAAATAATCCAGTATTATTCAGGCAAAAGGACACATTACACTTTCACAAGGAGTGCGTTGGATGTGATAAACTTTAGTTTACAAATGGGCATCTGCTAACATCAGCCTACATGTAAGTTCACAGGAATTATATTATCCTTATGTAGTTGCAAGCTGCCATAACTTGCTGTTAGGCTTGGTCTTCCTTTCTGACTTCTACTTCATAGAGGGAGACAAGACCCTTGAGCTATGTGCTGTAACTTTACTCATTTCTTCTTTTTCCCAGCTGTGCTGTCAACCTTCTGTCTGTCCTTTATGGTTCGTCAGCTGAGCCTTGGTATGTGAATAATAATAAGGTTGCTTTAGTGATCTTTAGTGATTGTATCCCCATGACTGGGCTGATACATATTGAATCTCAGTTTGAAAATTCTTCTTCATTGATATTTGGATTTCACGGTGAGAAAACTCTTAGCAATGTACTTCATAAGACTCAGAATATTCCTACAGTAGAAACCAGGACATGGCTTGGAACTGTTGGGGCAAGAGCTCCCTCAGCAACAGACATTAGAATTAAAGCATTTGAAATGGCAGGGAGCTTGGAACTTGATCATCTTTGGAGACTCTTCTGACACAAACCATTCTATGATTCTATGAAATGGTGTCAAGCAAATGTGATTGATATTGTGGCATGCTGAGCACAATTTCTTAAAGGGAAGGCTAGGAAAAGCAGGGGCTGTGCAGGAGAACAATGCATGTTTCATCAAATGCATGAGCAGCCCAGCTGCAAGTGGTCTTAAAATGTTTTAAAATACTTGGATGAATTTTCTAAGGTGACAAAGTGCCCAAGGGAAGAATTTAATCAAGTACAGCAAAAACCTCATAGGATTCTAATTTGTATTAGGGACTTGGAAAATCTAAGCTTAAGCCTTAAGTAAATGGCTATCTTGGAGTGGTATGAAACTCCCAAACAGCTGACTTGGTAAGTCTATTCTACTTTAACCACATTTTCTAGAAATTAATTTGTACATTTGTACATACTGTAATGTTTATATACATGGAGTAGCTTCAGGAACAGAAATACTTAAATTTTTTTTAAGTATTTTAAGTGAACAGTATATGTATAATGCTTTTGCTCCTTCTTAGACTCTCTATATTTTTTATTAACATATTTAAGATAGACCCAGGATCACAGATAACAAAACTGACATAGATATTTTGCATTTAATATGCATATCACTTAAGCTTATTGAAGATAATAGAATGATCCATTGGCAGGCCTTCAGCTGCAGACTACGAGGTGACAGGCTATTTGGTGAACAATTTACTGAGTGTCTCGCTCCCCCCTCCTTCTTAACCACGGGCATTGTAAGTTCATTCTATTAGCCTTAATAGGTTTGCTTTCAAAGTGTTTTACCTAGAAGATTTAAACCTGAACTCTATCATATGTCAGTCCATAGCTAACTTAAGCAAAAGAACTAAAAGAAGATACACCATATTTATCTATGTGCATACCTGTATGCATATTCACAGTAGCAGCATCTAAAATGTGAATAAATGACATACTGTGCTGTTAGCAATGCTCTTTTGCTCTGGGTGTTTCATTCTTCCATAGGATGTCTCAGGATTTTTTTTTCATCTCAATTAAAGAACAGTTAATAGCAGGCAACTCCAGTTAGGCATGCACTAGTTGAGAAAGGTTGGGGAAATGAGAGAAGAGCTTGTTTTCCCTCACATAACAACTCCAGTAGGTATATTTGAGTGCTGCCCTCTGTCCCAGCAGGATGTCCTTTTCTCTCCAACTGGGACCCAACAACAGAATTACCAAGCAAGTCAGAAGAGATTTAGCCTTTGAGGAAAGGGCAGGCTCAGGCAGCTTTGTTCAAACTCTCAGACTCACATGACAGAATTGCAGCCATTATCTTTTCTCTATTGCTACTTTTTAAACAGCTGGTCAGACAGTACTGCCACTTTTATGGAACCTAACAAAGACACTGAAGCAGCTGGGTGCCTCCCATCATTTCCATTCCACAGATCCCTCTAAGTGGCTCCCCCTCACAATAAAACTAGCCCTGACAGATTTAGGTTCTTTCAGGACTCAACATTTCTTCCCTTACTTTGATGATTTGGAACAGTAACTTGGAGAGGTCAATAGAGCTGTAAATGCCAGTTATCAGTGGCCCTGATCACCTTCCATCACCCAGGTAAGTCACCACCATGGAGAATCCTATACAGTCCTTGGCCAAACTCAGCCCAGCCAAAGCAGAAGTGACAGGAAATGATTAATGAGCAGGACCTTGCCCTGTTCTTATCCTGAGCCACTGTTCATCTTCTGATCTCCTCAGTCTTAGGGTCACCTCGACTTCACTGCACACTCAAATGACTAATGGTAAATGTTGCTCTTTGAAGGTTTACAAGACTGCTTCATTCCCATGGGACAGGGATGAGAACCTGATAAACCACTGCATGGAGCTGCTGCAACTTGCTTTTTATCACTCTGAATACACTGGACATGGCCAGTGACCCAGGGCAGTATTCATCACATCTCACACCCAGGCCAAACACACAATATTAATTTTGCAAATGCTGCCTCCTTGGGTCACCTACTGAGAGAGCTGTTTGTAGAAGTAGAAGAGTTAACAAGACTCAGGGTAAAGACATCAAGAACTAAAAACACAGGCTTTTTTAGTGTTGTGGAATGTACCTACAAGAGAAATTAGGCTGTGCTGGAGACAAGGTCCTGAGAGGAAACTGTGGAGTGGTTCTTCCACACTGAGAAGACAATGAGAGCTCCTGTATGTGTCAGTCAAATAAGACAATTCTTCCAGGCAGAATAGAGTGCAGTGAATCACTGGATTGTTCCTACTTAAATCTTCTTGTGCTGCCAGGTCACCATAGCCAAAGCCTCCCAGGAATTCCTTGCCACGTTAGCCAAACAGCTTGCTTATAATCTCAAGAATCCAGTCTCCTGACCTCATGAAGTCAAGAATATAATCATAGGTATTAGCCTGCACAATCTCTGCTTACTGCTATCCACTGTGTCTTGATAGCAGCTGATTCAATGCAAATGTTATTTCTAAAAGTTATCACTTCAAGACACAATCCTCTTTCCAAAGTTTATCTTTCATCCATCTTCATGACAGAATATTGTTGATGATCATAATAAATCTTCTTCTCAATTTGTATAGAATTGATTCTTAAACAAATGCCATCTGTCTATTCATTAGTAATACAAACTCATTTGTATTTGGCTGTTGATCTTAGGTTGATTTAAAAGTACGGTTATAAAATGGGTATGAAAAGCACCTTATTGATGCTATTGTATAGATGAGGCAACAAAGGCACAGAATGCTATGAGCATCTATTTGAAACTAAGTTAATACCTAAGCCATTATATGTACTAGAGGCTATGGACCCATGGGGCTTGGTTTTGTCTACACATGCTGGTAGTAGAGAACAGATTAAAACCCAAGTCTTCCAAATGCAGTGTCCTGCCTGGTGAGCCATAGGATTATTTCACTTTTTTCTTCTGCTTTACTCTGTGGCCTAAAACAATTCATATATTTTATATCCAGCCTGCTTTATACTATTTCAGAAACAGATTGCACTTAATATGATGTTTTTTTAGTTTAATAATCTCTTCAGGACTTGAAACAAATGTGAAGTTGGCTCTATTAACTGTTACAGGACCTGGACTTAATGAGTATACGTGTTAGATTCTGCCTGCCTGTGTCTGCAGGTCTTTTGTTTTCGTTTTTTTTTTTTTTTCCCCTCAATGACTGTACCTTTCAAATTGGTGTTTGAGTTTTGAGAGGGTTGTGAGGACTTAAATTGTTGACACAGGAGAACTGCAAGGATATAATATCTATAATAAAGTATCCCTTTCATCTACTGATGCCTGTGTTTTTTGAATTATCAAGTGCTTAGGGATGTACAGACAACCAGACAGCTGAGTTATCTAAACATTCTCAACCTTATTATGCTGCACAAATGCTGGAATAGGTACCAGAATGAACCATCCTAGCTTGCTAGTTTTAACTCTGGATTCCCTTTAGTATAAAGCTAAGCTGTGGAGAGAAGGAGAAAGTATTCTTAACATTTCCATGTTACATGAATCCTGATTGCCAGCCTTGTACAAACTGTTCTGTTTTAGCAAAAAAATTAGAGTAGCTGGAGGAACAAATGCCCCTGCTTTACAAGCAGCTTGTTTTAGACATCACCAAGAGGGACTTCTGGAGGTACCTGGGTAGTTTCAATTCTACATACTTTGCAAGCAAAAGGCTTCAGAATGCCAATTAGTGAAATCTGCCGTAGCCCTTGAACAGAACCTAAAGTACATTCAGTCAAGCACAGAGATGATTCTCATTTTAGTGAAAAAATGGAAGAAGGGAGGGGGCAAAAAAAGAAAGCATTAAATGATGATGTCAGCCATTACCAGACCTATTTGACTTTCATCTGGGAGAGAGGCATTATGCTGTGAATGCTAGAGCCATGTCCTATCATTTTGCTGGACAAAGTCCCTAAACACCTCTAAATCTTTCAATCTCAATTAGATTAGTCTATCTGAAAGAAGGAAAAGAAATTCTGAAAGCAACTAATGTTACTACAAGTTAGCCTCAGTAGTGCATCTGTACAGGGATACACAGAGATTGATCATCCTAAGGAAGAACAGCAAACACTGCAGGCTTTAGCCCTGTTGTGTAAATCCCTTAGCAATTTGACTTCCCTTTTCTTTCCCTGCTAAGCCCCAGGAGATGCTAAGAGTAAATAAAAGCTGCTGCCCTCCTAATCACCCTTCAACCCTTCCCAAATGATCAGTGTTAGTGGTGCTGGAAAGCAGTGCCAGTAATGTCATAACTGTGTTTCACAGAAGCTGCCCAACTAACTGCTTCTTAGCACTGTTTTCCTAAAGAAGAAGAAGCTATCTGAAATCTGCTAGGAATAAGCTTTTATATACAATATAAATGCATATAGTAATATATACAAATTGCAGTTTCTCCTTGCGCAGTCCAGTCATCAAGCCCATACAAACTTAATGGATAATAGCTCAGATGAGATGTATGACTGGCTGCTTAGTTACCAGAGGAGGTTGAAAAGGTCTGAACACTCCCTCAACCTTTCCTGTGTGTCATTCTGAAACTTTCTCTGTCAGACAACCCCATCTGTCACTCAGGAACTACATCTGCTTGCCTGTTTTTCTCACTTGGGGTTGAGGTCACTTGCCCTCTGTTTAGCTAATCAGAGGAGACAGTAGCAATCAAAGCACACTATCAGTGCTCCAGGGATGTCTTTTTTGAATAGCCTCTCTGTACACTATTCTGCACATCTTGCAAAGTAATGTAGACATATACAACCAGAGGAAAATTACAGGGGAAAAGATTTGCTTTGAGATCCGGCTAGAGGAAAAAAAGTACTGCTGACTCTATATGTTACCTGGAAAAGCAGGTATAATATTTACTGAGGAATTTCTCATGTGTGACAAGAAAAAATATCACTAAGTTTATTAAATGGTAGCCTTTCACAGGAAAATTCAATGGATGTCCTAGCACAGATGCAAAGTGCAAAAAGGAGTTGAAAATGCTTATTTTTCAAAAAAGCAAATCAGCCTCCTGACTGCTCAGTGTTCTTAAGGAACTATCCATAAGACAACATGCCAGTCTGCATGAAGTTATTAATTTTGCGCTTTACAGTTCCTCTACTAGATAACTCTGTTAGGCTCTGATAAACAGTATTAAATAGCTGTCAGGTCTTGCCTTCAAAATCAGTGCATTATAGCATCTACAAAAGCTATTCCTGTGCAGTTGATTCTAAAAAAGAGCTTTATATTGTGGAAAAGAGTTTTGTATCTGAAAGAAAGAGCATGAAAGAATGACTCAGTTCAGGGAAAGAAAGAGTGTCTGCCTTGTTTGCCCTTTGCCTAATTGTGTAGTGGGCTGGCAGTTTGCTTTAGCTTGCAGACCCTTACATATTGAAAGGATTTAAAGCATACCAGTACCAGCCTGGTCTCTCAAGACTGAATTCTCTTTGCAATGCTATTGTGATGAATCATGCATTACTATGATTAGCAGAGAGATACAATTACTTTCTTGCACCCGTGGCTGGTAAAGTATTGAAGTATTGCCTGGAATCCAAGATGTGACAGAGGTGGAAAAAGAGTCTTCTGGGACATGAAGAGAATGGAGAGATGGAAATTGTTGCATGTACAGGAAAAAAAAAAAAAAAGAAGGGAACAAGAAAAGGACTTGTCTTGTAAATGAACACTAGCAGGAACAGGGCACTGACTGAATTGGGCCTTCCCTCCAAGTAAGTGTGAGTCTTCTCATGCATAAGGACCTACTTATCGGTTACTATTTGTAGCAGATGGTACCCCCTCAAGAGCAAATTTTAAAAAACGTAATGATAGAGACACTGAAAAACAGGGAAGAAGAAAAATAAGCTGTCTTGGATCCTGGAGAAGGTTTAATATTACCAGGTAGTTGGAAAGTGCCTGTCAAAATTGAAAGGAAGCAGAGACAGAGTGGAAGAGAATATAATTACGAGGAGGAGAGCATTGGCCAACTTCATGGTCTCCATTCTTGGAAAAGACAGCAAGATGCTTCTTCCTAATGCTGGTTGTTTTTAACCTGCTTGAAGAAGGATACTTAGATGATACCAGTGTCCTAAGAACCTTTGAAATTCAAGTTCTCAATGGAGAGGGAATAAATTGTAAATGGCACAAAAGTGTAAAAAACATTTTCTATTTCTATAGTATAAACAACAGTAATCATTTGATGTCTTTAATGTCTTTTCCTTGTCTGACATGTCGGTCCCATTTCCCTTCGATTTGACTGGAATCCCGCACTGACAGAAAATCACACAACTACTAGGCTGGAAAACACCCTTGTGAGCTCCTAGCCCATGGACCTCGCTTACGCTTTTTCCAAACGCCTCCAGGAGGAGACCTTGTCCTCCCGTCTCGTCCCACCCCGCGGTGCAGGGCACGCCCGAACAGCTCCGTGCGGGGTTCTGCGGACCCTTCCGGCCCTGCTGGGGCAGCGGGCGGACGGACGGACGGACGGAAGAAAGGGAGGAGAAGAGGAGGAGGGAGGGACCGGTGCTCCTCTGCTGCCCTCTGCTGCGGGGCCCCGCGCCGCTGCGCTCCCTCCGAGCTCCCGGGAGAGCCGCCGTGCCTGGACAGCTCCGTGCAGCGAGGGGACGGGGACAGCGCTGGGAGCCCCTAAGGCATGCCCGCCCTGTCCCTGATGGAGCGGCTGGAGACGGGTAGCTGCAGGGACAAAGGCCGGTCCGGGAGGTGGAGACACATTATTAATGACACATTGGAGGGGTCAAAACTGGAGCCCTCCTGTGCTCCCAAAGCAAACTTAAATTTAGCAGTGTTGTCCATTTCACGCTTGAAGATGATTAACACCCCAATTAAGAGATGTAAGCGAGGAGAAGCTATGTATTTAACAAGTTTTGTGATCTTATTGAAATTGTATTAATTAAAACTTAAAGTTGCACCTAGGAATGCCTCATCATTCTGGGCGAGCTGGAATGGCACCGGTGGGGACGGCAGAGCCGGGATGCTGCCAACCCTCCGGCACGGCTCCCCCTGCATCCCGAGGGCACTGGCACACAGGCGGCACGCGAGGGCATCAGCACTCGTGACACAGTTTTTATTTCTCTCCGTTTTTCATGGGCTGAAAGCGATTTGAGGACTTTCACTCGGGGCTCTGAGACTCGGCAGGTGCCCGCCGCGAGGCGGCCCTTCCCGACCTCCCCGAGCATCGCTGTACCGAGGGCGGCACCGCTCAGGTGCCCGGAGAGGCCGGGTTCACCTTCTCTCGCTCCCTGACCTCTCCCTTGTGCTCCTACCCACATCCTCTCCTCTCCCTCTCCCTCCCCTCTCCCCTCTCCCCTCTCCCCTCTCCCCCCTCCCCTCTCCCCCCTCCCCTCTCCCCCCTCCCCTCTCCCCTCTCCCTCTCCCTCTCCCCTCTCCCTCTCCCTCTCCTCTCCTCTCTCCTCCGGCGCCTCGGGGTGCGCTCAGGCGCTGCCGGGGGCGGGCCATCCCTCAGCCCCGCCCCCTCAGCGCAGGCCCCCATAGGCCCCCACCTCTGCCAATCAACGTG
The DNA here is from genome assembly GCF_963662255.1 of Cinclus cinclus. Taxonomy (NCBI): domain Eukaryota; kingdom Metazoa; phylum Chordata; class Aves; order Passeriformes; family Cinclidae; genus Cinclus; species Cinclus cinclus. Next base: position 51,256,541 of record NC_085046.1, read on the forward strand.
TCCCGCCTTGCCCCCCCCCCCCCCCCCCCCCCGCTGTTGAATCAACCGCCGACCAACGGATTGCGGCGGCCATCGATTCCCTCGGCAGGCCCTGCCGCCCTCGTCCCACGCACATCCCGGTCCCGGTCCCGGTCCCGGTCCCTGGTTCTGGCCGAAGGGACCCGGGCAGCGCCGCCGCCACATCTCGGCGCGGCCGCCCATCGCCTGCAAGGGCGGGTGCAGCCGCCGCCGCGGTCGTGTGGCTGCAGGCGTTCCTCGGGGAGACCGGGAAGGGGCACGGCCGCTCCCCGCCCGCCCCCCGCCGCCGGTCCCGCCCGGCTCTCCGTGCCTTTAGCGTGTGCCTGCCCGTCCCGTGGGGCCATGGAGCGCACGTTCACGCCGCTGGAATGCCTCCTGCCCGCCGGTACGGTACCTCCCGCCCCAGACACGCCGGCCCCGCCGCGCCGAGCTGCACAGGGAGGGAGGGGAGGGGAGCGGGGCGGCCGCGCCTCCGCCCCGGCCCTGCCTCCCGCAGCCCCGCCGCGGAAACACCGCGGTGTGTCCGCCCTGCTTAGCCTGAGTTTTGGGCTCCGTACAGCGGTTTGGAACCGTGTTAACCCCCTCTGGAGTTCAAAAGTGGCATTTAAGCCCAGACCCTTTGGGTGCAGTCGGTACTTTCCATTTGCCGTCGTTTTCTCGGCTTGGCTGAGCAGAGCGCTCCGGTGTCGCCTGTCTGTCCCGTATCTCCTGGCTGCCCCCTGGGGAAAGGGGCCCCTCGGCTTGCCATCCATCCTCTTGTGCCTTTGGCTGCCCGCCTCCTGCCCGTGTGCTTTGCCCTAGAGCCACCCTTGCACCCTGCCTTGCCCTTCAGTTCTGCCCAGCAAAGCTTTTGAGGGTTGTATAGAGGGTTTTCTTTGATTTTCCCGTGCATCCATCAGTCCTGTGGCTTTGATATTATTTTTAAGACCTGAGAGGTGATCTTTATTAATATACATCATTAACCTTACTATGTGTCTAGAGGGTGGAGCACCTGTAATAAGCACAGGCTCATCCAAGTGGCTTGTACCAGTTTGGAATAGACACCTCTTCTTCACTCTGTGTTTGCAGTGTCTAATTCAGTAGGGTCCAGTTTGTTGTTCAATGATACCTTTATAAACAGTAAATATTTTTATCTTTCTAAAACGTGCCTTTAAAGCTGCATAAAAATTTTGGCATAGCAGCTGAATTCTAACTGACACTGCTCTTTTCTACTCTGTTCTGACACAGACATCAGCTGCTGCATTGAGGTAAATATTATTTAATTACTAGTAAGATCTGTAGGAAGGGCAGAGTTTAACAGAATGCACACTTTCAACAATTCAGTACATTTTTACAGCTAGAAGTTTAAGAGCATGTTTAAATTCATTCCACTGTGATACATTTTTTAAGTTGTGCTTTGCTCCAATTCTTAAAAACTTCTTCAGGATATGGGCAGTACTACTAAGAGGTAAAGCTGAACTCAGAATATTCCTGCCCGAAGTGTGTATTTGACACTGTGTCTATGTGATACACTGTTGCTTTGGGTGGAAAGAGGGAATGAATGTGTGACATTTTAACAGATGAACTTTGATTCACTTGACATGATGTCCTCTTGTATACAATAATTGATTACTAAGTATGTAATAAGGCCAAACAAAAAGCTACCTTAAGAAGTTGCCAAGTGGACTGGAAGACACGCCCAGGCTGAGAGAATTGGGCTGTTCACACTGGAGAAGAGGTTGCTGTGAGGTTGTGTGGAGACCTCATAGCCAGTGTCCCATAGCTGAAGGGGGCCTATGGGGAAACCGGAGGGGGATTCTCCATCCAGAACTGTAGTGATAGGACGAGGAATAATGGGATCAAGTTCAAAGAGGTGAAATTTAGGTTACAGATATTAGGAAGAAATTTTTTACTGTGTGAGTGGTGAGACACTGGAATGGTTGTGGATGCCCCAACCCTGACACTGTTCAAGGCCAATATTTAGTGAGTGATGTTCCAATTTTCCCTGCCATGGATAGGGACTAAGGTTCCAATCTATCTTTAAGGTCCATTCCAACCCCTTAACTTTTATTGTTCTATGGATTTATCCCTGTGGAAGTACCAGCATTTCTGTTTGTATTTTAAGATAGTTGGCTTTGATAGACATTGTATGATGCTAGAACTACCATATGTTCTCAATTTCCAGGAGTTGCCTATCTTTTTCTTTGGTTGTGTCTGGTTGGATTTGACAATTGGAGATGTTTGATCAGTTTTCTCATGACCCACAGCTTCTCATACCAGAGGCTCCAGCTGGATGTAAAGAAGCCTGCTTCTGTGGAAGAAAAGTCTGCTACTTACATACAGATTGGTTGGTTATACAGGCTGTGCCTGTAAAATGCACAGTGGTACTTCATCAGGATCCTTCTCATCATTACAGACATTCATTACCAACATTACCAACTGAATTAGTTTGCTCAAAGTATTCAAGGCTGAGCAAATTTTTTTTGGCAGTTTGACTATTTAAGCTCTGGTACCTCACTTAGGGTACTCAGAAATAATGTTTTGAAAATTGGATAGGTAAAATGAGCCTACCAATTTCTTTTGGAGAAAGCACCTACCAGTAGTTTTGCCATCTGTTTGCTTTATTGGAATATGTATTTAGGTGTCCAAACAGTATAAAGCTAATCAGTGAAAAACATGGCACTTCTTAGAAGCTAAACATGAGCTTACAAAATAAATGCTTTTGAGGCCATTGAAGCACTATGGACCTTGCCTCTTTCCTTCAATACTAGAAATAATATAATGTATAGCAATGTGTGACTGTGTTTATGGTGGGGACACTGTAAAAGATTTGTCAGTGGTGTTTAAAAATTACTGATTACTTTGTTTCTCTCTAAAGTTGTTCAGAAATTATGCTTTTATTGATACAGGATAGACTAAAACACTCTCAGGTTTTAGAACATTTTAATACTAGATAATTGAATTGGAATTTCAGGGCCATGTGTGTCTTCCTAATTTTAGTCAGTGTAGTTAGAGCGAGTACTTAGATAGTGCATCTCTATCTCAACTGATTGATGTTCAAGTAGTAGATATTTGAGAACTGCTGTGCTAACTAGTGTGCTCAGGGACTTTGAACATTATTCAGTCAAACAGCTGAAGCACAGCTGAAAATCACCACACTACAGTCAGAATACCGTCCTGTGGACTTTAGAACTATGTTGATTTGCTTAACATAGTTCAGAATGGGTAACAAGATTAAATTCTAAGTGGGATTGAGTCTAAATTTATGTCTTGCACACTGAAACAAATATGTTTTCATTTCCTCATGGAATTAAACATTAAAAAAGGCTCAGAGACCACAGAGACCTGTCCACCACAGAGACCTGTATGCTGTGTGAAAGGGTCAGGCAGAAGCTTCACAGGAAAGCCTCTTGTAGAAGGCTGATAGTGATGTCACACTACAGCCTGTGAATTCATGACAAGAGTAGCTTTGTTTATTCTGAAGCAACCTCTGATAGACTCGACATTTCCCTCCTGCTGTTTATACCCTTTTCTTGCACTGTCATTGCCTCCTGCTGCTTGTCCCAGACTGTGCTGCAGGCACTTCTGCAGAGAGACAGGTGTTTCTAATTTATTATTTTAATACCATGAACTTTGGGATTTGAGTGTGCTGTGCTTGTGACTGCTTAACAGTGGAAGTACTGTAGCATCCTCTAATAAGGTTGCCCCTGAATACCACTTGAGATTTTGAGAAGGGCAGAGTGCCAGTTTGCTAGGCTGTGTTTTCTCACAGGGAACATTTTACATTGCCTGCCATAGCACAGCCTGGATTCTTGCTCATCTCCAGATGTGATTAATGATTTCTTGCCTTGTACAGTCCTTAAAGTGCGGCTCAATATTGGTTTTATCAAGTGGAGTGATGCAGAAGGAGGATATCTTTCTCAGTTTATAATCCAACAGCTCCCTATATGCGTGTCTTGCCTTGTAGAGGTGGAGGTGCTACAAAGAAGCAGCAAATCTTATTTAACCCTCTGCTCTCTTCTGTGCCTTGCAGAAGGTATTTTGGAGCTGAGCTTGCTCTTAGTGACAGGGAGCCTGTGCTACCAGGGAGAGTTAGTTTTCCTGTCCCCATTTCTCCATGCCCTGAGTCAAATGCACTCTTGAACAATGCTGTGTTTAGAACTGGTAGTTAAAACTTGGTTTGCTCAGAAGCGAGTGTGCTGACTTTATCTCACTGAAGCAAGGTCATCTATATGCCATGAGAGTCAGATCCACAACACACAGGACAAAGACTGCTTCAGAATTACGGGGAAAATATATAGTTATCTCTTTGTGCAAAGGGACTATAAAATTCTCCATTGAATTTAAAGCAAAGAGAGCAAGAGAAAGCAACAATATGCTCTGAATGCTCTTCCATCATTCTGCAAGCTTGATTGTCTCTTGCTTTACTCAGTGTCTTCTCCTGGAAATGTTACTGGCTGTAAATGAGTTATCTCTGAAAGGATTGTATCGCAATATGCCTTTTAAATGCCTGGGGCTTGAACTTCTTCCGTAATGTTCCCTTTTATCTGGCACTAAGGATTCAGTTATTTTGTGAAACAGTGACATGGTTGCCATTCAGTGAATGACCTCTGGCCTGGTACACATGCCAATGACTGTTTAAATGTCCCTTTACTAGAGCTCTGCATGGTATCTGTGATGCATTGTCTTGCAATTTAATTCACAAAACTCTGTGATAGAAATCATGACAGTCATGGGGTTAGAAAATCAACCTGATGGTCTCTGTTAGTTCCTGAACATTAAAGGTGTATGGAATAGGTGTGGAGTCCCAAACTATGGGATAGCTCTGCAATTCTGCAGGATTTGTGCCACAGCTGTTGGGTTAGACTAGTGAAGTTTTCAGGTGAATCAGGTCATTCAAAAGCGGTTACTGTATTCAGTGAAAAAATGAAAAAGTGTTAGCAGGGGTGTCAGTTCTTTTAAGACTACTACTGGCATTCCTTAATGAAATTATGAGGCATTTCCATATGGCTGTTATACTGTTCTGTCTTTTTAACTGAAATACTTTCAATTTTCTTTTTCAATTCTGTGAATGTTGCTGACCTGCTCCTGTTCTTCATTTCACTTAAGTAGCAACACCATTCATCTAGTCTAGCAACCTGAAGCTCATTAGTTTGTGTTGGAAATAGCTATTAATATTCAGCTACTCAGACCCTGCTTCTTGCTAACCTGCTGTGTTGGGTCAGCTGTTGTTTTCTACGTATTATTGTATTGATTACTTACAGGTGCACTTATGAGTGAAGTATTACAGACAGAATGGCATTTAAAAGACACATTGATTGTTAACATCGCTACTTTCTTTTAGATCTTTGCTTTCACTCATGGAAAGCTTTTGGAGTTTTTTATTTTAATTTTTGTAATGCTTTCTATGCAGGTGTGTTTGGAATGCGGTAACAAGGCATATTTAATCATTTTAACAAGGCACTTTTAACCATTGGAGCTAATAGGAAAATGAATGGACATTTATTTTAGTTGTTTTTGTACACATGCATGCAGAGGGCCGCTTTTTGAAACTGCTGACTTCAGTTGCTGTTTATGTGGATGTTGGATTCTCATGTTGTGCAGTGTCAGTGCATTGATAGTTCCATATGTTGCAGTTATGAATAGCTCTCTTTTGAGTGGAAATATGATGGCAGAGGAGTCTGAGGTCGTCCCAAAAAACACAAAAAGTAAAAAAATAAAAAAGAGAAAATAACAAACCAAAAACTAAAACAAAATCCACCTCCAAAAACCCCACAGATAAGCAGCCTGACAAAAGGACCCCCAAACTAACAAAAAATATTCAAGACCGCCTTGAGTATAAGAGCAATAATGACGTTACTGGAATTTCTGAGACAAAAACATTCATTACTGCTTCCTCAGATAGTAAAGCACCTGGATAAATTAAATTCCTTCTGGAAGGTCTTATTTTCCATCAGTTGAGGCTTAAAGCTAGGAAGTACACTAGCTGATCTTCTGTAGTGTTTTGGTGTTTGTTTTTTTTTTAATTATTTTTTTTTATTTTTTTCCCCCCTGTGATTTAACACCAGATCAGGAGGTGGGAAATACACTTGTTCCATCATCATGCTTGTATCCAAGTAAATGTGTCCAGTACTACTTAAAACCATTTAAACTTGTTAGTGTTTAAAGAGCAAAATGTTAATGTTAAGAAGGAACACGAAGTCAGGGAGAATAGTGAACTTTCAACTTATGTTTCTCCTCTGTTGTACTCACTTGTGTGTCTCTGATCAGCCTTTAAAACACTGTAGCAGATTTGCAGCACCTTTAGCATTATGGTATATCTCAAATCTGTGTGTATACGTATGTATAAAAGCTAGTTTCACTTTCTGGAAGTGGAAAACAGAAGAGGCTTTGGTTTTGCTTTTTTTTTTTTCCTGTTTACAAAGCTTGTCTAAGTCTGATTTATAGAGAAATTGAATATGAAGCATAGAAATGAAGCACTTTATTTACACAGAAGAAAACATAACACAGGTAGATTTGAGATTTTTCAAGATCCAAAATAACAAATCCCAGGCATATTTGTGGATTTGCTTTAGGTTTGGACATCCTGAGATATTAATCCAAGCTTAATCTTTGTAGAAAATAGCAGCGCCGAGGCTGAAACCTAAAATCAAAGTCTTAAAAAAAGCAAACTGAAAAATCCCCAAGTAAAGAAGCCACCTGAAAACAAATTAAAGGGTTCGCAGCTTCTTTTCATCAGTCAATTCTGATCTGCTTTCACTTCTGAAGAGTTTTAGGTTTGGATGTAAGATCAGGGATTAGGACCTTTAAGAACAACACTGTTAACTTTGTCTAGGGAAATTACTAGTTAGAAATGTAACAATTTTTTTTTTCTGTGTGACATAAAAATCATGCCAGTCTCAAAGTACCATTGTTAAAAAATGTGAATAAAAGGAGGGATGCCTTTCTCCCTCTGCCCTCCAACAAAACAAAACAAAAAACCCAGATTAGCAAATAAACCAACAAACTCCAGAACCAACCCACAAATAAAAATCCCAGCAACCCAGTAGTAGATCTTATCCAATACAAAATGTAGTAAATAAACAGGAGAGAACTCAGATGTATACAACCCCCTTTTGGTACAGCATAGAACATTTCCTATCTCTGATTTCTACACAGAGAGGGGAATTTGTGGCATGTCCAGCAAGTTTAATTAATCTGATCTGGAGCCAAATAATTTCAAGATGGAAAAGAATTATCAGTTGTCCCTTCTACCAGAGTATAGCTAACAACACTGAAATATAAACAGTTATTCAGATTTTTGCCTTACATTTTTCTTTAAAATATAGCTGTGGCGAATTAGATGCAAGCTTATGGAAACAGGTTGTCCATTCCGTTCAGCTCTGACCTTAAACATGAGGAATATGATTAAGTGTTTGCATAGTATTTCCTTTGCAAAATTAAAAAGATAATTGAGAATTTAAAGTTTTACAGGAATGTTCTGTTAGTTAAATTCTACATAGAGAACACACTTTTGGATTGCTTTAAATTAAATCTGTCGCTGTATATCCAATAGCAGTTGAAGCTGCTGGAAGGCTTTTACTGTAATTTCTTAGCTTTGAATTTTATTTTGGATGGCAGCTGAACTTTCATAGTGCTACTGCTGATTCTTTGTAGCTTATGTTGATGGATTGTCTGGCAGGACAGAAGCTAGGGGGATGCATGTGTTTATCAGGCCAATTGAAATAAATGGGAAGCCGGCCAGTGAATTCAGTAGGAGCAAAACCTGTACCCTCACAACTTATTTATTTATTCCATAGTTGAGACTGGCAGTGTGGGTACTATTTGGTTTTATTTCTTGTTTTCTCTTACTGTAGCTCTTTTTTCTGGTCTATCCTTTACCCTTTTCAATGGTCAACATTGAAACTGGGCAACACAGCAATAACTGAGTAGTTAAGAAGTATTTATATGTGGAATTTTTGACCAAATTGTTCAGTGTCTTTGGTGGTAAAAGCTGTGTGTCTGACAAAGGAAGCTGGCTTTACTGCAGAAGGAAAACATGTTGATGTTACAAAGCACTGGGGACTCGACTGGAAAAGCTTTGACATCCATGACAGTGTCAGTAAGGATGTCAGTGGACTTGCTTGGTGTAGACACAGCAAAGTGTGTCAGGAAAGTAATTGTTTCTTCTTTTTCTTTTTTCTCTCTTTTTCCCCACAGACACAATTCACAATAATGTATTCTGTATAAGCATACATGAAAGAAGAGAACTCAATCACTAGTACAGGTTGGGAGATGACCTACTAGAGAGCAGCTTTGCTGAGAAGGACCTGGCAGTCTTGGTGGGTGACAGGTTGACTATGAGCCAGCAGTGTCCTTGTGGCTAGGAGAGCCAGTGGTATTGTGGGGTGCATCAGGAAGAATGTGCCCATCCAGTCAAGGGAGCTGATCCTGCCCCTTCTATTCAGCCCCAGTGATGCCATTTCTGGAGTGCTGTGTCTAGTTCTGGGATCAACACTACAAGAAAAACATCAAACTATTTGTCCAGTGAAAGATGATCAGGGATTTGGAATGTCTCTTAGGAGGAGAGACTGTGAGAGAAGAAGAGACATCTGGAGAAGAAACTAAGAGGGGGTCTTATTAACACATATAAATATCTCAAAGGCAGATGCCAAGAGAATGATGGCAGACTCTTTTCAGTGGCCCCCAGTGACAAAACAAAGAGAAATGGCCATAAAGTAAAGCATAAATAGTACCAGCTCAGCATAAGAAAGAACTTCGTTGCATTGCTGGAACAGGATGCCCAGGGAGGTTGTGAGGTTGTCTCCCCCCTGGAGGTATTAAAAATGTGCCTGAATGAGTTTGTGTGTAACCTGCTCTAGATGACCCTTCCTTGGCAGGAGGCTTGGCCTGAATGATCTGCAGAGGTCCATTCCAGCCTTAACGATTCCATGATTCAGCTTTCATAGAAGGTTGCTGGTATGTCAGTTAAATCTGTGTGTGAGATTTATTTACTTATAGCTAATTTAAGTGTGGCAAGTGAAGCACTGATCCATAGACCAGAGCTAAGGCTAAAGGTCTAGTTTTTCAGTATGAGTTAAAGGCTGTTGGTTTGAAACTGCACCTGGGCAGTTGTTCAGCAGATGATGTGACTTAAATCACTCAAAACATTCCTGGGGTTGACATGTGTCACAGAGCAGCTGTGGAAATAGCATCAGTCTCCAGGTGCTCCATTTTGACACTTTGCATTCTTGGTCAGAGTTGTGTATTGGGAAAACCCTGGAGGCTGAAGTGAGGTTTATACCAGAAAGTTTAACCTGTGTATCAGTAATGCTTACAAGGCTTTAGGATCTCTGTCCCCTTTAAATGTATCCGACAGCCTCTAATGCAGATACTTTGAGTTGGGCAACACTTTCATTTCAGGAAATTAGTGTTCTGCAGGCTGTAGAGGGTAAAGCACAGCCTTGTGAGTATAGCCTGTGTCCTCATATGGAGCTGTTCTCCTGTTCAGTTTACAGATATCTTTAATAAGCATCTAAGCAGTGTTTTGCCACACTGTGAACCCAAAAGAGAAAGCATGTTAGAGGGCAACTTGAGAGTCAAGCAGCTAAAGATCTGCTGCTTGGACACTTGGACTGCCAGAAGAAGTGGTGCAGTGTCTTTGCTGCGAATGCAACAAAAATAGCTCTGGGGAATTTCTGGTCACCTAATTTCATGAGTCAACCTGGGCACAATGGAGGTGATTAAGATATGATATGACAGTGTTTGTCTCCATATTGCCATTTCCTGCTACAAATGGAAAATTTGCCTTTCCGGTTTCCTGAAGAAGGGATTGATTTATGCTTAAAAAAACACAGAAAGAAAGAAAGAAGAAAAGGGGATAATACTGAGGAAACTTTTATTAAGGGCAAGTTAGTGTATGGTTTATTGGACTTTGCACAGCAGTGTTCTTGAAAAGTACAGCCACAAGATTTTGCTCCAGACAGATCTAATGACTCTACTGTCATGATCCCCCCTCTGGAATACTGTGTCCATCTCTGGTGACTCCTGAATAAGGACATGGATCCACTGGAGGGCCAAGAAGATGATCATGGGTTTGAAACAGCTTCACTTTGCAAACAGGCTCAGAGAGCTGGTGTTGTTCAGCTTGGAGCAGAGAAGGCTCTGGGCAGACCTTAGAGCAACCTCTAAGCCTTCCCGTACTTCATGGGTGCCCTACAAGAGAGCTGGTGAGGGACTTTTGCCAAGGACATGTAGTAGGACAAGGGGGAATGGGTTTAAAGTGAAGGAGACAAAGTTTAAATTAGGTTTGAGGAGGAAACTCTTGACTGTGACAGTGGTGAGGCACTGGAATAAGATGTCCAGAGAAGTTGTGGATGCCCCATCCCTGGAAGTGCTCAAGGCTAAGTTGGATGGGGCTCTGAGTAATCTGGTCTAGTGGAATGTGTCCCTACCCATTTTAACGGAGTTGGAACCAGGTGATCTCTAAGGTCCTTCCAACCTCAACCCTTCTAGGATTCTATGATATAACTTTCACTGTAGATTGGTGTTATCTTCAGTTGAGTCATCCTGAGGTGCTGGTGTGTTCCTGCTGTTATCAAGAGTGCTTTCCTATTAGCTCTTTGCACAGAATCCACTGTGGGAGTGACATTTAGTACTGCATGCACAGGCTTTGAGCCTTTCTAATGGCTTTGGTAACTATAAACAGAGGATTTAAATGGTCATTTTGTAGCTGTGGGAAACAAAATCAGTGATATCAGACGTTCTTTCTTGAACTGACTTGTTGGTAGGGCTTTTGCTTGGAAACTCATTCTCTTAGTTCCTTGTGCCTCTGTTTGCACTACTGTTCTTATGTGACAGACAGCAGTAATGCTGCTGCTGCATTTACCTGATTCATAGTAACAGGTTTTGTCACTTGACCCTGTGGAAGTATTTCTTATTTTCTTTTAGTCTGCTATTCTGTCATAAGATTGTAAACTAAACCTTGTGCCAGCAAAGCTCTTTAAGTCAGTAGGAAATTTGATATCCTGTGTAATTTTGTAATTTTTGTTTTTGCTGTGTATGTTTGTCTTTTGTTTCTCCTTGCACCCACAGCTGTCATAGTTGTGTTGACAAAGCCCCAAGTGTACGCCCAGTTACACAGAAAGAAGTTGCCACTTGGGAGGAACAACAGCAGTGCTAGACAAGAAAAAAAAAAATCCCTTCCTTTATCATATACATCATGTATTCCATGAGCAGGGTTTTCTGACAGCAACATGGACAGAGTGTGTTGTAACATGGACATAACATGGACATGCTCGGCATGTCTCCTTTCACTGTAGGGAGCTGCCTTTCGTGCTGATGAAGTGTGAAATGTGTGTGAAATTATCCATCACTGTCTGGTGTCCCCAGAGAGGACAGAGAGTGATGAGAGCTGGGTTGTGGCCTTGCAGTACCACTCCCTGGTGATGGCCATATGGTGTGGGAGTGGGGGCATTTCCAAGGGGGTTACAATAGATGTTTGATAGTGTACTTGTTGCCAAAAGCTTTGTGTTAGCCAGCTCCAGTAAGGTGCTGTTAGAGCTGACCCAGAGGTGCATTTAAGGAGGAATGCTCTGTAGTGTAATCTGTTACTTGCATTGGTATTGCAGTAGCTGTATTTTGTCAGGCAGACAAAGGTATTTTAAGAGGCAGCGGTTGGACGTAGGAGCCAAACAAATTCATACCTGAATCAGGTACTGATCTTTAACATGGAAGAGAATAACCAACTATTTGAATACTGTACCTAGACAAACACTGATGTAGAATCTGACGAAGTCAGTTGCAACTCGGCTTGAAACATGAATGAGTTTCAGGCTGTCCTTTATGCAAAAGGCTGGATTGTCACAGCAATCCTTTCTGGCCCCTTAGTCTATAAATTTGAAACACATGCCCTGCCAAAGTAAAGACTTCTTTTCCTTTCTCTTTAAGTAAAATGGACAGACTTGTGAGGAAAGAAAGGAATGGGTATATCCTGCAGCATAGAGTATTAAGTGGCTAGTCATGTGAAACAAAGAAAGTGCTGGAGATTAAGGAGCAGATTTCAGAGCTCTTGTGATGCAATTCAAAAACTGAGGGTGGTACTTCTTTACATCTTGAGAAAGTTGATTTTTTAAAATTGAAGAAAAAACAAAACAACAAAAAAAAACCCACCCAAAAACCCTGTAGTATTTTGTTATTGTTCATAGGTAGCAAGAAGTTACTGCAGTAAGATTTTACTACACAGTGTGCTGAATTTACTGTTGGTTACCGTGAGCTATCAAAAGCTTTGAAATTATTTCCATAGAATGTATTCTTATTTATCTATAAATATTATAATTGTGAACCCACAAGGAGAAAGAAAAAAACTTGGATTTAGACAGTGAAACAAATAGTTATGCTAAACTTTTATAACATTATGCACAACTGTTCTGTTTCTTGTCCAGATTTACATTTCTTGAATATATTTGCTGAAATAAATAGCCAGTTTCCTTTGAGAGCACAGTTGGAATTGAATAAATGTAAGGCTTCAGAGTATTAACAAAGGGGCTGAACTCTAAACTAGTGCAGTTATACAGCCCATATAATGTAAATTAGAACTGTAGAGAGGAAATCTAAAGTTAATACATAGGAAGAGATAGTAATATTTTGTGAGAATTTATAAACTTCTAGTTTTCTAATCTTATACTTTGCTGTTTAGTCTTTGCTTTTCTTCTTTTCCCCAAGTGGCAAATAGATATGGAAAATGTGCATCTTATGATACAAATACTAGGTAAAAGGAGTTTTGTTACATTTCTTGAGAGAAGGAGCTATGAAAAGAGGAGAATTTAGGAAGGAGACCCTGCTGTTCTATTCAGTGGAAGAACCTTTGCAGCTCACAGTGTATCTGTACAGAACTGTCCTATTCATAATTTTCCCAAGAGCATACATAACAGATCTTGGAAATAGGCACCAATTATATTGCAGTTGGTTAAGAAATGAATTTCAGCTATAGCAAAGATGGCTTGAGTTAGGTATTTGGGGAAAAACATGTAAGCAGCAGGAAGAAGCACTGGAATACATTACTTGAGAACATGTAGTCCCTGTTGCTAGGAGCCTTTCCTTTTTCAAGGGTATGTGAAGAAGAATCGAGTGGAATCAGATCAGAGAGCTGATTCTACTTAGGGGTACAAGAATAGACCAAATGTACAAAACTGTAGAAGATTGAGATGGGAATTTAAGAATCCTATCTGTAGAGTCAGAGGCAGTTTCCTGTGTGGTATTGGTCTCTGAAGGGAAGACTGAACATTTCTGCACACATTCTCACTCAGATAATCAGACTGGCTCCATCTGGGCTAATCAGACCAGCAGGATTTGTTTTTTGTGGTCTATAGTTTTCATACTGTAAATTAGTGGTGTTTTCTTTTGTAGTGCAGTAATAATATTTATTTTTTGCTAAATCACAGATTATGTCAAAAGTTCACAAATAAGTGAAAAGAGGTATGATGAGTGAAGCTCTGTAAGATCTGAAATAAGAAGCAAAAACTGTATGTAGCAATTGCTATGAGTTTTCCAGATGGTGAAATCTGCCTCTGATTTCATTTGATCTGTGTCCATACTGCTCATATTTGGCACTTGAATTTGTAGAGGTTTCAGAGGGATTACCTTGAAAAAACCCTTGAACATTTACAAATTCTCATATTCCATTTGCTTTTACAGATGATCTTTCGTATTGATGAGAAACACAAATGTATTCTATAGACTGTTGAATTTTCCAGGAGTATGCTTTCTCTTGATGTCCAAAAGGTACTATACATTTTCAAAAAAAAGCTTCTTTCAAATAATAGCTTAGCTCATAGGGTTTTTTTCAAAAGCTCCAATTATGCATTTCTGAGGGTGAAAAATCGGCAAGAGAACACATCTGCAAAGAGTTTTTCTATAGTTTAATCCACTTTGTAATGAAAGAGTTAATATATTTAGTTTTCATGCATATCACTCTAGAGAAAAATTTGGCTGTCACTGTAATTTCTAGTCATCATCTCCAGTGAGAAAGTAGGTTTTAAATAACAGGATTTTTGTTGAGTTGAGGTACATCAGTTACAGAATATCTGCATCATGTTCATCTGCTGCAGTGGCAGATGGCTGAGGTGAACATCTACTCTCTCTTCAGCTTTAAAAATCAGAATCGGTGGCAGCGTTGTCAAAACATGTCAGCATTTGAGAGGCAGTGTGCAACAAACCACTGGCTCCACAACACATTCTTTGCACACAAACTGGGGCTTTGAAACAAGCTGTATTCTTACTATACAGCTGCTGGTTTTGGTGGGATTTTTTTTGTTAGTTGTGGTTTTTAGTTGCTAGATATGTAAAGTTTGAGCTACTAACCTGCAGCAGTTTGGGGAAGCGTATGACACTGAAATGTTTTCATTGATACTTCACATAAAGAGATGTGTGGTTTGCTTACATTGTGATTTATGCTTAACCCTCTGTCTTTAATTTGTTTTGGTAGCCCTGGATAGGTGTATGAAATGACATTGCTTCATATTTCATAACAACTGCTTCATAGAAATTAAATGCTTAGATCGCAAAGGGAGAGCAGAAGGCTGAGGAAGACTATTTCCTGGATTGTAATATCCTAAGTTGCTGGATAGTCTGGAGTAGCAAAAGCTATAGTTGATTTCCTTAGGGAAGGAAAAAGGGGTAGTAATAGTGCTGGCTTTTCTGCTACTTTCTCACAGTTGATTATGATCATAGATGGCACAGAAGATAATGTCATAAAACTGAGGGAAGAAATGAAGCAAGATGCAGGAATAAATATAAGTAATCTCTAATGAGATGATGATTTGGCATCTACTCGATAGATGCCAAAAGCCATTATTTTTATTAAGGAAAAACAACACCCTGCCTGGGAGGACAAAGATGACGTTTTGTTCTTTGGGGACATAAAACTAGTTTTCCTGATTATTACTGACATCTTGTCATTCATGCTATGGGATTCCTTAGAGGTTAGAAGCAAATAGCCAATCTCTTGTGAGAGTGAAACATGAATGGAATGCATTTAAGGATTCAAATATGCTCACATTGGCACCAAATCGTAAAATGATGATGTTGGAATTGCAGAATAAGATGATGGGGAGCAGTATGATATACCT
This sequence comes from Cinclus cinclus, assembly GCF_963662255.1. Taxonomy (NCBI): domain Eukaryota; kingdom Metazoa; phylum Chordata; class Aves; order Passeriformes; family Cinclidae; genus Cinclus; species Cinclus cinclus. The sequence goes on from NC_085046.1 coordinate 51,271,645, forward strand.
GGGTTATGTTACAGAGGCAGATACAGAAAGCTTCTCTGAATGTAATAAAGAAAAGTCTTTATTAAGAAGACATTTATATGCACCTAATGGTTCTGAAGTTTAGGTTTAACTAGAAGGGTGAACTTTAAATGTGTTGCTCTATTTTTTCACACTCTCAAGTCCTCACAGGACATCTGTGGTAGAGGAGGTAGATGACAAAGTACTATTTCTGCCTTGAAAACTTTAAAGTCTCATCTTGCAGAGAACAGTCTCCTGTCTTGAGCCTGGCACTTCATGGAGTCTACTCAATATGGAGGTTCCCAGAGCCTGTGCAGAGGCACAGCTTATACAGCACTGACAACCAAAACGGAGCAGCTGAAATAGTGTAGGTACAAAAGAGGTATTTTGCAGATCTTTATTTGTATATAGAAAGTCAAAAGATAGCTAAAACACTGTCTGTTGTTCTACAAACCTGGTAATTAATTTTAGTTTTTGACATCCTAGTGCTTTACAACATTTTGTATATATTAAGGGAAGATTTGTTCTGACACTACAGATGTTCATTTGAGTTCATTGTTTCTCAGCTATTAAGTACAAAGTTGTAATTTTTTTCTTCATAGCCATGAAATACATTTTTTGCCTTAAATGTTAGTATTGCTGGTTATACCACTTTTATCCAATTGTCTCTGGTAAAGGCTTTTGTGTGCTGCACAAACAGTTGCATTTTATTAGTCTTTTCATTTCCAGTTATCATGAAACTGAAGGTACATAGGTTTTTTCCCAAGTCCTATGCTGCATGATATTTGAAAAGCTTTTGACCTTTTGCCTTAGTTCCTAATCAACAAATTGGAGGCAATTATACTTTCTCATGTCAGTTGTGAGTTTCAAGATAATAGTGTTTGCTTAAAGAACCCTAAAGAGCATTCCTTAAATCCTTGCAGAAAGTATGTCATTGCTATTTCTTAGATTATAGCCTCTGCTTCTGGCAGTTTGAATGCCGTCATCAAAACAAAGCAAATACAGTTGAACAGATGTGGTACAAAAAATATACAGGTCCTACTATGAGTTTTTTTTTTTTTTTTTGCTTGTGTTTTTTCAGGCAGTCTATTCATCAGATTGTTGATTTGACTGCTGTTTTCAGTTCATGATACAGCAGATTACAAAATCTGTGACAAAAGCACAGGAAAAAGTATTTTTAGGAAAGATAATTCAGAATATTATGGTGTTTAGGAACTAAATTAAGAATTCGGTCCTTTCAGAGGTAATCTGACCATTGTGAAAGTGCAGCTGACTACTGATGGGCCTCTGGCATTTCATGATAACATTTCTATAAACCTAGAGAAAGCTCTACTTTTTTTTAAGTGAAGCTAAGAGAAGAAATTAATTTGGTTTGGGGATTCTACCAGCAGCCCATGACACACTGCTAAATGTGATGTGTCTTTTCAAGTGACCTTTATCTTAACTTTAATATTTCATAACCTCTTTGGGTAAACTATTTATCTGATTCTTTCACATATGAAAATTTACCATCCTTTAGCACCTTTTATGGTGTTTAAATGGATATTTATGTTACTACATTAATAATAGTGTTATGAACAGACCTGATTTTTAGGGCATTTGAAAAGCTTTTACAATATTAGAATAGTAATTATACCATTTATATGATGAAAAATTCTGTCAATCACAAGTAAAAATAGGATCAAATATGCTGAGATTAGAAATCCTTTTTTGAAACTCATGAGTTTTAAATAACAAGTACTTTTCTTATTAAGTGTTCAGTTGCTGAGAGAGGATGCAGGAACAGCACCTGTATCCTCTTTTGAAGGTTCAGATTCCCAGTCCTTTCAGAATAAGGCACTGTAGGTGGAAATAATTGGAAAATAACCTTGAAGGTTTCTGTGCCTATTTGAGTGTGAATGGATGTATGTCAGACCTAATTAGGCCTACTGAGAAAAACATAAATGTCAATCGTTTTTCACCAAATGCATCCAGCTTCTTTTGAGATTGTGAATGGGGTCCAGTGAGCATACAGCCTGCTTAATGTCACCTTTCTGTCCAATGTCTTTAATTCTGTCCCCTGTGATAGACGGCATTTGATTTTTCTTGAAAACAAAGTCAAAGAACTTGAAAGTAGACATTGCCACTCCAGTGCTTGCTTAGCTGATATGTCCACATATAACTTAACTAATACAGACCATTCAATGAAAATGGTCATTATTTTACCTCCCAGTGTTCCATAGGATTTAACTAAGTTACGAAGCTCTATTTCATTTGTTGGAAACTTGATAATCCCTCCACTGCCTTGTCTAACCTCTTTTTTTATTCTATAGCTATGATTTTATCAAATAATTTTAGAAGTATGAAATGCATGTCTATTTTCAACCATAATTGTATGAAAAGGATCTTTCCTGCTCAGTTACCTGAGGGTGCAGCTATTGTGCACACTTGTATTCACCTTCTTGATAAGTCAGTTACTGTGGCATTGCTGGGTCATCATGGAATATGTACTGTCTTTCAAATCTTTTCTCTCTGGGTGGGTTCTCAAGAAATATTTCTAAAATTCCAGCTGTGTGCTCCTACAGTTTGCTAGAAATAAGTAAGTTTCCCTGGGGAATCCCTTAAGAGCATACTAGGAATAAAAACGGTATTGTCTAGAAGTGGAATCACTCAGTCACTAGTGTCTCTGATTGTGCTGGCAAGGAAAGAATGCACCTTGCTTTCAAATTTGTTTGGGGAATTTGGAGAGAAGTGACAGTTTGATATTGTTCACATGAGGTAGTTTATTAGAAGGGATGAGTCCCACTGGGCAAGTAAACTTTTACAAATCCCTTTATGGACTCTATTTTGTAATGCAAAAGCAGCTTCCTCGATTCATCTTAAATGTGTCCCTTAGTAAAAGAACTAAAAAACAAACAACCAAACAACAACAACGAAAAAAACAACCAACTGATGTAAAACTAGTGGGAGCTGGAACAAGAGTATCCATTCAGATTTATATACAAATATAATTTAGTTTGGAAATCATATCTATTCAGCATTTTCTTGGACACAGTCCCTCGCTGGGACTGGAGAGGTGAGATGTAAGGCTTTAATTTTCCAATGCTAGCATTTATATCATTGAAATTAGAAGAAAAATCATAAAGGGTCTCATTTTGACCCTGATTTGAATAATAGACTGAAATTTTGCTAACTGTTCACATACATGGCTTGTCACTAGAAAACTTAAGATTAGAGCAACTGACTCCCTTCCCTGCTTTCAGTGTCTCACTTTCTAGGGATCAAGAGGTCCATGGAACTAAGTTCTGTCCCTTGCAATTCTCAGAGAAGTGCATGGGATTCAACAAACGTGGTCAGTGCTTGTAGCGCCAGGTGGTCTAGAGATTCCTCTGTACATTATGCTTCTGCCACTACAGTTTGGTAGTTGACTGTATGTGACTCAGATTAGCAAAGTAACTTTTGCACTTCTGAGGGCTGAGACACTACTCTTTGCAGACCTGGTCATTGTAACATGCAGAGTAAGTATATAGGCTGGCTAATTGGAATTAAAAAGGCAATTACTGGGAAAGTGTTTATTCCTTTACTCTTGAGAACACACCTTTCACCAAGTCATTATTAAGCAATTATTTTTTGTACAACATTACAGGTTTGCTTGATATTATGCAGTCAATACCCCAAGTTTTTCAAAGGCCAAATTAGCAAGGGATGTTTCTAGATAACAGGAGAAGGTGTCTTTATCTTATTGCACTTCTTGCATGTTCTGCCTTGCTTTTAGGATTCTCTGTTATTACTTTTGTTGTTGTCACTCTCTTTATTTCTGGAAATTTTCCGAAGACATTCCATATTATCTTGTTATATTTTTCTGAGCATGAAAGATGCATTATTAAGACAGACTGGCAAGTGGTAAGTAAAAAGGAATTAAAACCTGTATTTGCATTGAAACATGTCCTGAAAGATGAGGCCTCTAGGCTAGGGGAAACTAACATATAGACTAGTTCTTATTAAAAAGAATTCACATACTAGTTCCAGGACAACAGCTAGGATATTTCTAGTACAAACTATGAAAATAGAGGGAAAGGAAGCACCGAGGCGAGATGAGATGTCTATGGTCAGCACCATGCTTAGTAAATACGACATGGCAACCCTTAACTGCCAGTCCGTGCCTGTGGAATTGTGGCACCTGGTAAATCAGAGCGATTTTAGAGGTTAATATATAGTGAACTTTTCACAAAAGTGGGATGGTTTAACAAAAAGCATTGAAAATTCAAATGTTGCTCATAGGTCTTCTAGGCTGAAATCATTGCAGGACATCCATGAACAAGACATTAACAAGATGTCAGTACTGACAGAGGAGCCAGCAGCAGAGGGTAAGGACAATATCATCATCTGATAATGATGCTAGTATAGTGGGATCATTCAAATCAGTGGGAGGAGACAGGCAATCAGAGGGCCTTCAGAATTTTGAAAGTGAATAAACAGTAAAGAAATAACAAGGAAATACATGGAAAGCAAAACAAAAAATGGAGAAAGTCTCATGAAAGATGGTGAGTGACTGCCATGAGGAACATGTTGGCATTGTTAACCTGATACTTGAAACCGTTTGATTCTCTGCTTCAAAAGCGCTTCTGAACCAAGGGGACTGAAGTGTTTGCATGCAGTCCCACCTGGTGATGGCAGAGTAAGAAAGACTGTTTATTGCATAAAATGTCTTGGCAAGTCTAAATCCCCTGTTGTTTCATCAGGTTATGTGAATTGAACTAGTGGTGTAAACAAAATTGGACTTGGCATCTGTCATGCTTCTGTAGTGTCAGAAAAGTATTTTGTGAAACAATACAAGCTAGTAGCTGTAGATTTCACTTGCTCCATTGTTGCATGTGCCTGCAACATTCCTTGCAAAGGATGTAACATTCTTTTAAGCATTACAGATTTTTCAGAATGATTATCTGCATAGCACAGCTTACTGCCTTTTCATTACTCACTCTGTTTGCAGTTACACCCATACCTTTTAGTTTTGTTTCTGGTGCCCCTAACATCTCTTTCTAGTCTTAAAAAAATAGCAGATCAGTCCATGCCTTGAAGGAGGATGGATGTTTCAGATTTTTACTATGTGCAAAAATGAGAAACTAACAGACTGTTCAGGTTCTTTGTAGGTGCTGTGGTTTTGGACAGATTTGTTTGGATTTTGAGCCTGTGAACTCTTTAGGCCTTTTATCCTGTTCAATTTTATTTTCATATTCATATCTAAATTTTCATTTCACTTTTAATTAGGTTCATTATATTTGATGGCAAAATGTTGCTTTATCTTCACAGTTAATAGTCTAATTGTTTCTCTTGCCTTAAGTAATATCTTGTTAACTTTATAACCCATTTTTTGCACATCATCTACAGAATTAATTTCCCATGCATGTAGTTGTATTGTCTGCAACATCTTTCCAAAACCTTTCTCAATTAGCATTTTTATTGTTGTATTGGTTTCTTGTCTGTAAGAATTAAGCTGAGAATCCTGTTGATAAAATTTAATACGACTAGTTTGTGGTCTTTCCAGACATTTTTTATTAAAAAATCTGGGTAATTCCCTGTTGGTGAAAGAGCTTAGCAGTTACATAGGTATTTAAAAAAGAACCCAAACAACAACCTAACAAAAAGCCAAAAGACCCCAACTGCCATGCAATAACTGAGTGCTGCTTTCTAAATTGAAATTAAAATTTTCAATAAACTTCTGGTGTGTGCAAACAACAGGTGTGATTGGTGGTTTTACAGGAGAAGTGGTGAGTGTAGTGGCCGTTTCCCTTAGTGAGTATTGTATTGCCATTCTCTGTTGATTATATTCATCAGAAAGAATTAGTTTGTGTAGCAGGTGCTGCGAGCACATATTGTGTAGCTTTTAAAATGTGCTTTACAATTTCCTTCCTTTCATTGAAATTACGTAGCAGAAATATAATGAAGTTGTGATACGCTGCCTCATCAGCTTTGGCCATCTTTCTTTAACATCTTTAATGGCAATATTGTTTTCTTCTGTGTGTGTGTGCCAGACACATTGTGACATACTCCTTGGTTTTCACATTCCAGCTGTTTTAGCAGTATGCCACCAAGGTCACCTGTGACTATGGGAAGACCAGAGGCCCTTGTTGGGAGGTTCAGTACTACTGCATGGGGTCTAGTTCTGCCAGGAAAATTATGTTGTTAAGACGTTTATTCACTACACTTTAAGCTCTTTGTTGCAAGTTATTTTGGAAGAGACAAAGCACTGAATAGTCGTTAGTGCAGTGTATATTATATTTGTGTCACAGATGTGGATGAAGTAAAACCAAAAAAATTCAATTGAAAATAGTACTTCATGGAATTCTGTGGCTAAAATTACAACACGTTGCATTTTTTAGAGAAAAAAAACCAAACAAACCACCAAAAAATGGTGGTTCCCTGGCACCCAGTAGATACAGAGGTGCAGATTGCCACTCTTGTGGAGTTCTAGAAGATCAGCTTTGCCCCACTCCTAAAAGAAGGCTGCTTGTGTCATTCTGCTTATGTGTCATTTTCAGAAGAGTAAGGTAAGATAGCACCTGTGTTCACAGATACTTTGTGCCTTTACTGTACATCTGGAGTTGAGAGAGGATTACTTTGTCCTAGAAAAATAGGCAGATTTTTAAGACACCTTTGTCCTAAATTGGAACAAGAAGTTAAATTCTCAGTTATTTTTTTTTTTTAATTTCAAATGTGATTGTTCAAGTCCATGCTTTGAGTGAACTTTCTTGTTCAGTGAAATATCTCACTTGAGGAATTATGAGTTAGGATATTTGAACAGCTTCAGAGATTTTGAAAACAAATGTGTTTATCAAACCTCATTTTTCCTGTGAACAGATTTACTAATGAGTGTTTATTCTGAGACAAAAAGATGATGTTTTCTCAAAAATTGTCCCAGTGTGCTCTATCCTGCTGCATGTGTTTTTCTTCTGTAAACTCAGATTTTATCATTCCACATGATAAAATAAATGTACTTGCTTCTTACAGAAATATTTTCATTCCAATGTTCTTTAAATGTACTGTCTACTTGTATTTCTTTGTTAGACAACAAAATCATGGCAGTCAAGGAAAGACTACTTTGATAAGACTACTTTGTATTGATAAATAATACAGCTCTTACATAAAATCTAAGCAGTAGTTTATACCTATACTTTTAAAAGGAAGGCAGAACAGTGTAAGGTAATTTAAATAGGCATACTTTTTATATTAATTTTCATACGTTTGGTGAACAGCCTTGGCAAACAGAAGATTATCATGCATTGTAAAAACATTATAGGGAATCATAAGATGGAAGGGATTCTTTCAAACTATGTATAATTAAGCTATTCTTTTATGATTTAAGATGTATCTAGAGACAGATTCTCACCTGATATGTCTTGGTATTTTCTCATTAATTTTGCTGCTCTTGTGCCCATTTGTGCTAACACCAATTCTGTATTTCCTATGTTTCTTTTAAGGTGTGTAATCAGTTGTTAAATTACTTCAAATGCAGGTATTGCAGCATATATATAGTTAGGAGTTGGACTTTACATCATTGAATTTGACCAGTGTTTTTGTTTTGTACAGGGTTGGATGAAAGCTGGATCAGATCAGACCAAATTGCCTGCATAGGGCAAGCAGAGGCAATTTTTTACAACTGGATTGAAAAAAAGTATAGGAATAGGTAATGAAGACTATCAGTGGTGTGGAGTGTTTCCATGCAAGAGACTTAATGGATTAAGACTTTAGCTTGGAAAAGAAAAGACAGAGGAAATATAATAGAAGGCTATAAAATCATAATTAAAACCAGGAACAAGTATTTTCTGTTTGTTGGTTCTTGGTGTTGTGTTGTTTTTGACTTGTTGTTTTTAAATGCCAAAACTCGGGGTATAATATTAAACATGTTCCATGTTTGTGGCAAAATAACTAATTTTTGTGCAGATTGCAATTAAATTGTACAAGCTCACAGCCACAGATACGGGGACAATTAAAAGTAGTAAGATTTTCAGAGGAATTAGAAAAATTTATGGAGAAATAAATAGCAGTTGCTTTTAAAAGCCTGGATGCAGCCTTTGGTTCATTTCATTAAGTACTGGATGCTGAATAACAATAAATGCTTCATGCGTATGCAATTTCTGTCTACTTCCCAAGTTTTGGGTTTTTTTCAGTACCTAGTACTTAATTTCTAACTAATTAAAGGTGTAGGCTTAACTGGAGGAATAACAGTCTGCAACTTTCTCATGAAGGGAAGAGGAGGGGCTGAGACTGATCTCTTCTCTCTGGTGGCCAGTGACAGCACCTGAGGGAAGGGCCTGGACTTGTGCCAGGGGAGGTTTAGGCTGGATGTTGGAAAAGGTTTGCTTCCCCTACAGGGTGTTTGGGCACTGAACAGGCTCCCCAGGGAAGTGATCATAGCACCAAGTGTGACAGAATTCAAGAAGCATTTGGAAAATGCCCTTGGGCACATGGTATGACTCTTGGTTTGTCCTGTGCAGGGCTGGAACAGGGTTGGACTGTCCTTGTCATGTTCCTTCCAACTCCGGATATTCCATAATTTTATGATATCAATAAAATCCTTTCAGAATAATTTTCAATGTGATGAAATGCACTATTTTTCTCTGTTACTAGAACTGTATTACTGATGCTTTTTTTTGTTATTGTCTGTAAATACACAGTATTTGAGATCTTCAAAGGTGTTCCACTAGTACTGTGTTTCATATTGACCTCTTTTCAGATGTTAAGTGTTTCTTGTGGAACTAAAGCACATCTTACAGCAAGCTAAAGGACAGTAGATCTTTTTCTCTTCAATGCTTTGTAGGGTGCTTGACCTCCTTGCATGGAAATGGAATATAATTATATGGATGGTGATTATGGCAAAGTGATGAGGAAAATGATACAGGAAAGTGATTGGATTCTTCTCTGCCATATGAAAAAAAAACCCAACAAACCCCAAACCAACCAAAATTCAATGACTGAATATTTCTGGGTATTTTGTTACCACTTAAGAAGTGAAAGCTCTATAGAAACAAAGCAAATCTGGCTCATAGTGTGTAGTGTACAAATTTAACTTTCAAGAGTTCAGTATATTTGCAGAGTTCCTACTTCATTACCTGAACTCAGAAAAAAATAAATAAACTGGCTGCAACGCAGAATTCTACTTATATTAAAAAGAAAAAAAAAAGCTGTAATTAGTTATAGACATATTAAAAAATAACAAGCTTACTTTGAGCCATAGAGCATTACAGTTTGTAATACAAATTTCCCAGCAGAGCAGAGTGATAAAAACTTGTTTGATAACCAATCTTCCAGTAAAAACCGAGTAAATATACTCATAACCATGTGTCAACACTGTGCATTAACTATGGAAAAAGCTGTATTGAGTGCAGATCTCGAGAGAATTAATGACAGAACATCATGTCCTCTTTGGTTTAATTATTGTTCAAAACTCCCAGAAATGACAGCTCATGAAGTGTTCACCTGAACCATGGAATGCAATATTGGGCCTTAAGAAAGAAGCAAAACTGACTTGTGTTTTGTGTCTCTGTAGAGGGACTGACACTATATATGTAGTTAATAAATGGTTGCTCTTTTGCTCTCAGTTTTGGAAAGTCTCTTGACCTTGTGTTGAAAAGCAGATGTATTATTGAAGTGTAGCACCTCACAGAGCCCAGTCTACAGAGCTGGAACACAGGACATTTTCCAGACTGACTGTTTGGTTTGGATTCAGATTCCCCCAATAGTTCTCATCATAGTACATATATTCTCAAGTTGGAGAAAAAAAATTACAGTGTATTGTTTTTCGAGTATGAGATTATATAATGTTGTACTAGATATGGGTCAGGCACTTTTGTACTTTGCAAATGCCATCTGTTTTGGAAACAAAAATACTGTTAATGAAGGTTTTAAATAATGTATTTCCCTGGATATGTGATTAAGTGCAACTTTTCCAATGACTTGATAAACTAGGAAGTAGAGGTAAGAAGAATGAAAAAGGTTGGCTGGGTCATCTAATGGTTGACAAATTTCATCCCACACAATGTAACCCTTTTCTCGCTTTTAACTAGCTCTTCATTTTTATGTAACAGCAGGTAGATTTTGTCCTTTACTCTGTCCTATTTGGCTGATACTACAAAAGGCCCTGATACTGATATCAAGGCACTGTCTTCTAATTTCCTTTCTTATGGGCAGTGTATACCAGTTCATTCATGTGTGAACATTTTTCTGCATGGAAGCTTCCATAGGAGATTTTATATCTTTGACACAAATTTTTTGTGTTCTCTGTGTGATGAATGCAACATAGGGTTGTATTTATCATTTTTACAACCTGGTTTTCTTTGTGTGACTTGCAGTGATCTTGTAACCAGTTGGCATACTTACATACTTCTTTCTTTGGCAGTTCATCAGTTTCCAGGGCATAGCATTTTTCTTATTAGTCCCCAGAAATGTATTTCTCATGCTTTTGGTGCTATTAAGTTTCATCCTATTTTTATTTCATGCCACAAGGCCATGCATTAAATTCCATAAGGTGTCCATCTCTTTGTGTTGATGATACCTTCTGACTTAATTATTAGTAAACTTTGCCTTATGCCACAGTTATTAAAATACTATGATTAGTGCTAGCACTGATCTTTGAGGATCTATCCTACTAACTTTTTCTTCGATTTAGTACATTTCATTTTGGAAAAAATCAGTATCATTTTCTTATTAGCCAACTTCTTCTCCTATTTAGCCTTCTTCTGGTCCCTTTTTTCTGTAATTTATGTTAAAACCCTGCACAGCTTTATGACTGTTCCAGATTTTGTGGCATATTCCTTCTCCTGAAAACTAGTAAAGAAAAAAATTAAAATACTCCTCAAAACATCTATTTTGACGTGATTTTCGTTAGTGAGTTCATATTCACCAAGGCACTGGTGAATGGCTTGAGTTCTTCACTTGATAATGCTGTATTTCAAAAAATAACTGCAGACATCATTGGTAGATGCTTTTATGTGTCTTTTATGATAATGCACTATTAGCTGTGCAACTGAAGAAGTTCTTACAAGGTGATTTTCAGCCAGACAAATTTTTTCTTACTATGTAAGTGAGGACCAATTCAATAGAAATCTGTGAACTTACTGTGTTGTAAATTGTATGAAACCAAGAAGAGGTTTTTAAATATAGTATTATCATGCTGAAGCAAAATTCTAGTTGAGTAATTTCATGTTTCAGAATTGCTTTAAAAGGCAATTATCACTAATAATTTCATAACAACAATAGCAACACATTGTACTTTTCCAGAATTATTCCTACTGTCTTGCTGAAGTTTTTACCAGCAAAAATGTTTATTTCATTATATCCAATGAAGTGGGTATTAGCTAGAGATAGTGGAGAATTTTTAGGTGAAAGTGGAGTGTAACAATATGAAATATTTTTGCAGGAAGAGTAGTCTGACGTTGAAGGTCAGAACTCTTGTCAGAACAAGAGAAGTGAGACTCTTGAATAATAAGTAAATGAGTAATCCAGTCATTACTTTACAAGGGTGGTTTATTGATTTATACCCTACGGAAGAACTCTGAGAGACCCATACAGAGGATTGCAGAGTACTTACTGACACGTCTTATCCAGGAGCCTCAGAGGAGCCTGCCTGTTGCCTGGGAGGCACCTGAGCACATGTGAAGCTTTAAACATAGCTCTGATTTAGCTCTACCTATCCTGGGTATGGATAAGGCGACAGATATTTTCCTGTTTTTTCTGAGCTGTGGTTCCTGAACCTTTGTTTCATATCTGCACATTTTGATGTAAAGTGGTTTGCAAATGGGTGTCTGCTGTGTGTTTCTGAGTGATGTAAACCCCATAGATTTGTACTCATTTTCTTTTGGGTTTGTCTTTTATCCAAATATTGCTTTCCAAAACACTTCAATTTTGGTCACAGCAATATAAGAAAGATACTAAACTATTAGAGACCATCCAAAGGAGAACAACAAGGATGGTGATGGGCCTTGAAGGGAAGCTAGATGATGAGAGACTGAGGTCACTTGGTCTGCTCAGCTTTGGAGGAGACTGCGGGGCGACCTCATCACAGAAGAGGAAGGGCAGATACTGATCTCTTCTCTCTGCTCCACAGCAGTGACCTGAAATTGTGTCAGGGGAGATTTAAGTTGGATATTTGAGAAAGGTTCATCCCCCAGAGGGTGGTTGGGCACTGGAACAGGCTCCCCAGGGAACTGGTCCCAGCACCAAGCCTGACAGAATACAAGAGGTGTTTTGACAATACTCTTGGGCTCAAGGTGTGACTCTTGGGAATGATCCCGTTCAAGGCCAGGAGCTGGACTCAATGATCCTTGCGGGTCCCTTCCAACTCACCATATTCTGTGATTCTGTGATTCTTTTCTACTTACTTTTCTACTTTTCGGTCTTTCTGGTTTCATATTCTTTTCCATGTACTTGCATACACGTGAAAGTCCTCCTATTTATCCCAGTGCAGGCAGTAGGGTCTTGTCTTTCATATGAATTCTGAATGTTGCTTTTGTTTCAGTCAGTTTATTATTTGTATGCTTTCTGCCCTCTTCACTTTAGGTATATTTGTGTCTGGCTTTGATTAAGCAGACTTAATAATTTCTTAACATTCCTTCTGCCTTAATTCTCTGGTTTTGGAATGTTTTTCTTCATACTTGAGCTTTTACATTAAGAAATTTGTTTCTGGGATTATATTTTTGACTTTAATGTTTTAAGCCAATTGTTATATAAGTAAAAATAAAATTGAAAGAGAAAAATGTAAAGATATATATAAATATATTTAAAGTAAAATTTCAAGAAAAAATCAGGGAGGAGGATGCGTCTTAGGAAAAGTTTCTAAGAAAGTCACAGATCCCAACATATAATGGCTATTTTAAGTAGAATGAGAAATTATGAAACTAAATTCTTTCTATGTTTGTTCACTTATGACAAAATGGAATTTAATCTGAAAAGACATTTCCAGCTCATTCCCTGAAATTAAGGAGGTCATATCATTGATATATTTAACTGGCTAAGCTGAGCTTTCTCTATCAGAAGGATTCTCTGCAGTGCAAAGGTGTCACCTTGAAGTAAGATGTAATATTCACTGACGTCTGTTTCTATTACACTTTCCCCTGCTACAGTTATGGAAGAGGTCCACTTAAACAAGGTTAACAATTCTTTGTCATTAGAGTGAATAAAACAAAGGGACATGCCAGAGTAATTTAAAATCCACTAAAATTTTCTGAAAGAAGTAAGAATAGCAGCTTTGCTAATTTTGCAAGAGCAAAAAAAACCATTCTTCAGTGCTAGTTTTGTCAGCTGTTTCCTACTGAGAACTAAAAATTGCCTTTATCTTCAATCGTATCTTGCCTCAATGCAACTAGTCTTGTTAGGAATACACCTTTTCTTTCTAAGCATACTGACTCAGCCTTGCTATGGCTGTTCAAATCACTCTCTGAAGCAATATTTTCATGAAAGGCTTAGGAAGGATTTGCGTTTAATCACTTACTTTAATTAAAAGTCTGTCATCCTCCATCAGAGTGTGTGAGAGATCAATAAATCACAGATATATGTTATTAAAAGTGGAGTCTTTTGCTGTATTTGTTGCATGATTACCTCATGGTGACTTCATTTGGAATATTATTTAGTGCTTTGGATTAAAAGAAATAAATCTAAACAAATACATAAATGGTTTAAGATAAGTAATTTTGTCTTATAATTAGTCAAGAGTCTTCACACAATCACTTCAACAAAGTAGCTGTGAAATCTGGTGCTTTTTTTTTTTTTCTTTAATTAGCACTTTAGAAATGCACTCTACCTGGGTTTTTTTGCCAAAGCCTATAGATGGTTTTATCAAAAATACTTGTACATCAATGGTGATTGGTCTCAGAACTGTCATCTGAAACTAGGTATCTCTGGGAAGATAGCAAATCAAACTGTGAAACTCATCCTACCATAAAATTAAGTTGTTAAGTGCTTTCACTGGGAGAAAATGCTTATGCTTAGGGTCAAAATTTAGTCTGACTTAAGGGAACACAACTCCCAATAACTTTATCTGGATACTTCCCTGTTTCTTTCAGGCTCATTTTTTTCCCTAACTTAATAAATAAATTATCTTTTTTAGATATTTTGAACAAGTAAAAAGGAAAAAAAAACATACTGGGGGGACTCGGAACTGCTGTGAACAAATGTTACTCAAATGCTACTAGCTTCTGGAAAAGTTGAAATGTGAGGATGTGTGAATGAATTGGTGTAAGTGCTCTTAACTCAATATCATACGTCTTAATAACCTTGTGGAATCTAAAATTAAGTTCTTTTTCTTCTGCCTTGTTTTTATTTTTTTAGTATCAAAAATCCATTGAAGCAAATTTTTTAAAATACTTAAATGGATCAGTAAGGAAAGCCAGAAAAAGAGCAATTTGCATTTGTAATAGGAGTATCTGTTTGACCCTTCAGAATCTAGTCTGTTTGAAACTGATTTAATATTTGACTACACCTTCCTTTGCTAGAGGAATGTCAAAATGAAATTTAAATTGCAAGGTAATGCATTATTTTAGCTTCATATTATCTGAAAGAATAACAGAAATTCATATTCTTTATTTGAGACCTTTAGTGGCAACGTATCATTGAAAATTATACATATTTTTGTCATCATTTAAAAACACCACCATAAGAGAATTAACAACTTCATGGAACGTGTTAAATAAGCTTACTGTTAGTGCTGGTTTGCACTCCTGTAGGTGAGAAGTATGTATAAGGCTTTATATTCAGTGAATGTATTTACAATTTGAATAAATTTTTAATGCAATTTTTTTACATATCCAACAATTAAACAAAGTCTGTTGAAGTCATTGACAGGATTGCAGCTGACTTTTGTGAATTAGGCATAAATTTCTTGGTGTTCTTCTCCTATGTCTTTCAAAAGAAGCAAATATGACCCATTCTTTTCAGTTGTTGTGCAGTTCATGTACCTCTCTCTCTCAGGCTTGGGCAAGGAGGGAGAACTTAAGCCTGTGTTTAAAATTAAGTGTGTGTCTTAACTGTTTATCCTTACAAAAAACTGCTTTTCCTTTTCCAGAAACTGGACATTAAGGCATTCAGTAAAGAATATTTATAGGTACTATAGGTCCTCTATTATTCTTACCATGTCAAAGGTACATTCTTCCTAAAAGCATGATTTGTTTGTATCTTTGTATAAAACCAGTTTTGTGCAGCTTTATTTTTTTATAAATGTTTTTTTTACCACAACTACTTTTTCTCATTTTTTTCAGTAAAAAAACTGCTTCATTTTAGATCCACTCATATTGCAATTTGCATAATTGAAAGTTGGTTGATGACAAAGTGTAAATTGTATTCAGAAAACAAAAAAGTTAGCTTTTTGTACTATTTCCAAATACAGAAGAAAAAGACTTTGAGTTGTTCAAAATGTATTGAGAACAGGAAAAAAGCTCCAGTTTGCAGTTTGCAGTAAGCTTGCAGTTACATGAGTATTCTGTAATACAAGGATACGCACTCTTTTACAATTAATTAATCATATGTCTTACTCAGCTTAGAATTTGCACTATGCTGCTAATGCATTTCTTCTGTTACAAATGTGTATTATTTTTTATGATATTAAAGGAAAAATGAAAATATGTAGAGAACTGTAAGCAAACAAAATTTATACTTTTTGAAGGATAAAGGAAAGGTGGTGGAGTTAATTGCATACAGTTCCAAGTAGCTTTAGAACTAGCAGGAGGAAATTAGATGTTGTGTGAAAACAGCATGAAATGTAATTCAGAGCAGCTGTCTAATTTATCAGCAAGAACAAAGTGCTCATGTTCTTAAACTGTACTCAATTACTCCATTCAACCTTCTTTGACCTGTTCAGCCTGGTAGTGTTTGCTTTAAACTAAAAACTAAAGAAATTTTGCCAACCTTTTAAAATAAACTAAAAGAATCCCCATGAGCTTTCTTTCCAATATTCTTGTATTAATTTTTGAATTTATATAAATCTGGACTCATCTCCTCTTTAGAAGAGATGTATGACATTCTCTGCTTAACAGTGCAGAGTCAATAAACTTACATTCTTCTGAGACTGATTTCAAAAAATTGCCAAACTGATGGCATATAACACAAAGCTGAGGGATTCTTTGCTATGGGACTTAACTGTGAAATCCTGAGATCCAAATTATACTTTGCTGGCCACCCATGAGATTGCTGTTATTCTGTGATTGTAATATTTCTTCATGCACTGACCATGGCTCTGTTCATACTGTTCTTCAGAACAATCTTTTAAACTGTTCATTCTACATTCTGTTTCAAAATCAAACAAAATACACAAACCAACTACAGAACAGATGTTCAACCAGAATAAAGCAGTGCAACAACACCAGTTTTTAATAGTATACTTCAATTTACAGTGTCAGTCTCTTATAAAACCCTATCAGCTGTTGTTGAAAATGTAGCATTTTTATCTAGAAGAGAAATTAATTTTCGCATTTTAAGTTTTGATAGTATGTTCTTTTTCAGGTTAGATAAGACATTTGCATCACAGAGTCACAGAGTGGTTTAGCCTAAAAAGGATTACTGGTGGTCCTGTGGTCCAGCCTTGTTGCTCAATCATGACCACCTGCAGCCAGTGACCCAGGACTGTTTTCCAGAGTGTCTCTAAGGAGGGCTACGCTGCCACCTCCCTGGGCCACCTGTGCCAGTGCTCAGTCCCCTCACAGAAAAAAGTTATTTCCTGATATTCAGAGGGAACGTCCTTGTTTCAGTTGTGTACTAATTGCCTTTGGTCCTGCAATGGGCACCCAGAAGATTCTGTATAAAGTTCTGGCAAATATTGTTTACAGACAGAACTTGAAAACAGCAAACCTGGGTTATTATTCCTCTGATGGAAAGAACAATTGCTTCTGTAGAAACCTTGTGGATCCTTGGTAATGCTGATCACAGTGAGGCTGTTTTTTGTTTGACCTGAAAAAAACTCAGATGAAATAATTTTTGCAACAAAAATGTAGAAGGAGTCTCTACGTCCTTTTTGTAATTCCCTGCTTTCAACTTTTTTTCTCTGTCAATTAAAAATGAGTTTTGCAGTAGGGAAAGCAGAGAAGAATTCTGTTGAGCTATCTATTTCGGATATATTATTGGTATTAGTAGTCCAACTTTGGACTATCATCTTTGGACATACTTTTGAGGCATTTTTAGAGTCTTAGTAAAATTAAGTTGATTCTGAAACTATATATGTAAATAGATGTATTTGCCTCTCTAAGGCAAATAAAAACAGTGTAATGTTGTGTATATATATATATATATATTTATATATATATAAACCCAAACATACCCTGAAAATAAATAGTTATAGTCATAAATCTCAATTAAACCAAATGTTTTTGAGAAAATTCACTAGGGGTTCTGGAGAAAGGTACTGAGAAATCTAGCAGGGTTTTATGCCTCATCATATTTTGTCTGCAGTGAAAGAAAATGCAAAATTATCACTAGGAATGATTGTGGACACAATGATTGATGGAGTGGGAAATAGCAATGAAGAGGAAGAGAGTGGTGTACAATGGCATCTGGATCTGTGGGTGAACTGGACATAGACAGATAGGGTTAAGTGGTTAAAATACAATCCAGTGTAAATGTTATAAACAAAATTAATTTAGAGAGGGAAGATTTTGCAGTGGGAAACAATGGTCCTACTAAATATGAGTTCACATATTTCTGTGGCAGAGCCTATTTCTTTGCAAGGGACTCTTCTGCTACCTCTGCTTTTGCCTTCCAGTGCTAAATACCATGTCCAGTTCTGGTGTACACTAATTGACAAATGCAGTGAGAAATGAGGCCTCCTCCAAGCTGTAGGAAGACTCAGAGCTGTAGTGGTTTATCTTTGTGAGAGAAGTTTGTTGGAGAACTTTGCCCATAGAGAGCATTTTTGGTCTAACAAAAGGATACCAAGATAGAGTGTCTGTGTGAAGGGCAGTGTGTGGGTGTTAAGAGTTCCCTCCTTCCCAGCTGGTGCCATATTCCCTCCTGAAACTTCTAAGTGCCTTCACTTTGCATCAAACTCAACTTTCTTGTCAGTGTCTTTGTGACCTTTTCTGATTCAAGTCATTCTACTGGCTTCCTAGGGACTCACCCATATCACTGAACATTTTTACATCTGTCTAATCCTTTATCATGCTTGGAATGTCCTTCCTTTCCTAGGCTACCTCTCTGCCTCTATTTCCTCCTTTCAAGTACAGGTTGTTGCATGGGGACCCACCACGTTATGAATTGTGAAGTAATGTTGAATAAAGTAATTAAATCTTTTTACAAGAAAACACTAATCTGTGTGCTTGAGCTTACGTCACTGTGGTTACACTGGTTTAGACTAATTTGTTGCTTCTGGTTAATGTTTCGCTAATTATTGATTTTTGGTTCACTCTGTATCCTATTGTATTGTTATATTTTCCAAGATATGCGTTGTGCATAGTTTTTAGTTTAGCCAAAGGTGCTCCTTGTGTACCCTGCTGGAGGTGCTGGGAGGCATCACACAGTCCTGGGGCTTAGTGCAGGTGATGGCATTAAGCAAAACTTATCCCTACTTGTTACCTACATTTGTGCATAATGTGAGAATTATGAAAACACTTCTTGGCTGGCCTAGGCTTGCTAGAAATCTATAAGGATTGCATTTTATAAGTTAAAGACAAACAATAGATTTCAGACATCCTAGAGTTCCTGAAGGCTACTGCTTGAGTTGACCAAATCTCACAAATGGGCCTCAGTAGTTTCAGGTTCCAAACATTTCTTCCTTACTTGCGATCTTTTATCCTTTTTTTTTTTCATTTTGGTGGTTGTTTTTGTTTTGGGGGGAGCCTGGGGGTTTTATTTTTGTTTGCTTGTGGTTTCATTTTTTTTCTCCAAAAGCAGTAGTCAGTTTTTCTTGCTGGTTTTCAAAACTTTCCTGGGTCATGTATTCCAGTAGGGTTATATGGCATAGTTTTGGGGACATGTATTATTTCTGTGCCCGGTTCCACTTTGCTATAGGAAAAACTTGTGCAATGTGAAGAATCTGAGGAAGTGGAACATAATAAATGGAAGCACAGGAGAAACCTTTCTCTTGAACATAGGCAGATGTGTCTGTATTTAGTCATCAGTTAACAATGCATGACTTCTAATTTTCAATAAAAACATGGAAAATAATTGTAAAAAAATGTTACATGATCTTTTAATGATGAGTTATGAGTACTTTAAGAAATTACTTCTTGCAAATCATTCATAGTTGCAGAATTTGAGACAAAATCTTGATTGTGAGCATTACTTCAAAGTAACAGCATCTCATTTTGCCACAGTTTTTGTCATGAAAATGACTGAGAAAGGTTTCAATTCACCCTTGATTCTCAAAAGAGCCTGTTGCTGAAGAGAGACTAGGTTGATGCCAGATGTGTAATACTTCCCAGGATTTATAGAAGAGAGATGCTTGAGGACTGTAGGGAATGAGAAGGACCACAGTGGATGAATTGGAGATGGCAAAATTGGCTGTCTGAAATGGGGTGTGAGGTCAAATTGTCATTGTCATAACAGTTCTATTTTTAAGATGCTTGTGACTAGGAAGGATTAGTGGACTCAACCTTTGTTTATAAATACAGGCAGTTCATGAGTAAGTAAGGAATGAACTGAAAGCAAAATATAGTATTTTGTTTTGAAAATCAGGCTTGGAAGTCTTGCATTGGTTAGGGATGTAGTACACAAGTGTACAGTACACATATTATAGTCAAAATTAAATCTATTTGTTACCAGATGTTCAGATGCCAGTTCAGTAAATTTATGATGTGCCTAAATCTGCATGTTTTTTATAGCTGTAGTGACCTGTATTGTGACAAAAATGTGGTTCTTGCTGCAGTCAGGTTATAATCCTGAATGGAAATGAAAGTGATCCCAGGATAACTACATCACAAATGTTTTTCTTTTGATTCTGGTTGTTTTGCAACTGGTTTGAGATTATTTCTGTACAGTTTGCTTAGCAATAAGTTGGACTTCCCCACCTGATTTTCCTTTAAAAATACTTGGGAAGTGCTGTGTAAAGTTTCTGCTAGTATTTGTGTGTTGGCCTTAGGAGCAGATCAGGCAGATAAGGTGAGTAATGTTTCTTAGCAGCTCTTCGGAAAGTAACTTTGTGGTCCACACCTTTGTCATTGATATGTTACACATTTGCCAAATTTCACATAGCTGAAATGGCAAATAATTGTAAGCTCTGATATAGACTGGAGCTGACTATCTAAAATTCATCTGGTGCAACTGGCATGCCTGCATCAAGCAAGGGATAGTTGTGACCTTTAATACATCTTAAAACAGTAAGAAAAACTGTAAAAGCTGATTGGTTTTAATTAGAACTCTCAATGGAGAACCAAGTGGCAGGAAAAGTTTCCTTTCCTTAAAGATATATTGAGTAGATGTCATCATCAAATAATATTTAAAAATGGTTTCTTCTGGAAAATGGAATTTTGGTTCTATCACAAAGCTTAGTATTCCCTTGCTGAGATAAAGAAAGTTCAAATTAAAGGTTCTGTGTCAAAAAGAAGAGTCCATAAGAATGGTGTTCATTGACAGTAGTTATGGATATAGCTGGGTCATGATGTTTAGATGTTAAAGGCTTTTGGTTAGAAACAGTAGAATTAACTGTTGAAATTATTACTTTGATGGCTTTTTCTTGTTTGTCTCTTCTATGTGCCTGACCAGCTGCTTGAGAAGTATGACCTGAGTTTGTCTTGATAGTCTCTCAGAGTTTTTTAGTGATCAGGTAATTACTTTTTGTTTCATACCTATGTTGCTAGCTTGATTCAAAGTATATGGCAAGTGGCAATTCTGTTTCAGTGTCTTGATTGACCCTCTCCTCTCTCCCTTTCGCTATTGGATCTAATTAGTGATCAGCTCTTCAAATCCAGAGCACCTGTTCTTATGTTCCTGGGCAGTAACATTACAGTGAAACTCTGATCTTCAGTGGAGATTATAGCTGTTACTTTAAAACCAGTAATAACACAAAATGAATGTGAAAAGAAAGAATAAAAATATACTGTTTATCTTTTTGCCAAAAGGCTGTCCTTTCCTATAATTTGGAATGCTTTTATTTTTTATATCCAAGGACTTTATTGTACAATCATATTCCTGTTTGCAAGTGTGTGACTTGTTAATGATCCCTCTGTCACTTAAGGACAGGGATAACAAGGTCACTGGGGAGAATAAAACTTAGAACAGAAGTGCTCCTTGTGTGTGTTTTGCTCACTGAAGTATCTCTCCTTTCTAATCTTTATTCTCCATAAATTGTAAATAACAGGATTTGACAGAAATATAGATTGCCTTACTACACAGTAATGAATGCTTTAAGAATCATGATCATTTGGAAAACTATGCCAAGAAGCAGAGAATTTACTCTTCAGTCATCCAAAAGTGTGCATTACAGAGCTCATCTTCATCTTTGGCATCTATCAAGCAGCTCGCTGGAAGCAGTAGAGCTAGTAAACAGAGCACGTTGCAGTAAAATGGTCCCCCATGGGGAATAATTTAAAGTCATACTGAAATGTTTTCAAAAGACATCAAATCACATTTCCACTGGAATATCAGACGTATTAAACACACGTGTGGTAGATAGTTCAGGTTAAAAAAGAATGCTGCTTCTGCACTTACTGAAGAGCTCAACAACTCACAATTTTCTCTCTGCCACATCTGGCTCTGTATAAGCCCTCAGTACTTCTGCCAATTTGTAAGAACATTAAAATGTGTCAATATCTTAATCATATTTTATTCTTTATCTATGTACTTTATGCATACAAAACCAGAGGCTAATAAGTATGTGCTGTTTTATTGTCTCTCCATCTGGGCTGTTTTCATGTATACAGTATGTCCATAGTATTTTGATAGACAGGATACAAAAGCCTCTAATAAAAAAAAAACAGGATTGCAACTAAAATTTCCCAAGGTTTGGGGGGGTGGGTGGAGGGGTGGGCAGCTGGTGTTAATTTTGCTGATTTGACACCTGTCTTTTGTTTCTGTGCATAGCTGAAGATGCTAAATGCTGGCTGCATTTAGCCCAGGCAGTGAATTGGGTTATTTGAAAACCAAATTTCTGTACAGACCCTTACCAAGAACTGCTGCAATCTCTAAAGCAAACTCCACAAAGATTTGGAAGTGTAAGTAGTTGGAAGGTGGTTTAGGAAGAGGATGGTAGGTGGGTTGTGGGGTAAGTTTTGCACTTCTCTCAAAGAAAGATATTATTATATTTTCTCTTGACAGCAAAAGGAAAACTTTATTATGATGAGTACAATGAACTACTGTGAGCTTGACAGAAATAGGATCAGGTCTTGGTATAGGGAGCTTTGGAAAATAAGGTTTAAGAAAATGTTTGTAGATTCAACAATCTTTCAGGACAGCAACTTGCCAAATCCATCACCCTACTAGCCACAGTTCTAAAGAATCTTACTGCTGGTAAGCTGTAATTAGGAGAATTTCCTGTTGCAGCCTCATAGACTCTTCCAGTGTGGAGAGGCCTGGAGGAAGTACTGCATAATGGGTAGGCCTGGATGTGGAAGTGAAGGTCACAACCTGTGGCATTTGGAAGGAGGGAGCCCGAGTCCTGTAGAATAAATGCTGCTGAAGTGCCATTTTCATGTGTTAAGGGGAGATGTTGGCCGAGAGGCAGCTTTATGTCTGTCGCTGTCTGTGGTCACCAGGGTTGGTGGGGCTGGAGAGCAGAATGTGTGCTTGAGTGGAATTGTGTAGCAGCTGGGTCTGGGCTGGCACTGCGGGGATGATGCTGTGCACCCAAGAGGCCAATTTATGCAGCTTGGCTGTCATTCAGCTGGGACTTGGGAAAGGTACCCAAAGCCAGGTGCAGGTATCCAACTTGGGTAAAAACTGTTCCTTGTGTGGGAGCAGCCCATCTCAGCCAGGTGCTATCAGTACCATTGTGCATTTAGTTAGTTTACTGGTTTGGTGGGATTTGATTTGAAGATGCGGAGCAGATGAAGTGATACACTGCCATACCCAGGAAATGCCCTAACCCTGCTATTCTGGAAGATTAGCACCTTTTATCTTGTATTTAATTTGACTAACCCAGCCTCATTCATTGTACAAGCACTGCAGCAGGCTGGCTGCTTGGCTCACTGGTGACCTTGTAAACACTCCCTCTTCTAGGCAGATGCCTAGCATCAGGTTTCCACTAGAGTGCTAATGTTTTTCAGTTTTTGGAGGTCAGAACACATTATAGGCAATTTTTGTGTTGTCACTCAAGAACGTTTGAATGGTTACTCAGTTCAGATCCAAATTGTTTTGAAATTCATGGCTTTTAGATTTGAACTGGATATTCAAAAAATGAAAGCACATTTCAGGTTCCCTCATTTCTTTTATGATGATAACATTTGGTGCCAAATGAGGCATTTTAATCTCTTATTTTAATGCTGAAGTTACATGTTTTTGTTTATCTTTTTTCATATTCCACATTAGAGAAATAAGGTAATTAGAAGAAAATACTCATTTGCATGTCTATAGAGGTATACTTAGCAGTCCATTTAATCATCATTTGAATTTCAAAATGCTTTGAGAAGTACAGGTTTACATTTATTAAAAAAAAAAAAAACAAACCCAAAACAAACCAAAACCAAAAAGCATCAGCAAGATTTTTGCAGGGCAAGCACCATATGTAGTTTTATTGTGTTGTCTATGGTGGTGATTTTAACTTTCTAAGAAATCAAGAGTTAGAAGTAAACCTTCATCTTCACTCTGCTGTTTTGTTTTTTCACCATTGAAACTTCATTGATTTTAAAACTACAGGTGTGAAACTTTCCTCATTAAATTGCATACTGCAGTTGATAGGGCACATCCATCTAAGCCATTATCTTCTCTCTGGGAAATGAAAGAAAAATAGTGTTGCTCACCAGCTTTATCTGATCATCATTATAGCAAAAAAGGAATTAAGGGAAGGTATTCTCTTAAAATATATAAGGCATAAGAATTGAATACATTTTTTAAAACAGTAATATTAAGGAAGACTGAAAAAAGACCTGTGTGTTATCTGGCTTTTGGTGTTTCTTAAGCCCTTCAAAAGCAGCTATTGAAGGTAAGTGTGGTGTGTGAATTGTGTTGCTGGTACTGTTTATTCAGTAAGCTTAAGGTAGTAAGACTGGATGCAGGAGGGCATCTTGGGATAGGATAAACAAAAAAGTCAGCAAGCATACCAAAAGAAAAGCTGGAAGAGGGACTGCAACATAACAGCTGCTTTGCTGAAGCTTTTACTTGTTTTTGCCTCTTTGAAAGTGAAACACTTGTGGACACTCTTCATATCTAGAATTTCTTTCACTAGTTTTTCTCTTAATAGTCAAATCATCCTGTTCTTTTACTGTGGTTCAGGAAAATGGAATGAAGATGAAGTAAAGTTAGTAACATGGACTTTCTTACTTGGCACATGGGGTGAAATGGTGGCCCTTTAGAAAATAACAGAACTTCCAGCTGTGGGTTTAGGAGCTCCCACAAGGGCTGGAACTTAAGAAGTCATTTGAACACCGTGACAATCCCTGGGATGGGGATTGTGTCCATTAAATTCAGGTTTGACAGTATGTGATTGTGCCAGCAAAATATTTGTCTGGTTGTGAGACTCTTTCACCAGTCATGACTGCCATCTGGGGTATGTCTCAGTGCTTCTTAAGTCCCCACAAATCGCACTGGCGGTGTTCCAGACAGCTGTATCAGTATCAGTACCAGCAAATGCCATATGCCAGCTCAGTGTGTGCTTAATCTTGGAAAGTTGCCCTAAACTTTGTAACCCCTTTTCTTTAATTAGGGGTTCCTGAAGATCTGTTTGATTTGACTTGTCATCACTAGATTTTAGAGTGTTTACACTAGCTAATATTTTTTTTAAGTGTTTCTTAAAAAGTTAATGGCCCCTCATCTGACTTAGACCATTTTTCATCTTGCTTCTAAGCATATGTTTTTTTCTTCCATTAGAATCCTAGCATTTGCCATAGTAGACCACCATAAGTAAGACTCACTGCATTGCAAGTGGTGCCTTTTGTGCATTTCAGTGCCTGTGATTATTAAAGAAGGTTTCTTTTCTTTAAATAAAGGCTTTGACTTTTTTATCAGACCTAAAGGCTATTAAGTTTTAAATGCCATTTGTTTTTCATTAAAAAGGCTTTTCTGTTTTAAATCCTTGACTTATTTTTATTGGAAAAGTAATATTCATGTACTTTGAAAAAAATTATTGGTACTTAATCCATTAGCTAAATACAGAACAGTAATCCCATATGGTAAAGTAGACCTTGCTGAATGTGTGGGGGTGTGCACGTGTGTATGTGCATGAATATTTTTATGCTTTCAGATTTCTTTACTTTCCTCCTTTAAGTTCTGCTTTCTCTTTGTCCTGGTGCAGAAATTATGAATGTTGATTAAAGATTTATTTATATTTGCATGCAAAACTAGAAAATCAACCCACTCCTGAAGAGAACCAGTGTTCATACTTCTTTTCTTTCATTCTGCCCATTTTTAGAGGTGCTCTTTGAATATACTTTCTAAAATAAAAACTTACATTTTATATGATTTCCTCAGTTCATCTGCATTTAGTTGTAACGCTATCTCCTGTTTCAATATCAGACAGATGAAGTGTCTGTGGGAGGCATATGAGCATTGTAGACAGGATCAAATTTACAGTTTATCAGCTGTACCCTTGTTAGGTGTTGTCATATTAGTCAATAGCGATCTTTTTTGTGGCTTTAGGGAGGCAGTGGGAGGTGGCATAAGAAGTCTGATTGCTGTTAAGCTGAAGGGAATGTGTATTCCTAGTATATCATACTGACAGGAAACCTTGATTTGGTTATACAGTTGTAGTGGAGTTAAAACAAAAGTTCTTAACACAGAAGGACACTAAAAGACACACAATTTCTGCTACTTCTCTTTGGTGATTTTTTTCTGCAGAGTGCAATGCTCTCCTGCACAATCTTCCCTGATGTAATGAGTCCTGTGTAGAGGAGACACTCTCAGGTGGGGATCCCTGTAATGCCCTGGATGGGGACGGAAAAGGGCTGTCACTGAAATCACCTCCTTTAAAGAGTCACTCACCATGCTGCGTTGCAAAAGTGATCAAGAGTTCTTGATACTGGTGGTCAAACTAAACGTCTCTGGTTTTCTGCATATCACCCAGAGGTTTTGCTCTGCCTGCTGCCATCATCAACCCACATTCATATGTTATAGTTTGACCAACTGTGGTTGCAGTCAAAGCACGCTAGAGACGTAAATGTGTAAACAAATGCTGTTGGAGTCTCCATAAACACAACATACCAGGTATTGCCCTGGGAATAAGTTAACGTGGACCCGTCATGGATTTATGCCTTGACAAAACTGGAATAGAAGAGAGGGCTGATACAGCCTGGTTTTTTTCTGAGTAATTTGAACAGGCTTTTCTGTGATTACAGGAAGTGTAGAAGAATGGAAAAAAGTTGTTCTGTTATTAACTTTAAATTACTTAATAATAATTTTGACCACTTGTTTATGACTTATGAATTACAAAGTTTCACAGGTGTGTCAACATCCGTAGCAAAATCGTGATTTACTATAATCCTACTTTAGTATCTTCTGGTATTTGTCTGTCATATTATGCTTGGAGAAGTAGTTTGATCTAACTGTATTGTACTCATAGTCTGTATACAAGTTAGTAAACTGTTATTGCATTAAAAACATTTAGCATTTTTATTTGACAGCTCACTTTTATTTATGTTTTTCTCCTGTGTATCCAAAATTGGTTGCCCTTACAAGTTTTACGTGTACAAGCTATTGCAGACAGATTTCAGTGGCAACTGTTGTAATTTTTATTTGAAATACCAGTTTTGCAAACACTTAAATCCTCTGTTTATTTAAAGTTAAAAGCCTGCAGACATGTTTTTGGCTTAATCTCCTCACTGTGTTGGTGTCCTTTCTTGGCCAACTGATATTTGGGGGAAAAATTGGAGCAGTTTTGAAACTGATGAGAAATTCTTTTGATTTTATTGGCCTGGCTCTGAAATCAAGCAGCTTTTTGAAGGATAGATAACAGTTTTAAGCTTATAACCTTGAAAATATTTCTTTCTATCTGTTAGCCTTTTAGCCTGATTTTTTATCATTCCTATAATTCTAAAAAGGAACAATATCATACTGCTTCCTCATTTTTAGCCTTTTGTCTAGTGTGAAATTGGAAATGTTGGTTGAAGTTTAACCTAAGTGACCAACTGATATTTGAGAATAAAATATACTAAAATTATTTCCATTAACAGAGATGTACTCAGTATTTTCCTGAATCTTTACCACAGAGAAAATTTAAAACATGACAAAATTTAAAACCCATAGATAAAATTATTGCCGTGTGCAGGAGCTGTTTTCCAGAGGAGGAATAATACTGAGTAAGAGAAACATTATTACAGAAAATCGGGATGAAAGATCATTTGTCAACGAGAGATGAGAAGATTGTGATGCTGGTGGTTAAGGAGTTCTGATCAAACTCCACGCTGTCCACTGCTAGTTATCTTATTATTTCCTTTTTTGTTCTGAAAAGATGCCATTTTAATTGTTTGCGCTTTTTTTTTGCCTTTTTTTGTGTTTGAACACTCTGATGACCTCTGCGATGACCATCTCCCCAGAGTTCCAGAAAGTTAATTTTTAGTGACTAGATCAATGTAAGGCAGAAAATCTTTATATCTATGTTATGTATTTCTGTCTTGTGTTCCTATTCCTATGCAGAAACCCTCCAATTTCAGATGGACTGTGTCTGGTTTTGCCATAGTGGGTATTGGTGTAGTCTTAAGTTTACAATTTAGCTGGGAAGAAAACCCTGGGGACATAATTTCAGTGTCTTAACTTATTCACTAGAGGATGCTGCTTCTCATACAAATTGCCACAAATCTCTGTACTTAGTGAGGCCGACTGTGAAATGAGAATAATAATGCTTATGCACCTTTATAAAGTAATTTCAAATCTACAAATGAAAATTTAAGTTCAAAGCATTATTATTATTTAACATTTTCCAGACAGGGTAATGAAAAAGAGAGAAGTGTAGTTCCTTTTCTAAGTGTCTTCTCCCCAAATGCATTAACATGCTAACTAGGGGGTACTGTCTGTGCCTCTCTGGATCTGATAAACAGCTGATAAGAATATTTTGCAGTTATGTTTAGTCTCCATAAATTACGCTTTTAGATATTCAGCCATTATTTCCTCTGTATCTTGACTCAAATGTTGTTTAACACATAAAAAAAGATAAATTATCTGATAAAAATCACTTAAGTTTCCTTAAACATTTTTATTTTAAGGGGGTCCTTTAGACTGACTATTACATGATCATCAGTTCTATAAATTGAATTAATCTGTTAGTCCATGAAGCAGGTAGAAAAAGCAAAGGATTTCCTCATGCAATCATATTACAAAACTCATTAGATTAAGAAATAGTAATAAATGTGGTACTGTTTCTATCACTGTTAAAGGTTTAAGCCTTTAGGATTTGCATTTTTAAGGGTAATTCCTTTGCTGCAAAGTCCAGAAAATCACCTTAAATATATGAAAACTAATGGTAAGGCTGTATGTGGGACGTTTTTCACACTGAAAATGGCAACATTTGATTGGTTTTAAAATCTGTCCAGTACTGTGAGGCTCAAGTCTTTGAGGCACAGTAATCAGGTGTCTGTTTTCTGGCTGCAAGTACTACTATGGCTTAAGTTGCACTAGGTTTTCTGACTGGGTTGGGTGTTCCCTAGAGCACTGATTTTACAGAGGCTATGGTAGAAGACCTAAGAACTGTTAAAATGGAAATAAATGTGTGGTTCTTCTGGAATGGATAATGTTGCTTTTAAATCTAAGCCTGCCCTACAGTGCTGTTTTGGTGGATTTTTTTGACTGTGTCATTGGTGTCTCAGGCTGGGTGTACTGAATGCTGAGGATGTTTTCAAAGGGCAGTGCTTAAATGGTGAGCTCTTGATACCTCATTCTCTGTATCATTCTACTTGAAGCTGTGAGGACGTTGTGTGCACTCAAAAAGTTAGAGACTTTAGAAAAAAAGATACTAAAAGAAGTCAGAGAGAAAGGTAGTTTTCTGCAAACATTTTGGAGGATCACAAAAAGCTATGGTGGATTTGTATGGAGTAGCAGTGTACTAGAATATGCTTTGAGGTCCACTTTAGTCAAATAAACCAGAAGACATCAAGATAGAATTACTTTTTGATGGTCTTTATATTCACTTTAGGAGAAGTAATAAAGTTATTTACAACACAATGTTGTGTATAAGGAACTTAAACTACTTCTTGGTAAGAAATACTGCTTGTTTAAAAAGATGTTTACTAAGGCAGTCATTATACTTTTCTACTGTATAGATTTATGGTTTTGAAATGGTTATGCCCCATAACTCTTAATTAAGCTTGACAGTTACAGCATTGAAATTGAAGTAGTTGGTTGGAAAGACAGTCTTGCAAACAAGAGCCTCTCTTAATGGTCCCAGAGCTTGTGTTTGTTTATAGGCTTTACTGAATTGTGAGAAAAGGAAGAAAGTAACAGTTCTCTTTAATTATACATCATGCGCAGCATGTCAAAACAAGGGACTCTAAACAAGCGCAAGTGACTTACAATAAAAGCAGTTACCAGAGACTTTGTGTAGTGACTAAACCTACCAAACTTTATTGCTGTGACAGGTATCTTATGGGAACAGTTTGTCATAACGATTTGGAGGGTCTGCTTAAGTAAGTCTACTTGTAGGCATGACCTACTCTTTTGTGTGCTGATCTTTGCTGGCTATGGTGTCCTGTTCTGCCAGACTACAGTAATGCTGTCACACCACTTACTTGCAAATGGCTTTTTCAATCTTGTTCAGAAGTTATATGAATGATGAACAGCTCTCATTACAGAATTTTCAACATTAGGTAATTATTTTATACCTGTGGAAGAAGCTTCAATATTCTGATATTGTTCTGTATTTTTTCTTTATCACTCCCTTGTTTTATTCCAAGATACAGGTGTTGGTTAGTTCCTGATTAAGTAAGCTTATTGTAGCTATTCAGACCACAGAACTTTGATTTTAGGTCTTATTTTTCTGCCACATGCAACACAATGACATATTACAGAATAAAATGTGAAGAGGAACATCCAAGTTACATAAACATTCCTTACCTGACTGATAATGTAATGCAATTTTAATTGCCTTTGTGCTTTTTATCTTTGTTTTTGTTTATTTAACCTTGTTTTCTCCAAGTGTAGATTTATATATTTATAAAATATATACAGGTAGGTCTTAAAAATGTTTTATTAAGAAAAGAAGTCAGTGGTGATGTAAATTCATAGAATGTCCTAAAGAATGTCCTGAGCTGTCTTCATCAGGTAAAAAAAACCCCAAAAACTCAAGAAATAATAAAATGAAGTTCATGAAATCAGAAGACATAATTTTAGGAGTGAAATGTTTGTGAAGGTTGGGAAATTAAAGTCATTGTCTTTTCTTCCTGTATCTGTTAAGAACTCTTTTTGTAATGTAAGAAAAGGTTCCCCTCCTCATCATTCTTTGCCAGAATCTTACTTGAGAGGCCCAAACACCCTCCCATTGACACTGCTGCTTGTGTGGGCTATTTTTGTGACCACCTGGAAAGCCCCCTTTGTCTTTCTGAAGGTTCTGATGGCTTCTGGACCTTGTATCAGATCCACTCCCTTCAAAGTACAGAGGAATTTGCTTTGGAAAAACAAGAAGACTGGAAAGGTGTTATGGGCACAAATATCCTCTCTGGCATGCACCCCAAAGGAGTTTGAGGTGTTGCAGAACCAACTGACTCAGCATGGATTTTCATGACAGCATATGAGGTGAAATCCTGGGAGTCAATGGAAGTTTACTCATCGGTCTCATCCATTATATCTGAAGAGTAAATAATTAATGTTACAGGGGTCACAATTTGCTCAACTTTTTTACACTCAGTGAACTTAGTAAATATGAGATCCAACCATCTCCAAAGTCCACCGTAGCCTGGTTGAATGCTTTTGTACTTTTAAATAAGTGATTAATTAGTACACATGAGTTCAGAACAGTAAAAGATTCTGTATTTCATTGGGATGAAATGTACAAAAGTAGGGAAAGAGAAGCCTATAATTGTCCACACTGGAGTTTGGCGAGAAGCCATCTGTGATTTGTAATGTGTCTTATAAAGCTGAGAAGTGGAAAGGAACTTTCTGTTTTTTTGTATTGACTCATTTGCTGAATGGAGTGTGATCTTCCTACAGTCACATAATGCCTATTTTCCTCTTTCTGAAAATGGGATGTTATTGTGTGCCCTCACAATATTATACTGAAGTTTAACCCCTGAGCTACTCAATGGATGCACACATGACTTTTAATGATGGTATATTTGTCCTGAGCATGGCAGTGGGACTGTATATACAGGGCAGAAGGAGAAATTGTATACAAAGAGTACAATCCATCAGCATAAATGTACTGGAGGAGGAATCAAGCTGAGTTTGGGAGTAGGAATACCATAAGTGGGAAGAATGAAGCATTTAAAATCCTGCTCTGTTGGATTTGAACATTTTATGCTGTGTTGCAGAAAGTTATTCCCTCCTTTTATGCCAAGTCTTCTGAAGAGAGAAAACCACTCTTCTTTTCTGAAAATTATCCTGCACAACCAGAGGTTACTCTTTTCTCTGAAAGCACATGAAATGTTCTCTGAAATGTCACACATTAGGAAGGAGGCAACAGTGGATATAATTTTGTAATACTGTGGTGAAGTAATTGAAGGATGTATTCGAAGTGGGAAAGAGAAGTTTGAATTAAGTTGGTGTACAAACTGTGTTCAGGTCAGTGGACTGCAAAATCAGACTTTCACAGGCTACCCCTGTTTAACTGTTTTATGAAAATAATTCCGTCAATATATTTATTTTTGTAGAAGGGAGGGAAGAATCTTCTCTAAGAATATTGTCGTGTCAGAGAACAAGAGCACTGTCTTGACCAAATTTGGATGTGAATTCTCTCTGGTCAAGAGGGAACCTGAACGTGGGTCATCAGTTTCCTGAGGGCACACACTAACTTTATCCATGCTGATAAAAGGTATAGCTCCTTCCCAGTTTTTTTAAAATGAGACAGCTGACATTGTGAAGCAGGATCTAATAGGTATGCTCCCAAAACAGCTTCTTGAAACGTGTGCTTCAAATGAGACCAGTGGAGAGGTGTCTCATCGATAGATAGGGGTGGTGTTTTGACATCAAAGGAGGCATCAGGTTCTGTCAGCCTCTTCAAGTGCATCTTAGTGCTGATAGAATTCAGACTTTATGTGCACAGGAAATATTAGTGACAGGAACTGAAGTGTCAGTGGAGTGCTTAGTAGCAGGAAGCAGGAGTTTTAAATGCTCTGCAGTTAGTCACTTTTGTGTTCTTACTCTTTGGTCAGTACTCCAATATTTGAATCATTAAATACATATTACATTTTGTTAATCCTGTAGAAAATATCTAAAGATATCTGTTGACCATAGAAATGGCACTGTACCATTTGCTGAGCTGGATGTTTGCTGAGGGGGTTGTGCTTCTTGCCTGTTTACCCAGAGAGACTACTGGCATCTGCCGGCTCTACCGTGTGATTCCTTGAAGTCACCTTGCCCTTGCTATATGCACACTGAGCCCACAGTATCAACTTCCAGGGGAGCTTGTATGCCTGGTTTTCTCCTTGGAAATAGAGACATCTCAGATAACAAGTATTGTTGGTGTGATAACGTCTTCAGACAGTATTGATACTGTATTTTTAAAATGCTCGGAGGGCATTATATTAGACCTGGCTATTACACAGTGAGAAAGTGAGCACCTATCTTTGGTTTTCTTTTAAGGTTGGAACTTCCTTGAATAGTAATAGTTGTTTAGATTTTCTCAAGATTTGCTTTCATTTACACTTTGATGCAGATATTAGCACCAATCTAATGCTCCGTGTCTAGAAGTTTTATACACTAAAGTCAATTTTAGCATATCACTATCAATATTTTTATAGCAAGCCTATATGTCTAATTCTTTTCTCTTAAGGTCTTCCAACTGGTATTGAATTTACTAGGTGTAAAATGGGTACTGTTTCACATGATGACTTGCCTGTGAATAATGAAGCAAAGCATTTAGCATTTTTTATAATGTAGTTGCAGTGAAATTAGCATGGATTTGAAGTTAACATTAAGTGTGAAAGTTGTGTCAGATTCTGCAACCCTGGGGACTAATCTTCCCATTCTTCACAAAATTGTCTCCTTTTGCTATTTCAGTTCCTATTCATCACTTCAGCCTCACTTGGCTATTTTTTCCATGCCACAGGATAAAACATATCTGAATAATATTGTAGACCTCTGTTGTCTGTGCCTATATCAGAAATATTTACTTTTTTTGATTGTTGGACAATTTGAGTCCAGTCTTGAAAACTGGATGGGTGTAAGTGAACAGGTGACATCTCAGCTAAACAAACCACTGCTGTTTCCAGTTAATTTTGACCTTTGCTGTGCTTGGGTGAAAATGAATGCCCAATTTGCACAAAGTGCAGAATGATGGGTATGGTCAGGCCACATCTCTTGAGACAAGTAGCAAGGGTGTGAGGTAAATCAAGCCAAAGGCCTTGCACTGGCAAATGGTGCATCTGCCAGTGTGTGTCTTGAAACGCCTGTTTTATGGTTTATGTACATTACTGCCCCCCCCAAAGTGACTGGTTACTATGCTGTGCTTATTTTCAAATGACAGTTGGGACACAAACATAATTTCCATGTATATAATAGTAAATATTATCAACGCCTTAATGAAGGGATGGGACCACAGTCGGGCTAAAAACAATTTATTACTCAGATAAGCATCAGCCTCAAAGGCCGTGAGATTTTAGAGGAACAAGAAGTCTGCCATAGCTCAAAGTAGTCACAAATTTCTTTGTTACAAGGCAATATATAATTTTCTATTCCAATGGAAGGTTGCCACAAAGTTTATTTTGTTGTTTTAGCCTATTACCTTAATTTTGCTGCACTGCGTATACTTTCATCCAACGGGCTACTCTTACACTTGCACACATGTACTTCTATTATGACATCTAAACTGTTAGCTTATTTTATACAGCTACATTACTACACTATAAAACTTCACCATCTTACCCAATACAGTTTCTTACTTACTTAAGGCATATTCTTACAGCTATAGAAACATAAATTTATAAATTTTCTGCTTAATGTCTGTGTACTTCTATTTTTACATCAATCTAAGCTTCTTCCAAGGCTGCAAATCAAACCCTTCAGTATCTGTGGAAGTTTCTATCTTTCCATTTCCTACAAGTAGGAAGTGTGGTTGTGATTTCTATTTAAATAGTCAGTTCTCATGATTCAGTTGAGTTCTGTGTTGCCTTAGAGAATTGAATCCTGCCATGAAGTTTCTTTGTGATGCTGGACAGGTTATCTAAAACTGAAGATTCACTACTGGGAATTGTGTGACCTTATTCTGCTTGACCAGACTGAGATGTTTGACACATAAAGAGTAGAAGTCCTAAGCACTCAGAAATGCCGCTGTAGACTGTAGGACTTAGTATGTAAAGAAGTGTCCCATCACACACTGAGATCAGAAATGCAGCTCTCACATTCTCCAGAGAAGCATCAGCATTAATTGACAAATTTCATTGCAAGGCATGGCACCCTTCTGGGCACAGTGGTTGATGATGTGGGTGTATTATCCCATGTGTATGGCCATGTTTGTAACTTATTGTGAGAAATTAGTTGGTTTGAATTCATCCACATAAATTCTTATGGAGGGTTCTCCAGGGGGTAACACACTGCAGCTTTTCAATAAGACTGTTTGCACAAATCCCCTTTTCTTCCTACTCTTCTTGCTGGAATTTGCCTGGAGAATTAAGAGCTGCGAAATATTTAAAAATCAACCGAATTTACATGAAAAAATGAACACTAAAATGCATTGACAGGGATAACACTGCCTTTGCACGAAAATCAGTTGCGTATGCATATTTGATTTATTAATTCAGTAAGTTTGAGAACATGTTTGTAAGGTCTGTGATCCTTTTGCATAATTTGTGATGGTTTATTGTTGGAGTTGTCACTGTTATGAAGAAAATTAAATGGCTTGTTTGGAGGCTTGGGATTCAGTGTGGTAAAAAGCAGCTACACAATGTTTTATAAGAAGTGGCTATAATTAATACAATAGTCTGAGCTTAACTATTTCTCTTAATTAAAACTGACAACTACCTTTTAAACAAGAGCACAGATAGAGGAAGTAGATTTTACTAACTTGAAGTTTTTCCATTTTCAGAGTAGTAGTTTTGCAGGAGTTGTGCAACTTTTAAAATATGAAATGTTTATATTTTAGATTATTGATTTGGTTTGCATAATGATCCTATGAAATAGTCCTTTTTTTATATTCCTTCGTATCATAAGACGACGCTGGGTTTCCTGATGAAAGGAAGCACTGTTGGGGGAAATCCTAGTTCAAGAAAGAGAAGATGTAAGTAAGGGGAATGTTTTTGTATAAGGTGCACTATTTGTTCTGTTCAAAATGAGGTTTTAGCCTGAAAGCTAACCTTAGAAAGTAGCATCTTAGGATTTGATGTTAATTGATTTTTCAGGAATTTATAGTGCTATATTTATAAATTTTGAGTTAAGTCCCCCTCACACCTTCCCTACATGATAGATAAGTGTCAGATTGGCTCTTAAGGATAAAAATCTAAAGTTTACAGCCAAATTTTGATGAGTATAAAATTGCAAAAGTGTCATGTAAGTTAAACTGATCATGTGACATTATTGATAAAAGCATTGTTTAAAAATATAAATAAAAAGTCAAAAGCCATGTGGTTATTGGCATATTTAGATTAGCATTTTGCTGTGGATCAAGAACGTAATTTTGAAGCAATTTTCATGATTCTGTCTGTTTGTTGTGGTTTGCTTTACATTGCAGGGTGGTTTTGGAATATGTAAACTAATTTCCTTTTTGATAAAAATGTGCTGCAGGAGTCCACATAACACTCTCTTACTGTTAATAGGTCTACAGAACCCATTAGACTTAACCCAGACTAGTTTTAACCTGAAGTAGCCTCCCTCTCTCCCTTTCTCCCAAAACATTTGTAATGTGAATATCATACCTTCAGCACCAACAGTTTTGCTTCACAGAGTGATTTAATTCTACCATGCTACTTGCTAAGGTGAGTCTACATAGTGCTCATAGTTAGCTGCCAAAGACATTAACTGATAAAATCAGAATCTTGTCTCGTGAATCAGAAGTCAGCTTTCAAGAAGTGCTGTATGAGCAAGTAAATTAGGAATTGTATGTGTGTAGCAGGTAGGAAACTACAGGTGGGGCGTTTCAATGTCTGAAAAAGCAAAAAGCAAACAAGCATGATGAAGAAACCCTTTCAGGAAATGGGGAATGCTCCTTAGTCTGACAGACCCATTCCCCCATAGTTTCTGTCTAATCAATAATTTACTTTGTTCCTGGAAGAGAGGTTGTTCCATTTGAGTATGTTTGGGAGGTGGATGGTAGCTCTTGAACAAAGCCCTGAATGAAATGGTCCATTTCAGTAAGAGTATCAGTTTTGGACTTAACACTTGGAGACAGGTGCTTACTTGGCAGAAAAATGGTATTGATTTGGATCTGATCCCCCAGTCTGCTTTGTTTTTGCTTGAAAACCCAGAGTAATAATGATGATGATGATGATGATCTGTAGCAATAGGTGGATCAACTGTCACTGTGGTTTTGTTATGTTTCCTGGTTTCATGAACTGCTTTCTTCAGAGTTTATTATGCTAGGCTCACTGTAAATCTAACTTACCTGGTATCCTTAGAATGACAATTTTGATGTTAATTCTTATGCGGCTGAAGGAACTTCAGCTGCCCAAAGAGCTGCCTCAGCCTGTTGCTCTCCTGTCTTATCAGTCATTTTTGAAATTGTGAAAAACAGCCTTGTCCCTTCCTACATACTCTGACATTTAACTGGGCAGTGACTGTTCATTTAAAATTAATCTGAGGGGTAGGAATCTGAGGTTTTCTGAGTAAGTTATGGTACTTGAAACCTTTTTTTTTTTTAGGTTTTTTGTTTGGTTATTTTTTGTGGTTTGTTTTGTTTTCTTGGTTTGGGATTTTTGTTTGTTTTTGTTGTCATGGTATATTTATGTATATCATGGTGTATCTGTAGACTGATGTGAGAACAGGAACATAAGCAAGAAGGAATTTTCAGGGAGATCATTCAGAACTTTTTCTCTCAGAAGCTGTTGTATATTTGGACATCCACCTATATGATCAGGAACGTGTGTAACTGCAGTGTCTTTTCAGTGGATCTTGGTTAGTATCTTGGGTATTTAGATATATTTCTATAAGTACAGAAATTTTCTGGAAACTTATAAGAGGTTTCCAAGCTTTCATCTCTGTCCCTATGCTACCTGTCTCTTTCCTACTTCTTCCTCTGAACTGAACCTGCTTCTTTGTTGATGTTTGATAGATCACGGGAAAAGAAAGGAATGGCTCCTCTTCAGGCAAACAGTAAAATGCAAATATCAAAAAACAAACCCAAAACATTAGTTGTTTAATAGAAGCCACTTTCTGTGGCTGAAACTCTGAATTTTAAGACGTACTTTATCAGCACCTTGAGACACGCCTGTATCTTAGCGCAGCATGTCCCCCATTGTGTATTACCACTTGCATCGTGCCAGAAAGTCTGGGAATAGCAGTGATCTTTCCCAAAGGCCCTCTTGTTTGAAGTACTGGAAGTTTTTGCCCCACCTCAGAAAATTCAATACCAAGATCCTCACAGTATGCAGAAAAACTCCTAGTGACATGATTCTAAGACTGGAAGGAAGAAAAGTGGCATATATTGTTTTATTGGCTACCAGAGAAAAGATTGTCTTTAAAAATATATATGTGTTTTACATATGCTTTGTGACAGACATACAGTCTGAACACTGGCACATGGCAAAGGGAAATAAATAAAAAAATGCATAACGAGATTATAAATATTTATAAAATAGCTGGATTAATATAATATGACAGGGAGAAGCCAAGAAGGCTTTTAGAATAGAAAAACTGTGCTCTAAAATACATTGGAATTGTTCTGAGTTACAATGTGGTAAAAAGTCATTGCATAGGCAGTATATAGGCTGTTAGGGATGTTCACAACACTTTTGATAAAAGTCCTTTTCAAAGCAACTATGAGAATTTTCATCAAAGTAGTTCAGCTAATAATTCTGGAAAGAAGAAAAATATTTTCAGGAGGGATGAGGTGATGTGAGTGTAGAAACCTGTAGACATTGTTGATTGATTGTTTGATGGATTGATTTGTAAGTTGGGAAAGGTTTCCAACAGGAATAAAAGTGATCTAGCTTTATTCAAAGATTAGGAATTTTGCAAGTCTTCTAGAAGATTTTTTAACTATATTTTTTCATAGAACCACCTGTTTGCATAGTTCTGCACATGTTCATACTTACTCTGTAAGTTATGCTTGCAAGACTGCAAGGTTTATAAGCATCAAATAGAAAAACAAGATGGGGGAAGAATTTGCTTCTGTAAATGCAAGTAAAAATTTCCTACAATCATCCTCCTTTCCTGTAGGCCTGTACATCACAGGCCTTACTGTGTGGCTAATTCTTCTGCAGGAGGAGTTTGACTGGTACTTGACTCCATTTGTTCTCTGTGTTGATGTAAATATCAAGAATAAGCTGGAGGTTTTGTAGGGAGAAATTTATTCTTTTCTGCTTTTGCTGAAGTTAGTTGATTCTGCTCAGGCTGCAGGAGATGCAAAAGTACATAATGAAAGAGAGAATTATACTAAAAATAGAAGAAACTTCAAGAGAGGAACTTGTTCTGCCTTTAACAAAAGGCTTACAAAAGTTTATTTGGGGTAAGATAGCATATCTGGGGATATTGCTGCTGATTTCTTGCTTACAGAAACCTCTTTCCCGTTAGTACAAATACAGTAATGGTTGGGTCAAGGTGCTAATTATCTTCGTGAAAAATAGATGGGCAGACAGTCCAGGAGATAGATGCATCCTAGTTTGTTAAGGGCTTTTAAAGATAAATGGCCTTGAAGTAGATTTGTTTTCAAATGAATGGCCAGTAGAGTGCTTGGAGCAGTGGCACAGTGAGCTCTCATCAGTTTTACTCAGAGTGATGAATGCTGCATATTCTGTCTGTTGATGTGGTCTTTGCCATCAGATGTCCCAATTTATTAATAGTTTTTATGGCAATGGTTGTAAATTATTGCAGCCCAATTTTATTACTGTTTTACATCTACTGAGGACTGAGTCTCATGTGAAGCTTTATATTAACTCAGCAGGTATCATTAAAATATTGACATTTAGGCTCATTTTGGCAGCATTAATCACAGCATTTTATCATGCCTTAATTGTTTGAAATTACTAGTTTGAAATGACTGGAGTGTTCACTTCTCTAAAAGCAGGTGAAACAATAATTTCCATTTCTCTACTTTTTCAACCTGTAACTGTACTTTAAAAAACCCAAACCCTAAACACATACACCCACCCCCACCCCCCATCTCCTAACTGTATGTGCTGTGGGCATCTACTTCTTGGCTTCTTTGCAACAACTGAACCTGTCAGACTCAGCACCTCTTATGGGCCTCACTGGAAGCTCTTGGAAGTGTCATCTCTGAAAGTCAGCCTCTGAAATCTCAGTGTGGACACCTACAGCCAGGCCTTGGCCTCCAAAATGTACCCTAATATATATAACAAGAGTACTCCTGATGTGCAAAAAAAAGCTGAAATCTATGGCTGTTTTCATATGCTAAATGGCTTAAAGGTTTTAAACAGGCACAGAAATTCCTTTTGTGATTGACCAGCAGGAACAGGCTTACAGCACCCCATGTCTGCTTGTATTGTCGTACCTGTAACAGAACCTGTGATATTTGCTGGCTCTTTTCAATGGAGGGCATCACTAGATGATTGTGTTTAATACAAGGAGTTGGCAGGCTTTCTCACTTAACAATCATTAGGAGATCTGCTGCTGAGGTCCCATTTCGTGAGGCAGCTGGAAATTGGTACTTAGTTTGAATGTATTGTTTTCTACCTTTCTCTTAAAGTTCAAGGACAAGGCAAAACTGTTCAGACTACACAAAGAAAAAACTTTTTATCACTTTCCTTTGTTTAGTTGGCCTTTCCACCTCTCTGTTTATTCCCTATGAAAATTTATTTCTGTATAATATGCATGAATTAAATGGAAGTGGGGACAATGTCAGCAAAGATGGAAGCAGAAGACTTGAGGGAAAGTATTTGAAAGCACCAGGCAGAAGATAGCTGTGATAATCATGTAGACTTTTTACTGGAGTAAAAATCATCTAGGTCTTCATTTATGTTTCTCTTGATACTTATGAAGGAGGACAATACTGCTGCTTCTGTTTTAGGAAACTGAGGCATCAAATGGGTCAGTGGGGAGGGAAACCCTAAATCACTCAAAGAGAAAGGCGCAGAAGATGCGGAATAGTGGTATTCCAGTGTGCTAACCTTCACATTGTTCTCCTAATCATGCATTTAATTAATTAATTTAAAGACTGCCCCTCCCAACTCCCATCCTTAGATGTTTTTTCAACTTCAGCTCATTGACCAGCTGTATGTTCCTTGATAACATGATATGGCTTAGCCATAGGCTTCTGTTTTAGCCTTCTGCCTCCTGCTATACTGGATCTTCTCAAAAGACTTTCTAGTGATAGAGGTTTTCTTTTCTCAATTACAGTGGCTTCACATGACCAAATAATATTCATTAACTTCATTGCCTAAGGATATCAAGCTCTCGGGGAAACGTGTATTCCTATATGATTGGCAAGATAATTAGAAAGTGAAATAATACAAATCCCACTGCAGGCAGCCATCAGCCATTTACATATTTACTCTTTGAATTCAAACTATATCATATCATACATTCTTTTTTTCTTTTAAGGCTTTTCTAACTATAGGTTTATTATCAACCTTCACCATGCACATTTTGCAGGGGCAGGAGGCTTTATGAGCTCAATCAAGTTGGGCTGGTAAATCCACTGAGAATTTTAGTCTGCAGTATTGCCTAGATAACGCAGGCTAAAGTACACTTTTGCTTTTACTAGCTTTTCATTTTAAGCTCCTGGGTCATGGCCTTTCATTTTTTCCTTGTAAAATATCTACCACAAATAGAGCTTCTACATGATATGAAAACACACACAGAAGCTACTGATGGCAGCAAGAGTTCTGCATCCTCCAGGAGGGTAGAATATTGGATATATCTTTATATGGAGTCTTTTCCAGCCTTCCCCATTAGCAGAGACCAAGGTGAAGCTCATATCAGTAACTGCTGCATCCAGGCAGCAGTAACAAGTGGGAGATTAAATGAGAGAGTGGTATAGATGTAGGGTCCTTCATAAGTAAAAGTTGCTTATAAATTAAATTATAATTTAATTATAATTTAGCAAAACCCTACCAAGTAAAAGGTATCATACGAAGTTCTGATAGTTTCTCAATCTGACAGTGGTAAAACCTGAGAAGCAAGGAAATCAGTGGAGTTACTCTGATGCTGTTGGACAAAAATTAATCTGGCTAAAATAAAATAAAAAGGACAAAAAAATCAATATTCTTGCTAATGAGAACCAACATTTATCTTACAGGGAACCTGAAGTTTTGCCTTCTGATTCTGAACCAGCCTTTCAACAATGGTCATTTTCATTGTCTGTGGAGCAGAGGTAATAATAACTTACATACATCTTCATTTGCTTATTTTCTTAGCTGTTACCCAGCTAATGTACTTCATGTCTGTTGAATTGCAGTGTGGAGATTTCCTCTTTACTAGAGCAACCTTCTGGTGAGGGTGTGAATTGGCAGAGTATGTCCCTTGTTGCTGAATGCAGCAAATGAGCTGATTATGCAAATTCTGCATCCCTGCATTGCACATGTCAGTTGGAACTTTGTGCACTGATCTGTGTAAGACTGTAGCTTTTCAGGGGCTTTTTAGGAATGATCATTGTTTTGCTGACAAAGTGTAGCAGATCAATGGTCCATTTAAGAGTCTGGAAGTGAGCATTTCTTTAAAGGTCATCAGTGAAATGTGTTAAATTTAATCAAAATAAAATGAACCGTGTAGGTATTAAGTTGTGAAAGTGGTGGGGAATTTTCCTGCTTGTCAGAAATATGCAAATCATCATCTCTGGTATGATAGCTTCAGATTTGCTGACATTTTGTGGAGATACGTAAATCTTTACAAGCTTGGAGCTATTAATTCCTCCATGCAAGAACATTGTCCTTCAGAAGCTTTCTGAAAAGCCATAGGAACTGTGTCTATCTTATTCCCAGAATGGGAACCTTACAGAGAGAGTCCTCTTAACTGACTGGAGCAGGTAGAGCAATTTGGTTGCACCATAGGCGTAAGGACTGGCAGAGGGTAGCTGTACAGTTAAAAGGGATCAAAATAAGGGATGAAGTGAGCAGGATGTACTCTTAGCACTTAATTCCAGTAAACCCAAATTAGGTACCCATATAGCCAGAGGAGTGATAAAAAAAGGAAGAGAGTTGTACAAGATGATTCAAAGCAGCTGAACAAATGCTGTAGTCCAAACAAACTCACTTTCATTTGCACAATCAGCAAGAAAGTAACAAGCGCTCAGTGGAAGGGCTGTCCAGTTATTTTATAGATGTGAATCTACGTCTTTTTTTTCATTTAAAAATATACACTGAAACACCTGCTTTATATTAAATAGAGAAGGAAACAAGGTGAAGCATTTGATCTTATTTCTTTGTCCCACCTTTCCTGTTTTCAGGATTGGGGTTAAAAAAAGAGACAGAAAACCAGACAAGCAGTTTCTCAATAGTGGTATTTAGTGTCTTGTAGTACCTTGCATATGTTGCTTTTGTGCTGTATTTTGTTATCAGACTTTTTTTCTTTTGTCTGTCCTTCAGAAGTTAAATCTTCCTCTTTTGATCAAACCTTGAGCATAGAGTGCTTCTTACTGCAACATTAATCAACCTTTAAACTGTAGTACTTCTGTAAAGGGTTGAAATAAGAAGCTGAATAAAATTAAGTAGGCTGAAGACTGTCTTATTCGAAGCTACCTCAATGGGCTCTTGTGCTCTGAGCATAACTGTATTGAAAGTGATAACTGGTGCTGTAAATAACTTTCCAAAGAGTTTGTGGGAGGAGCAGAATTTCTAATTAAGCCGCTAAGACTTTCGCTGGTTGATTACTTTAAGAAATAGTTTCTGTTTTAAGTAAAATGACAGATGGAGGTGGTTGCATTGTAAACATGAAAAGTTTTTCTTCAAAGCGTCTCACCTTCAACAAATCTTAGTGAATCCAGCACAAGGTTTTGGTAATGCCTAGCTTACATTGCTAGTGGACTACTTTGTTGTCAGCAGTTTTCTGGATCCTGCTTCTGGAGGAGCGTTAGCACAGGGACTGTTG
The DNA here is from genome assembly GCF_963662255.1 of Cinclus cinclus. Classification (NCBI taxonomy): domain Eukaryota; kingdom Metazoa; phylum Chordata; class Aves; order Passeriformes; family Cinclidae; genus Cinclus; species Cinclus cinclus. The sequence goes on from NC_085046.1 coordinate 51,314,953, forward strand.
CAGGACTAGGAGAACCTGGGGGGTTTGGTACGTGAACTGAAAGAAGTTCTGGATGATTCCATAGCAACAGTGCTTGATGACCATCCCTGTATGCTTGAGATATCATAAAGGAGAGATGAGAAGGAAATAATGGGGCTGTTAATCCACAGAATATTGCCAGCTACACAGACTCAGGGGGAAAGGGATAGAAAAAATACAAAGGAAAAATAAGATAGTGTCCCACTTCTCTTGGGGTTACAGGAATCTTCGGTTTTTATACTCAGTACAGAATGCTGAGATGTGTTATTTTCAAGTAGATTTTGCCCTATCAAGATCACTTCTTTCATTAGCCCTGTCAGTTTATCATCAAGTAAAAAGTGGTGTGATGTGAGATGTCCTAATTAAAAAAAAAATAAAAATGCATCAATAAGTGGCTATTCTAGGCTAAAATCATCCCAGGTGTAACTCTCTTGACCTCAAGAAAAAGTGGTTGCAGCTAATTAACCTTTGTCTTATTACGCACATTTATGAAATCTATTTTTACTGACATACTTTCAAAAGAACTATTTCAGTCGGTACAAATTTGCATGAACTTCCTTCCTTATGCTTTGTGAAGGACACTGAAATCCGATTTCATCACTTCAAAGAGACAGCTTTTACCATTCTTGCCATACAAACTGGATAAGTGACAATAGTGAAGCAGTACAAGCTAAGGACTATATGATTTTAGTCTATTATAAGTCATTACTGAATGAACCAGTCTACAGCATGTTCACTTGTTTGGTGTTTGGTACAGTCATGTGGTATTAGTGCTGTCCTAAAAGCAAGATGGATGAAATGCTGAAGAAGGGATAGTTTGCAAAAGCAGGATGAAGACTAATATGGCAGAAAACACTGACTGTTCCCTGAAGGTTTATTGAGTTGCATATAGTGAGAAGGGGAAAAAACAAACGACAAGAGAAATTAAAAAGAATAAGTCAATGAAGGGAAATAGGAGGTAATGTAGAAAACAAGAGTCAGGGCCCTCCTTTTCTCAGAGCTGCACATTTTTCTGTCTGTGAGTTTTCTATGAGGAAGCCTGGATCCAGTACGCCTTACCTTAACAACACTGGCATGTGTCCTAAATTCCTGCTTATGCAGAGTTTCTAGCTTCTGATTTGAATCCTGCTTAATAAGAAAAAAAACATGGTTGTGAAAAAAATCCAGTTTGAATTAGTCCCTGGGGCTACTTCTCAAGTGATTTCAAATGTAAATATATCTTTCACGGAATTGACTGTGAGTTGAAAGTCTGAAGCTGTCTTTATGCCAAGTTTGAAAAGTACAGAAGGCCCGGCGTTAGTGGCTGAAAACAGAATGGGCTTTCTGGGGAGTAAATTAAAGTTCCTGAGACTTTGATTCTGCTTTTCAAAATCTCTTTAATCAGAAATGCAATGACTTATGCCAAGAGTTTCAGCTATGTCCAGTGATTGCAAGTGCTCCGATTTTTTGATGTCTCCCTAGGGAAGAGGCAGAATTATTGCAGGGCTGAGAAATCACCTCAGTGAAAATTGTCTTCAGTTCAGGATCTGAAAATTGTTTCTTGTTTCTGAAAACAAGAAACCCCTACAAGCTACTCAGACGATCCAAAATTTTCTTACGTCCCTGCTTTATGATAGGATGTTAAATGGCTGTACATTGCAGAGTACTTTTCACTCTTAAATGTTAAAAATGACAGCTGTAAACAACAAGGAGTTATGCTCCGGAAAGTAAGATTCTTATTTTAAAAGTCAGACTGAAATAACAATGTTCTACAGCAATCTGATGAAGTTGTGCTTTATAGTAGGAAAATGCATCCTTGGGTATTTTTTAGTTCTCACAATGGTTATGACGCATTGGCCACTGTGCCTTCCTCAAAAGTATTGTGATTTCTTTCCACAAATAAACACTTTCTAGGAAAGCTTTTAATCGAACAAAGCATGTTGAACAACTTTAAATATTAGCCATTCATAATATCAAATATCCTTGGCTAATGTATTAGAATAACAGACCAACGTCTGTTTGGAATGGGCTGACTGAATCCTGACTTGTGGGAGGTGTAATTAATGTTGGACAAGTCGATAGAAAGGAGACATCTATTAAACATTATGAAACCAGGCTGCAAACATGTCTGACCTTCAGGTGCACATCCCTAAATATTCTCTTCCATGGACCATTCTTTCCAGTGAAGGAACTTGGGGTCTAGTTCTGTCTTATGCTGCTCTATAGACAATATGACCAGCCACTTCATATGCATAGTATATGGGCATTTTATGACACCTTGTAGATCATGAAAATGGAGGAGCTCCAGAAAGAGGACTGTTGTTCATCCTGAAGACTTCAGCTCTATGTTGTATGGGGGGTCTATATACTGAGATAACAGAAAGCATTCTTCTATGGAAGTAGTGTAGTAAGTCAAATCCAAACTCTGTTAAATTCTCTTGTTGGCATATGGTGAGCTTTTTTCTCACCTTTTATTTTCATTTCTAGCTGAACTTACTTGTAATATATCTCAGATTTGTACTGGACCCAGAATTGGCAGTTGGCATAAAACTTGAGGGGATTCAGAGCAGCTACTATTAATAAATAGGAAAATGTTCATAAAAATGGTGATTGGGATGTCATATGGACTTGTATGCTTTATTGCAATTTCCAACAGGCATCCAGACTAGCAGTAACTCTTACTGCTGGCCTCAGCTAAACTACTCTGTTCTCCACTGAGAACAGAGAGACTCTGTTCTATTAGATTCTTAAAACATCAATATGAAGTTCATTTTTTCACATTTGAATCAAAACAGGAATATAATTTCTAGTTTGTATTTAATAACTTAAATTTGATGTTCTGTGCCACTTAATTTAGATTTAAACAACATTTTGTTATAGTGATGTGCTGTTGTTGGATTGCATGCAAGTTGGGTCCTTCAACTGTAGGAGTCTGAGAAGTTATTTCAAGTGTTCTTAAGGGTGGGGAAGTTTAGGAACAAGAAAATCTGGCCCTCTCTAGGGCTGGAAAGCACCATCCTTTAAGCTTGGAAATGAACCACAGAATCATTTGGAAAAGACCTCCAAGATCATAGAGTCTAACCTTTGATTGATCACCACCTGGCACATGGTACTATGTGCCACATCCAGTTGTTTCCTGAACATCTTCAGGGACTGTGACTTTACTACTTCCCTGGGAAGCTCATTCCAGTATTTAACAACCATTTCTGTGAAGAAATTCCTTCTGATGTCCAGCCTAAACCTTCCCTGGAGCAGTCTGAGGTTACATCCTCTTATCTTGTGACTTGTTACCTGGGAGAAGAGGCTGACCTTCACCTGTCCATAACCTGCTTTCAGGCAGTTGTAGAGAGTGATAAGGTCTCTCCACTGAGCCTCTTTTTCTCTAGGCTAAACATCCCCAGCTACCTCAGCTGTTCCTGATAAGACTTCTGTTCCAGACCCTTCACCAGCCTTGTAGCCCTTCTCTGGACATGCTCCATCACCTCAGTGTCTTTTTTGAAATGAGACAAGACAAAACTGGACACAGGACTCAAGGTGCAAAGTAGGATCTGGATCTTAGGACATGCAGTTTGCACTAGAAGGGATTTTGGGAAGAGACCTTTTGTAGACTACGGTTTGCCTATGACTCTGTATAAGCTTGCTACCAACCAGATTTTCAGGAGTGATCTGGAGGCTTAAATTTATCTTTAGAAAACCAAGCTTAAAACTCCAGAAATACAATAAAATTTTTCTATTTGTGATATATATGTTGTTAGTGTCTTTCTGCTTGGGAGTTTGGGCTCTTGAGAGACATAGCCTAGATGTGTGGACAATTTAAAAGGTAGGTTTTGGTGATTTTTGTGAATTTTTAGATAGTTATTGGCAAAGCTGAGGACAGAGCTGATCTTCTAGGCCTTTTTGGGTGGTTCAAGTTCCCTCACCATAGTAGATGCTGTGACAGAATAAGTTCTCTAGATAATTTTGAGACGTGGTAGGCTGAATATGTTTTGTTGTTGATTTTAGTTCACTGCAAATTCAGCAGCAGGAAATTCTGAGATATAAAGTAATTTTTTGTTTGTTTTACGGATTTGAGATTTTGTTTGAAAAAAAAAATAATTAAGATTCCCCTCTGTGATGCTTTGAAAAACTAAACCCTGCCGAGCTGAAGTTCAGAGTAATAGAACAATAGAGAATTGCTTTGAAGTACTAGTGAGAAGCATAACAGATTATTACAGCACAAGGAAAAAAATAGGAGGTTATTACAGTGCTTTTTCTGTGAAGCCAGGATGCAAATCCCATTAGGGAATTTCTATTGTCACAAGATTTGCTGAATAGAAGCCTTTGATAGCATCGTGCTATACATCTAGTTACCATGATGTTTCCCAGAGGACTGTTGAAAGAAGGAGCTTTGGAAAATATTTTCAGGAGAGTGCTTTGGAGCACCCCAAGCAGAAAAGAAGCATAAGATAGCAGACAAAAAAGATGATTCATGGCTCATTTTGTTAGTGATTCAAGAAAAGCAATGGTCCTGGGAATGATCTCCAGGACCAGAGGTGAATGTATGAGGTTAGCATAAGTAAGACCTGTGACGGAACCCATAAAAGGAATTCTTGAATTTTCACTGCCTCAAGCTACATGGTGAAAAGCATTTAAAACCATTGTTTCTCTGGGAGTTACTACAGGGCAAAAGTATTATTTTCATAGCTAGAACTTAGCATGAATCCATTACTAGGGTGAAGTGTAAGGTCTTGTTAAATACGGATGTTATCTGGGGTTGCCAGTGTCAGGGTCTTCTCAGTGGCTGTGATGGCCTTTGGATCAAAACATTTTGTTATAGTCTTCCTTTTTCTCTTAGTCCAGGGTTGCCTGAGGGTAGACAAACCTTTTTCTAATAACAAAGAAATTAAAAAAAAAAAAAGGAAAACAAAAGAAAAAAAGTCCCAGGAAACCCACAGTGGTATAAGTGGCTCACCTTGATCCAGTGGTGATTTGAAATTGTGATTGCCTCTTGAAAGTGGATTTTGTCCTTTTAATTTGCCTGAGTCATGTTGTATTTCCAGATTTTGAATTTTAAATATTTTTTTTTACTTTATTACCATGATTGCAGTCATGAGTAACTCTGCCAGTGAACAGTTTAACTCCTCTGTAATATGTTGAGACTATGCTAGTATTTATTAGCTACTTGACTGATGGAATGTGCATCCTTCAGTGTGTTCAGTGCCTGAAGGGACAGCAGTAGTTTAAGAATATGGATGTTGGATTGCTGGTTTTCTCATATGAATGGTTTACATGCTGTCTTGTGCTCACCCATATTATCAAGTATTAAAATTGAACTGTAAATTCATGTAAGTCAGAAAACAGCTAGCTTTTCTCCTCTACTCATTTCATCTTCTCTTTTGTACTGTAGGCTGTTTTGTTAAATTTCAGCATTAAATAAATGTTATTAAAACAGTCTGTGCATTTACTTTTAGAAAACAGCATTGTAGGATTATTTTTTTTTAATGTGTAATTGGTTAGATGTTAGCCAGAAATGTAGCACATAGAAGTGGAACAATTATTGTGACTATTAACACTCTTTTTTTCCTTGCAGTTTAACAATTCTTTAATACTCTGAAGAGACAATGGTGATGTATATCAGCCTGTCTTTGGTTTCAACAAGTAATCACATTGGAACAGAAAAAAAACATTGTCATAAGTTTTTCATTGGGGAAAATTCCACTGACCTCAGAAATAATGGCGACAACTTATAATTTTTTGGGGTTTTTTATTATCATCTTCTATTGTTTGAAGCTTTATAACTAGCACAGCCTGATGTAGAAGTTATTGATATCAGTATTCCCCCAGTTACTTTGAATTAATTTGATTCAGACCTCTATAAAATTATTTCTTCCAAGAGAAGGCCTCCCTCTATTTTCACTGAAATGAAGCTTAATGTTAACTTGGATGTTCTGGATAAGGTGTAACTACAAGAATCAATGTTGGTTCAATGTTAGCTGCATCAGCACTGAAATAATTTGGTACTTTAGACTACGATTATCATTCCATTGGATTTTCATTTGAAAAACCCCACCTCCTTCATACCCTTGCTGCTTATGTTCAGAGCCCAAGGTCAGGCTCACTGGGAGTTCTGTTTCTGGCAATAAAAGTCATTAAGCAGGCAACTTAAGTTTTTCCTTGTCTGAACATGCACTTGTCTTTCAAGGATCTTGATGTTACCTAAAACAAACCCTTAGCTTTAGGCCCTAGCTTCCAGTAAGCCATAGTTGTCCATATTATTAGTTTGGTGTTTATGAGGCATAATAAGCTATGAGCAATTGAGTGTCAGGCTAAACTGGATAGTAAAAGAACAGCACACTTTAAATGTGGGGTTTTTTTAAGGGGAAAAGAGAAAGAGGGGTTAATTTGACACTGCAAGTCTTTGAAGAGGCCCCAAACATTTTGCAGTGCAAGAACTGGAAATGCTCAGAATGCATTTAGACTGACCTATTTGGCAACATAAGTGTCCTAAGCAAGAACACAAATTCCTACCATGCTGTCACAATGACTTAAAATTAATTTGGGGGTATGCTAATTCTGCACATTAATAATAAACTTCAGATTTTTATAAAGAATTATGAGTAAGTTATTTAGCCTGGGAAAATACACGATTCAACAAAACAACACAGCTCATGATTTAGTACAGGAGTAAGGTGGGTCCATTGGATTTTGAAGTGCATTGACGTACAAGGCAAAAGTAATGTAAGTGCAGTCTCTGGCCCAAATCATACCAGAAGTAAAATACTTTGATTATCTCTTAGTTTGGGATACCTACATTGCCATCTTAAATGGACTGTGGTTTCCTAACCTTCCCTTTGGCCCATCCAGGACTGGGGGAGAATCTGCACACTGGGAAGCTGAGACATGCAACCATGCAGCACATCTTAATGGCTTGGCCTATGTTTCATTGTGATTTAAAACCACTGAAAACGCTGCATGTTTGAACAGTACACTTACTGTCTTGACAGCTAATCCAAGATAAAGGGAATGAGAATTATACCTTCTGTTCCTAGGAAGATAAATATTAAGTCCCTTATTCCTTGCACAGAGCATGACTATGAATAAACCTTTACAAAGCAGTTATATAGTTTATAAGCAGTGCAGTATAGTTTCTCACTCTCTAAAAACTTTCAAACTTGTAGAATTTTTGCAGTCAGAAGAATTTCGTAGGTAAGCCTGTATCACAAAAGTAATGTAGAAATTATTTCTCTCTAATTTTTACAGTTATTTTCCTATCCCAGTTTTAAGTAAAAGTGAAAAATGTCCTCTGTGATGGATGCTGCATTTGAAGAAACCTCTGTCGTCATTCAGACTTAAATCTTTTCATTGCTAAAAAGATGTGCAGTAATTGCAGATCTGGAACATGACTGCTGATGAGGTTTCTAGAGAAAGTGATTAATATCAGCAAAATGTGCTCAAGAAGTCACAATATTTGATCATTGTCAAATGAATTGCCCTTAGCATAACATAGATCATGTGTCAACTCTGTTTAATTGACCTGTGTAATCATTTTGACAAATATATGTGAGGCTGTCCTAAGCTATCAAAAGGTGTATTTACATTGCAGGAAAGGCTTTAGAACACCAGAAGCTTCTGTTGGCAGTAGTAGTCTGTACTGGTTTGAAAAGCAAAACCAGTGAGACTTCAAGTCAGTAATACAATTTTTAATAGGGAATAAAAAAAGGAAAAACAAAATACATGCAATAATTAAAAAAAAAAACACTGACAGAGTCAGAATACAACCTGATACCCTGTCAGTCAGGGTGCTGGTGCAGTTTTCCTCCAAAGGGTCCAGCGATGATGTGGATAAAAGCCTGGTTCTTCCTCTGGAATCCAGTGGAAAAAGGCTGCCTTTGGCGTTCTAAACCTCAGTTTTTATCTAGGTAGGAAAGGCTTGGCTCATCCTCCTGGCTGGAGCATCTCCCAATGGGATGATGTAATCTTATCAGTTATATAATAGGACTCAATGGCCCATTAACAGAAGATACTTCCCACAGAGATAAGGATGATCACCCTTATCAGATGGTAATAGAATATATATCTCGTATTGTAAACCAGGACATAGTCTTATGAAGAACTTTGAGCAGATTGAACCCTCTGAATATCTCACAGAACTGTCTGGTTTGGTTCATTTCCTTGCTTATTCAGAGATTCAGATTTGTTTTCTGAAGTTGAATAACTGTTTTAGAAGTTATGGTGGGAACAGAAAGTTCAGAGAAAGGGAAAAAAACAGAAAGGGAAAGAGCAAAAACATGGAGAGAAGGCTGAACAATGTGCCCAGGTACATAGAGAATTACTGTATAATCCCTCATTTGTAGGGAAAAAAGGTCCAATCAAGAAGGATTGTTGCCAATTTTAATTACTGAGAATATTAGCGTATTAAGGAAGTAGACTGGTTCTTCCAGTTTGTCTATACATTGCCCTTGGTGGTGTTATAATATTAATAACTGTGATCTTATCAACTGTTCAGCAAAAGTCACAGTTTCTCTTTTTTTATTTATTTTTGTGATTGTCTTTCCCTTTGCTTCCTGAAGGAGATGAGAAAGTGTAAGAGGGTGCATGAGGCATAGTAAATGTCCACTAAATCTCACACTGATGAGGTTTCAAGTTGCTTAGGTAGTAGTGCACTGGGTCCTCCAGTTACATTTCTCTTAACTTGGGATATTTAGCTGAAGATTATTAGTTTCTTAGGTTGATGTCAATATTTTCCTCAATCAATGGACAGAGATCTAAGATTTTAGAAATTTAGATATATGTGCTTGCTGCCTATAATTGAGGAGGTGTGGAGGCCTGAATAGGAGCCCAGATGTCAAGTTATTTTCTCTTCTGTTTCCTTGGCCAGTGTAGTGCAAAAAAAAAAAAAAAAAAAAAAAAAAAAAAAAAAAAAAAAAAAAAAAAAAAGGCAAGTAAATTATGTGAGTCTATAGTTAGTCTGCTCTATTTAATCTCAGTGTTGTCTTCTACTCTCAAGTCTTTCCCATTAAAGAATCACAGAATCACTAGGTTGGAAGAGACCTTTAAGATCATCGAGTCCAGCCCATGCCCTAACACCTCAACGAGACCATGGAACCAAGTGCCACATCCAGTCTGTTTTTTTAAAGACATCCAGGGATGGTGCCTCCACCACCTCCCCAGGCAGACCATTCCAGTACTTGATTATTCTTTCCGAGAAAAAGCTTTTCCTAATATCCAGTCTATATTTCCCTTGGCGTAGTTTAAGACTGTGTCCACTCATTCTGTCAGTTGCTGCCTGGAGAAAGAGACCAACCCCCACCTGACTACAGCCACCTTTCAGGAAGTTGTAGAGGGTGATAAGGTCACCCTGAGTCTCCTTTTCTCCAGGCTGAACAACCCCAGCTCCCTCAGCCATTCCTCACAGGGTTTGTGTTCCAAGCCCCTCACCAGCCTTGTTGCTCCCCTCTGGATGTGCTCAAGCATCTCAATGTCCTTCCTAAACTGAGGGGCCCAGAACTGGACACAGCACTCAAGGTGCAGCCTCACCAGTGCCAAGTAGAGGGGAACAATGGCCTCCCTGCTCCTGCTGGCCACACTATTCCTGATACAGGCCAGGATGCCATTGGGCTTCTTGGCCACCAGGGCACACTGCTGGCTCATGTTCAGCCAGCTGTCAACAAATACCCCCAGGTCCCTTTCTGCCTGGGCACTGTCCAGCCACACCATTCCCAGCCTTTAAGGCTGCAGGGGGTTATTGTGGCCAAAATGCAGGACTTGGCACTTGGACTTGTTAAACTTCATCCCATTGGACTCTGCCCATCCATTCAACCATTCCAAGTCTCTCTGCACAGCCCTCCTCCCTTCCAAGAGATCAACATGTGCTCCAAGCTTCATGTTGTCTGCAAATTTACTAATGAAAGACTCAGTACCCTCATCCATGTAATCAATGAAAATATTGAACAGCCATGTCAGACTTTCTTTCTCTTTTTAGCGACAGGAGAGGGATAATAAGGGTAAGGCCCTGGAGACTGCAAAGCTATCATCTAATTCTGAACATGCTGTGGTTGTCATTTTCCTTGACTACCTCTTTTTCTGTAGGCCTATGCACCTTTGTCAGAGAGAAACATTCTCATTAGGACTTTGTAAAACCCAGATACATATTAACAAGGCATCCAGAGCTGCCCTTTTGTCTGGGAGGGAGATTGCTAATGCTCTTAGCAGTGATTTGTGAAGTCTGCTTTCCTTGGTGAATTTAGGATCACTTTAGTGTTTAAGATTACTTCTAAATCATGCATTTAATTTTATTGCTTTTTCTTTAGATCTATAGATTAGAGTGAGTATTAATACATCACTCATATTTCATTCAATGATTATAGTGCTTCACATTCTTTATATTCACCTTCTGGAAATGCTTTGGCAGCAGAACTGACTATGGCAAAATACATAAGAAAGGGTAGAAATAATAAATGCACTATCAATTTGGCTGACACACTTCAACATTTTAAGTTTTGTTTGTGACCCACTGTTCATCTCTGGCAATTTGAATATACATATGCAGTGTCCTTTTTGAAAATGTATGGGACAATAGGGAGGCTCTAGTGTTATTAACATAATAAATCTTTAGTAGAACAGTTTTCTTTTATATTTCAAGGGCATTCTGCTGCTTTTCTCATTTAGATATTAAATTTAGAGGTGCAAGAAATTTGTTGAAGTCTGCTGTAAGTCTTAGCAGGATTGTGGGGGGGCGTTTGTGGTTGTTTGAGGTTTTTTGTTTGGCTTTTTTTGTGTGTGTGTGTGTGGCCTTTTTTCTTTTGTGAGTGTGCAGTCTTATCCCCCTGGTACTGCTTATAATAGCATGAATAACTGCACACTGAACATTTGTCCTTGCCGGTGCAGTAGCATCAAACTGTCTAGGCCACTCCTTTATGAAGGTTGTGCAGGATGCTGTAGTTGATAATCCACATTACTAGTCATAAAAGGTTGGGAAAAAAGGATCTTGAAGACACTTCAGGGCAATAAATTTACATTTTATATGTTGTGTTTGCAGTAAAGAAGTATGCAGCTCCTTCACAGGTCCAGAAGAATGGTACAATCAATGCCTACAAACTGAATGCACTGCTAAATAAGAAACTGTAAAAGATTTTGTTCGGAATGGTTTAAGGGTGTTTAAAGCCTATTAATCTTCTTACTCCTAGTTTGTGATACTTTTCCTAGCATTCTCTTATAAAAGAAGAATATCACTGTTTCCCATGAATTAGTATAGTGGTCTGAAGGGGGCCTAATGATGTGTTTTCCTTTATTCATAGACATGGTTGTTGAACCTGGAAAAGAGGATTTTGTGTGGGTGTTGATTTTTTCTTACTGAGAGGAAAAAGCCAATGTAAACATTCAGATTGGAGGTAGAAGTAATTTTTAGACCCTAATAGATGCTGGATATTAGTGGATTCAGTAATTTCATACTGAAGTCTTAGGATCAGAGAATTGTAAGAAACAAGGCTCTCATTTGAGTCAAAACCACTCTGATACAGACTGAAGAATTTTGAAGTTTGGTTTAGGAAACACCCTCCATGTGAAGAGGTCAAAAGTCATTTGAGCCTATTCCCTGGGGAGTACAGTGAATTTTTTTCTACAATCAGTTAGGAGCTACTGGTCTTGCTCTGGGGAATCTAGAAAAAGTAGGATGTGAAAATGAGACATAGATTTGTATGAGAGCACAGAGTCCTGACTTCTCTGTGGAAGAACACCTCTCTGAAAATGGAGGAGTGGTTGCTTAGCCACATGTTTCTGTAGGTCACTTCAGAGATTTTTCTAAGTCTGGAGATGTTTCTGGTTCTTGTGTCATACCTCATTTTCTGTTTGAGATTCATTACCAGAATCAGAATTGTGTTTCACATTGTACTGCTAGTACATACCCTGCCTGTATTCTGAAATGCCAAATGTTTCCAGATACTGATGGAAGCCGTGGAAAGGAGCATCTGACACCACATTCAGGTCTGAAACATACATGTTCTGAGCAACTAATACTATGATGACATGTTTCTGAGGTATCTTCCTGTTCACTCAGCTTTTGAAATATAGTGCTGAAATAAACAAATTGCCACAGTGTCCACTAGGGACTGAAAACCAACCATTCATTTACTTGTATTAAAGCAATATTTATTCAGGATGTTGTTTCCGTCTATTGGTAATGCTGTAGCACAGGCTTTTTTTGTTTAGAAAAGGCATTCTGAATCCATGCTAGAAGCAGCTGAGGAAAAAGCTGAATGTGAAGTTTGACACGCTGTATTTTTGTGGAGAATATACGGCATTTGGGCATTCTGAGGGAAATGATGAAGTTGCAACATACCCAAGCATAAATAAGCATAAGGAATACCTTTTCAAAGTAGCCTGGAGAAGTTATGGCATTTAAAATTGGCAGGTTCCATCACCTTTAATTCTTTGGAAAATCCCATTCATATCATATAAAAAATGCATGTCTATCTAATTGAGGTCCCCACACTTTCTTTTCCTGATTTACCAATGAAAGTTGGGAAAAAATCCTGTCATGCTAAGATGTGAGTATCCATATATCATGAGTCTTCTTTTTGTGCATGGTGGTTGTTGAGATTTGTTCAAGTAGTGACAATTATCTAAGTTTATGGTTTCAAGACTTACATGGAGTGTTTGAGTGTGATAAGGCAAGAGGCCTTCATCAGTTGTGAAGGTTGTGTATAGCTATGTGGTAGTCTTCTTTTTTTGTATGAGTTATTTGTGTTTAGAAAACAGAAGTGGATAAATCTTCTTTGAGCCTTTGTTGGCAAAAGACTGCAAGTCTTGTAACTATTGGTTAACTTTTCTATGACTTCATTAAATCTTGGCTTGGTGCCTATCTCCTTAAAGTATGATGGGCTGTGGATGATGACCTGGTGTACCATTCTGGATGTCATCTTGTGTAGGCGCATAAATCACTAATTTGCATGATGGTAGAATCTCAGGTTTCCACAAAAATGCTCATCCAGACAAACCTCAAACAGTAACACCTTCCTAAGTAACACTTCCCTTGGATAAGAATTCTTTGGAGAAATGCAGTAAAATGAATCCTGAATGTTAGGAGCCGTTTTTCAATCTGAACTTTTTTTATCTGCCAACTTTCTGTTGGAGTTGAATCTTTTAAAGCTCCAAATGAGTGTGAATTCCAGTTCATTGCCCACTGATATTATTTAGGCCATAAGACTTGTGAAAGGGATTTCAATGACGTTTTAAAATTAACCCTCTCCTATGCTCCTGCGCCATGGATAGCCTCTGAATGTACAGGCTGCAACCTTGTCAAAATCTCTAATGTAAAAACTTTAGAAATGTAAACAGATACTGATGGCGTGGGCTGAAAATAAATTACATTTGTGTCACTCAGAATTTTAATTCTTTTCAGTAGATTCTTGAAGAAGTAACTAATAAATTAATGTTTGATAGCAGGGTATTTATTCAGATATTTTACAACATTTGCTTTTATGTGCAGCCACAGGCACTTGAGACAGAAGTCCTATTCCTACTCATGTCAAAAGTAGTCGTTTCCTTGACTTCATTCACAGTTTCAGAAAGAAGTTAATATCTCACCTGCCTTCATTGCCCTTGCTAATAGACCTCATCACTCTCCAGTGCAGTGAAGTCTTTGTGTGAGTTATTCTTCCTTAGGAGAAGAAGGGAGAAGTTTCCAATAGGATGAGCTGTCTATACAGTATTAATAAGACACTTTATTTCTTCCCTCCCTCACCCTAGCTTCACAGATGCTATAATGGAAAACAGATATGGTCAAATGCTTCAACTGTTTCCCATTCTTTATCTGAAAGTTACATTTTTATAAGTAGCTCATAAAAGAGTAATAAATTTTGATTTGCTAAAAGCCATCTGGTTAATGGATTGCTTCAGAACTATTTATAATTGGATCTATCTATGTAATTAACAGTTAAAGGCACAAGCAGTTTATTTTATAAGATGCATATTGCCCTTGTTTATTAATCCTTTCCAAGCAATGTGTGGCTGCATTCTAAATTCCAGGACAGATTTTGTTTAAAACAAGTGTAATATTGATTTAGTAATTTTAAATACCATTTATAGCTGTATCATGTCACCAGAAATTGTCTCCTTTCACCAGTGTGCATTGTGCTGGAAGGCTTACACCTTGGATTTAAATCTAGTAGTTGAAGAGATTAGTACTTAATGAAGGCAGATGCAGTGATAGGACCTGAATTTTGTCAGTCTGAGCAATGGGTTGTACAATGCATGGGTGTAAACCTCATCTTCCATTCAGCTGGAAGGACAGACACATTATGGAGACCTCAAGACAAAATGCAGTGTTTTGTTCTGTTGTCTCTATTGATGTGCAGGGCTGAGCTTTGGGTAGTTTGCAGCCTTTCACCAAGTCCAGCCATAACTCTCTTGCTTGTTTTGGTCTACTGTTGCACCTCCTCAGGGACTCGCATGGCATAGCCAGCCACATATGTGGGAAACTCTTAGGAACTACCACAGAGTTGCTTCTGACTGATAGGTTGTGTGTGACGAAGTGGCACTCTGTCACGATTCAACCACTTTCATATCTTTAGAAATAAAATGAGAAGGACCTAAAGGTGTCAAGTGGTTATGTCCTTTTTGGTGATAGTCGAACCTTCATCTGAGAGGTGGAATACATCATACTACTCCTTGGGCTGTGCATCCTCTTTGTGGTGCTCAAAAGTCTCCTTTGACTTAAAATTATTTTCCTAAGTGTTTCTTTAAAAGTCCTCCAAAGATCCGGCAAAATAAAAATGCTTAGCTGATCTTGTGTGAAGAGAAAAATATTGCAGGCACACAGCAATTTCAGAGAAGCTGGCAGGACTTTTTAATGTGACTGAAAGTGTCTGAGTGACAAATTAGTAATAAAAATGTCACTAATTAAACCATAGTAAAATCTTGATAATCAAAACTACTTGGGTGAGACTAAATATATTCAGATGATGGGTAGGCCAGATAATGGGAATCAGCTGAACAGAGAGACAAGCTGGTAGCTTGTTACAAAGGGAGGTTTAGCGAGATGGTGGGTGTTTAAATAAACAGGCACCTAACCTAATTACAGAACATATTCCAAAAGTAGTAATGAAAGGATAGGTGGATAAAGAATTTTAAACAGTAGGTAAACATCATCTCCCTTGAATGAAGGAGGACAGAGGCAGTACTAGAACTTCGTGGTTCTATTGAGACAAGTAACCCTGGGAAGTAGGCCTTAAACCAGACTGAAATCTGCTCTGTTCTATCAAAATGGGTCCTGTGTGCTCAAAGGGGCCTTCTGGGTCTCCTATTCTGCTACCAGCACAAGTTCATGACATGGGACATCAGTAGGATTTGGGTCTGCAGCAGGATAAATTGCCTCTTCAAGAGGGTTTGGGTTAGCTGGTTTCCTGAGGTAACAGGAGAGTTCTGTAGTAGGAACTGGAGATACACTTCTGGGGAAAGGGAGGAAACAAAAGGAGGTCTTGAGCAGCTGGGTTAAGAAATGCAGTTTAGTAGAAAATATGCATGCCCAAAGAATAAAGGAAGAATCCAATGTCATTATCAGCTACTGTTTGAGAAAGAAAAACCTCCAGTCTTTGGGGAATGTCTTTTAAGCAGAAGCTTTTTGATTCATTGGTTGGTAAGTTGAACTGACAGGGATGCCATGACCCTTAACCTCATTTGTTCTGCTGGTTCTAATGCTTCATTTCTGTCCTTTTTACTATCCGTTCTCAGGTGAAATTGTGGGAGAAATAATACAATAAGTACCTAGTTTAGTGTTTTCATGTGAAGCAAAGTTATGGTGCGGACTAAAAGGGCCTTTGGTATGGAAAAGAAAACAACTTTGGGAAACAGCACTATAGATTATGTAGGATAAAATGGCTCTGCTGTGAATGTCAGCTTTTTAACTGAAGCTAGTAGCTTCTCAATCACAATGTCATTGTGAAGGGTACATACTACAATGGGTGCAAGTTTTAGTTTCCGCTTCAGGGTAATGCTTACACCCTGCAGAAAATAAATTGTGTAAAAACAACCTTATTCTGGTTTTTTGATTTTTTTTTTTTTCATAGCTGATCCAGCTTTGCCACACCATAGGAAGACTAAACATAAATATGATTCCTTTTGTCTTTTCCAATTTGCTGTTGTAATCACTGGGATCCTGTACTGGTATTCCTGAATTATCCCTTCTATGTTGCAGGATCATTTGTGATGATGGCAATCACAGAGGACATTACTGCTACAGTAACACTGATCTATTCTTGAAAATACCACTTTTTAACACCATTTGATTTGAAGCATCTGCATTATCTGTCAGGGGTCTTTCCTGGTGAAGGGGGAGGCAGATTCACCTCCAGAAAGGTGACTCAGAGTGCTGCTGCTAACATATTGACCCAACTCATCCTGTTCGGTTGTCTCCTACCTTGTCCTTCTGATAGCTGTGCAGAGATTTTTAGGATCAGTTAGGCAGGACGAATGAGGGTCAGCATGTGTATTTGAACCTTTATTCCCCCTGATACTTGTAAGACCAGGGGTTTTTTTTCCTGCTTGTCTTCCATCTGACACATAGAGGCTTGCCAAGAGCATCCATTTTTTACATCCCTGCATGCCCTCTGCCTGCTTTCTGCCAATACATCTCTTCCTCACACAGGGCCACACTTTCATTCACATTATGCTTCACAAATAGTTAATACCTGGATGTTTCATGCTTCTCCCTGGAGAACCTTGCATTCACTCACCGAGAACTTACAAACTGGTATCATGCTTGAGTGGTTAGGGGACGCTTACACTGGAGGTGGCTGTGACTTCTGCTTAAGGTCAGATCCTTGCATCTTAATTGACAACTGGAGAAGAAGATGGGATTCATTTTTAAATTGACTTCTCAGGAATGTAGTAAGCTTTTCAACTAGCTAGTAGCTTCTCAATCACTATGTCACTGTAAAGGGTATTTATTAAAATGGGTGTGAGTTTTAATGCCAGCTTTAAAATAATGCTTATACCCTCTATAAAGAAGCACAATCTTGCTTCCAAAAAATGAACAGATTTCCCACAGGGAAATCACGAGTGAACTAATTGGGCTTTTATGGTTATCTTGTTGCAGTATATGTGACCATTATTTATGCAACCATAATGATTCACAAATTTGCATCTGCCTTACCTGTATGATGAAGGAAGTGTGTGTAGATTATTTATGCACCTGGATTAACTCAGTAAAATATTAAATGAGCTTTTCTGATGCAAATAGATGATGGTCATTTTACACAAGAACACGGTGCTAGTGATTATGAAAAACAGGTTTGGTAGGGTAAAGGCTGGTCGTATACAAAGAGTGCTGTGAGTGCTGTGATCAAATTTAGACTTCAGTTCCCTGTGGCACCAGTCTTTCAATTTTGACAGGTGCTTGGGTGACTTCAGCAGCTTTTGAGCTGGAACACTGGCAAGTCAGAACCTGTGCAAGTATTTAACATAGCACTTCATATTCCTGCATTTGTAAAAAATATTTCAGTAAAGAGTATACACTGGATAGTGCAAACTCTTTTCCACAAATCCACATATAATAAGGAGTGCAGTAATTACCTAGAAAATGTCTAACTTAAAATAATTTATCTGCTTACTAAGTCAGTGGTGCTTGAGATACCCAATATTAAAAACTATATATTTCAATGGATAGAAATGTAGTTTTCATTTACGTTTTTTCTTATGTCCATATTGTGGCAGGTTAGCATAAGGCTTTCCATATGCTAGCAATCCTTATATCCACTTGTGGAATATTCTTTTGTTGAGCAGCTTTCTGAAGTGCTCTTCCTTGGGTCCAAATCATTTCCATTACTAAGCAACTCATAACCATGGAATATTTCTACATATATATATTTATATAATCAACAAATAAGAAAGTAGGTAAAACCCATACCTACGACAAGAATCACAAGGTACTCCCCTTTTAATAATGTTAAGTTTCTCTGACCTGGAAATGTTAATAATATAGATACTTGTATTTTGGCTAGTGGTTGCTTAATGCCAAAAATAATTTTAAGTTGTGAAAAGCCACTAGGCAATACATTAAAAGATTCTTAGTAACATCAAATAAAAGTTGCAGTCTGGGACAGGCTAATGAAAATTGAAATCAAGCAAATGAGCAGGCTGTTAAGGAACCTAGATGGTTTATTTGCAGACACTGGACTTTTTTCTTAATTGAACATTGCTAGTGAATGCCAGTGCAAAATGAGAAGGAAGTCTGGCAACATGGATATTTTTTGAGTAGTGGATAACACTGTCTGATAAGAGATCCCCACAATGTTGATTGTCCAGAAAACATTGCAGTTAGGGTAAAGCATTGAGTAAATTAGAGTAAAGCATTGGATCAATCTGGCTCAGTGCAAAACATTATCTACAACCTGCCCCTGACCATGCCACAGTTCATCCCTTCACATGGACAATCCTGTTGCTGCAGAAGACTAATCCACATGTACAAGCCAAGGTTCACTGTGTCTCTGTGTAGGGATGATGTTGCTGTTCTTTGTGCCAGCTACTGTTAACTGCTGAGAATTAATAGAACAGCCTATTCCTTCTATGTCCGTGTAAAATTACATCACATAAGAGATATGTGATTATGCTGTTTTTCTTTCAAAACAAGTTTTGAATTGTTTGATCAATTTATATTTATGTTGAAAGAGGGATAGAATATCAAAATAATAAGGTGCACTAGGCTTTGTGAATATAGGTAGCCACTTGAAAGAGAGAGAGTGGTGTTACCACTAGTTTCTCACCTATTGTCTCACTGAAATTATAGCATAAGTTTTCAGCTGGATGCCAGTAAACCCATCTTGTACAAAACATATTGTCAGCTACATAAAAGAGGTTTTAGAAGTTTTATTCCTTATGAGAACTACCAGCATTGCATGGTTGCTGTTTTACTTCCTCACTCTCCTCTAACAATTAACAACCATCCCATCCTTTTCTGTTGGTTTTCTCAAATGTGATATATGTTCACACTATTATTGATGAAAATAAATAAAACAGAGCTGAAATGGCTGACCCTCCTTCACAAAGATGGAATGAAAATCAATGTGTGCTAAGTGCAAGTGGATAGAGAGAATGAAGTATTGTAATGAAGTTCTGTGTAACCTGACCAATTGGTACAAAGACCCATAACAATTATGTGCATGTTCTCTTTAGAAGAAAAAGAAGGAAGAGGTCTCTGTTCCTGAGATGAAATGGAAAGCTCCCTTTTAAAACCTTTCTAATCTAAAAGAAGACTGATCTACCTTTTAGGTGTGTTTTTTTGGTCTCTGATCTCATTAATTGTTGCTGGGAATAATTAAAACAGAAGATCATAATGGAAATTAGGACACAATAATATAATGGAGTACAATAATGTAGGCATTTTGATATTATTGCATATTACTGTACATTATCAGATTGATTCTTCTCCATTCTACAAAAGGCTTCCTTAGCAAAACTAAACCTTGTAGCCTCGTAGTTCAAAAAAAAAACAAACAAAAAAAGCCAAAACCCCAAACTAATGGTATCCCTGATTACTTCTTTTCTTTCTAATTCTGTGAAGAAAAGTGAAAATTAAAGTTAGGGCACAGAGAATGGAGGGCTGGCACCAATCCCAGTTTAGGAAATACCCTAATACGGGGTGCACTGTTGTGCTTCTGTAGTTTAACTAAAACTGAGTATGTTCTTCATAGGAGAGGTGTTTTTTGTTGTTGTTGTTGTTGTTTGTTTGTTTGTTTTTAAATGTGTGCTGGTAGTACCTTAAAGGCACCTGGGAGTAAGGGCATACTAGGAAATTTTTCTCCATGAGAACTTCCTTTCTGAATTGATGGGACCAACTGGAGGCTGGTTTAGTTGTTGACGGTCTGAAAAACCAATTGGAGAAGTCGGTTCGCTCTGTGAATCACATTTGAAGCAAGTAAACGCCGGGAAAGCTCTCTTGCTTTTCCAGCCTTTCACAAGGTAACACCGACCTGGCCCGGGGCCCTCTCATGCAGCCCGGGCCAGGCAGGGCTGGGCTCGGGAGGCTGCTGGGCCCTGTTTTCAACCAGGAGCCCTGATAGCTAAAAGTGGAAAAAAACCCAAAAGACATTGCTAAGATCTTAGCCCTCCCCCGCCCCCTGCCCCGGCTCGGAGCAGCCCTGGGGTGGCCGAGCCCGCCCGGCCGCCCTCACGGGCTGGGGGGAGGCAGCCGGGCCCGGTTCGGGAGAGCCCCCAGGGCTTTGTGTGCTGGGCAGGGCAGAGGGAGAACCCCCGGGCTGCGGCTGGAGCTGGGGGCGGGCAGCGCCGGGGGAAAGCCATGGACACACGGCCTTGGCACCCATTTCTCCTCTGCGTGCACTTTGCAGTTCTCGTCCTGCCCCTCCAGCGTGGCCTGGGCACCCTGAGATCCTGACACAGCTCCGGCATGGCCTGGCACAGCCCCTGCAACTTCTGTGTGAGGTTTTAACTCCTCCAATGCTCAGATAAGACTTACAGACCTTCCAGACCTTCCATCCTTCCTTGAGTGAGAGGACGAACAGAAAGGATACACCAAAGTCAATGAAGCAAAAGCTAAGTTTTTAGATGGAAGGAGAATAAGGACATGCCATGAAGGTTGGCTAAAAAATCTTTTTGTAAGTTAAAGGGGTGAACTGTACTACACTAAAAAAAAAAAAAAATTCCTTTAAACCATGGAGAAAGACGGGGGGGGGGGGGGGGAGGGGGGGGTGAGGTGTAAAGTGTTTGGAAAATCCTTTGCCCCGAGGGAAAAAAGGAGGAAGTATGAACAGAGAGAGAATTGAGCTGAAAAGAACTTTTGCCTTTGAGTAGCTCATCCTTAAAAGTAATACCCCATGACTTTGACGTGTCCCACAAGTAGAGCTTTGGGAAGGCTGTGGAGGTGGGAGGAGTTTCATGACTGCAGATCCCGGGCGGCTGCTTTTCGTGGAAAAAGTGTAGTCAGGAGAGAACTGTGTTTTATATTTTTTTTCCTCTCTTAAAAAAATCCCTGTAGCTGAAAAGAAGAAACTCCTCTCCCTAAAGTAAACTGAAAAAGATTATTTAAGTAAGGAATTGACTGAAGTGTCTCTGTATGTTGTTAAAGTGTAAAAAGGGGAAGGATAGAGTAGTCTAAAGATCTGTTCTAAATTTATTATTATCTTTCCTTTGTGTTATTAATAAGGTTTTTCTTTATCCCCTGTTAAGTTTTAAGCCTGCTTTGCTTTTACTCCTATTTCTATTTCACAACAAAAAATGACTATATTAAAATTGGCAAACCCAGTCTATAACAAAATGAGAATTTTTTTTTCCATTCATGAGAAATTTGGAAGTGCTATGTTTTAATTTCCACTACTACTGAACTACTAGCATAGTGAAAAATACAGGATGTGGTTAGTATCTGTCTCAGTCTTTTGTGTTAGCCACACATTCTGTGGGTTGGATTTTTTTTGGGAAAATCCAAGTGTGATTCCACAGCTCGTTAGGGGTTTGAATGTGCAAGAGAAGAGTGCTTGTGTGCTACCTGAAGATGTGTTAATTGCCAGTATGTATAAAAAATGAAGTCAACTTAATATGATTCTATGCAAAGTAGAGAATTACTCCTTTGGTGGTCATTTGATGGACAGGCCCTTAAAATTTGCTATTGCCCTCTGGATGTCTCACATGAAAATCTTATACCCTCTCTTGGTTCACTTTCACTGTACTTTATTATTTTAAATGGGTTCTAGCACTTTCATTCAGTGTCTGAATTTGACAGAATCTGTGTGAGTGTGCCATCAGACAATATATTACACTCACAAAAGCAACTGGATGTTCTCACTTGGGCCCCTCAGAACTGTGGAGCAAGAGGGAATGGTACCCTGCCTGGATTTCCCAATGTTATTGCTTTGAATGAAAAAGGCTTTGTGAGTTCTTGTAGGTAAAACCACACATAATAAAAAAAAGAAGTAGCAGAAAATAATTCTTTCCTTATTCACTCTACTCTGTTTCTAAAATGGCTTCCTTTCAAGCTATAAGTCTCAAGCAAGGTGGTGAATGAGTAGATGTTACCTGGGATGATTTTTGAAGACTCGGGTGCAGATCAGTGAGGGAAGTGACTTGTGGAGTTGAGTGTTTTGCATTGCTAATGTTGCATGCCTCTCTTTACTCTGACCTTGCTGGCAGCCAAACCCAGAAGGAGGTCTTATCTTTCCTTCTCCTCCTTCAGTCTCCTTTTTGAGTCTTCTCCACTCAAAATTATAATAGATTTTATTCCCCTGTTGAGAACCTTTTGAAAGTAGCTACAGGTGGAAATCTAAGGGATTCTTGATTCTCATGGGGCTGGCAAAGGTCTGCTTCACCAACAGGTATCATGCACCTGTATGTGTGCAGCAATAAGGCTGCCACCTCTGAGGGAGTTTATCTTCTTTAAGACTCAGAAGAAAATAATCCCTTGAATATGTCCACCTTTTCCTGAGAGAGTGGTCTAAGCTGGGAAGCAATGAGGCTGGACTTGACCACTGAGCAGCTAATGTCATTGCTGAAAAAGCATCATATTAGCCTACTAGTTCTCAAAAAGGTGGTATGTCCCACCAAATACTAAAAATGTTACTGAATTGGAGGAAAACATCTGCTTATAGTGACTGTATATATGGTGTTAAGAAAGAAACTTGTTAATAGATGTAGGCATTGTGGAAGGTTTTTTTCAGACTCACTGAATAACATCTGTAAAA
This sequence comes from Cinclus cinclus, assembly GCF_963662255.1. NCBI lineage: Eukaryota > Metazoa > Chordata > Aves > Passeriformes > Cinclidae > Cinclus > Cinclus cinclus. The sequence goes on from NC_085046.1 coordinate 51,337,611, forward strand.
TTGTGTCTTTGCAGTATAGTAATTACTTTTATCAAAGTCATGAAGATACTGTCATAGCTTCCAGACTCAAACACATAGGAGAACTTCCAGTCAAGATATTTTTTTTTCTTGCACTGTGACTCATCTACAGCATTTTTCCTGGTGACAAGAGGGTTTGAAAGAAAGTGGTGTCTAAATCAATCAAATGCCCCTCTTCTCTGGTAGTGTAGAAGAGACGTTACAGGAGCGAGTAGGGTATTTGTGAAAATGCATCTGCTTTTCAAATATCTTGGGTTAGCTTATGTACTTTTTATATATGTGTAAGTGAATACTGAATGTATGTTATTGGTGTTATCACTGAATAGACTGTGACTCACAAGAATGATAAAACCTAATCTGCAATTAATAAACGCTTTTGAAATTAATATAGGGGTTGAAGCAGATAAATGGGGAAGAGGAAGTTTTTGTATATCTACTAAACATGCAAAAGTGTATTACTGCAAGAATTACGCTGGTTCTTACTGCTTATTCTGATAACTGAAGCAGCTAGCAGAGCATCATCTTTGGTTTTTTGGCTTTAATTAATTTGATTTATTGGTAGCAGTGCAAAACATCTTAATAGTTCTTCACTAATGTTACTGAGTATTGAGGGTTCTCAGTGTTCCTAAAAAAATAAGACAACCTAGACCTCAGAAGTTGATGCTTAATATGCACAATATCAAAGTGTGCATTCATACATGAATTAATTGTATTTTTGGCCAAAATTTGGGCTACAGTCAGTCTGCTGACCATACATGAGGCTCACCACTTCTGGCCAGTTTTATCTACCATAATTTTGTTGGCCATCTACATAAAATTGTGTAGGAAATGCAAATTCCATTTATTTCAGTAATACTGCGTTCTCTGGGTTTTCTGTGGCTGAAGCTGGTGATTTATGCCTTTGCAATTTAAGGAGGCTAAATATCTTGTCAGGACAGTGAATGTTTGTGTACATAGCGCTCATTAAAGTTCATGGGAGTTTCCAAATTCATATTCAGCACATAAATTGATGGAGTGAGTTGTAGAGTGTGCTAATACCCTATTGCTTCCACTTATGCTGTAATATTCATGGGAGCATCTTAATGGCTGTACAAAGGGACTAAATTCCAGTTAGCTATATAAAAAGCCAATGCTGAATTAGTGAATACGAGATTTAATATAAATATAATGAGTGACTCAGTCAATATGATTTGTGTAGGAAGCAAGTTTAATGGAACTTAGATAAAAAAATTCTGGCTCCCAGATGTGGTATTAGCTCCAACAGTCAATTCTGCAGGAAATGCAACGTAGAAGAGAAGGAGTGAGAATATTATCAATGTTTCTCATGTGATAGAAGGCAACTGTGCAGGTTCTCATTGTAATAGAAGCAAAAGATTACAGAAATCTTCATCCCACTCCCAACTTAAGTATATGGATAGACTGAACTGGTTACCTGATTCTTTACTGATGACATCCACATGATCCTAGTTCATGAATGGCATAAAAAATAGTCACATCAGGAAGTATGAGCATCCATCGGAATACTATGTAGTATAGCTGACAACAGCAAACAAAAATTATAGCCTTTCTTTTGCAGAGGGAGTGCCCAGATTTTCAGCTAGACACTACATAAGGAAGTAAATCTTAGCCAGTTAAGTAATAAAATATGTGAAGTGGTATAAGGAATAATCAAATCAATTCAAACCTCCTAGTTTATGCCAAACACTACTTTTTAATTATAACATATAAATGCTAATAATATAAATAGCATGGCACAATTAAATCAAACATTTTTATATTGAGCTTAAGACAGTGCATTTCTTTGTTAATGTTTATTTCAAGTATTAGATCTAGATTCTGTAATTCTGATTGCTTGAATGCTTTAATTGTAAACTGTCTTGCATTTGCTTATATTTTCCATAATTCTCTCAGAGGAATTTCAAGGGTCTTTAGTGGTTGCATGATAATGTTAAACTTGATTTGTTCATAATCATTCAGTGGTATCAGAAATATATGCAGAGTGAGCAACAGAAAGGCATATTCCTCCTTGTCTCCAACTGGCAGTGTTCTATGAATTTCTGATACAAGGAGAGTTCAGATCTGACAGTACTGAGAAGACTTTCCTGAACATACAAAGAACAAAATGTTTGGCTTTGGTGGGAGGGACTGTGCTTTAGCTGAGATACATTTCAGAGAAGTTTTATGTTTTTTACCTGCACAGTAACCAATCTATCAAGTGTTTTCAATGAAGATTGAATCCAAGGGAACCTGCAGTTCTGTAAGAATGAAGATGACTGGCAGTTGCTTACTTGAAACTGTACATAGGTTTGAAATGTTGGAGATATTGGAATAATATCTCGGCCTAGTGCCAAGGATACACAGGGAGATCCTCAGTTGTTGGAGTTGATTTTACCATTTGTCTTTTGGGTACAAGTGTTGCCAACATCTGGAGGCTGGGTGACACGAAGAGGGACTCTGTGATTACAGATGTTGGCATTAGATGTGTAACATGGTGTAAAATCTCTGATTATTTCTAAGATCAAACTGGTTGTATGATATTGAGGGAACCTAAAACTTGGTTTCTTCTTTAATTTTGGGGGACTATCAAAATGGGTGTATAAAATTATCAGAGAAAAATAAATGGGGTAAAGGATAGAAAACATCCACAGTGAAATCAGGAAAGTTACCCAAACTGTCTCTAAGGCATCTCCAATGCACAAAAAAAATGCCTGTCTTTGAGAATTTTGATGTTTTTCTTGCAGTACTCAGGGCAAAAGCAGAACTTACATGTTCCTACTAGTACACTCAGCACCTCAGACTCTTCTCATCCACACTTTCCATTGTTGAGGACAAAACCAGGGCAAACGTGGAAGAAACACTTATCTGGAAAAACTTTTACCTTAAAGGCTTCCTATCCTTAGATGCAGAGAAACATGCTAATGACAGGAGCAGATGGCTGTCTGCCGGAAGAAAAATGGGTCTGAGATTAAAATGGGGACCTGGGGAAATTCACTGTGTGTGTAGAGCAGCCGGAGCAAACAGGCTGCATTTGTCTTGTTAAGCATCCACAGACCTTCCACCACAAGGTGCCTTGAGAGTTTGAAATGCTCTAGTGTTAGTATGAGCTTGAATATGTATATAATTAGCATTTGTAGGTATCAGTAGTTAAGTGTAACAGCTGAATCTCTAGCTGGCGACTTGTCTAGTTTTATCCTGTTCACATACATGTTGTTCCTAAGTTACCAGCTTCTGCATTAGTTGGCTTACTGGCTGTCATGTGATCCTATTGAAGAGAAAAATCTGTGGGAAAAATTTATTAAGTTTGGGGAGCAAACACGCTCACATGTCATGGTAGGTCAGGACACACTTCAAGCATGACCACTGCCATTGGATGTAAAAGCATATATATCCTGTTGGCAGCTTTTTATTCAATTTATTTATTTTCTCTCCCCACTACTGAGAATCTTTGAATGATGGTACCTGCTATGAAGCTTTGAGTGCTCGCTCTTTTTCACAGTTACTCCCCTGGGTATCTGTCCCTGAATTTCTGCAGCTGAAAGAACTAAAGGATAGTAAAGCATATGCCAAAAGTGCAAGTCTCATGGAGAATATTTTCTTTGTGGTTTTATATATATCTGTTACCGTATGACCCCATTTTTCTGTCTGGACATGGTGTAAAAAGTGATAGTGCAATAAGATGACTTGACTATTCTGTTTCTCTGCAAGAGCTTTTTCAGCTCTGGCTGCCAGCTTTGTCTTCCTCTTCTCCTTTCCCCTGGCACAACATTAATGTCATTCAGCATGGAGAAGAGAAGGCTTCAGGGAGACCTCAGTGCAGCTTTCCAGTACGTTACAGGGGCATATAAAAAGTAGATAGAGACTTTTTATAAGGGCAGATAATGACGGGACAAAGGGCAGTGGTTTTAAATGAAAGAGGGCAGATTTAGATTAGGTGTTAGAAGGAAATGTTCTGCTTGGAGGGTGGTGTAGCGCTGGACCAGTTTGTCCAGACAAGTTGCGGGTGCCTCATCAGTGGAAGTGCTCAAGGCCAGGTTGGATAGGACTTTGAGCAACTTGATCTAATGAAAGATGTACCTGCCCATGGCACGGGGGTTGGAACTAGATCTTTAAGGTCCCTCTCAACCCCAATCATTCTATGATTTATTCAGCAACTCAGGTTAATACCTCTTACTAAAAAAGCCACCCCATGTTTCATAAAAAGTAGAAAACACAATCTGCAACATACCATTAGGGTGCCTTCACTTGATATATGAAGAGAAAGAAAATGAAAAAAAATGCTAGCGTTTCAATCAATAATTTAGGTGGATGATACCTTCAGGGGGATCAGAGGATACTAAGTGAGTGTCTGACAATTGAGACAGTAAAGCCCCAGCTTTAACCTCCAAATATATGCTTGCACTTAGGAAACTGGAGGTGTCTGCTAGTGCTGATTAGGGAAGATTAGTACCTAGCAAGAAACTGTTAATAGTAAACTTTGGGTTGAGTGTAATTTAAAAAAAAAATAATACAGTGTCAAGGGGGAAGGTTTCATTAGTAATAAGAGATTATTTATGAGCAGGCAGTTATGAGAAAAAAAGCTTCATTGATGAGCAGTGTCAACCTCCTCTATAATCAGGCTATCTGTGTTTTCTAGTTTCCACACTTCTGCTCCTTTAACAATCTAAGCCCCCCTGAAACTTTCTATGCATGCTTTTTCCTATTATCATGTATAATAAAAGGGATACATGCTTTTAAAACTTTCTGTGCTATTTCAAGCTACTTCTCAAGGACTCACAGAAATCCTGATAAATCCTTATCAATAGCAATTGCTAATAAATCATAAGGTAGTTGTGGTGACTATCTGTATGCTAATACTGTTTTTTTTTTTAAATGCTGGCAGAGTATTTAAATGTTTACTGTTTTTTAAACTGGCAGAGCTCACTGCTGATTGATTAAACCTTTTGATGTGGTGGGAAGATTGTAGAGGTGTGTGATGCTCTCTTGCAGAGCCAGTGTAGCTTTTCAATTAATAAACCTTCTTGAGCTGTAGTCTCATACATCTCTTTGCAGGCTCCTCCTTTTCTTTCATGTCCATTCTGCAGCACTGACAGGAGTCTGATGAGTCCTGGTTCCTGCTCTCCATTTCTGTTATGGATCTGTTGAAGGTACTGGGATCAGAAGTCCAGGGGGCTAAGTAGTACAAAGTATTACATGTAGCAAGTGGTAGTATATGTCATTTATCTGTTGTCAAGGGATATACCTTGGGGGTGATGTGTTTTCATTCTTATTGCTGTATGATATAAAGATATTAATTGTTGAGGCAGTTTCAGGTATCTGATTTCCTTCTTCCAGGGGAGGTTCAGCTGATGTGGAGCTGGCTGGCTGGCCAACCATGTCTGCTTAGTTTTACAGCTAAGGATAAATTTGCTGGGTGTTTTTTGGTTTTGGTTTGTTTGTTTGTTTTTTGTTTGTTTGGTTTTGGTTTTTTTTGGTTGTTTTTTTTTTTTAAACATTTGAGATACAAGTTTTTAAGGTGAAAATAAATCCGCATGGTGGCTAGGTGAGTGTATCGACAAAAGCCACATCACTTACTTCTGAAGCTTGGCTGTCAGTTTTTCACCAGCTGACTAAACTTCAGAAGTTGATTGCATATTTCTGCCACAGCCTTCTTCATGTACTTTTCATCATTTTGCTAGGAGGCAGTTTTGCTAGTAGTCAAAGCAGTCAGCACTGTAGTGAGGGAGATAAATCAAACTGGTTCTGATTTATCTCCCCAAGATTTGTGAGTTTTTCTTTGGAGTATTTTTTGGGATTTTTTGTTCATTTGTCTTTAAAGGGAAGGTAGAAAGCAACTTGACTGTTATTGTAAATCTGAGGAGAAAGAAGGACCACCTTTACTCAGTTGAGAACAGTGGATATGGAATGCTATTGCTATGCAATTATCAAAACAGAAGAGAGGCAGGAGCAGCAAGTGAAAATAGCTTTTGGTTTTCAAAATAAGCTTGTAGCAAACAGGAGGATGGAGTTTTGAACTGAAGGAGTTTCAAAACAGCAAAATGATCTTCAAGCTTCTATATTTTCCATTTCTGTGGTGTTGGCCTTGAGCAGTTGCTGCTGTCTGATAGCAGCTCAGAGTTCTGCATGGCTGGATCAGTAAAACATACCCAGTAATGTCTGAAGCCTGCAAGTAAAGCACTTTCACCTTTTCTATACCATGGCTTCTTTCCAGACATGGTATTGTCCACTACTACAGCATGTCATGAAACTTGGGAACACTTGGGCCTGTATTGAGAGGCTAAGTTAGACCATGTTAAAACAATGTGCAAAAGCCTTGTTTGAAAACTTCAGGGATTTCCTGTAGGGAGACAATTTACCAGAGACAGCTGGCAGAGGAGGGGATAGGAATCATAAAAACAACCTTTTCTCTTTTTTCGTAGTCTTTTCTTCTACATTCCTTCATTTCCAGAAGGGAGCAAGACAGTAGTTGCTGTTCTGTGGGTTTGTAGCTCTGTTTCACTTACATCTATGTCTTGTATTTAGATATGAAGAAAAGTATCACAGAACAGCCAGAAGTTGGTTTGGATTGGGTAGCTATGGGTTTGGGGACACTGAGGAGGATGAGAAGTAAAGTTTTGCAGCCATTTGTCATTTAGGTGATGTAGGAATTGTGATGTGTGGCATCTATTCCTGATTGTCTCAGACAAAATCCTGCAAAAAGTAAACATGCAAATTCCCTATGCAGAGCACCACAAGATGCATCATGCTTCTGTATCTGAGGGAGTTAAGGGATGATGAGACTGAATATTGCAGTGATCCCTCAGTGACTCTGTCTCTCACAATGAAGACGGGAGTAAGGTGTGAAGCTTATTTTCAGGATGACCTAACACTGCCTTAGCAGCTGGGAGAATGTCTGACTGTGGCAGCACAGTTGGTGTTGCATGTAGCATGTTATCACTCTAACACAGGAGCAAAACTGAAGCTGCACTGGCTGACAGGTGGAAACCTCAAGTGTGAAAGAAGCATCTGAATCTCTACCTAGTAGTTGCCTTGGTATACCACAGAATGAAGTGAGAACTGGAATCCGTTCAGCCCCTGTGTTGCATTTGGTGCAGCACTAACCCTTCACAAGTTTCCGGCCAATAAAATCTTGTTTATGGCATGGTATATATTAAGGTTTTTCATGTATGTGTTATTTCAAGGATAATTATTGCTACATAACAGTGCATATTAAATAACAAATATATGTTATTACTGCTTAGAATAGCTGCTTAAGTACTCTGAATTGGAAGGACACTAAAAGGTCAAGATGTGAAATTACTTCCCCAGAGTCACACAGGCAGTGCAGCTGTATTTCTCGGTTTCAACCTTGTGCTGCGAAAGCAAGCTTGTTATTCTTTGTGTTCAGATATTTTTTAAACAGGTATGTTCTATCTAGTAGGGCTTTGATAGAAATGTGTATATATCTGCTATTCATATGTTAATCACATGATCAGTGTTCCAAGCTCATATGCACCAATTCTCCCAGTGTCGCTCTGCTCATTTGTGGGTTTCCTGCAGGGTTTCTTGGCCTGGCTACAAACTTATTGTTTTCCATAAGGCAAAACTCCTCTTCACTGATGTCTTTTTCCTAATAACAACAAATTTTATTGATCATATTCTCTAATTCAAGGCATATGATAAGCAACCACACATCTTCTAATATGTTCTGTACCAGTAGGGCTATTTTTGAAGTACTTTACTGAATTATTTCCTATCATTGTCTTCTATTTACCTTTGTTTTGGTTGCAGCCTGTTCATGACAAACAGGGTGAAAGATCACTACTAACAATTATCTTTTATTCAGTCCACTGGATTACTGCAATAAATGCTGACTGCTATCTCAGTCTCTTTCTTACCCTCTCTGCATTTGCGCTGTAGATTGTCTGCTAAAATGGGCCAAAGTTTCTGGGGTTTTTTTTTGTTTACTCTGAATATCCTGACTACAGTATTCGTTATTGAGTCAATCCTTTAGAATTTACAATGTGGAGTTGCAATATTGGTCTTAGAGTGAGATAAGGGCTGCAGTCAGACAAGTTTTCTACCTGACATTGCATATCTCCTGTACTCTTTCTGCATGACCTTTATTACAGGAAATGTTCACATGTGCCTTCCAGTATTTTAAACTGGAATCTCAAAAGGTTTTGTTTAGAAGCTCAGTTAAGATTTTGGTGCATAAATGAATGGAAGTGTGATTCCTTCTCCCCACATTGTTTTGAGCACCAACGTGTTACCTGTTTATCTCAGCTTTGACCTCTGTAGATAGAAGGTGAATGTATTAAGTCTAAAACTGGTAAGAAAGTACCTGTATTCCTTTGTGGAGTAAACTTAGTGTTACTTTGTTTTAGATCTTAATTTTGGTCTTTTGTTATGACCTACATGCTACACAAAGCCAACTTTCAGGTTTTCATCCAAGTCATGCCGTTTTCCCTTCCCACCTCAGCAACAAGAAGTGCTTTCCTTGACTCATGCTGTGGTCTGTACTTGTGCTTCCGAGAAGCATAATCTGACTGTGCTGGAATACTTCAGACTAAAAGATTGACCCGTGACTGAAAGTGGTTGAGAATCATGTATTTATTTATCATCTCATGCCGTTGTCACAGCTGGCTTAATTTCTTAGATGAAAGTTAACTTGAAGTAAATTTTCAGGGTTGTGCTGTCTGTGCCATAGCCTGTCTTGTACTCATAGAAAGAGCAGTCTTCATTCAAATCTATTGATTTTTCATGTCCCTGATTTTCAGTGTTACTGGCAGCTATGAAAAAACAGTGGAACAGGGTATGCCATGAAGAATACCCTGTGGCTGTTTTAGGCTTAGCTGATTCTCAGAGCAAGTCTCCTCTGATACATTGTTTCAGGTGTGAAATTCAGTGCATGTAATCTGAGAGTGTTCCTTTAAAACAGTTTTTATTACATCTGTACATTTTTTAGTGTGCAACCCTGAATGTTGCATGGCAGGCCTTTTTGCTTTTCAAGTGTCTTTTATAAATCGTGACACATTAATATACTGTCACATCAATAAATTAAGTTTAGGGACTAACCTAAATAAATGCCAAAATCATTAGCAGTTAATTAACCTTCTGTATTTTTCTCCAAATTGACTTTGGTTTAATTGACGGCATGGGTTCAGTTCACTTGCTCTGTGCTCATACAAACAAACAAAATGTTCATGACACAGAATTAATAATGTGGCGGGGGAAGTGGGAGAGTAAGGAAAAGAATGGAAAAGATGCATGACCACATCTCCATAAAAGAGTACCAGCAGCCAAATATTGACTATGTGGCTGGGGAAGCAGAGCTGGGAAATAGTGGGTGATATTTGGGACTTAACTGTGCTTTGCTTGCCCCTGGCACCCAGTAAGAATATCCTGTTGGACAGGGTGGAAAAAGGGTGGAAAAGTTTCAGCTTTACTAGGGTTTGTTTTGGAGTTATGGTTATATATATCTCTTTTTTTCTAACAACACCAACAAACTCTGAGTTTCCTAAACAGGCATGATAGCTTATAAAAAATATTTGATTTTAAGTCAGCAGGGGGCTCTCAAAGCTATGTTCATTCATGTATTTTTATTGAATTTAATAATAGATGATATTTTTTTTATTCTTGTCCCTTGCTTCCAAATCACAGATGGAGAGCATAGTTCATCTAAGCTTGCTAGAGAGCATGAAAATGACTTGGTGTTGCTTTTCCAGCATGATCTTAATTAAAGATGGCATTTGTTTGATGTGTATGGTGAAGTGCGAAATGACTTGCAGTTGCTGTGGAGTGTTTTGGGCCCTCATCAGGGAACCTGTGTTGGGTACTCGGCCTCTGTGCCGGTGTGCTCTGGGCAATGTGTTAGTTGCAGATCACAGCAGAGCTCTCCACCTGCATTGTCCCAAGGAGGATTCCGTGAGGCTCTGCACATGTGCAAGTGTTACTGATGTGAATGATTTTTGAGATCTGACCTGAATTTGACTTCATGGTGGTGGCAGTTTGTTAATGCTTTACTGCAAAGTGAACCTTTTGGAGCTGTGCACCTTTAAGCCAGTTCTGCTCCCTTGCATCATGGGGAAATGTCCCTACAATGGGGATCTGTAGGGAAACCACAAATCCCTGATTGTGACTTTTCTGTGTGGGATGCTCTTTATACTGATCATATTGATAACTTTTGCAAACAGAATCACAGAGTCATTTAATTTGGAAAAGACCTCCAAGGTCATTGAGTCTAACCTTCTACCAATGCTCCCTTAATCAATTAGACTATGGCAGGAAGTGTTGCTTCCAGTCGTTTCTTGAACAGCTTCAGATGGTGACCTCACCACCTGCCTGAGGAATCCATTCCCATGGTTGGCAACCCTTTCCATGAAGAAGCTGTTCCTGATGTCCCTCCTGAACTTCTGCTGGCACAACTTGAGAGTTATGTCCTCTCATCCTGTCACCTTTTACCTGGGAGAAGAGACTGACTGTCTCCTGGCTACAACTCGCTTTCAGGTAGCTGTAGAGAGTGATGAAGTCTCCCCTGAGCCTTCTTTTCTCCAGAAAGCTCTCCTCAGTTCCCTCAACTGCTCCTAATAAGACTTACACCCCTAGATCCTTCACCAGCTTTGTTGCCTTTCTCTGCACATCCTTCAGCAATTCAATGTCTTTCTTGTAATGAGAGGCCCAAAACTGAGCACAGGATTTGAGATGCAGCCTCACCAGTGCCAAGTACAGGGGAATAATCACTGCCCTGGTCCTGCTGGGCACACTATTGCTGGTGCAGGCCAGGATGCCATTGGCCTGCTTGCCACCTGGGCACACAGGCTGGCTCATGTTCAGCTGCTGTTGACCAACACCCCCCAGTCCCTCTCTGACAGGCAGCAAGCCCACTGTGTGCAGCAGCCTTTTAGCACTGCCTGGGGTTGTTATAGCCAAAGTGTAGGTCCTGGCACTTGCCTATGTTGAACCTCATATTATTGGTCTTGGCCTATCAATCCAGCCTGTCCAAATACCACTGCAGAGGCTTCCTACCCTCCAGCAGATTGACTTGGTGTCATCCATTACTTTATACTCGACCCCCTCATCTAGATCACTGATTAAGTTATTAAACAGGACTAGGCCTGACACAGATTCCTGCAGGACACCACTGGTGACTGGCCACCGACTGGATGCAACACAATTTGCCATGACTCTCTGGGCTGAGCCATCCAGACAGTTCTTAATCCAGCAAAGAGTGCACTAATCCAAGCCATGGTGTGCAAGTTTCCCCAGTAGAATGTCATGGGAAGCAGTATCAAAAGCTTCCCAGGTCACCTGGTCCTAAGAGGAGATCAGGCTCTCTTTCCTAAACTTGTGCTGGCTGGTTCTGATCTCCTGTTTGACCTGTAAGTGCCATGTGCTCACACTCAAGATAATCTGTTCCATAACCTCCTCCGGCACCAAGGTCAGCCTGACAGGACAGTAGTTTCCTGGATCCTTCTTCCAGCCCTTCTTGTGGATTGGTGTCACATTGGTGAGTTTTACCTGACTGAATATGGATGATTCAAAAATAATTGTCAGGAACACTGTTGAAAAAAACAGATCTTTCACTTGAGACCTTTGTTTTCCCTGTTTTGCTACCTCATACATAAATATTGCTATACTAATGTTCTTCAAATAGTTTAGCATAATCAATTACCTTGAATTTTACTACAGTTAATATCAAGATCCATATACCTAAAAGATTAATCAAACTATGTCTGAAAGAACATTTACTGTTGAAAAAGATACTGTATTCACAATAAATATCTATCTCTGCTTCCACAAGAAGCTAATATAAATATAGAAAGGTTTTTCTCTTGTTAGAAAGAATGCTGTAATTATTTTAACTTAGTAGTGTGTATGTATATACAATGTTAATATGCATAGAATCAATTTGTATGTACATGTATAAATAAAAAGTGCAGAACTTGGCTTGGTGTATTTTTTGTTTGTTTTTGTTGGTTTATTTAGCATACTCCCTAAAGATTCTAGTTGAGCCAAAAGACCCTCCCAAAGAAGGGGACATCAGAATTATAGTAGAAGGTTCCAGTAGAGAGGACAATAAAACATGCTGCTATATCTACATGAGCTACAAAAGAATAATTTCCTTTTTTTTTCACTTGGAAATTAATTTTTGACTGGTAAACTTGTCTGGATTATCCTGTTTATTTTGGAGTGGGTCTATAGTAAAGTTCTCATTGATCTAGTTCTTAATATATGTATTTTTTATTTTCTTCCTTGAGATGCTTATATTAATGACTTAAAAGCTGTTGTGGAAATTCTACATTTAAAACTCACGAGAAGTAACATGGTAAAGCTGTATGTTTAAATCCGTAGGAGATTGCTTGCTCAGTGACTATGCTAATAATAAATTATGTACATAAATATACACTCTCACCTTATTTTTCCTCGCTTTTTCCCTTATCCCCTTTTCTAAATTGAGCAGTCCTTGAGGGAATTGGCTTTGAGTGTACTGCGGGACTGCTGGGAAGTGGATTTGTGTGTTAATTTTTGATGGATTTTAAGCTTGCTGATAACTTTCCCTTATGTGATGAGATTTCCTTTTATTAGTTAATGCTGACTTTGCTGCATTTGGACTGCCTTCTCTGTCGCTCTTTATGAGTAACAAAGTTACAACCATCATAAAAGCAAAGAGCATGGAGGAAGAAGAGGTAGGATAAAGAATTTATTTTCATGTATTTGGGATTACCACATAACTCTCAAATGGTAGATGAAAGTAGGTTTTAATGGTTCCCCTTAAGTTAGGGGTGGATAAGAAAAACCCAAACAAAAAGAAAATTATTTACTTAGACTTCCTCTGTGCTGTATTACTGTCATTCTTATTTCAGGCTAATGATTAAGTGGTACCTTTTTATTTATTCATATCTGATGAGTAAGAGTAAGATTTAAATATTTATTTTCCTTCTGTGTTAACAGTAGTTTGACAAGCTTTCTTGTCTTCAAGGTAAGCTGATTATAGAGTAGAAAGGGAGGTTCAGGGACATCTCTGTGAAAACTAGGAGTACTGTAAGGTTCACACATGGGTAATTTGAGGCTTGCTATATATTTGTGTTGAATGGAGAATAGGTGGAAGGGATTAATTCCTTTCCTCCTTTATCCAGTCATATCTCAACACTTGATCCAAATAACTCCATAGGTTAGTTTATCAGAAGAAATTGAGAATTTTGGTTAAAGTTTGATTCTGGCTGTTTCCCAGCTATTACTGTTTAGTTTTGCATTCAAAAGATAAGGAGTGTATCCTTCAGTTTATTTTTCATTGCTCAGTTTTCAGTTGAAAAGCCAAAGGAGACTTTCTGTAAGAAAATTCTTAGCACATACAATTTTATTTCCCAACCACTTCCAATTTTGTAGTAACTTGCTTGTTTTTAAAGTATGTTACTTACCCAGCTCTCCTGAACTTGAGGTGCAGTATCATTATAATGCAGTTTAAAAACTAAAAAGAAATTGCTCAGTTTGTAGTATCTCAAATGTAACAAGAGAAATGCTTGTTCTGATGCAGTGATTTCTGGTGTTTCTTGACTTCTGGCATTTATGCAGCCAAGTTATGGCACCAAATTTAACACTTATGTGAGAAAAGCATTTGATTTGTGTTAATATTAAGTAAAAGGAGTATATGCTTGCTGAGTAGACTAGTGAATGCATGCAGAAGGCACAGCTGAAGTAACTGATCTCAACTGAACATAAATAAGATAGAACCTCACTGAAGAAAGATACTATGGATGATACTAAAGGCCACACACACTCAGATGTTCATATCTTGAAGGGCATAGCAACTTTTTGATAGAAATTTTGTATACCAATAAATAGAGTTGAGATGAACATTTTTTTAATGGATATTTTAAGATGATTTTGTGGGGGAAAAAATTATGTTTCTGTAGCCTCTTGTGCTTTACTTGTCCTTCTGAATTTTATTAACATGTCTTTTTGGGCTAAGCGGATATCTTGGAGATACATATTTATGGACTTTTCAGCTCTCTTTTCACTGTTGGTTTGAACATTCTGTCTTTGTTAAAATTGTTTGGACTTTGGTGAAATAATGGATGGCTTAAAAATGAGAGCTGAAGATGTGCAGTATGAACCAACAGTGCACATATTTGTGCCTCTCAGCAGTGGGATTTTAAATAGCTGCAGCTGTGTGGATTTGCATGCGCTGAAGCTGAAACTTCTCTGTTTTAGCAATAGGACAACTTGGAAACTTCACACAACAAACCTGTGGGAGAATTACATTTTGCACAGCACTGCTTGCTTTATTGTGGAGTTCCAGTCAGGTCAGGACAGGGGCCAAGCTATGGACCATCTCACAAGGACATTAATAGTCCCTTGGCCACCCACAAGGCACATTTCTGAGGTGGCAAATACAGTAACAAAGTCTAGTTTTGCTTTTAGGTATGCTTTGCTCTTTGATTGGGTAAAACTGTTCCTAAAACAGTCCATGCTACTAGACAAAAGGGGAGAAGAAAAATGGTTTTAAATGACAAAACTACTAAAAAGACTGATCTAATGTTACCATTAAATAGTAAATAAAAACCCAGGTGGAAATTTAATATTCTTTAATACGTCAAGCACCAGTGTACTGAGGATATGGAACATTTTAAGCAGTGATCCTTTCTTTCTCATTGCACCATTGCAGTCTCCTTTTTTTTCTTACATTTTGATTACATTTCCATACATTACCATAAACACTTCTCTAAAAGTCATGCCTTTTAAAACAGAAGCATTCAATTTGAAAATGCTTTTTGATTTTACTACTAAAAATGTTTTTGAAACAGATTTCCCTGAAACTTGTCAGAGGCATATTGCAAGCAATATGTGCCTGTTACATGTACAGATGACCATTTCTTAAGCCCAAGGAAAATTAGATTTTAACAGGCCATGCAGTTCTTTGATCTTTAAAAAAACCCAAAACAACAAAAAAGCGGTAAAAAATCAATTTTTAAATAAAATTGGTGCCTGTTTAGACTATAATCACTAACTTGATGTTATGCTTTATGGGAAGTAAAACCTTTTACTACCTTATTCTTCCCTGTCTGCAGTCTACAGGGTTTTCTTACTCCTTCTAAAGCTGCTTCACTGTGCAGGTGTATGTAAGCTGCTATTGTGTCTCCCCTGGTTCACCTTATATTTTCAGAGTTCAGGCTTGACTTCTGTCTCCTAAGATGGATAGAGCAGTCAGGTGTTCCATTCCCCACACCTGAGCACTGTCTGCAGGTCTCTGCTGTGCCTGCTTTGCCTGCATCCACCTCTGCTGTAGCTGCATACCTTCCTTGGGTCACAGACCAAGTACTACTGGTGAAAACTACTGCAGGAGTAGAGCAATAAGCCCATCACCTCTTGCCTCAGTAGTCACAGTCTGGGTACACTCCACAGCACAGCAGATAATTTTGGCACATTTTCTTCTGGTCACAGCTCAGGATCTTTGGTGAACTGGTAAACAAGGGGTCTTGCTTACACAGAGGAACAGAAGGAGATGATGAGTTCCTTTCCCAGAGGTTTTATTTTATTAGATATTGTACAGACATAAGTGAGTACTGCTGCATTAGGGATTGGCATTAGCAACCTACAGGTTGCTTCCAGTGGGTATTGTGTGTTTTGTAGATATTATGTTATCAATTTTTTCTCTGCTTTGTCTGTCTTGTCTTTATTAAGGTAGTGCCTGGAGAGGGTGGATGTGCCAGTCCCTGTAAGCACAAAAAGTCTTAGGCCATGCTCCTGTTCATATTGGATTGGTGGGGTGGGGGTGGAAAAGAGAGAAGACTAAAAGGTATAGTAAGGTACTTTGCTGGCCTGATGCCCTGCAGTCTGATTTGTTTTAGTGTCACTAACTACCACCATGGTGTGGTATCAGCACTGGTGGCAGTGTGAAATAGTACCTCAGTGCCTCATTGGAGGAGGAGTAACTCGTGTTTTCCCACTCCAAGTTCTTAGACTTCTCCCTGAAGAAAAACCGTGAGTGTGCTTCAGAGAGGGCAGCATAAAAGCTTTGCTGTAGAAGTGGTTTCTGTTTCTTAAAGTAACAAAACAAAAATACCCATATGTTCTGCATGCAGCTTTAAGGGCACTCCTTGATGAAGAGCCATTTTACTGGCTTCTTCCAGGCAATGGCTGGAAACCCCTTCTTGCTCAGTTTGTTCAGCAGTTCTGATGATCTGTACCTTCTGCCAGGCTGACAGTGCAGGTACTCAGCACATTCAGGGTTGGCCCCAGGGCCTGTTTCAGGTCTCTGCACAACCTTTGCTTACTGTAGTCTATATCCACTTTCTAAGTGTTCTTTTAAAACTTAAGTTAGCGACTCCTGTAGTAGATTTTGGTAGTGGTGATAAGTGCACTGAATTTTATATCTGTGACTTAAAGCCATTTGGGAAAGTCAAAACCTTGTACACTGTTCTTAGCAGCAACAGCTCTCTTTTCAAAGTAAATCATGGCACTGTAGTTGTAGGAATCTCTGGACTATGAGTTAGTATTTTTCTTGCCTTGTCATTATTTAAATACTTCCCTTGCTTGTTAGACTTGTAATAAAAGACTAGTTCTTAATTTAGCTGGCAGTTTCTTTGTGAAATGGCTCAATGCTGTAGCAGAAAATGGCTTTTTTGTGTCAGTGGCAACTGAAGGCTAATATTTCAGTCATGAAAGAGTAGAAGGGAGAGAGGCTACTTGACAGCAAACTGAATACCCTTCTGGAAGAAGCCTTCTCCTCTCACAGAGACATCAGCCTCTGCAATTTTTCTGCAGTGTGAAGAGAAACACATTACAGAATCCTAAAGGACTTGAAGAGGGTCAAAAATGGTGATCCCTAATATCAGCCTGTGACTGAAATGACACACAAGAGCTGAGATGTCTATCTCGTGTTCTGTGCTGGGTGTAACCCAGCTGACAGCGCTCCCTAGAAGATGAAGTATCCATAGCCTGGGATGGCTGGACACTAGAGTGACAGGAATTTATGCATTAATTCTTCCTTAAAAGGCCCACTGCAAGAACTTAAAAGCACAAATTGGTCAATTTGTAGCTGGTCTGGGAGGATTAAACAACTAGGTGCTGCATGGAGTTCGGTTTGTACTGAATAGCAGTAAACTCTTTTAATGTGTCAAGAGGACTGAGCACACAGTAAGTGGAAAACTAAATATAAAGAATGCTGCTATGCAAGCTGTTACTTTAATACTAAGAGTTTCCATGCTTTTTTAGGCAAGTGTATACTAGCAATCTACTGTTTGATCATGTTTGCTGCCAAAACACTTAGTACAAGAGGTACCCAGCTACCAGCTGTCAGGAATGTGGATGTTCTTCCTGCATACCACGAAGCGTCTTCGCTACTTTAGTTCTGGTCTGTGTCCCAATAATTTACTAATTGCTATACTTCTGCCTTGCAGTGACACCTACTGCCAAGGGCAGGCCTCACAGAAAGCTGCTTCTTGGCTCAAAGGTGTCATTTGCTGCTCCCCAGATGATTGCTAGTAGCTTCTCTAGAGTATATTCAGGTTCCCTATCTTCTTCCCGATTCCGGTGTTACTGCAAAAGAAAAAAAAAAAATGCCCCTGAGGGCACCAGTTTGAACCCACATGGTGTACATGTACTAGTCCAAAACTTAATGCCTATGTCTGCTTTTTGCACCAACTGTTTGATAATTTAATCTCTTTTTATGGAATCTCCCCTACACTGCAGGTGTGGTGGGATGTGTTGCTTCAGCATGTGAAAGTGTGTTGGTGGGCTTTAGAACCGGTACAGAATGCACTGTAAATTACACATAATTCTGCAACAGCAAATTAGAGTGTGTTTTTGGAAATGTACCCTTTGGAGTGAATTGAAGTAATTATGTGGCTAAAATCTGGATTTTGCTGAAGTACCAGCATTTGCTAACCACAGTCTTGATCCATTAGTGAGGGGCATGATTCCTGGCCTGTCTTTGATAGCCTCCCTAATTCATATCTGGAACTGTTTGCAGCTTCTTGCAGAAGGCAGATTTTAGCAGATAAGGTAAGTCCTCTCTCTTCCCCTTTTAAATCCCTGTTTGAGCTCATTTCTTCCATACCCTGACAAGAAATTGGAGGGTTAGAGCCAGCTGGAGGATGTTCAAGGTGACTAATCAGTGTGAAAGGTGAATAAAAACCAGTGATCCCACTTCTTAAACTGAGAAATAAATGTTAGGGTGAGGTTGAGTGCTTTGGAAAATCATGTCAGTAAAGTACAGATATGTTTGAATGTAAATGTAACTCTTAATTCCCCATTTCTTTCTTCCTCTAAGCTGCCATGGGACTCACTCTCTTGAGGTGCTGGTAGCCAAATGGAAAGACTGAATGGAGAGAGATCCTGGAAGGAGGCCACTTGAGTTTTGTTCAGAAAGACATAGGTCTGTCAATTGCTGTCTTTTGTTCTTTCTGCAGGCAGATTTCCCAATAGTTTGGTCAAAGATTGAGTAAGAATAATTGAACTGGACATGCTAAGTTCAGTATATGGGCTCACAGGTATGCTGCAAATCAAATGAGTTTGTGCAAAAAAAAATTAGCAGAATGTCTGCTGGCTAGGAATTGAAAATACATCAGGAGGGAAACTTTAGTGATATCCTCTCAGATGAGAGATTTTGTTAGTTTATAGTTTATATATTTTCCAGTGTCAAAATAGATAACTTATATCAATAATAGAGAAATAACATTGTTTTTTTTTAGCATGAAAGTAATCCCAGCAGAGATGCACACATTGTACCATGCTAATACAATTCTATTTTAATACAAAGTAGAAATTTAATATCATTCCTGAGGTGTTACTATTGCCTTATCAAAAATGAATTTCAGCAAGAGCAAAATGACTGATGTTCCAAACAATATTATTAAAATTTGCAAAATGTCTCTTATAGACAGCAATGGTAATTTAAAGGTTAACTCTAATTATTTGTTGTGGGTTGTTGGGGAGTTTTTAATTTATTTTTCTGTGTGGTTAATTTTAAATATTTTTTCTTATATAAGTATTTCTTTCTTAGTATTCTTATCTTTTAACAGACCATTGGTGTGGTAGTTCTTTTGTTTAGGTTTGATTTTGGGGTTTTTTTTCACAAATGCATATTGCATCATTTTACTGTTGAATGGGTGGTCATTCCTCTTTAGAAGAGAAGAGACTGGGAATGCCCTGGTGAATTCAGCTGTGTTAGGGAATAAATGTTTCTCTAAACATTGCTTGTTGTTTTCACTGTGTGTGAGGAAATGCACCCCTCATGCCTGGGAAGAAAAGAGATATCATTTGATTTCCTAGCTGTCCCCATTCATTACTCTCAAACCAGATAAATGCCTCCCTGGGGGCCAGTGATTGTCTCCTCCCCCTGCAAAGGCTTTCCCATTGGTTTGTGGTGACTGGGAGACCAGCATCTGGGATGACCCTTGTCTTCCTGCTGGAAGGAGGCAGCATCTTTGCACCAGGCATAGTGTTATGTGCAATTCCCTTCTCTCCAGTGGCATGGGAGCCATTCGAATGGAGAGAGTGATAGCAGTGCTGTGTCTGCAGCTCCCTGGGCATGCACACATATTCTCCAAGGCCTGTTTGCCTCTGCTCTGAACCTGCCCAGGGTATGATGTGGGTTTTGACAAACTGCTGGCATGGGAACAGCTTGGCTTGGTGCTCTTATCCTTGGTAGTGTGACAGGACAGTGTACGAGGTTATTGCATGTTGAAAGAACAGTGCACAAGGTTATTGCATGACCCTCACCCCTTTTATTCTTGCTTATATTTATTCTTGCAGGTATAAGAACCTGTCTTCTTTGCTCTGTTTTCAGATTTTTTTTCAGGCAGAAGCCAGGAGGTCCATGCTCTTCTGCTTACACTTCTTACTTTTCTCTCACAATTGCTAAATTTTAAGTAAAGTAAGCTAATTATGTGGCTCATAAAGCAGATACTGGAATAGGAGGCAGTGGGGTAAGGAGCAGCAGTGGGGGCAGAATGGAGAGGAGTGAGGACCAGCTCTATGCAGGAACCTCTTAAATTATGGCTTAAAGCAAATACTATTTCATGCCCCTCCAGGTAAGCCTCCTAAACTGTAGGAGTTAGGTGTTGGGTTTGCTACAGGAGAAATTAATCACATAAACGAAACCTTCTTCAGTTAGTCACAGCTATTGATTATGGTTTGCTAAAAGAGCATCAAATGTTTCTGAGACTGGAAAGCCATCTGTAAAATCAAATTTCTGAGACTTCTTTTCTCTGCCAGGGGACTATTGATAGGCTGTGACTTGATAGTACTCAATTTTTCCTGTGAACAAGATAAATGAAAGAAACAGAATCTCTAGTTCTCCCTTTTTTAACATTATTTTAGTTTATAAAGGTGGCAGTTTGGTCACCTTTAAATCTTTCAGAGAAATCATTGCATCTTTAAGCAAAAAACCCCTTCAAATTGCAAAATTCATTAGAAGCTATGGTGATTGTACCAAGCAGGTGGCAAGGCATTATGCAAATCTCTTTCTACACTGGCAAAACCATGCTTGGTGCCTTTATGGTCCCTGTGTAGCATCTTGTGAACCAAAGATTCAGAGGTTTCTTTCCAGGTCTGTATGAGAGTGAGTGTCATGTGTGAAATCAAGGCATTTGCTGTTCCTGTTCCTTGCAAGGGACAACAGTCCCCCAGTGCTGGATGTTCAACTCTGCACACAGGCATCTCTCATAGGGGCTTAGTCATGTATTATCACATAAGTTAGAGCAATTCTTTCATCAAACCTCTTATGAGAAAGGATCCTGCCTTAAACACATGGTACTGAAGTGGGCTGGCTCAACTTGAGCTGGAGCATCTTAGCTAATGCGTGACTAACAGAGATGTTTGGAAGTAAACTAGTAAAAAGCAGTGAGAAGGTAAATATTTTACATGAAAGTCCTTTCTTACACATACTGATATATGTTTGTTGTAGACTTGATTTGGTTTGGGTATTTTTTTGTTTGTTTTTGTTTGTTTTTGTTTGGTTTTTTTGTTTGGTTTTTTTTTTAGGGTGGTTGGATGTTTGTTTGTTTGATTGTTTGTTTGTGTTTTTAACTCTCTAATATTCAATATTTAAGGCTCAGGCCTGGGAATTCCCTTATATAAGCATGCTGTTACAGTCTCAGTCAAGAATGGATGAGCCCAGAAAACTGGGTATCTGGAGAAAACAGGAGTTCTCTTCTTTTAAAAAAGGCATCTAAGTGCCAGGTGAAAGACCAACTTCTGTATAATTCTTGTGCTTCAAAGCTCAGTACCGTAGGGGCAGGAAAGATGAATCCAGATTAAGCAAGTAAAAATAAAATTTTATTAGTAGTTTTACCAGCTCTTCAGTAGCAATACTGATTTAAACAACGCTGAGTGCAGGAACAGTACTTTAAATGAAAATATTGTGTACTAATCTGGAATATCCAGCACATCTGGCAGGTAAGGTAGCATGGGATTGGTACAGTAAATCAAATCACATTTGAACATCCTGTCTTCTAATACTTTCTGTTCCTGATAATGAAGTGTTCAGTATGGACAGAGCTTGTAAATTAAATAGGGTATTTATATTCTTTTTAGCCAACACTTGGCTAATTTAAATAAGGATATGTTAGATATACTTAGGGCATTTTTATAAGCCATATTTCTTGGGAAAAATTAACAGGGTGATAATTTGCAATTAAGTAGCAACATTGAAATGGAGCACTTTTTATAGTGGTGCTCACATCTGCTCTATGGTTCTTGGGGCTTTTTTTCACTGTGCCATTTTGGGAACAAAGAGCAGCAGATACAACATACAATGTATTGCCATTTGAACAAGGCTGTGTCTTGGGGTTTTGCTTGTTTGTTTCACAGGGAATCTGTTCTAAAAGCAGATTTTCAGAATAAGCTCAGGTGTGCTAAATCTAATGTTTTGTTATGCACAGATTTCAATACAAGGGGAAAATAGCCCCCCAAAAAAGACCAGTATTTCTGGTCAATAAAGATTAAGTAGTTTGGCTTATCTTCAGGGGATGGTAAAATGCTTCCGTATTAGCTTTAATTTAAAAGGGGATATAATACAGTTAGATAAGAGGTAATTTAAACAAAACAAAGAATTCGTACTGCAGACTTCATTATATGCTAAAGTCCCATCTGTCTTCAAAAGGAAAAGTATTGACCAAAATGAGAGGGAAAAATTCTTTGATTTTGTACTTTTAGGCCTGTTTGTCTTTGTAATACATTGAAATTGGAGGCCTGGAGCAGTAACTGTAGCATTTTGATAAAAAGTCATGTGCAATGTACTGATTATCTTTGTAACTGGAAACCGGACATGAACAAATCTGCTACTGAAATCAGGTTTTGAATAGTTTGAACACTGAACAGTTCCAAATTCGGGGTCTGGAATTCCCCCTGAGCCTCTAATTTCCATTCACTCAGGTCCTTCTCCCTTTCTGAAGCCTTAGGGAACTGCCGTAGGGCTGTTCCAGAGATGGAGGACAAGAGCTGTTTCTACTTAATGCAGAGATCTATAAGTTAATTACCTGTTTGCAGCCTTGCTATGAGGAGAGCTGTCACACAGAAGTTTATTCCCCTTGGGAATATACACTCAGTTTTGTTCAGTAAGCTCTAGATTGCCTCCTACAAATATTTTTACTTGGAAATTTAATGTTAAAAGTTCTTTTATAGCCTTAATAAAGAGAGGTTTTGAAATCGGTGCACTTGTTTCTTCATCACTTTTATGAGCTGGGACATTACTGCTATGAAATCGTCATTCATAACCAGACTTTCCATGTAGATGTTGATTTTTTTTTTTCCCATGGATGACAGCATTGATTTTGCATTTACGCTATGTAAGAGAATTCAAATGTGAAATCATATTTAGTACTCAGAAATGCAGCTTCCAGTCTGGTTTGAAGCTGATTCTGATGGTCCAAATGAACTTTGTGTCTTGTGATGATTTAACATATTATTTCATCAAGATAGCTAAAAACTTCCAAAAAATTATTGTTGGTGCTGATTATTTCTTTTGAAAACTCTAATTTACACCTTCTGTATTATTTTAAGAATGAAAATATCCTATTCTGTGCATCCTTTGGGGTTTTTCAACTATCTTATTAAATAGCAAAAAATGAAAGAAATGTTCTTAAGAAAATTATAGAGCTGATCTGTTATACCAGCATGCTAGCTGACCTTCCTTCCTGACTATTGGAAAACTTAGCTAAAAGAAAGTACCTAACAAGAATATGATTTCAATTTTAGATCTAATTTGTGTGGGAAGATGTTGGAGATCAAGATTATTCTTGATGCAAGTAGCTAAAACTCCTCTTTTCCTAAGAGGAGCAATACATTGTAATATTCATATTCATTTTCTTCCTTGGCGCTGTATTAAACTGCCAGTACTAGAGTAAAGGCAATGCAAATCCACTGCTTCCATGAAACCATTCTGGTTTAGATTAGTGCAAACGCCAGTGCATATGTACTTCCAAATATGAAACAAAATAGGTACTATGAGGTCTTCTTATAATCTTACATTTCCAGTTTCTTCAAATAAATTTCTACTGCAGCTTACCACTCCCCAAATCTCAGATTTAAGACAACAGAAAAGGTGTGGGGGTCAGTCAGAAACAAGAGTGAAACTGTTGTAAGTTAAATAATAACTGGGGGAGGGGGCTTTGGCCATTTCTCCGGATGGTGTTATAATTGTTTGCTTGAACATCTATTGAACAGTCATCTGTTAAAAGTAGAGGAAATTACTAATACACAGGAGTATGTATCATAAAATAGGTTATGTTACCAAGACATTAGAAAATAAAGTATAAAGATCAGTTCCACTTGCATTAAAAAAAATGTGTCCACTATTCCAATATTTCCTTGTCTGGTTTCCTGTTTGTTCCTTTTTCAAATACTTATTTCCAAACAACTGTTAGACCGAGATTATTCTCTTGAATATTTTGAATAAGTTTTCAATTAGGTGTCAAAACATGCTTGATTCATTCAGAAATTTATGCATGGTAATAGTCTAGTTGGCTTTTAACAAAATTTGAGTTTCTGACTTTTATGAGCCCTGAAATTTCTTGGCACACAAATATTTTTGTTAGACTATGATATAAAATGGTTGCGTAGAAATCTGTTTGAGCTCTAAGGAAAGATGTGTGTTATAGTAGCATAAGAATTAATATATTTTGTGCAATTTAAATAAGTTCTTGATTAATTTTTTTTATGAGTTGCCGGCTACTGCAAATCCAATTTAGGCAAACAAAATTTGAAATATAAATGCATTAGCTCAAAATATTTAATCATACACATGAATATGAACTTACCATGCTCATTGCTTTTCCCTTGCAGTTTGGCTTGAATTATTAATGTATTCTGTTGAGAGGAAGCAGAAGAGACAGTAGCAGTGTCTGTGCTGAGGACCACTGAGGTACTGGTTACCAGCAGCAGCAGGAAACTATGTTTTCTTTCCCGTTTTAGCACAGCTGACCAACTTTGTTCAAATATTGCCTCCCTGCCTGCTCCACATACTTCTCAGTCTGGAGTAGGGAGCAGTGATTTAATGAAGTCTGTTATTGCTGATGAAATGCCAGATTTAAAAACAAACAAGCAAACAAAACAAAAAAAAAAACCTAAGAAAACCCCTTTTTTTTTCTCTTTGCAGCAAATGCAGATGTATAATGATAGCAAAGGTGATTATTTTTTAGTCAGGTTTTTTTTCCATATAGGAATAGATCCAGCTTGTTACTAAACTTTTTCTGGTAACAGTGCTGACCAGCAATTAAAATTGCAAGCAGTTGAGGTATTCCATCATGTTTGTAGCTGTTTGTTTTCCTTCTGTCAGAAATCAATGCTGCAGCAATGGAAAATAGGAAATGAAGAAATAAAAAGTTGCATTCAAAGCTTGAAGTCAATGGTGGTTACTATTAAACAATACGATTTTAAAACTTCAGAAATAATATTAATGTTGAACCTCTCCATTTCACTTGATAGCCAGGTGCAGAAGAAGCTAGCTGCACAGTCTTGCAGTTTAATTCACCTTCAATTATATTTCAATGTAGATGTTTGCTGTAGGTGTAGGACCCTGGTAGACAGGCTATAGTAAAGTTTTGTTAGTGAGGGTCATTGTACTTGCAAAGCAATGAAAGCAGGTGTTCTTTGAAAGGCTGCCTGATGGGGTGTATTGTGAAGGATGAACAGCATTGTGTCTGTAGGGGTTTGATGCTTGAGATTCGTTGGTCCTTTATCAGAAATCGGGGTAGCAGAGGCAAGGTCTGCAAACCACCATCCAACCCAACCCTGGGGCCAATGTGTGGCACTATAGGAAAGGCTTGTGAATCTCTGGGAATTCCTGGTATCAGACCAGACTTCAATAAAATGCAAATAAATGGCTGTAGAGAGCTTGTATTCTTTCTCACCCTGGGAAATAGAGATTTAAGGCCCAGGTAGGACTTCTCCTACTTTTGTTTCAGCAGCTTGTTTGATTTGTGAGGATCTTAGATTTGACAAGTTATCAAGTTATTCTTTAAATACATTCAAAACATTCAATACATTCAAAAGTAGTGTATCAGGGAAAAAAAAGTCAGGCTAAATATTACGCACTTCAGTGCATTTTTACTTTTTTTTTTGTCTGTGCCCTAATCAGTGTTTTCTTACTGTTACCTAGTAATACTGGATATGTGCTCATGGCAAAAAGAAAAGCTGATTAAATATTATATTGTAGCTTTAGCTATCATATTTCAAATAGAGAGCAAAGAAATTGAGAAAATAAAAAGGATAAACTTCTTCCTGATTCTTCCCCCAGTGGCATCAAGCCACATGGCCTCATCATGAAAAGGTCACTTAGATTTTGATGGAAATTATGGCAGCAAGTAATTTATGTTTGAGCTCTCTCCTGGTTTTCTTTGTGGCACAGCACAGGACTGCTTTGCTTGTGGAGCGTGTTACAACAATGGGTGTAAAGCAGCTCAGCGAGTACCAGAGCTTTTGGTTTTGACAGAATGGGAGAATGACAGAAAAGAGAAGACAAAATCATATCTTAAGTAAGGCTTGAAGGAATATTAAATCTAACTTCTGACAAGAGATTACTACAAACCCAGCAGCCTTGAATATGAATCATTATAATGAGCTCTGCATCAAAGTGTTCCTGAAGACAGTCCAGAAACTCACTTTTAGTGAAATCGCAGTTGCTCCCTTGCCTGTATCTGTGACAGCACATTGCTGCTACTATGTTTACTGGTGCTCAAGTTTTTTTGCTTGAATTTGTGTTTTTTGGTACTTTGCAATTTGTTTGGTAAATGGTTGCTCTGTTCTATTTTTTTTTTTCCACTAGTGAGCATTAAGGTATAAGTTTTCCTAGAATTTTCTTTTAAAGTAAGATTTTGTTTTGGTGATTGTAACATTTTTGGCTAAAATTCAGTGGTGGTTTTTGTCTGTGGGAGAAATGGTTTCCTTTTCTATATGTTTAATTTCTGTGTGAATTTTTTAAAGAGAAGTGTTATTAGTGTGGCTTTAGCTCGATATTGAATCAATGCACTGAAAAAAGAATGGCGTTCCTAATTCATTCATACCTTGGTTTCTTCCTTGTCTTCTCATATTTAATTGTTTAGTGAGTCGTGCCTCTTCTTGGCTGAGATCTCTATGATGGTTACAGCTCAAAGCAGAATGATTAAAGCACAGCAGCTTTATAGGAAATATATAATTACCTTACTAATAGTACAACAATTTTACATCTGAGATCCAGTCTGGTCCCTATGAGAGCAGATGGCTAGCTCCAGTGTTGGTGATCCATTTGCCTCAGGACTACTAGGTATCTACATTCTTTGATATGGATAGTTTAGAAATCATGGTTTAGGTATAAGAGATCTATAGTGTGTGGATATTTCTTGGATGCACAAACAGGTTTAGAATTAGTCCTCTGAGTGTGACACCTCAGAGCTCACAAGCCCTCAAGTCTGCCATACTTGGAGAACTGTCACTAACGATGAGGCCTGGGCTGATACCCCAGTGCACCCCATCCCCACACTTCTCGAGGTGCAGCCCTTGCCTGCTGGCAAACACAAAGGGATTTGATGTCAGCATTCCACTGAACTCAGTGGGAATTTATGATAGTTACCTTTGCACAAGGTAATACAAAGGGGTGTAGACATCATTTTATCTGTACGCATATGAATTGATTGTATGAATATTGCCATCTTAAATCTATAGTTAGTAATTGTTATAATTGTAGGGAGCCATATCAAATTGCTCTTTAAATATTAATTACTCAGTGACTAAGGGCTGCTAAGCCCTTTTGCACCCCTATCTTTGCATCTGGATCCTTTGCACTCTTACCCCCTGTAGCATTCCCAGCTTCCATGTAAATAATTTCAAATTGCTTCTAATTTGATATTCCTTTGTATGATCATATTTGTAGCAAGTGGTAGAGTGAACTTTGTCATCAAATTATATAAAGTATTTTCACAAATTCTTACTAAACCCTGCTTTCACCAATGCCTTTGATGGTGTTTTTTTCTTAAGTAGCCAAACCACTCGTTTGCAATGTAAAGATAGACCTATTTTAAATACTTAAAAGGTCTTATAGCAAGACCAGTGTCCAACCACAAAGCAGAAAACTGTTATGGACTGGTAGTTAATTTGCTAAACAGAGTTACAGCTGACAAAAGCGGGATGTCTGCAGTGCCCTGTAATTGATATGGAATAGCAGTTGCAAACACTCCTGATAACACAGGTGGAAACACATGGATGGGAGGGAATAGTTTGAGATGCAATTAGATCCCCTTTCTAGCAGTCTGTAGCTGTACATAGCCATGGGTTTGTTAAATTTATTTTTGCAGTTTCTGCAGGACAAAGGAGAAAATGAGACAGCACATAAATAGAGATTATGCATTTTGTTGTTGGTAATTGCTATTTTTTAGTAATACTGGGATAAAAATGTGTTGGCCCTATGTATCAAGCCAACCAAGCAATTCTCTACCTATCTACCATTTATTTCACATATGTATTACTACCAGCACTCCAAGTCATTAATTAAGCAGAGTTCTCTTATGCGTAGATTTTGCTGGCAGGTTAATTATGGTTACCAGGCTACTGAATCAATAAATGGATGAGGGAAAGAGATTGCATGCCTAGAAGTTGTGTAAAATTAGAAAAGGCACAGAGGGGCTATACTAAAGCAGTTTAAGGACAGTCATCACAAATTTGAATTTAAGCAGAAAACATGGATTGATTTCAAGATCTGTTTGGAAAATAATATATTTTAAATGCTAATTGGAAGAAGTAATAGAATAGGAATAATAAGGTTATGCTTTTCTTTTCCAGGTATTGGTAATGTTTATAAATGTATTCCCTTTTTATGCACTTACCTTAGTCTGCAACAGTTGCAACTGTTCTGTGGAGTCTTTTGCCCCACCTGAATTTGCAGCACTATTGAATATGATCATATACTTGCTCCTTTTCAGCAAAAAGCATTAGAACTAGTTAGCTCACAGCCAGAACCTTCCTTTTTGTGTTTGATATGCTGCTCATATCCTGTCTGATAGGGACAGGAAGTTTTTTATATTTGCCAAAGGGGTAAATATAAAGTAAATAGTTTCCAATATTTTGTTGTGTTTGAATATTTTTTGTAAAAAATAACAATTAGCCCTAAAATTGGTGCCTCATATTCAGTCACTAAAGGGAAATATTTCACTGGTTACTAGCAGAAGATGCCCCATATTTAAAAGGAAGGGCATTGCTCAGAAGGGCTTTTGTTTCTTCATTCATGCTGCCTGTGAGAAACTCTTAAATGTGACGGCCTGATAATATGCTCTTTATGTAAATCTTCCTTGGCATAGGTGGAGCTGAGGGGTATTAACTCTTGCCATAATTTCAGGCACTGATGGACTGAACACATGCTGCTCCCAGTAACTTGGGAAGCAGTTATCGACAGTGTCATTGAGTTCCCCCTCCTGCACAATAAAACAGTTGATTTTTTGATTGTGTCTCAATGCCCTAGTTCACTGAATGACACTGAAGTTATACGAGAAAGGAATCTAACAGATAGAAAAGGTGGTAATTTGGCAGACAGAGCTATTTCTGAGGAGTGGATCTTATACAGAATATTCAGATTGGAAAGGTGGTAATTTGTGATAGTGCCAAGGAGTGCAGATTCACATGCTGAGCTGGTGCTGCAGTGCACTTGTGTCCTTGTCCTCTTAGCATCATCTCTTCTAATAACAGTATCGTGAAATGGCACCATAGGACTCTCCAGGTGAGCTGGTTGGCCAAAAGCACAGGCCTCCTGTGCTTCCAGTTTTGTTGTCTGAAAAAGCTACAGCTCCCAATTGCATATCACAACGATTTTGCTGGAGGTGCTGGTCCTCCTGACCCACTGGAGCTCAGTGAGCTACTTGGACAACCATTCCTCAGTACGTCTCAATTCACAGAGGTAGGATTAACTGCCTCTAGCCCTTAGATAATGTCTTTGGTGACTTAGTTTTTTCTGACATGTAAGCAAGAACATACTTCCATGTGCAGCCCACCTAGAAAATTTGAGGGATTTGCCATAATGTGATGGTACCCTTTGGGCAAGAAGAGATGGTAAGAGCAAGACTTCTGGTGTTCTGACTGAACACTTAAGTTACTCTTCACTTTATAAGCCCCACAATCCACTTTGGTCACCCTAGAAGATAACTTGCCTTTGACCCATTTGTGTCCCTTTAGCACTTCATCCATCTGTGTCACTTTCTAACCTTTTTTTTTTTTCTGTTTAAATTGAAAACATCTCAGAAGAAGGTGTTTCTGTTTTCAGGATGCCAAGCCAAGGGAAACAAAGCCCAAATCTTGTTCAGATCCTTCAGTTTCTGCCGAAATAATTAATGGGGTTTTGTGTGAGCTGTTGCAAAGTGCCTAGAGACTGTTAGATTTGCCTATACAGTTGCCATGGTGCACCTTGGCCAAATAGTTGTTTTGTAAAGCAATTTTGTCTCTAATATAAAAGGCACTGTATAAAATCAGTTCCTAATATTTTTCATAGAGAATTTTCCATCCAAACTGTTAACTTAGAATTGCTGTCTCCTTAAACACTTCCATTTAATAATGATACATATTCTTCCAGCTAACATATATTGTTACTTTTTGTCAAGCAAAATTTAGTTCATAGCTGTAGAAATATTATGATTTACTGGCCTCCAGCCAATCTGTTAATTACCTGCTAGTTCCTTAATGCAACTGGGGCTTTGTTTGATTTCAGTGTAAGTTATTAACTTGCTGGTAAAGGATCAGTACCTCATAAATTGTTTCTCTAAATAACTTTACAGTGCTACAGAAGTTTAATTTTATTTTTTTTTTCTTATGAATAAGAATAAATGTGCGGGGGACAGCTTTAAATTGCAGTTATATAAGGTAACTGGTTTAATGTGAGGTATCAAATAGTAGCACCATATCCATGTGAAAAACATCCAAGTGTCATAAATCTGTTTTTTTAGGCACCTTCCTGTCTTTGGGAGAATCTCAGTACTTTTACATGTACCAGACTGATTGAAGACTGATTGGTTTTGTACTGCTTTGTTTGGTT
The DNA here is from genome assembly GCF_963662255.1 of Cinclus cinclus. Classification (NCBI taxonomy): domain Eukaryota; kingdom Metazoa; phylum Chordata; class Aves; order Passeriformes; family Cinclidae; genus Cinclus; species Cinclus cinclus. The sequence goes on from NC_085046.1 coordinate 51,368,098, forward strand.
TGGTTTTTTTTGGTCATGTTGTTTTAAAATTGTAAGATTAGATAAAGAGATCTTGGGCCAGGCTTCACTTGTGGTAAGTCCATTGAGAGAATATGCAATAGTTAAGGAAGGCTCTGCCTGTGTTAAAATAATTGAGACTGAGAATAGATTTCAATCTCTTTTTTATGTATCTCACCTCATTTTTTTTTCCAGAAGTTATAAGCTACTTATTTTATTTTAATGTGGGCAAATAGATGGAAAACTCACTGTTCTCAGAAGAAAAAAGCTGTGACTGTCTGGGAGTGCCTGGGAAACATACTTTAGGTGGGTCGTATATGTACATATTAGATCCTAAGCCTTGCTTAGATGCCTTCTATTAGCTAAATAAGCCAGTGGACAGGATAGCTGACTTAAGGACAGGTATTACACACTCTTCTTGCAATGGGCTATTACTATGTTCTGTGTGAGCTGAACTCCCTGAGATGACAGATATATCCAGGTGAAAGGAATTATATAAATCCATTTTCAGCTGTAACCTCAAGTGAAAGGAGAAGGTAAAATCTTCCTCAAACACAACAGGCAAAAAGTGTTGTCCTTGTGATGTTGTATTCATCAGACTGGATGAGGCACTTGCCTGAAGTAGTGAATCTCCATGCTAAGTGGCTGGCAAGCTTCTAGAATAATCTAGAAATTACTTCACCTAATAAAATTTCCCAGGATTAAATCTGCTTGACCTTGGCATGTTAATATATGGGTTTGGGTGGAGGCTGTAAGGAATGGGTAAAGTGGTGTAAGGAGACAGAGCATGTGTGTACAAGAAGGCTGAGGGCAGTAGTGCTTGCCATAATGGGTACTGGAGAGAGCAGGAGCAGAAGCGCTGAGAGAAACAGTACAGAGGAGTACATTGCTTGTTCTCCTGCTCTGCTCGGGGCTTCAGTCTGAAGGAAAAAGCTGAGGTACCCAAGTTACCTGTGATTAACTGGTAGCTTTTGTGTTGTCCTGCTTCCTTCTTTCCCACTTCATCCACCCCCAAAAAAATCCTCATCCAAGGTCACATGCTACTGCACAGTAGATACTAATTTACAAACACTCCCTGTGGGAGTTGAGTCCCCACATAAGAAAGAATGACTTCAAGATGAGGGCAGCTATGGAGGTGAACTCTGTTGTCCCTATTTGTATAGGCTGCCTAAGTAGGGGAAGAGGTGGATTGCCCATCTAATGTACACCAAAAGGAAAGATACAGGTTTGTATCTTTGCTGAGGGGTGGTACTGACTGAAAAATAAAAGGAAAGGAAATGTACAGCAAAGGAAAGCGGCTTTAACTGAAAATTGGATTCTCAATGGCAAGAAGTGTCTGATCTGAGTGTTTGTACCTTTATTTACTTGTCTCTCCTCTTTTTCCCCCCTGGCCCTGTGACTTTCAGCCCTTTCAGGATACCCAATCATTTTCTTTCCCTGGAAGAGACACTCTGCTCCAATGTGGAAGCAACAGCTTCTTTTATCTCGTGTGCTATAGTTATCAAACTTGCTCATCTCAGAGCAAAACTGATAAAAACTGCTAAGACAAGATGGTCATTTTCAGTCTTTAATAGCTTATCAGGTTTTTAAAACCTCATCAAAGAGCTGTGTGTTGGTTAAATGATGATTAATAGGGAAGCTTATTAATAAAATATACCAGTTTATGTTTCATTTTGTAATAGTAGTGTTAGCCTTGTCTCATTTCTCTGGCTTAAGTCCTTAAATAAAAGGATCACAAGAGAACAGCATGTCTCTGCTTATTTAAATCAACTGGAATTAGTGACACATGCCCTTTGTGGTCCCCAAGTTAGGTGGAAGGGCTGAAAATTATTGTGGTTTTGTACCAGGATAATCTAAGATTTAAAGCTAAGACCTAAAATACCTACTTTATATCAGAAGGTTCAAACAGTCTGTGGAACAATATAGGAATTATAATAAAGTTACCATTTTTGTGTCATAGGAGGAGAAAAAAAAAGAGAGAAAGGGTATTGTCATGATTAAGTCTTGGTTATTTTTCTTTCCCAGTTGTTATGGAGGCTGCTGTAGAGCCACCATAGGGAATTTTCTGCCTGCACGAGAAGATGGTTGTGTTTACAGTGAAAGTTCCCACTTGTGACCAGGTGGAGGATCCATCCATAGATGGAGGGTGGGCCTTTTCAGGATTTTAATACTTACCTGTCTTGTAGTTTAAGATGGCTGGGCAGCAGGTTCAGAGTGATATAAATAAGCTATTTGCAAGTACACTGGCACAGTCAGATGATGATTGGCAATAGTCTGATAAAAACACTTCAAATTTCTAATTAGAGAAACAGGGAAAGCAGTCAAGTACAGAAAGCTAAAAGCCATACAATATCTCAAGCTTATTCCGTATGCCACTGTGAACAATTAAGTTTACACAGCACTGTCAACTGGTTGTGGTTTTTTATTTATAATGCACTGATGTTCTCTTTCTTCACTTGCAGCTTCCCTGAGAGCTTGTGCTGATGGAGGTGCCAATCGTCTCTACCACATGACAGAAGGGAGCCAGGAAAGGTATATGAGCAATACACTTGAAGTCATTGAAATAATCTTTTCTCAATGAAAGCAAAATGTGGAGGAGCAGGATCTTTTCAGTTACTTAAATAGCTGCTTGCTTTGTGCATGGTACTTTAATGATCTGTGGCAGGTAGTATAATACTTTCTCCACATTATCTTAAATTTTTATTCCCAGCTACAAACAGAGGTAGCCTGAAACAACATTTTCCCTGAAGCCCACTGGTCTATTTTCCTCTTGAAATCTCTTCTCTCAGTCTGTCTTATTTTGTGCATCTGTCAGAGTTAGGCCTCTCAAAAAATTTGCTGTGCCCCTAGCTAGGGTTGCCTAGAGGAACATCTGACTCCTGTCACCACAGGCTGAAATAAGGTGTTGCCTCTTCATTTTTCATGTGAGGTCTTAGAGGAAATCTGCTTACTTAGTGAAGTGAGATGGGTTATAAAATAAGAAGTCTTATTTTAAGATTATTTGTAAGTTAGCATCAGGGCATTATAAATGACCAAAGGCAAGTACAGAGACTATCTGTAAATGTGTACACTAGGTGAGGAAATATGACTGAAAGAATATATTCTTGTTTTCTGCAATGGCATTTGAAATTGTAAAACATCCCAGGTTTCTTCACCAGAAGTGTTGAGCTGGTGTTGTAGTACAGAATACTGCATTCAAGTAATTTCTTATCTCTCTAGTTGAACCATGGAACATTGTGCAAACTTAGCTTACTAAGGAGTCTTTTTGCTTGTCTTTAGGATTTTCAGGTTTTTTGTGCAAGAGTTCATAAATAAGTAGTTCATAAAAGCAAATTGATAAACTGACTCTTGGAGCAAAGGAATGAGAATGGCATCTGATAGAACTTACATGGTTATGAACAGTTTTATTCATACAGCAAAATCTGACACATAGTTTGCTTTTCATCTCATGGAAAGTGTATGATGGAAACATGAGGAAGCTCAGTTTCCTCCTCTTCTTCAGAATAAAGACAAGAGTTAGAGAGGAAAACTGTAGTGCAAAAGTAAAAATTAAAGTAAAAATTCCTTCCTTTGTCACCTGTGAGAAGTTTAGATAAAGTTCTACTACTGCTGAAACCTAGACTGGAGTCCGGGAAGCATTACTGTTGTAAACTATGTTTTATAATATTTAATTTCTGCTTTTCTAGCAGGAGAAATCAAGTATTTCTCCTTTCCATTGGTCACAGAGCAATGGAAAACTTAAGCAGGTATCTGTTTAAATTCAAGACTGAATTGTAGCAAACAATTCTCTTTGATAATGGTGATGCTCTCCAAAGAACAACATTTGAGAGCTTTTGCTTTACCTCCTCTGGTAACCCATTCATTTGTTCTGCACACCTTTATGTTGCTGTTAAATAAATATAATTCAGGGGAAAATGGATGATTATACTTTGACTTTATAGTTATTTCAGTCTTACATACGTGGCCCTTAGAGTATTCTTTTCATCTGTTTTTCTTCTTTTCAACTCAATTGCTTTGGGTAGGTATATTTTACCTTCAAACTAGTTCTTTTGAAACAAAAAAAGAAGATGTGCATGATTTGGATTTTTGTCTTTAAAGAAATCATTCTGCTGGAAAGAATATTCACTTCTCTGAAGTCTTTTTCTTTAAATTTCCTGTCCATTGTTATTAAAGAGCTGTATGCTCAGACTCTACTGATACACTAATCATTTTTTAATGCTGTCTTAACCTTTTAAAACTATACTTTATTCAAACCCTGATATCTAATTGTGTTGTATCAGAACCTAAAAAACAATACTCCTTTAATTTTAGAGAGATTGTAATATGCAAGAAATATAAATAAATAATTTGATTGATATTCTGAGCTTGCTTTTCAGTGACACTAAATTTTATGAAGAATCCTTTAGAATGGGAATTAGTGATAATATTTTGGAAAAAGAACAGCTTGCAGTATGCTGCTGTTGTACTGATATCTTGTTTTGTAGGTAAGTTCATATTACAGAATCAAAGAATGCGTAAAGCTGGAAGGGACCCCAGTGGGTTGAATGAGCCCTTCTTGTTGTCCTTGACAACCTTGGCCAGCTTTAATTCCAGATGGGTCTTGACCATCCTCATCTCATTTATACTTACTGCGACAACCTCTCTGTATTCATTCCAAGTGTCCTGACACTGCTTCTGTTTCCTGTGTATTTCCTGCTTACACTCAAGTAATGACAGGAGTTCCTTGATCATCCACAGGCTTCTTTCCCCTTGGTCTGATTTCTTTCTCATTTGGATGCAACATTCTTGGGACTGAAGGAAGTGATCCTTGAATATCAACCAGCTGTCTTGGACCTCTATTTCCTGCAGGCCTCATTCCCATGGGATTCTTCCAAGAAGCTTCCTGAAGAGGCTAAAATTAGCTCTTCTGGAGGTCATGAGTACAGTCTTACTGCCCTGCTTCCTCCTTCCCCATACTGATCTCCACAGTCTCATGGTCACTACAGCCAAAGCTGTGCCCATCATTCACATCTCCAAAAAGGCCTTCTCTGTTTATTAGTATGAGATCAAGCAGCACACCATTGTGAGGTCATCCACTTCTTGTGTCAGGAAGTCGTTATCAAGGCTATCCAGGAACCTTCTGGATGGTTTGTTCTTCATTGTGTTGTTTCTCCAGCACATGTCAGGGTAGTTAAAATCCCTCTCAAGAACCAGCACCTGTGACTTTGAGGCTGCTTCGAGCTGCCTGTAGAAGGCCTTGTCAACCTCCTCCTCCTGCCCAGGAAACCTGTAGCAAACACCCACAACAGCACCACCCTTACCAATCTGTCATTTTATCCAAACCCATTAGCCCACATCTCACTCGTCATCATCACCAAGACAGAGCTCAATACACTCCAAGTTGTTGCCTCACTCATAGAGAGCAAATCCACTACCACGCTTTCCCAATCTATCTCTCCTAAATAGCTTCTAGCCTTTCATGACAACATTCCAGCCACAGGAGCTATCCCACTACATCTCCATAATCACACTGGGATCTGTGAATGCCCACAGATCTCTACTTCCTCCTATTTGTTTCCCACACTGGGTGTGTTTGCATTCAGGCACTTTATAGAGGTATTTGATTGTGTCAATACCCCAGAAGGGGTGCAGAGGCATGATGCATAGTCTTTCTACTGGTTGTGTCTTTGGATGGTTGTGCTTAATTGAGGTATTCCCTCTTAAGCCTATTTTTGCTGCTACCATGGTTGCTGTAGATCTTCCTCAGTGCTGAACAATTCTTTAACTTGCTTTTCTTTATGTTGGCCTATGCTGGTAGATGAAAAGCAGCAAAAGGTGATTCAAGCACCTCCATTTCCTGTTTTCTCCACTGATATCTTGTCTTGCTTTTGTGCTAGACCCATCAAGCAAAGGAAGTTCACACCTTCCTCTCTGTAGCACTGCACAGGCTGACATAGCAGTGAGACTATGTCATGAGGTTAACATATGTAAGATGTTATCTGTCTTCCTCTGTGTTTGTGGTGTTATTTTTATGGTGTTTGGTTGGTTTTCCCATATTCTCAGAAAATCTGAGTTGCAATTATTTTTGTTTAAAAACAAACCAGTCCAAGAAAACCTTCATTTTTGTAAGTGCTAGCAAGGAGAAGCCATGCCAGGTTTTTTCAATGATACGTTAAAACGAATTGCCTCTAGAGCATGAGGGCTAAGAAGAGTGACCAAAAGGGTAGGATAATTTCCCTTAAAGAGGCTGGTTCTTGAGAGTTGTCAGTGCTGGGGACATGGGAAATGGAGGAGTGAACAAAGACTGAATGCTGGAGCTTTTCTCTCCCTGACTGTATAGTTCAGAAAGGTTATTTTCCTTAGACTATTAACACCAGTTCCTCCTTAAAAATAAGGATTGCTACTAAACCATTTTTGATTGCTAAACATTTGCTACTAATCGGAGTTAAAGGTGAGTCCCTGATCCTTATGAGTTTTTCCTCTGCCTTGTTCTCTCTGCCTTGCCTATCTAATTTTGAATTTTCTTGAATCATTGTGAAGCACTGCTTTCCACTTCAGCATTAGGCTGTTGTTTATCTGTATCACACTGTAGAACTTGTTTCTCAACACTTTCTGATTAAATCTCAAGACATTGATTAACCTGGGTGTCACTGGCTTTGGTGCATACAAAGGTGAAAATGCATTGTAAACTATCATTGCACTGGAACCTTTAAAACAAATCATTACTACTTGTGTCTCAGATTCTGTTTCCCAGAGAGATGTCAAACCATTGTGTACTCAGGTTTTGCAGTGTTAAGAGCATCAGGTTAAAGAGGGAAACATGAGCTCTACAAGAGGAATGATAAACCAGTTACGAAAAATACTGTGTTTCTGGAGTTGTAGTTAGTATTTTAGACTTACTGTGTGACACTAAGTTGGCTTGCCTACAGTCACAGAGAGCATCACTTTCACTACCCTTTCAGTTTCTCCCTGTGAAGTGTATAAAATAGAAGAGTAGCAGTAAAACTGGAAAATGGTAGTATTTTCTACATATTAAGCATAAATGAGGTGAACTCAGGTAATGCAAGAAAATGCAGCTGCTACTATACAATTCTTCTCTGAACTGGCCGTAAATGCAGGCAGCTTCAGGAAGCTCTACGGGAGTTTTTAAAAATTTGGAACAAATTTTGTAGACATTTCCAGTTGATGCAGCTGCTTAATTTAAAATGCACACCTCAATATATCTTTTTGCAATCAACTTATATCTTTGAAATCCCTGTCATGATGCAATTCCACTTCAGCTTTATCTTGCCGAACTTCATCCATCCCCAGGCAGAGCTCTGTACAGTACTCCAGCATCTCTCTTAAAGAAAGGGCAACTCTTCTTCCCGCCTTCATATCCTGTTCTTCCTGAAAAGCCTTCATCCCCTCATTTCAACACTCAGTCATATTTCTGTGATCCCAACAAGATTGTAGCTCTGCAACTGTACACAGATGTCAGTGTTTTTCTCCCAAGCAGTGTGCATTTTTCAGGGTTTTATTTTGATCAAAGTTTGAAAGCTAAACAAAAGTTTAACTTTTGAAGAGGAAAACTAAGCCGATGTAACTTGCATGAGGAAAGGTAGTTCATCATCATATATTTGCCTGCATGAAAAGTGGAAAGATGAAATCAGTGTCTGTGTATTTGGATAGTTTCATGTGTGCATTTAAGCAATTAGTAAATGTTAGTAGTGGCTTGGCTAGTTTAATTGGCTATTTATAGCTTACACTGAATTTGACTAATCTGAGAACCAGTGCCTCCATTGTCAAGACAATCAAAAGAGAAACATCTGCACAACAACTAGCAAAACCCATCTGTAAAATGAGATCGTCTGTCTTTTTTCCTGAATAACCTACTCATGGGAAGTGGGTCCCTAATAAGATTATTAGACTGAGAAATTGATACATATTTTGCTGTGTTCCATATTGGATTAGAAATAGGGTACTTATGGAGGTAATTAGCCATTTACATAACTTAATGTACAGCTGAGACTAATTCTTTGCTTGAACACTTCAGATTAAACTGAGTATTGTTTTTAAGACATCATATATTCAGGCAAAATTTAGGGCACTGATGCAGAAAACACTGAATGAGGTTATCCGATTATAGAGTTAGACATGAAGAGTATAATGATAATTTCTTGTCTTTAAATCTATTTGTTGTATGATTTGGGGAGGATGTGAGATAGTTATACTTGTGAAGTTTTTACTTTATTCATGTTGATACGAGAATATGTTTTAGTATTGTTTAAAAAAAATATAGTCTCTGAAACTGAGGTGTCAAAGCCAGAACCTTTGCTGCTAGTGGTGAAGAGTTCTTTGATTGGGGGATTACAGTCCAAAAGCCAAGCAAGTTGAAAGCTGAGGCAGTGCTTTAGTTGTCAAATGGCTTAAAGGAGATCTTTTACTTCAGACATCTTTGCCTGACCTAAAAACTATAGCAGTGTTTAAAGATCAAAATTAGAATCTAGCATTTATCCTTATAAATTCTGCAGGAGTGTTCAGAAAAAAGCCTTCCTATCCACAGTTTCCTCCATTAGGAAATACCTGATTTAGGATTAATTTTTAAATTTTTAGAAAACAGCCAGGCACCAACCAATTTAAAGAACCCAAAGAAATTAATCTCTCAGTGTTTGGGAAGATGAAACTATTTGAAGTTACATAATGTGTTTGCTTCAGATGAGAAGTTCTCAAGATACCTCATGATCATGTAATTTTTGCTTTTTTTCATTTACATCTTCAATTTAATTACTTTCACTCAATTGCATTTTCAAATATATTTATATTCTAGTAGTTGTGCACTGGTAAGTCAAGATTTGTTTCAGAAACAGTGAAGAGTTGAGGTAGCAAGGCATGAATATCATGAAATATGCGTAGTTACAGTCCTCAATTTAAAGCAAAATTAGCTTCCTGTATTAAAAGGGGTTTCCTGAAAGTATTAGGGCAGTAACATCACTAGGCATATCAAACTTATTTGGTGTCTGAATCAAATGCTTAAAGAAATTATGAGAGTTGTATATCATTGGTCTATATTTTTTTTTACTGCTAGGTTCATCTTCATATTAAACAGCTGTATAAGGAGTACGTATTCTTCTGGAGTAAAGGAGTTATTTCTATTCACTTAGTCATCATATGCTATAAAGGAAAAATCTGGGAGTTACACAACCATTAGTTCAGATTCACTTGAGCATTTTAGGAGGGGCAGAAGTATTCTTTTGCATATCACAAGGAGTGGAGATATATTTTGAGAGAGACACCAGCAACTGGGTTTCCTTGGAGGTGCTTCTAAGTGTGCTTACTACATAAACCATAACATAAAATGGGCTAATGTTTTGGTGGCTTTTTATCATTCTTTCAAACTGAAAATCAAATGGCAGATAATAATAAAACTTACGGTCTTAAAAATATTAGTAGTATCCAGGTGAAATTGAATTACTCTTCACATTGAATTTCTATTGCTTTTGCTAGGCAAGATGGTAATTGTAGAATCATTAGTAATATTTATAACTAGAAGTGATGGCTGCCAGTTGTTGTGGCCCCTTAAATTTAGATCATGCCCTTACAGAAGCTGTGAAATGGCTGGCTTTTAATCCCTGAGGTAGATGTGTGTATGTGGATGTATGAATCCTTGTTTCTTTTATGTCAGGAGACATTGGAAGCAAGTTACTGCCTTACCACAGGACCATGCTTTCTTTACAAGAGAAGAATAGAAGAGAAAAAGCAGTCCGTGCAGAAGCTCTGTGTATGATTCTCAAGAGGAAGATGTGGATGTATCAGGTTTTGTGCAGAGCAGGGGTGAGGGTATTGTCTACAGGTTAAAATGGAGAACTGGGAACCAAGGCTTTTATTTTGTTCCTTTATTAATTTGCTCAAATTAAGGCAGTGAGTTTCAAAATTTTCTCACATTCTCAGTCACCTTTAAAATGCAGGAAAATAGTTCCCAAGAATAAATAAAATGGTCTCTCTCACATGATCTCATCAGAGTTTCTGACATTTCCATGTTAAAAGATGAGCCTATCAAAGGGCCAGGTATCATACCTCATGAGATCATTATTTAATAATGAATAGTAGGTCCTAGGTGGAAGCAGACTTGATCTCCATGAGTGCTCCAGGGATCTTCAAACTTTGGCATAAATCCATTTCTTTTCTTTTCTTTTTTTTTTGTATACATCAGGATATTCAAAGATGGCATTAGGACCCTGTTTCAGTCACATCAACAATCACTAAGTGTTTATTGATGTGACTGAAACTCCTGATCTTGCTTAGGAGAAGATAAGAAGGACCAAGACAAAAGTCTGGGGAGAAGGAATGATGAGCAAATACAAAACAGAGGAGCAATTCGACTTTAGCAACAATGTCTCCTGGCTGCAAGTGAGGTGCTTTGCCCATAAAACTGCTCTGTCCTAGTAAGAACACCATAAACCAAGTTTAAATTGCTAACCAGGAAATCAAAGGGTCACGATTTGTCCAGAACAGTAGTTCTAGGGGGGGAAAAAAAGGCTAAGAAAAGGAGGGAAAGGAGAATAAAGGGACACTTTCAATTAATCCCAGGTCTTTCAATCAGAAGGTTTGTACTGCTTCATCTTATTCTTCAAACAGCTGTATCTCTGCCCCTAGTGTACTGTAAGTAGAGGAATGTCATTGCCATCTGGGTGATTTCTGGCTTTATGACATGGTAAAAATCATTTATGGCCACCCCAATGCTAGAGATTAGGACTTTGCAGTGATAAAATACCTGTGCATTGAGTCACATCTGGAACAAGCAGCTTCAAAAAGACTTCTGAGCTAGCTAAAGAGTACTCAGCACTTTATTGTGGTTTGGTCTGTTGTGCCTAGGAGTAATTCTTAGGATCCAGGAGATGCTGTCTTTATGTGTAGTGTTAGGCTGAAATGTATGCCTTTGTTTCCTTTGCATCTCTGACTATCAATAGAAATTAAGGATTAAGCCAGCAGTGCTTGTTTTTATGGAGCAATGCTTTCTATAGATGTTTGGGGTAGTCTGGGGACTGGGAGTTTTCTATTCTTGAAACAAAGCAAAACTAGAAACTTCTTACAAGCCTCAAATCAAACTGGGTCTTTGCTGCAATAGTGATTGTCATTTAAAGTTTAAAGTACAGATTTTATATTGAACATGGCAAGAATGATCTTAGATTTTAAAGAAGCTCTGTTAAGACCTGAGAAGAATGCCAAGAGCAGTATTCAATTAGGGAGCACAGAAATCCATGTGCTATCAATGCATGCATGTTGATAAAATGAATGCATGTTAATAAATTAGGTGGACTAACCTGCACTGTTACACTTCAGACATTTAGGGAGGAATTACTAGTGCTCTAACACCCATTCTCTTTTTTGTTTTTTGGTTTTCTTTTTTCCATATCATGGAAAAATTCTTGGGAAGAGCAGGTATAGTCCCTTGCAGCTGACTTCAAATCACAGTATATTGCTTAATGGGACTGAACACAAAAAAATACCCATAGATAAATTATTCAGATTAGTTTTTGCTGTCTCTAAAATGTTCTTTAAGTAAACTTATTAGTGATTGTTGGAGCATAAACATATTCTGGGTGTTTTTTTGCTTGGTTTTCTTTCCTGTTCTCTTTTTTTCAGTAGACTCTGCTCTCTTTTTATAACTGTGTGAAAGCCAGAAGTTCTGATTTTTAACAATTTGCATTCAAATGGACACTTCTTTTTCAGAACAGATTACTGTATTCTTTAAAACTGTTTAAATTTGGTGTTAGTGAAGCCAGAAGCTTGCAAATGGGGGGGTGGGAGGGGGGACTTTATGGATTGTAGAATATGATGAGAAGTATAACTTGAGAATATAAATCCATTCATCTTTAAACTACTTTTCCTAGTTGTTCTGGTAAGATTTGTTTTTATATCCAAATGTATTCCAAGAGTGGTTTCATTTTACAAATGGACTCTTTTCATCTTTTCATTTGAAAATGCTTTGTGCCACAGTTGTTTTCACAGAAAATGCTGTCAAGGAATTGTGTTCTAAAACTACGATCAAGGCTACTTGTTATAGTTGATAACTGAGAATATTTTAAAAAATTATGTTTTAGAGTCAACAGATTAATACCCTGTGCCTCTTCTGACAATGATAAACTACAGAGCAAAAACTGCAGAACCAGTTGCAAAGCCATCCACATGAGGTGTTGAGCATCAATTATTTGCTGGTTGATTGAAAATTGGACTAGATAAGGTTGCCAGTCAGCCTGGCAAATTCCATAATTTAAGACAGGAAGGTTAATCCTTGTTAAAAAAAAATGGAGCTCTGGGTTGTCTGAGAATCAGTTTTGTTCTGCTACCAGGAATAACTTTCTGAAGCATGTGGATGATGTGTACAATGGTACTTCCAAAGCTGCTTTTGGATATACTTATATTCAGAGAAACTCAAATCTCCTTCAACATATAGTTCATACAAAAATCACACTCACAGGTATGCACACTCCTCTCCATCTACCATACTACTGGCCTCATCTATGTAACAGCCTGGGCTCCATTTTTGCAAAATAGTGGGGGAAAAAAATCTCGTAATGCTTTAATTACACTAAATTAAAAGGAGATCAATTGTTGTCTCTTGCATACAGACTTAAAAAAAGTTTTAGTCAGTATACCTGAAAATGTAGTGAATGTCCATTATAGAGAAATGTAAAGAATTCTGATTTTTTGAGCAAGGGAAGAAAGATCTGTTTTTCATAACAGATAAAATGAAAATACATCAGCATTAATGTTAAAAGATAGTCAAAAGACTGTTGGAAATTGTATAAGCTGTACAGAAGTATCTTGCCCACTGATCCCAAGTAAATGAACAGAATAATGTCTGTCATACAGCAGGTAGATTAGATCCAAGGTTACAGTGTCTTAAAATAAATGGAAATGCATCAAGGTCCATTGGGGTTGTGTTTTGATGCTTTTCCACCTGTGTGGGACATTCCACATGAGCAAGTCTAGAGGCTATTTGCGAACTTGTTTTGCTGTCTGTGCAGAGCCGTGGACCAGTATCAGCACATCCTTCAGCTCTGACTTATTAACTGAGCTATGAAATAGGGAGTTTCTACTGAAATATACACTAAGGCACTGAGATGGTTTCTGATACCAGCATGAGCATCTTCTATGTGCTGTGGGCAGTGCCTTTACTTGTGAATATTTTCCATTTTTCTTATCTTTTTGTAAGCCCTTTGTGTACATATGAGTACCTCAGGAAGAGATTAGCACTGCAAGGATATGACTAGAAGAGTGAACTTCAGAGAGATGAGAGAAGAGAGCAGTAGATAAAGGGCTGGATGACAACTCTAGCATGCACCAAAATACCTGTATGTTGCGAGCATACAGTCTGAACATGGAAACATTCAGAATAAAAATACATTTGCCCTGTACTAGTTCTTTTTGGCTCAAATAGAGGCATGTGTATGTACTGTACAAAGAAGTTACAGAAGTGGGCTAAGGAAGAGATGCATTCACCTTTTATTGGTTTTGGAGCAATGTCCTTGTTTGTCCCTCTGAGTACCAAGGAATATTAAACTGACTACAAAATAAAAATGGTCAGACAAATAATACTTGAGAAAGAATACAGCTGAATGCAGCCAAATGTTTCATTCTAGAGAGTGAAGAAACAAACCAAGACTGACCATTGACTATCTCGGTGGGCACAAGATCCTGTAAAGATTGTGTTGTAGCTTTTTTCAGGATTTTGAAATTAACCTGGTGAATGAGGGGAACTGTGATTCCATGCAAGCTTGCCAGTTTTCTATTTTAGTGTTACTTAGGTATTTTTCTTTATTGGCAGGACACAGATTTTATGGAGTCTGCGATTGTTGAATAGGGACCCAAGAACGCCTTTTGTACAAATTCAGGATGTCCTATTGACTTAATTGCTAAGATATTAAGCACTAAATGCCTGAGCAATTGCACTCTGTCCATGCATTGCCCTGAGTTCTTGCATTACAATTGATGTTTAACATAATGCATCCTTTTCCATGGTGATTGCAAGGAGGGAAATCACCACAGCTGGATCTAATGTTTTCAGCAACCTGGTATTGTTCCAACAGCCTGTGAAATGGATGGAACAAGAGCAAGACTCCTACTGTTGCTTTGTCAGTAACCACGTCTCCCAGAGACTGGGATATAATCCATTTTTACCCCTTATGCTTTAAAAAAAAAAAAACAAAAAAACTTTTTGCTATGTAAATATTTTTTGAGCATCTATTGCTGATTCCAGCATTGGCAGTAGTTGGAAATTATTGCTGCTTAATGTATGTGAAGCAACTTTGAGGTTGCATACGCAGTGATCAAAATATTGAGATTATTTAGAGTCAGAGCAGTAACATCCAGGATTAAATTAATCCTGTAGAAATACATTATTCTTGATCTAAGAATAATTCTTGGTCTATTCTTGGTCTAACTCTTGAGGGATATCTCACCTACACAGAGTGCTTAACTCTTAAACTGCCTGGCTTTTCCTGGTGGTTAAGAATTCCAATTGGAATAAGTTTCTTTCTATTGAAAATAAGCTAACTGGGGAGTTGAAGATACTCACATCATGTGACTAATAGGGATGTGTAGATAGGATGTTTTGTACCACAGAGTACACATGTGCATGCAGTTTGGTCTTCATTTTCTCCAGTGTTTTGATCTCTGTGTAAAAGTTATCTGGCAAATAAAAAAAATAATAGAAGTAATAAAAAAACATATAACTCTTCCCCTTTATTTATTCATTATAAGTGTTTTGCATAAATTAGAGTGACTATCTAAGTGAAAGGACATATAGGGATTTGCAGCTTGAGACTAGATTAACCCATTGGCATGGAGAGATCTAGAAGGATGCCAGTGAAGAAGATTGATAAGGATCAGCACGTTAGAAAAGGTACATTTTTAGAGTGCTTGATGTATGAAACTATGACAGAGGGAGTAGCAATGGCAGTGGATAAAAAGCTGTGCCTTTGGACTTCCCCTTTTTCTTCAGCATAAAATAGAGACTAACATGTGGGTGTAGCTCGAAATATTTTGTATGAGACCGGTAGGATTTTTAGGTCAGCTTTTGTCCTTTTGGGGTTTAAGCTTTTGAGTGGGTAGTGGTGATTGATTGATTGATTGACTGATGTGTTTCTTCTTCAGTTGGTGTGTGTTACAAGTCCAGTGACATGGTTCAGTGGTAGGCATCCAGCTGTGGGCCAGAGCAGTGCTTGTGGTCGTCATCCCCTCTGCACAGAAGTGAAGCCAGTCTACAAGGGCTTGGAATCATAGAATCTTTATGCACCAATGCAACAGAACACTGAATATCTCTGTTTCTTTGTCAGCAGGGGTTTTGCGCTGGTGTTAGGAGGACCTAAACAGGTTAGGGACAGACATAATCTAAAAAGGGCAAAAACTGGAAGGGAGGGAGAAAAACAGGGCACAAGTAAAAAGATGGGAAGGGAATGAAAATGGTTTTGATACTAAAGCTGAAAAGGAGAAAAGTCTGTGGAATAAACCTAGCTAATAACTCAGTGGAGCAACTGTTATTCTGTAACAAGAAAGGAAGAAAGAAAGGAAGGCTTTGTTATTTTCTTCTGCAAGTTCCAGCAGTATCTGTTGGAGGATTGATGTTTTCTAATTTTATAAGCTGAAACAGGGGTGTTAAATATTGGCGACAGATCAGATTGGAATCGTGCACATGAAGGTATTTGGAGTAGTGAGAGAAAGACAGGCTACCCTGAAAAGACACCTGAAAAGAGTCACTAAAGTATTCAGTGTCTTTTTTTTTAATCTTTTTTTCCTAAAACATCATCTCTGAGGTTAGACAACAAATGTTTGTAATTAATGAAGTGACAGATGTGGATGTCAATATCTCTTCTTTCTGATGCATTCAATTGTAGTACTGTGCATAAGGTGATTTTGGGATGGTTTTGTTCAAGAGGGAATTATTTGAGGAGCATGCATGGATTGATGTGATTTTTAGCTCTCAGAAGGAATTCTCAGGATGATGAAGAATCCATTTTGAAGAGTTACCATTCCTAGCAAGGGGGTTACTGGACCAGCAACTTCTCTCCAAACACCAGTCTTCTCTGATTGGCACCAAGGGGCCAACATTATTCCATCGTTTGAAGCTTTGCAGCAAAGCAATGAAAGCAATTGCAAGAGCTGTGGTTCTGCCTCTCATCTTGTGAAAAGGTTACTGCTCTCCGATTTCCATTCAGAGTCACAGTGTTTCAGCTTGAACAGGGCTTTCTGACAAAGACAGGAGCTGGAACTGTACTACGCTTGTCATTTGGCTTAGCGGGATACTTCCGCTTCTGCTGGCTTAAACAAATAGGAATTAAATGGACAAATCCCTTCTCATTTCATTACTCCCTCTTCTCTGCCCCACAGTGAAAGTAATTGGGAAGAGCATTCACGATCATGTTTACTGTAATGACCCTCTTCTCTGGGGATACTCTTGTGGCATCTTTTAATGTTAATTTAGTATTGATTTATGATTCTAATTTCTATGCTCTAGCTCTTATTCATTAAGTGACCACATACAGGGTTCTTGTATTTTGTGTGTTCTCTGTAAGAACCTGTGCACTTCATTAAATCTCAACATTAAAGGAAGTGTTTCCAGGCAGAGCAATATTCCAACAGCACCTTGCAAATGTGCAGGAGTATCCCAAGGTCACAGACTCATTTCAGAGGTTAATTAAGTCTGAAAGAAAGGTATTCTGTTGTAATTAAATAGTAATGAATGAGAGGCCAGGAATATTTGGTGGATAATGGAGTACCATGAGGCAAAGCCAAAATCATCTGCAAATTTATTGTTTTATTTCGTATTCTATTGTAAAATACCCTTGGGTGTCAGTGTAATTTTTATTCTCCAACTTGCCTATGACAGAATGGGGATTAAGTCAGTGCTGTCATGTATGTGATCATAATACACCTCATAAGGGGTTTCAAGAACTCTAATAGCATTCCCAGTATGCTGAAGAGGGCTTTCATCAGGAGTATCATGCCTTCCCCATTCTGCAGGATCACAATTTTAATCAGAGGGGAAAGTGCTTCCTTTGCCATGTTCACACTGGAAAAGCTGTGGCAAGTTTTGACTTCCTTCAGTAGTGCCAGCAGAAGTACAGTCATGTTCATGACCTTGTTTAAGAGTTCATCAGAATTTCCCTTTTAGTTCTCATGCTTCTGGGATTTAATATTTCAGCCTGTTCAAGTGCATTAGGCTGGATCATGGCACAGGACTATACACAAGTTGTCAGTCCAAGTGTAGATTTTTCTTTATTGTTTTCCCCAACCTTCTTTGAAAATTAGCCAATTCCAACATACATACACTTTGACTTGTTCCACTCTGTTATCTCTGAAGAGTTAATTATTTTAATCTCTAAACATATTCTAGGAATCTTGAGACCAAAAGCATGAGTTACCAGTAGGTTGTAGCTTTAATTCCTTACTTCTGTATTTAGAAAGTAATTTTAGTTATTTTATTTTCTCATCTTAAAGCTGCATTTGCAAACTGGTTTTCCCATATTATAGAAGAAAGAAATGGGAAAAACTGCTCCTGCGTACTCCTCATTGGAGCTCTTCCATGCACCAACATCAACGAGGAGTACAACTGTAAAGAAATGGCCCTTTGATTCTACAGCTTGACCTCTGGAAAAGCTGCATTGGCTCGTGAATGCTGCAGCCTCCCCTTCTTGGGCCTTGGACCTGGCTGTGACCCAATGGCTTGGAATGAAAATATTCTCCACCTCCCTCTCTATTATGGACATAGGTAAGGGAGGTGGTGTTTTATAGAATTAGGGAGCCACATAGCCAGAAGCACTTCTGATGGGATCTCCAAAAACTGCTGTTGTGTGGACTGCATCTGAGGTCCATTACTACCTAGAGAAAGTGGGTGTGCTGCACTTTCTAGAGTACATGGAGCAGAATTTGAAGGTGGGAATGGTCCAAAACTTAGTGCCTTTTTGTCAGCATGTAAGTCCAAATTCCAATTTATTACCAGCTGGCTGGGTGGTGTGGCTGGCTGGTGCGGGTTTGTTTTGGGTCAGAACTTAACAGGTATTTAACAGGATTTAAGCAATGGCTTTGTTTAAAATGAGGTAGAGTTCTCTGTTAATCTTCAGGAGGACTTTCCATTTCTCTTCAAGAACAGCTGCAAAAGTAACCTTAGTGCAGTTTTTCTGCCAGTCCAGTAAAATATGTATCTCTTGCCTCATTGTCAGGCAGATAGGCCTAATCCTTCTAATATAACACATCTTTCAAAAACTTACCAACCTGAGTCCTGCTGGTATTAAAATGTTTGGAAAGAATTATCTAATTGTGAATTTTAGACTGGAGGAATGGGCCACACTGTCATTCCGTTGAATGACAGCTTCTGTTGAATGACATTGCTAATGATGGTTATACTCCACGTCACCTGCGGTAGTCTTCAGGCTACTCCCAGGGCATCTCAATATACACTAATTCAAAGTGGTTTATTCACAGGTCATTTGTGTCCAGTTTTTGCCAAAGCATTTCCAATGCTGCATCCATTCAGGGTTGTCCTCTCCCTTCTTGTAGTGCATGTGGTGCAAACAGCAGCAGGGATATTAGACCTCTGAATGTCTTCCCTAAGGAATAACTACTATCTCTGTATATAAAGGGATTAGCTTTTAATAACAGCTCATCCTTGCACTTGTATTATTTATAGGCAGATCTTTGTCCTTAAGATCTATTTCTCATCCTATAAGAAAAGTTAATTAATGCATTGGAATTTAATAAAAGATTAAGTGAAAGTTATTATGACAATAATAGAACTTAGTAGAATAGCAGTTAAGGGTTATATAATTTTTAATCATAATAAATTGTGAAGTTCATATGGCCGTATTGTTACATTTCTTTATAATAAGCAGGACACCAACAGCATCAGAGTTGACATTAAATTTTTTTCAGCCACTCTTCTTGGTAGAAAATTATTTGTGCAGAGGACAAGACAGGGATGTGTTTTTTTAATGTGTCTTGCTTATCAAGAATGAGGTATTTTCTGTCTGAGAGTGCTTTTAGGCCACATAGACAAAAGGAGAGAAGAGAAGAGGATTGAGCAGGGGAGCGATTGAGAACATATGTACGTTTGTAATGTTTCTAATATCTCAATCCAGTGCACGGGGTTTATTTCTGTGATTGCCACTTACAAATAAGCACAAATCTATACGTTGACCTGCCTGCATCTCCTATCTGTCAGGTAGGTAGTTATCTCAATGTTTTCATTTGTGTTCTTAAGTGGCAGTAAACTAAATGCTGCAGATACAAATGGGAGGACTGGCTCAGGTTCTCTTCAAACCTTCCCTTCACAGTATGATTTCCTTGCTTTTGATAAAACATTAATAAGGACAGCCAGCTTAAGTAACAGGCAGTAGGAGCTTGATAGGTAGATCCCAGCCACAGCCTGGGTATTAAAAGCTTAATAGCAGTAGTAGCACAAACCTACTTTCTGTGCTGAAAATTCGCTGTAGCACTGTATTCTAACTAATGAGCTGGAGGGAGATGGACAGGCACACACATTTGTTTCTTGAACACAGTTAAGACTCTCATATGTGAAGCTGGCAATGTTCTGGAAACAAGCACTGCCATTATAGCTACTGCCAGTCTCTGAGCTGTTCTAAAGCTGGCTCAGATTTATATACACTTCAGTCAACCAAGTTCTCAATGTAGCCTTGGAGACCCTTCACAGTGCCTTTAGATTTCTCTTGGTCATGCTTGCAGGTCAGTTGTGGAAGGTTTTTTGTGTTTTGGGGGTTTTTTTGTGTATGGTTTGTGTTTAGTTGATGGTTGTTATTTTTTTTTCTTTCTTAGCAAAGATTATGTGGAAAATTGCTCTGTTTTGAATGTATTAAAATATAACAAAATAATTGTACATCCTCTTTTGTTCTACCAATTCTGAATGTAATGATGAATTTGCTTCTGGGCTTGAGTTTTGCATTGGACTCCTTGTGTGTTCTGGTTCACCAGCTGTGTTGCATACAGCTGTGCTGGTTTCTGATGGAGCTGATACAGAGCTTCTCTCTCCCTGGAGAGGAGAGATGCTGGTTATGTGTGCCAGGGAGGCTGTACGTGTGCAGGTTTGAAGGACTGGGACCTAGTGAGGATTTTAGCACATGCATGCAGATTTCTGGTGCTTGTTAGTGATAGCTGTAGTTAAGGCCTCACAGTGATAGAAATAGAATGTGATCTGAAGGAAGGATTACTTGCAGGATTACTTGACCTCTTGCAGAATTTTGCTGCTTTGATGTATTTATCATGCCTTGAATTGTTCAAAACCAGTCTGAGTGGGACTTTGAGCAACCTGATGTAGTAGAAGGTGTCCCTTCCCATGGCAGTGAGGTTGGAACTAGGTGATTGTTAAGGTTCTATCCAGTGCATCATCCTATGATTCTGTGAATTGCTGTTAGCTCTTCCTCCTGAAGTAGGACTGCCAAGTCTGTAGCAAACATAAAAACCAGCACAGACTCCTGTGATTATGAATGCCATTTTATGTTGAGCTGAGGATCAGTACTTCCTTGGTAAAATGAGTTTAATAAGCAGAAGGTGAAATTTTGGTAGGTCAAATGAATACCATGTGTCCACAGGAGCCACCCCACAGGTATGAGAGTTCTGAAAGGCTATGGCTTGCTTCATCATTTTATTATTTATCACCTGTGGGAAAAATTGTGAAAAAATTAATATAAACCAAATTCTCTGCTTTTGTGCATTACCTTAGCTTGATTAGCTACTGATTAATTATTCCACATGAAGATGGGAAAATATTGTATCTTCTGATTATCTCTGTGACAGCTGGTAGTTATGAGTGGTGAAGGAAGCTCTGAGAAGCAAGAAGGACTTCAGGTTTTGACATGGTACTTTGGACAGTGAAAAATTTAGAGTTTTTTTCCCTTAAGGAGTATTTCCCACCCTTACATTGGATACCGCAGCTGTGCAATTACACTGTCTTCTTTTCAGATTAGCCATCCAGGGAGCTGCAGGGATCTTCCCTGTGGTGGGGGTGGTAATAGCTAACTTCTAAAACACACTTTTTTTCAGGAGACATTGGAAGCTGTGTTGACTTCCAGGAGGAGGAACCTGACTGCAGCTAAACTAAAGGACAATTTTAACAGCTAGAATAGCATTTCCTTGTACTTGGGAGTATTTGGGAAAGCAGATAGCCTGTATAGTGGACAGGGTGATACTGCAGCAGGTTTCCTTACATTACTGTATTTCATTACAGGTAGGTTTGTTCACTAATGAGCAGTGAAAATAAAGTTTAGGTCTGGCAAGTTACTGTCAACTAGACATTCTTTTGCATCTATTAAGATGCAGAGCATAGGTATGAGCTTACCTGTTTGGTATAGAAGTTTAAATATTTTACAGAAGAAAATGTCAAGAGAACTGATTTTTCCCTAGATGACCATATTTTGTCAGTCCCTCATTTTTTATCCCTTATAAAAAGTTTAACAAATAAAACCCTGGTAGAAAAGGTATTTCAATTGAATACATCAGGCTGTGATCGGAAGGCAGATTTATTGATACATGAGAGTAACAGCTTTGTTTTGTTTCATAATTTCATCCATATGTCAAGTAACTATAAAAGGTGTTTTTATTCTTTAATTAGAGCTTCATCAGAGGCATTTTAACTGCAGCTGTGTTCATGAAAACAGCAGTTTGAAACACTTTTAATCTTGTGAAAGAGTGAGCTGCTTGTGTGTATTCATAACTGTAAACCTGCTGACTTTGCTAACTAAAATACGGCGCTGGTACCTTGACTCTGTAGAAGTGGTGATACAGTCAGAAGAGCAAAACAAGGATTAAAGTGAGTAGGATCTCTGCCAGCTGCAAAAGCTTTACCCACGTGTCATGTTCCAGCCCACTGAAGACAGAAACACTGGTATACTAAAGAGTTTTCCACCAGTTCCTTCAGAGCTCTAAGCCTACCTTTCATCTTTTTGATTAGTACAAACCTTAAAAGAATTTCTGTTAAACTTTGCAATACATTGTTGTCTAAATCACACGTTCCAGAAAATTATATAGCGTCATCCATTGTACAGCTAAATTGTATAGAAATGGGAGAATGTTCCCTTGATTTTATCTGATTGAAGGGAAGGTGCTTTTTGGTAGAGGTTACTCAGTATCAAATAGAGCCCAGCTCTCATTTTGTATGTGCATTTGTCTTCTGCTGTCTCTCTAA
The DNA here is from genome assembly GCF_963662255.1 of Cinclus cinclus. Classification (NCBI taxonomy): domain Eukaryota; kingdom Metazoa; phylum Chordata; class Aves; order Passeriformes; family Cinclidae; genus Cinclus; species Cinclus cinclus. The sequence goes on from NC_085046.1 coordinate 51,390,251, forward strand.
TTAATGCTGCTGTGCTGTGCCAGGCAAGAGGTGCCGGTACCTTTTGAAATGCTAATACTGTGCTAGAATACCCTGGTTCTCTGTGTGTTTTGGGGAAGCTGCAGCAGAGGTTAGCAGCAAAAGGTTTAATAAGACCTTCTGCCTCCCAGTGACTTACCCAGTTTAAGCCATACAGAGACAACAGACTTCAAGCAGCTGTCTGCTGTTCTGTGTCTTTTCTCCATTCCTTGCCACATGGGCTCACACCCCCTAAAAGCATTAAGTGATACATTTTGTTCCTCTGCTTGCTCCAGGTGTTTTCAGGATCCTCAGTGCATTGTTTCTATGCAAAGTATTATATATTACCTTATCAGTGTAAGGGCTATTAATATGTTTAAGGTACTCAAGCATGCCTTCACCAAAAGTAAAAATGGTTTGCTCAGTGGCTGCCCCACAGGCAGTCAGAGCCTAGGATAAGAAGCATATTCAGTAACTCTACAGAATCAACTTTGCCTTTCAATAATTGTGGTATAATCAGATGTTTTGGCTTTCTCCTGAAGACTTATCTTCTGTGTGGTTGTTCTTTAAATAATTTTTTTTTTGTATCACAATTCACTTTTCCTGGCTTGTCATCCTACTTAAAGCTAAGTATAGAGATGTCTCTTTTGTGGCCACAAAACAGAATATCCATCTGTAAAATGATACGTACATGAAAATCAGAAAAGAAAATGCAGGCCCAAACAGAAGAAGTATAATCTAGACTTTTGAAAACCTGCAGATTTTCTCGTCTTCTTGGAACAAGTTGTTCAGTAAGGGGATAAATCTCTTCTCATTGCGCTCATGACTCATTGTGTAGAAAGGGCTCTAGAGGATTTCTGCTGCAAGCTACTTACTTCAATTTCTAACCCTGAAGATGCAAAAGGCTTCTTCAAGCTCAATCTTCTCTGCAAGAATGTTTTCCCCTGGTTTTGTAAGTATGTAAACAGATGATAAACTTGGGGCAGGTACTTAAGGTGCTCCAGTGGGAGTAAATAAAGTAATGGAAGCAAGGAAATCCCAGTGAACATCTTTCTTATGTAACTTCTAACTGCTTGACTGTGCTTGATTTTTAAGTGTTCCTAGTGGTGCAAAAGTTTACAGAAAGGACGCCTAGAGTTTAAATACTGGTCATTCAAACTGGCTTTTGATATTGTTCAGTTTTCAAGCCACACTGTAGACATTGTTAGTAGCTGTCTCATTAGGTGCAAAATTATAATATGTGTGTTTCTAGCATTTCTGGGAAAGAAGAGGAATTGTTTATCTTGTCTTGGAAAAATGTGTTGCCTTGTAGCAGCAGCATCTAGTGTGGGTGTCACTCCATGAAGCCCTGAGCCTGCTGTGGCTTCCAGTGCCATCTTTTTCAGACTGGTTTCTGAATCTGTTTGTGTAGTTTGTGACTGCTGTAAGTTGACTGCATTTTAGATCACATCCTTCTGATTCTTCACATGCAGTATAAAATGTTAATAAATAATTGACATTTCTTTAATGAAATGGCTGATTTTTCTCATTTTGAGCAAATTCTGCCATCTGTTGCTTTGACATAAAGAAGGAAAACTGCTTTGGGGGTCTTGTCAGCCTCTATCTTCTCAGTGAGTCAGATACCCTCACCTGCAGTGAGGGTGAGTGCAGAGTGAGTGAGAGTAAGCTGCAGTGCTTATCATTGCCCCCATTTCTTCTGACTTTGAGTCTAGAAGACTGGAATCTGGCAAGTATTTATGTTTTGCTGGCATTCAAAATCATGTCCTTGTGGATGACTCCTGCTGAGGGACTGGAGTGTCTTCTGCCACTGTGTTAATGTGCTGCCATGAACCATGCTGCCCTATGCAAGGATGAAAACTCACAGATTAGCTCCATTTTTAAAATTCCTTTTGCCAGGGATCCAAAAGCAAGGCATGGTGCTTGAGCCTGTGCAATGCTGAATTGTGCTGAATAGCTTCAGCTTTAATTTGCTCTAAGATCATGTATTGCTGTCAGCTATCCTTTTATTTTAAGAAATACTTCAGTCTGTGAGTAATAACAACAAAACCACAGGTATTCAGCAGCAGTCCTTGGGAGTTGCTTGTTCTGAGCATACTGAGTTTTTCATTAAGTACGTATATTTACCTGAACACAGGAGGATGTTCAGCACCGTGGCAAACAAGTGAGTAGTTCTTAAATCTCAGAGCATGACTTAATTTCATATAGTATCAATTGCAACTAGAGAAAAGTTTCAAATATTGACTATTAAAAAAGAAAAATGCAAATAGTTGTAGCTATCATTAACACTCTTCTTTGTCACACAAAGTTTTGAGGCAGGATATAAGCTTCTTCAGATTTGTAATCATAATAGGAGAAGGTTGTCTCTCCCCTGTGGAAGATGTCCCCTGATGTGTGCTTTGCATAGCAGTTTCAACTGAAGGTAATATATTCTTCAATTTATTTTGGATACTTCATTATTTTCAAGGTGACACTGTATACCAAACAAGCATAAATTAATGCATTGTTGCCTTCATATCTTTATTTTTTCTTTATATTGTAGGGTTTCCAAATGAAATAATAATTATATGCCCTTTAACACTAAGTTCTTTAAAAAGTAAGGAAAAAGGAGGCTGTTTTTCAAGGTTGCCTCATGTTCCAAGTAGTTTTAACCACATAACTACCTGACTAATATGAAGATATGCTAACAGTCTGTGCAAAGAATTTAGGTTATCTGTGTATAGCTTGATGTATGCATGTATTTGCTTTCTTTGTTAAATTGGTTTACATTGCTGGCCTTTTTTGGTTTTGTTTGGTTGTTTTTTTTGTGGTTTTTTGTTTGGTTTTTTTTAAGTTGTATTAAATCATATCTGGATTTACTGTAGTGTGTGAAATGCTGTTTGGGAATTGTTTTGTGTAAGCAATTGCATAATGAACATTAGGGTTTTGTTAAGGCCTTGAAGAAGGCGTGGGAAATAGTTGGGGGTTTTTGTTGATGTTTTTTCACACCAAATTCATACAAAACTAGCACATCATTGTCAGTGCCACCCTACTACAAACATTATATAGTGATAAGGGAGGTTTTGGGAATTAAAACAGCAGTAATGGGCAACACAGAGTCAGAAAAAATAACTGTCTTCTAGACTTACTGTCTTCAAGACTTACTGTCTTCAAGAGAGTCTTGATTAGGAAGTAGAGGATGGAGAAGCTAAGGACTGGGCTTTACCTGGTTTTTAAAGGTCTCGTGATAATAGTAAGTTATGGAATCATTTGTGGCACCTGTTCAAGATCAATCAAACCAAAATTCTTTTCTATGGCCAGTTTGAATTCATTAATTGTATTGGTATTTTAGTGTTGGGCTTCTGAGCTGCAGGCATGACCCTTTCTTGTGGTAACCTTGCAGGTAATGCATGAAGGTATTTATAGATTGAATAGACATTAACTCTGAATATATCTCACTATCTGACATTTCTCCTTTACCCAGAAGCTCATCTCTGTGCAGCTACTTGGAGCATCTGAATATGCTGCTCTGAGACAATATATAAAAGGTGCCTGCTTGTGCTGTGCATATCTCTGAGAGTTAAAAAGGCACTTTGATCTTCACAGCAGATAACAGTATACTTTTGACAGATGGAAGCACACTTAACACCCTTCTAATGAAAACAGCCCTCACTTACTCTTTCTGTCAAGACGTCAGGAGGGCAAGCTGAAAGTGCACCTTAACAGTTAGCAAACACAGAGTTTAGAGTATTATTTTTTTTTTGTTAGGGTTTTATTGTTATACTGAGATTTTAGTGCTTATCCTGAAATAGTGCTAGAGAGTTTTATCTTCTGTATTCCCAAATACTACATGCTTACGAAAGTCAGAGCTGACTTTGCTTCATGTTCAGTTTGCAGCATTTTATCGTCACTGATTTTTTTTTTTCTACAGGGATGTAGCTTGTGTGTGCCTATTACTTCAGGGTAAAAGACACCCATTTTGAAATTTATTTTTAATAGTGAAGAAAAAACATAGGGAACCCACTCCGTGCCCTCAGATGATACAGCTGATATATAGGGGGACACATGGTTTATCTGCATGGGACTATGTTTTGTAGCTGAAGGAATCAAAGGTTATGCAGATACTGCCTTTAGATGCTCATGTCTCTGATGTTAACATTTATTTAAAAAAGGTTAATTGCACACAATTATGTGCCAAAGGAGCTACGTCACAAAAAAAGTCAATAGTACTAGGAAACTGCAACTTTGAATTAATGATAGAGCTGAGCAGTTATGCCCAAGCATTTTATTTAAGAAGGCAGCATGGGTTTTTTAGTATAAACTGCTACAGTGTGATAGTTTTGTGTGGGTTTTTGTGTTTTTTTTTTATTTTCTTTTTCATAACTGTGTGAAAACGCATATTTAACATTTCACACTGAATTCTTAAAGTGAGTGAATAAAGAAGCAAGTATTCTGATGTTTTAAATTTAACACACTGTTCATCAGTGTTGAATATTTAAAAATAATGGTGCTGTGTCTATTAGATGCATTACTTCAAGGCAAAAGGCACAATTTTGCTTGTTTAGGATAAGAACCTAAGAGTTTAAATAGCTCCTATTTATTTTGTAATCTGTCAGTGATAAGACTCAATTGCTGCTTTCTGGTACTGGTGACTAAAAATTTATTGTGATATCTGGAAACTATCTTCAAACTTGCTGGAATCTCTTTTTTCCCCTCCCTGCTTTCCAGCCCAGCATCCTGGGAGTTCATAAAATTGTTCAGTCAACATTCAGCCTTTATCCAATTTGTATAAATCATCTAGCTGGGATCCATCTCCAAACTGCTGAAAAATAGTGTTGTTTTTTCTTCGTAATCTAGCTAAACCTTTAAAGGTTTCATGTGGAAACTATGGGGTTTTTATTTTTTAAAAAAGTTGCTTGTTACATACATAAAAGATAAGCACTCTGGTATGGAAGTGCCTTTGGGTCCTTATCTGAAAGTAATTGTGGCCCTCTTGGCTACATACTCATTTTAGATGGATGCAGTATGGTTCTAAAATAGATGAGGAAAAAAAAAAAGGCAAGTCCAAACAACAATAAAAAGCACACACCTAAATCCAAACAAAAGAAACCCTTCAACACCCAGAAAAACCAAAAGAGATTGAAGAGAGTAAGAAAAACTCTACTTGGTCCAAGCCTCTGAAGATTTTTTTGTTGCCCAGTGCCTGGTGTTATGCTTCTTGACAGCTCTGGAAAAGACTTGGTAGACTAGGCTGATCTCACATGAATTTTATACTTTCAGTCCCATTAGGATTAGGGATTTGGCCCACTCCTGATTAATGTCAATATAAAGCAGCAGAGAGTCAAGTCAGCTGAGCTGGTCATGACCTTATATGCAAAGTGATAATAGCTAATGAGACTGATAAAATGTGGTTGTGAAATGCAGTAGACTGCATCATCTGGACTGTTTAGAAATTAAAATTTTAAATTGCACTAGGAATTAAAGACAAATGGGCAAAAAGTTAAACTCCTTCACTAAAGCATGTGTGTCAGATATGTCACAGAAAGATGTCAACTTCAATACAGTTATGCATCAGAATGAGAATTATTCATCAATTTGAGTTCAGAGGACAGGAAAACATGGGTTAGACTAATATAATACCTGGTTTTAATCTGTACTTTAAGTAAGGGCAGCTGCTTTAACTTTTATGGAGAGGCCTTCCTTGTTACTTTTCTCCTGGCATAATTTCTCCCATTCAAATAGAAATAAGCTTGATGTTGATTCTCCCGAGCCTGTTTTCCTGCATCAGAGTCTGTATTCAGGAGTAACTACAAAACTATATGAAAGCAAGCAAGTGAAACCCAGTTATTATAAAATATTCTTGTCTTACGTATTATTATTATCATTCTTGTATGAAGGGTTTTTCCCATATACCTCTGTCTCAACTATTTCCTCTATTTCTATACTAGTGCTAATCTCTGAGCTTAGTCGCTCAAGAAGAATTCTTCACAAAATGAACTTTGTTCACTTGTGTGAATTAGAAAGAGCCTTGACTCAGATCTGCTCACCTGGATCAGGCAATTTGTTCCACAGAACTCAAAAAGGACTGTGTCAAATGCAACCTTTGCCTTTGATTCTATACTGAATGTTGCCTTACTTTTGTTGGTTTGCATAGTCAATGAGCTACAAAAAGCATCCATCCTCCCTCTGATGATAAAGCAGACATATTTTTCATGTCTGTGAGGCAGACAGTGGAGTTGAGATTTACTTTTTTTTTTTTTTTAACCAGGCATAACTTTCTGGACTTTCCTTGTTTCTGGTGTTTCTAAAAGGGAAAGAGAAAAGAAGAAGGAATTCTCTTCGTGGTCATTAATGGGAGGCCTAGATATCTCGAAATATTGAAGTCTCCAGCCACAATTCCTTATTCCCTTTAGTCACTTCTAGTTTTGTAGTTGCTCCAAGTGAGTGACTTAGAGAGGGTATATTGAAAATGGATATAGAGCATCATAGCAAAGGAGACGTGTTCAGGAAGCCCAGACAGGAGCCTCAGCAGAGCCCACAGGAGGTACAACTGAAATGCCTGTTCCTTCTGCTTGGAAAAATTCAGACTAAATTTTTGATTGGAAATTGTTTCACTTTGGATGAGAACAAAAGCTGTGAATGAGTACTTGATTCTGAGAAGAAACACTGTTTTGTCTAATTCTTCTCCCACTTATGTCTCTTGAGGCATTCAGGAGAAATAGTTGATTATTTAAAAGCACTACGATTTGTAGCTGCTGTAGAGAAAAAAAAAAAAAGACACTTTTGGATTTGTATACGGCATTTCAGTAAGATAAACAGCTTTTTCATCACTGTGGATGTCTGTGTCATACCAAGCTGGCTTTCCATGACAACTAGCTGCTGTTTTTCCTACCCAATCTTCTGGAACACCTCCAGGGCTTCCATTCAGGGCCACCACTGAAATGCCTGGAATGAATTTATTTTTAACGGCTCTGTTTCAATTAAGAGGAAATAATTATAAAATAACAAATGAAAGAGAATACCTGCAGGTTTTAGGCTTGCTGTATTCAGTAAATATTTCATTAGGATACTCATGGAAAGGTAAAAAACCAGCTATTTAAATTTTCACTTTTGAAAATGTGGTATTTTTTGTACATTGGAAAGGTCAGTCTTTACAATGAAGGAGCAAACCTAATTTTCTGTTTAGTTTTGAACCATAATGATGGAGGCATATGAAACTGAGCACTGAAGCATTTGCATTTCTCCTACTTGATTCCTGTGTCCTCCGTAAAACCCAGGGCAGCAGGGACTGCTCTTGTGACTGCAGTGAGTATTGGACCATCACTTCTGGTGGGATTATTTTTAGAACATCTCGTTTTATAACAATCTTAGTAATAGTGGAGAGCAGGGAATTTGAAATGCCGAAGTTGCACATGACCTAACTCACAGCAATTGTACTTACCAACTTCTACTGGAGAAGCTTTCAGTTTTCAAAGAAAATGGTGTCCAGTAACCACACATCTCTTTTGAAATCTTTGCATGGACACAGAACATGAGATTTTTTATAAGTTTTACTGATATGAGGAGTTTCTAGATCCTGCAGCATCCCTCTGAAATTATGGAAAAAATATGTCCCACTATATTGTCCTCAGTTCCTTGTAACACAGTTTAAACTAGAAACTAATTTATTGATGAGCTTTCATCCTCCTTGTAAAGTGTGGTAGCCGTGGAGTTAACTAAACTCACAGCTTTACTTTCAAAACTCAGAGCAGCCTTATCTGTTGAAACAGTAGAAACACTCTCTCACCTGTCTGCTGCTTCTTAAAACTCAAGAAATTGTTCAAGATGGAAAGTTGTGTTGAGTGTTTTAGGGGGCATTTGTGGGCTTTTTCAAAATACTTTGTTACAGTGTTCTTGCTATAGCACAGGGAAAGTTTCATTAGGAATTTGACACAAATTTATATAATAAATATTTTTAAGTGTCCTGCAATTTAAAATCTACATGTGGCAAGTTAAGATAAATATCACAAAATTATTTCCATGTGCTTTGCAGCAATATTACTGTACGGATGATAGTTAGGAGTTGAAATTAAGTTCATGTGAGTTAAAACTCACTGAGTATTTGGCTTCCGTATTTTGGAAGTCTTTTTAATAATCAAGAAGAGTAGAACTGAGATGACATCACTAACAACTAAAATACAAGTCCTTGAAACATTTATGGCATACCAGCTGTCCAAGAAGCATCATCATTATCATCTTCTGACAAATTATATCCTCTGAAGCTTGATGCACAGCACTCAGATATGCTATTTCAAACACTTTGCTGACTGAAAGATGCATCTGAAAGATACTTGAAAGCTGTCTTTCTAGGACCAGCTATGCAAGTCTTTCCAACCCAGTGAGATATATAAGCATTTAAGCAATGTGCAGATCCCTCAGCAAAGGGACAATAGATTTACCAGTTTTACATTTAATTTGTTACTTTATGTTGTATCACCTCACATCAGTTTGTTTTAACATGTTTTAAGGAAGTCATATTCTTTTAGAAGATTAATGCTTGTACTCCTTAGTACTCTTAAGAAAATATATTGAGATGGATTAATTTTTCATTTCACTGTTCATTGCTTTCCTTTCAGCTTCTTGCCTGATTACATCAGTGGTGATTTTGATTCTATTCAGCCTGAAGTCAAGGAGTACTACAAGGTCAAGGTAAATTAAATCCCTTGGAGTATTTGTGTGATTGATCATTGTAAGATCCAAGCCAATAGTGTTCCCATTGGTCATGAAGTGATTCTGTCTCCATTGCTTCTTTTGAAGCTTCACTTGTAAACACCTGAGAGACTCAGAAGTTGTGCTTTGTGGCACTGCATTAATGCTTAAAATAAACATAGGAGGTGCAGTTTTCATGGTATCAGGTGATGAAATAGATCATGTGTTGGTAGAGGTTGCAACATTTAGAAGCTAGGATAAAACTTCCTGAAAAATCTGTGACTTCTTTTGCATGGTCAGATACAGAGAAATAAAGGTTAACTTACCATGATTCCCACCTGATGGGAGCCCACATACTTTATAGAGTTTCTCAGTATACTATTTGTAGGATATGACTTTAACTTTTTAGAGGAAAGCTGCAGATGGAGAAATCTCTCTTTTCTCACCCACTGAAGCATTGAATTACAGTCAATTACTTCTGCTACACTGGTGGAGTGCCCTCCTTAATGAGTTATTGGATGAATTTCTGCCTGTGTTAATTTATTTACAGTGGGCAGCATAAATGTAAACTCACTTTTCTCAGGTTTTAGAGCTCAAAGTTCTGCCTTTACCTGACTCTTTGGTATTTAACACTTCACCTGCCTATTTGTTTAGGCTTTTGTGATGATCATAGTTCTCTACCCTGGCATCTTGGACAGCAGGCTTCTGCAAATTCAGAGTTTGCCTTAACAGGCCAGCATACCTTTGCAGCAGGCTGCACTTGCAAGAGGATTAAGTGTTTGATCCTTCTGAGGTAGTTGATTTAGTCTGCTGCTAATTCATGTATAAGAATAAAATTTGCCTAAACTCTTCCCTAGTGGACATGGGATCAAATTATTAGAATAAAAGGTTTCATACTGTGAGGGGAGGGCTGGAAGAGTGTATAGAGTAGGGTTTTATTTCCATATTCTACCCCTTTTTTAGAATTTTGAAATGTGCTGTTCATCTCTAGGAGAACTACTCAAGAAAAATGCTCAGGAATCTAAATTACAGCTTGGGAAGTGAAACTAAAATAAAAAGCTTTGGATTAATACTATTCACTACAGACTGAAAATTCATGATCTGTGAATAAATTAATTCAAAGAGTATTTGGATAACGCTCTTGGGCATATGGCATGACTCTTGAGGGTGATGCTGTGCAGGGCTGAGAGTTGGACTCACTGATCCTTGGGGGTCCCTTCCACCTCAGCTTCTTCTGTGAGTTTGTAAAAGGGGAAACTGCAAAATGCACTACTCTGTTAGGCATGGACATGGGCAAGCCCAGTATCAGCACAGGCTGGGGAATGAACAGATCAAGAACAGCTTTGGGGAGAAGGACCTGGAGGTGCAGATGGGTGAGGGGCTGGACATGACCCAGCCATGTGCACTCACAGCCCAGAGAGACAAATGTGTCTTGGGCTGCATCCAAAGCAGCATGGGCAGCAGGGCAAGGGAGGGGATTCTATCTCTCCAGTAAGACCCCCACCTGCAGTGCTGCATCAGCTCTGGGGTCTGCAGCACAGGAAGGACATGGACCTGTTGGAACAAGTCCAGAGGAGGACACCAAGATACTCAGTGGGGTGAAGGGATCAGGAGATGAGGAAAGGCTGAGAGAATTGGAATGGTTCAGCCTGGAAATGCTTTGGACTGACCAAATTGCAGCCTTTCAGTACCTGAAGGGAGCATAAAAGCTTTGTAGCAGAGCTCTCATTAGGGGTAGAAATTATCCAAGACACAGACTCTCATTTAACAGCATGAAAAGGGTCCCAGTTTATTCTTTTTACAGATTAGCGATCCTGACTCTTAACTAATTACAGATTTTGACTGCAGCAAACTCCCACCATAGGTTTCCCTTGCAGACTCTGAAGGCAGGTTATTTCTTGCTGGAATATGACTGCAAGTATTTTATTTGCTGCCTCTGACCACAAGCTTTCACCTAGCTCAACTCTGACTTCACAGGCACACTGCAGGGTCTAACTACAGTCAGTCTTCCCAGACTGACTTCACAGCAAATTCCTCACTGCAGCAAGTCTCCCTCCTATTCAGTTACTCCTCCAGTCTTTTTTTAATTCATTCCTTCAGCTCCTTCCTCAGGCTCCTCTAGGCCCTCTGCCTCCAAGCTCCCTTGACCAGCCAACCCACTCCTTTTATCGCACTTATCTTTATAAGTCTCAGTTGTGACCCATTAAGGGCCAGTACAAATGGTAATTAGTACAACTGTGACTTACCAGGGACAAGGTCATCTGTAATCTTTCCTTCTACACCTGCAGAACGAAAGATGGAGACTTTTTACAAAAGTATATAGTGACAGGACTAGTAGGAACGGCTTCAAATTGATGGTAGGTTTAGATGAGGTATTAGGAAAAATTTCTTTAATGTGAGGGTGGTGAGACACTGGAACAAGCTGCCCAGAGAGGCTGTGGTTGTGCCACCCCTGGCAGCATTCAAGGCCAGGTTGGGTGGGACTCTGAGCAACCTGGTCTAGTAGAAGGTGTCCCTGCCCAGGGCAGGGGGGTTGGAATTTGATGTTCTTTAAGGTCTCTTCCAACCTGAACCATTCTATGATTCTGCAATTAATGGTTATATGAACAGCATGCTGGTAGGTAGGTAAGTCCAACCAAAGAATGCAAGTTAAGAATCATTCAACAGACAGAGGGGAGATGGAAGAGGTAGGAGGTGGAAGAATACAGTAGGTATTACCCTTTTTCACAGGGACTACTTTTCTGGCTGTAGCATTCTTTTTGTCAGCTTAGTTGCATATTACTGCTGATGCCCAGTTCACATCTTCTCTATCAATATATAGTGAATCCTTCTGCTTCATACAGGGGTAATACATTGTCCTGGTTTGAAAGACAGGTGTTTGCTAAGGAAAGTAGAAGCCTCCCTTTGAACTGAAAAATGTGATCCTTCCTTCCTACAAATTATTATGATTTTGAAATTAAGGGAGCGCTCAGGCAAAGATATGGGGGTAGGAATAACAGTTCTTTACTAGTATATCTAACACGACAAACAAGAACAACAACAGCTATGAAATTAGCCACAAACAGAACAGTAACTCAGTCCCAGTGTTTTTTGGCTGCAGGCACCTTTTCCCTGAGCTGCAGTTCCCGGTGCTGGGGGTGGGCAGGTCCCACAGAGCCGCAGGAGGGCTGGGGGTGATGGCAGCGCTGTCCCAGGGAGAGAGAGAGATGGAGAGAGAGCCCTCCGCTCACAGTGTGGGTCCTGGTGCTCAGCAGAGTGCTGGATGGTGGCAGGTTACAGCGAGAAGGCAGCAGTGCAGGGTCCGACAGCAGTGAGGATGGCTCCTGGAGCTGGGATGGCAGGGATGGGACAGAGGCGACGATCGTTCTTCTCATCCAAACTCTGTGGGAGAAATGGGCCGAGCCAGAGCCTTCCGTTTCCTCTTTTGGCTGTTTGGATATCGTGGGGTTTCCCTCTTCTCTCCCCTCCCCCCTGTCACCAGGGCCCAGTCAACAGGTATCTTAGCATGACAATGGGGAAAATTCCACAGAGGGAAAAGGGAAAGAACCAACCCCCAACAACTATGAAAAAGTAACTCTTAAGCAGTGGCACAATATCTTCAGATAGGTAAAAAAATGTCACAGTGCATTGATTTCTGTCAATATAGGTAGCTTTTATAAAATGATAAGAACAACTGATAAAAGAGAATACTTGAAACAATATTGCAGTATTACCTAATGATAGTGGCTTACCTTGTCTCTTGGTGTAATCTGCACATGGGTAAGGAAGGATGGTATGGGAAGCAACCCAAACTGGCAACATGATGCTTTCCTAAAGCCAATGGTGTTACACTAATCAACTCACCTGAAGTTCTTCCACAGCATGTTTTAAACAGCCCTAAAATATTTTGGGTCACGAACACACATACAGCATTTCCAAAAGACAATGACTTTGGAAACTATCTGGACAACAGAGGGTGTTTTAATGAGCAAGATGCTTTACAAGAGAAGAATTAAACACCTCTCTCCAATTTCTGTGTTTTGTTATGTTTTATTGCTCAAGATCTCCTTAGACACTCACCCATATTTACCATTCTATTTTTCTGACTACAAGAAGTTAATTTAAAAATGCAGGAAGTTAATTTAATTTAAAAATTATTTTTCCTACCATAGAAACCCAAACTTAAAATTCTAAAGTCTATCTGCATTTTCCTCAGTCTTGTATGGAGATCCCAGGCAAGGATTCTGTAGGCTAGATGATGCTGCTCATTGCAGCTTCAAATTTAATTACTGATTAATTACTTCTACCTCTACAGCCTACCACCTCAGTCCTTGCACAGATGTATGTTGGGGGTTGGTTCTTTCCCTTTTCCCTCTGTGGAATTTTCCCCATTGTCATGCTAAGATACCTGTTGACTGGGCCCTGGTGACAAGGGGGAGGGGAGAGAAGAGGGAAACCCCACGATATCCAAACAGCCAAAAGAGGAAACGGAAGGCTCTGGCTCGGCCCATTTCTCCCACAGAGTTTGGATGAGAAGGACGATCGCTGCCTCTGTCCCATCCCAGCCATCCCAGCGTCGGGAGCCATCCTCACTGCTGTCGGACCCTGCACTGCTGCCTTCTCGCTGTAACCTGCCACCATCCAGCACTCTGCTGAGCACCAGGACCCACACCGTGAGCGGACGGCTCTCTCTCCATCTCTCTCTCTCCCTGGGACAGCGCTGCCACCACCCCCAGCCCTCCTGCAGCTCTGCGGGACCCGCCTGCCCCCAGCACCAGGAACTGCAGCTCAGAGAAAAGGTGCCTGCAGCCAGAAAGGGACTGGGACTGAGTTACTGTTCTGTTTGTGGCTAATTTCATAGCTGTTGTTGTTCTTGTTTGTCGTGTTAGATATACTAGTAAAGAACTGTTATTCCTACCCCCATATCTTTGCCTGAGCGCTCCCTTAATTTCAAAATCATAATAATTTGTAGGAAGGAAGGATCACATTTTTCAGTCCAAAGGGAGGCTTCTGCTTTCCTTAGCAAACACCTGTCTTTCAAACCCGGACAATAGTAAAGCTTATGGATGTTAATTATTAAATAAAACATAACCATATGCAAGTGTTTGTATCAAAGACAGTCCAGTGTAGTGCTGGGTAAGTAGTGGGGTGTATTAAACTCAGTGCATGAAACTAATGGTTGTGTGAAGCATCATGTATAGCAGTTATGTAATCATCACAATGCAGTAAAGCCTGACTCTTCATTACACCAACTTCATGCAAGGATGTTGCTTGGAAAGTTTTCTAGCTCATTTAAGTGAAGAAAGCAATAAGATTTTTGTCACTACCAGAAGACATGACATACAGATTCCCAAAGCCAAGGGATTTTACTGAATGTGATATATTTAAGACAGTTGTTGTGGTGTTTTTATGTGAGCAGAGATTGCAAGGCAAATGCTTCCATTTTCCCTGTAGGAAGACAATCACTATTGTATTGGGGAACCTTATTTAAAGAAAGTTCATAGGCATGAAGCAGATAATTCCATTTTATCTGTTAGGTGTAGTATGCCATAGTGAAGAGATCTAAAGGCGAAAGTTATATTTTGGGACATAACTGTGTAACAGACTTCTCAGTGTGATGTCTAAGTGAGGAGTTAGGCATTCCTTTTGGGAGATAATAAGTAAGCATGTGTCAGAGGTTATCCAGCTTTACTTTTTATCTTCTGTGATCTTGGTTTTGCGTCATTGGCTTATCGAGGATGTACTTGTAGTCTCCTAGAAAAATTTGTTAAAATATTAGAGATGATTTCCCCCATTTTGTAGAGTTAAATAATGTTAAAATTGGAAAAAACTGTATCACAACTGAAAATGAAATGTCATGTTTAAAATGCCTTTTAAAATCATATTGCACTATAAATGAAGGATAAAGAACAGCAATTTAGTACTCTTTATTCTGTGTATCTTCTGTCATTATTAAAATAGAAATTGAGAAGAAGTACTTTCATGATAAGTATGCATGTTCATGCGATCTCATAATAGATGCACTGGCATTCTTTCTCTGCGTAGTCTGAAGTGCATTGGAAATGACCCTGCACAAAGCAGGGAGGATTTGTGGTGATACTTCTGCCATTGCAGTTTCATCCTTTTCTTACTTTAGCGGAATGTTTATATTATTGAAACCTTTTAAACATTACTTTGAAATTAAAACAGCCATTTGTATTGTTATGCCTCAAACAAGGTTCTGTTTCTGAAGTCATGTCCAAAGACATTATCTGAAATTACACTAAATTTGTACTTACGCCTAGAAGCAGAAGGCTGAATCCAATGGTCTTTGAAATCCAGGCTATGCTATTTATTAAAAAATTTGGTTTGGCTTTCCTGGCAAACTTCATGTACCTTGAAAGGCACATGTAGTAGGTATATGTAGTAGGCTGTGCTTCAGATCTATAATTAAATGCTGTGCACTTATTTACAAATCCACTTATTTTCCCATTCATTTTTCATTTTAAGTCTGTAGAGCTGCTTATTTTTGCAGGCAGTTCTGCAGCTGTAGCACTTTCCTATTTTCATTTACAGGGCTAATGGTTATCAGGGCTGTAAAAGGGTTTAATAGGTAGGGTGTGGGTATTGTATTTTTGTCCTATGATGATGCACCTATAATTAGATTTACAAAATGTATTGGTAACACTGATGTAGTGCTTTTGTGTCTCTCTAACTTCTGCACTTTCTGGATAAACCGCATGTTTTACACCATGTTCCCTGCTTGCTTTCCAAGGCCAAACTTTTTAATAATTTTATGAAATCAGAGTCTTAATTGACTTACCTCAGTCATATTACTATAATTTAAAACAAAGAAAACCATTAACTTTTGTACTATTTTCATTTATCTTTTATTCCTGAATGTTACATTTTTCTAGTTCTAATTTTTAATACAGGATGAGACTTTAGATATTAAAATGCTTGACTCATTTACAGCATTCTCATTAGACTGAACAGTTTTCTAAGGAAAACATGGTTCATTTTATGGCCTGATTCCTTTGTGAAATGTTTTAGAGTTTCAGAAGAAACTCTAACATTTGTGGAAGTGGATCTGAAACAGTTTCATCTTGCTGTTGAACTGGCTACTCCTGCTTGACATTCAGTACTTAAGCTTCCAAGGAATCCCTTGTTTAATACATTCTGCTGATGACATCTTTGACAAGTATCAAAAGTGCTATGACTACCTCAGCTTTGCTTCTGATGTGTTGAGGGTAACTAGTGCCGCTGGGATTTGGATCCAAGTTGTATTTTTATTCTACTGATGTAAATATATTTAAAGAGCCTTTGTGTCTTAAAATAGATAGAGGATCATCAAGTCAAAACAATTTATAAGCCTGGTATGGTCTTGCTATTAATAGTTCAAGCTATATGTGACTGTATATGCAGTTTAGGATTTTAGACTGGAAGCTTTCTGTATGCCTTAGTCATGTAATTATTCAACAGGAACATTCACAAATGGTTCCATTCTTGAATAGTATGTCAGAGGTCTTGTCAGGATTGTGTTTCCAAGTGACTTGTCTGCGTGACTCTGGTTATGTGGATTTCTTATTCATGCTAAATGAAGGTAACACTATCTCAGTGTTCCAGATATGTCATAAATTTGTAAGAGATTCTGTGCTTGGTGGCACTTCTGTGAAGGTGAACAAGACAGACAGTCATACCAGGTCACATCAAAGATTCATTCAGCTGGGCCAGAACAGAATACTGTTGAAATCAAAAGTATGCAGAGTGGGGCTTCTTTGATACACATTTTCATCACCCTCTAATGTATTGCTTATAGATTTCCTACATCAGAGGTGGTGACTTTGTGTATTAGCTTCATAGAGTGATTTAATTTTCCCCAAAATTAGTCTACTCCCCTTTATTTGCACTACATTGATGAGAATGCAAGTATCCACAAACAAACAAACAAAAACACCCTTGGCAATGTGTTCCCTAGTTTGTTTACAGTTAAGAAAAATCTGGTTTTGTCTTTTTGGATGGTTTATTGGCTTTGAGCTTTGCTTTTTGATAGTAACAGTTGAGACTCCTGAATTCTTCTATTGTGATAGAGCGGATAAATATACATCAACCACCGTTTCAGTGACGTTCCGCTTCTGTTGGAATGATTGTGCCTAGTGACTGGCATTCCCATAGGTATGTAGGGGTGTGTGCACACCTAGGCAGTGAAATATGGCATGTGCCACCAAATGTACAGCCTGTATAGATGTTTTATGTCCTTCTGAGTTAATGTATGAAAATTGTCTGGCATATCCTGTTGAAAAGAAACCTTCTTAAAACAAAGGTTTTCAGGACTCTGAGCTTGCACTGTCCTGTTCTTCATACCTTTAAAAAACAATCCCCAAAAAATCTCTGTCCAGTTCTAGGTCACTGTTTACAGTTTCACTAAGGTAGCAGCTTACAGAATATTGTATCTGTTTAAATGCAGATGAGACTTGGGAGGAGAGGGTGGGGAAGTCAAAACAAATTCAGTTATGCAGGTGTGCATGTTTCTAAATAATGTATGTTCTTTCTGTTTGAGTTGTATATCACTCCATTTGAACCTGAAGAAACAGCCAAGTCTTACTTCTGTAGTAAGATCAGTGTAATATTACTGAGATTCTGAGAGTTTTGAGGTCATTGAGAGCTACTATATATGTTTATTAGAGTCTGAGTCAGTCCCTAATTTACCCAGGAGGTTTGAGAATTTATTTTGGCCAAAATCTCATTCCTTAAAAAAGTATTATTTTTTTCTATTTTCCTTTGCAGTATTTTACAGTTTTAAATTTAGCTTTTGGAGACAGTATTTGGAAATTAAGAGATCAAACTTTTATTAGAGTTGGTTTGTCTTTCTTTTTCTTAGGTTTAAAATGACAATTTTCATGTTACGAGTTGCTCACTTTCTTCTTCAGCTGAAGCTCAACTGCTTGACAGTAGAATATGCAAGAAAACAGTGCACCATATAACAAAAATGATGGTGGTGGTATTTTAGTCTTGCATCCAATTTCAGTTTAATATTATGTTGCAGTATAAGATTTATTTCTCCCTTCCATTGGTTATGGCCCGAGGAAGGGAAAGGGTGGAATCTATATTGCATTAGACATTTGAGTTACTTTCAAGAGTTTTAAAAAATTTAATCTGGTTTTAATCTCTGAAAGAAGTTATTACTCTGATCTGTCAGCCTATGATGGAGAAAATAACAAAAAAGTTTAAAAAATAGACATGCATTGAATTAGCTTCATTTCCACAGCAAGGAACAAAAAAGGTATTTTAAACAATGACAGCTTAATCTGGAGGAGGAAATTGAACAGTTATTTTGTGATTAAGCCTCTTCACACAGAAGAGACAACTTTGATATGAGACAACAAGAGGCTGAAGACTCAGATTATAGGGTCATTTTAGATGTAAATTTATACATCCATCTTTTTTTTTCCAGAGAATTTAAGAGGAAATTTTTCCCAGAGCACAGGGCTCAGTGCCCTTGCCTATGGACTCCTAATTAGAACAGACTCCAGCAAAGCTACAGAACCTACAACCTCATGGCTCATAAAATGTTGCTGCAAACTCAAGTTCAGCCCAAATGTCCTGTTTATAAGATTGATTCTGTTGCGTGGCAGTGTACAAGCCAGCCAAAGCATAAGTCTGGCCAGAAACAGATACTCAAACATTATCATTAACCAAGAAAAGAGATCCCTAAAATCCTGATGTTACAATTTTTAAGTATTTTATGAAGCAGCTTGTCAGCCTGTGCAAATGATTCTATTGTGTGTCTTGTCTAAGAGCAGTCAGCACTCATTTCAGAAGCAGAGTAAAGTGAAAAGATACAATCTGTTGCTCATTTTGAAGTAGGAAGGTTTGTAGGTAGGCTGGAGGAAGAGGAATACTTCTGACATGCTTTGAGGGACCTGTACTGAGCATGCTGGGGAGTGAGTTCCCCTGCTTTAAAAGGAGTTTGTTGGCTTCTCAGGATCATTCTCCCTCACCTCCACACTCCAGAGGCAGATTCACCAAGGCCACCATAGCCTTTGCTTCTTCATCTTTGATTCAACTATGAACTTCAAAAGGCACAATAAATTGGGACACATGACCCAGGGATGGCATGTCTTAACTATCCATATAGTTGCCTTTGTGGTGCTTGTATTTCACATAGAGAAACACAGTTACAAAACCTCAAAGATGACAGTCCAGATGGAATAAAGTTGGATTTGTTCTGTTTGTGTTCACACAGATAGATGAGTGCTCTACCAGCCACCAACTGGAAAAGAGAGAAGATTATGTGTATTCTCCAAGTAGAGAAGTTAAATGCTTTGCAACTTTTCAGTGAGACAAAGAATGAGCTAAAGCTACCAAATATGCTCTTGCATATGTTAGTTCACCAAGCCATGGAAGTGTGAAATTATTTATAAACCAAGACAGAGGTAGAGTCCAAGAGGAAAATTCAAGTGCAGCTTCTGGAACACAGATAGTTATTTTTACTAATTGAATTTTGAGTTGGTCAAAAACATGCAAAATAAAAGGTCTGTTTTTATAGCTGCACTCAATGCAAGATGGTAGAAGTTACATTCAGATGTACCAGGAAGAAACTTAATTAAGATGTAATTTTTGAAAGAAGATATTAGTGGCAGAGAAATTCCATTACAGAGGGTGGAGGGGAATGAAAGAACTCCATTTCTGGCAGCTTTAATTACAGCTGGACAGGGAAATTTCTGCAAATTGGAGTATTTCTTGTACTTGTTTGGTACTTTCTCCTTTTATTTTTCTGACCGCAATATACTTTTGGACCCTTGCTGTTTTCTCTGTCATAAGCAAGCTCATTTGAAGATCAGTTTTTCTGTTTCAATTCTTCTGTTTTCCTTGAGTGCTCAGCAGTCCAACAAACAGAACTTGGATGAGGGTGTGATAAGCTGATGTGCAGGAAAATCAGCTGAAATCAGACCAGTTTAAGACTGAGTTATTTTGCATTCTGGTGCGCTGTTGGATTCACTTCAGTTGAAGAAGCTATGATGGTCTTTGATACAAAGTTCTGTAAGTAAAATAGATGTGGAGCTATGATTAGAAATGGTAACAGTCCCCTGTGTAATTACATAAGAGAGAAAAATGAAATGTTGGGGAGAGGAAAATGAGGAATGAAAACTGGGGTAAAAAGCAGAGATTCCTTAAAAAGTTAGGAGAAGGTAACTTCAAGGTAGAAAAATAAAGGTAGGAGCAGAAAGCAGGAAAGAAAACTGAAAATAGAAATAGAAAAATTTCCCAGACACATCAGCAAATTAAATCTGCTGTCACTTTTTTGCTGTTGTGAAGAACTGACTGGGATAAAATAAGCATACACACATGGACACATAAGTAAGATTTTCAGTTTATTAGGAAGGAATGCGGAGTGGTTGGTTCTGGTTTTGTTTGTTTTCTTTGTTTTGTTTTGTTTTTTAAATCTTTTTGTTTGAAGTTAAAATAGGACTTTAAATAGATTTATTCCATCCTTGACTAAGCTTTGATGGGAGAGTCACCTGTGAATAATAAAAAATCCTACAAGGAGCTAAAAATGTGGCAAAGAATGAACATTTGAATGTATTTACAGTAAATTTACATGTGTTAAGACTATTTAATCCAAATTCTGCAGCAGATCCCTCTGTAATGTATAATTTGTCTAAATAATCGTTAACCCGATCGAAACAAATAATTCAGTAAGCATTTACTTTGCAGTTAATTGATTATAACCCTTCAAGTAAGGAATTGTCAACTCACCAGAAGCTGCTGGTTAACATTTCCAGAACTCAGTTAACCATTTAACGGTTTTTGAGACTTTAGGATATGTTTCCTGGTGGAAATATTAACAGTTACAGTACTAGAGCACACTCAAGCCTCAGAGCATGTTCTATATCATGTGTTTTTTGCAGATTTTTTGGAACAAGCAAATGTACTCATGAATAGCTAACATGCCTGCATTTCTGATCTGGCACCAACAGCTTTCACAACTAAATGTGGGGAAGGTCTCTGGAATGATTCAGCAAAATCTTTTCCTCAATATGGTTTTATTCCTGTTATCTTGAGCTCATCCCAGACTAGAAGTGGGCCATATGGGAGGAGGAAACTGTGACTACCACGCCTCAATTTCAATTATATTCTCTCTCTCATAAGATCAAACAAGAGAAGGTTGAGGAGGCCTGATGCTCCTTTAGGTGTTTTTCCTTACAAGCATCATTGAGATTCCAAAAGAGCTCTGATCCCACCAGACCTTGAGCAAGTGTGGTGTGGGCTGAGGGGCTAGATGTTGCAGGGGAAAATGTTGTTGCATTTTTCTCAACAACAGTAGAATCAATTGACACATATTCCAGCTTAAAAATATTTGACTTGATCTTGGACAGGCTTGGACAGAAGCTTTCGAATACTTTTTGTAATGTGTTGAGTGTTTGGACAAGCCAATTCCTCCCCAGGCAGTTATGGATTCAAGCACATGCCTTTCCTTTACTTACTGAATTTCTATATGCTTCAGTCCTTGTGCCACGCTCATTGGACTGCCCTGGCTGTGGTTTGCAGGACTGCCAAAGGAGCCATTGCCATGCTCCAGGAACAGTTGTAAGAGTCCAGCCAAAAGAGGCAGCCTACCCCTCCCATTTTACCAATTCAGTTTCTGTGGATTTTTGCATACCCTGAAATGCAAATAACTGATTGTGACCTGACTCAGTTTCTTTCTGCTTTTCTCCCCTTCTGCAGAAGAACACCCCTCTGGCTGTAAACCTTCAGAGTTTCAGTGCCTTAAACGCAAAACAACCTTCTTGCTTCACTGGAAAGTCTTTCCGAACACTTTTTCATCAAAAATAATTGTTTTGTTCCAATTGACTGCAGTTTGTGATGAGCTGTTGATTGTAGTCCTTAGCATCGGGCTTCCAAATAAAGTGCAATGCCATGCAGCAGTGTCCTGGTGTGAAGTGCTGTTCCCATCCAAGTCAATGCCAGTTCTCTTGATTGTGACAGGATTTTCAAGATGAGTCTTGAAAATATGCACAGGGAAGGCCAAAAGACATGGTAATATCTAAGTTCATCTCTTAGAGTTAATAAAAGGAGGTAATTGATAAATTTTCAGCTGATTTGGGATAAATTATTTAAGGGAGATTTGTGACAAATGGTGAGGTTTTCAGGATCTTGTACAGGGAAATAAATAGATTGCATGGTGCTAAGAGAGAAAGCCTTGTGATTCTCTAGTGGTTGTGTCCTTCTGTGCAGAATATAGGATAGCCCTCTGTAATGTTTTGATGTATCAGTGCTATGTCTGAATGCCTTGCAGACCTGAAATTTGAGCAGATTCATAGGTAGAGAATGAAAGTGCTATGAGAAAGAGAGAATAATTTCATTTGACATTTTTTGACAACTTCTTGATATTGGTTCTATACAGTGTGAAAAATATAAGTGTGGGTTGACAGCTTATAAATGCTTTGGGATAACTTGGAACTCCCTTTGGCAGGAGGAAAGTGTGGTGGACTGGTTAGATTTGGGAATGAAATAGTATGAAAAGTTTAAGGTCCCTTAGGGAGCACTATTTATCACTTATGTGATGTACTTTTAGTGGCAAACTCAAGATGTTTTGAAGTGTTAGGGTAAATCTGATATGGTTTGATAAATTCTGGGAAAATTTGTAAAGATGAGCAGTCCCCATATCATATAACTGGTGTTTTACACTGCCTCTCCTTTAGTTAAATTCACTTTTAAAGAAGTAGCACAAAAGGTACTATAAGGTCCAATTCTGTTATCTCTTAATAGATCAACTGTGTCTTTTCACTATCGGCCATCCCACTCTCCTTTTTTTTCCCTCATTACTTCCAATGATTCACTAGTTTAAAATAATGGCTCCAGAGCCCTCTTGCTGAGAGTTTTGTCTGAGGTATGAATAAAGTAAAATCATTATAGTTGGACAAAAAATCTGAATTTAAACATGACTGAAGAGCCAGACTTTGAAATTGCACCCTCAAAAATGCATTAATTGAATGTATTTGTGTAATAATGAGTGGAGCAGTACACAGATATGCTTTCTAAATGTCTCCCATCCTTGAAAACTATACTGACGATGCTATGAAATCCCAGACATTTCAATCCCAAATTATGTGCCTGAGTGTAGGGAGCCCAACTTTGGACTTTGATGATTCAGTGAAAGGGTGTTTAGGATGTAGTTAACTAGGACTGCAGGCAGCAAGTGTGATGAGACAGGTCTCTTCCAGTTGCTGTGTTGGCAGATAAGACAGTTGTTGAAGTCTGCTTGTCAGACTCTTGTGTGTGTATCTGATATAGAAATATACAGTGCCATCTACCTACTTTTCAGCAGTTAATAAATATTTACCAACTACCTTTTGTATTACTATCACAAATTTAAAACAACAAACCTGATTAGAAAGGTAAAACCACAGGTTTTGCATTTCACTAAATTCATACATTTCTCTTGAAAAGTAGACCCAATTGAAATTAAAAATGTGGCACTTTCCTAATGAATTTCCCACTTTGGTTAAAATCATACAAAGAACTGCTGAAAGCTAAGGGGAATAGACAGAACTGGCTACCTTACTAGTTCAGCATTTTAATCTAGAGTAAGCTAAAGAAGCTTTTGATAGGGGGTTACTGTAGAATCAAAGATTTTTAAATTATTATTATTATTATTTTATTGTAGTCATTTAACTTCAGTTCAGTGCTTAGATTTTAAAAATAGTAAAGTGGTTTATTCTTTCTTTCAATGTATGAATAAAAATGAGTTGTGAGATGATGATAAAGTACAGAAGGGCTTGGTGATGAGAAGTGATCAACATTATCTGTAGCTCCTGAGTTCAACCAGTAAATCAGTTAATTTTTAAATGCAAAATGTGGTTAGATAAGCATATTTCTGTCTCTGTAGAATATAAAATTGCTTTATTTAGTGAAAGGTGAAGACACAAACTGGGGACTAGAGCATGGAGCAGTACAATAATAAGTGGATTGGAGTGGTAGTTTGTTAACATCTGTAACCCAGCTAGAAAATTGGATTAAGTCAGCAAGAAGTAACTCAAATGTTTTGTTGACTGTTGTGCAAGAAACTTAGCAGCAAAATAGAAGCCAATTATTATTGCTATGCAGATAGATTTTTACATCTTTACTGGAAATATGGCAAAGTGGCAGGCAAGGATTAAATAGAAATATTACGTTATTAAAAAGAAACGGTTAATGTGAAATTACTTTGTATGTTTATGATGAACTAAAAATAAGGTCATCTGGTTTGTGCTCATGTTTTTGGGCATGAGGGGAAAAATGCAATTTAAATGGTAAAACCTAGGTGTGATTGGTGGATGGCAGATAATATATCAGCATGAAGTCTTTGAAGAAATTACATGATGTGGTATTTTAAGTATTGTTCTGGTAGATAGTAAAACATTTCTGGTACATTTAGGGACCAAAGTAATTTCTGGATAGAATGATCAGAAGTTGACTTGTGAACTGTGGAGATGAACAATAAGTCTGTGAGGTCTGTACTGTACTTCAGTTTTGGGGGTTTATTTATCAATCTTATGTAACTGTATTCCAAAAGGAAAAAGCCTTGAGAAGTTGAAAATGGAAGGCTACCTGTAGAGGAGCTTTTGCACTAAAGAAAGAGAAGGTAAATTTTGACCCCTTTTGTCTTAACAACTTCTGCCTGGAACTGGTTTGTAAAAAAAAAGGTAAAAGACAAGGAAGACTTCAAATATAACTGTGAAATCTGAAAGGAAACTAAGATATGTGAAGCATGGAAGAGGAGGAGGGATGACGAGCAAAAATACAGGTCGGTTAGAGCTTTCTTCTGTCTTTGTTTCATCTCCACATGTAGCAATAGGTGCTTTAGTTCCTAGGAAATGCCAAAAGCCAAAGTCAAACTGACTCATGAAGGCAGCATGGTTATTGAAGATAACACTCCATGGCAAAAGAAAACCTGCCTAAAGCTTTGGGAAAGAGGACAAGAGGAGAAATTGGGAAAAAGCACACTGGCTAAGGGGAAGAAGCATATGAAAGTGAAAATCACTGTCATTATCAGAAAGTGCCAGCTATACACAGGACAATAAACCTGCTCGACCTGGGTCAGGAGACTCAATATCCATATATCACACAGAGCTCAGGCTCACAATCCCATGTGTGGGAGAAGATTCAGTCTTAATGATGCTGCAGATGTGTCATTTCACGGTTTGACAGCAGCAGGTGATCCCCCTGATGAAGGAAGGCTTCACAGGCAGTAGCAGGATTTCTCTCAGGGCCACTGTAGGTTTTACGCCATCCCTGGAATACCACATACATCTCTAAATTCCTGTCCCCAAAACACGTGAACATGAGCCTGAAACAGGCTCAAAATGTTTTTGCTAAAATGAGCAGGGGGTGCAACAGCCTGTTTTGTGAGAAAAGGCTAGAAGAGGTATTGTTTAGCTTAATGAAATAAAGGTAAAATAAATATATAAGGGGCTGTACACAAGGGATAAGATTACAAAGTCTTCCTTTTAGATCCATTCAAATAAAATCAGGCTGAAAATTATGTGTGCTATTATCCATAGACTGTAGTTGGGGCAGAAGTGGTTTTAAATGGATGAAAGAAAGTTTGTGAGAAGTGTATCATGACATGCTTCCAGTGATGGCACAGGATTAAATTTGTTGAAACAGGACAGTCTTACCTGTTCTAGATTTTAACTAAAACCTTTAGCTGCTTTTAAAAATGAAAAATAGTGGTTGTGGCATTTTATTTTGATTCTAATTTCCATCTGAAAACAGCTTGATTTTTTAAAAAAATTAAAAAATCTAAACTACAAAAACTGAGAAAGATGATTAACCATTTTATAAAAGAATAAAAATATACATAAAATTAATTAACTGACTAGTAGCATGTTTAGACAGAGTTTACTCAGAAGGTAAATGTGTCATTTAAGAATAATAACAAAATTCTTTTCTGGGTTGAGCTCATGCTGAGTACCTACTGAGAAAAAGCTTTTCTTTTAGAAGATAATTTTTTGTTCTCCTTTTTGGATGATCAGTTGAGATGCTTCTGTAAACTGGATGAAACCAGCCTGACTCTGAAGAAAGAATCCAGGCATATGGTTTTCAAGTTGTAATTCTAATCATTAGACGTAAACAGCATGGGTGATTTTTTTTTTTTGCTTCCTTTCTAAACCTGTTTAATCTACAATAATAAACAGTCTAGAAGAAGCACTGGATTTTATAGTCAATGGGTTAATATTCTGCATGTTTTTAATAGCCAGTTTAATGTAACCTGATGTGATTTTCATCTGTTGTGGAAAGAGCTTGTATCTCATTTTAATGACTTTATTGATAAATTTGACAATTGACAGATTATATCTTGTTTTAAAATATGGTATAAAAATAGGGCTAATTTGGATCTTGATACCAACATTCCTTCTTCAGTATTGGCATATTGAGTTGGTTGTTGCCACTAATACTGTTCCAGGATTTTTTCCCCCAAATCAGATAGGCCTCTTGAGAGTTCAAAATAAAAAGTTCCTCTCCAGAGGGAGAGTTTCACAAGGGCATGTATTGATAGGACAAGAGAAATGGCTTTAAAGAGGCAGGTTTATGTTAGATATTGGGAAGAAATTATTTGCTGTGAAGGTGGTGAAGTACTGGAATAGGTTGTCCAAATAAGTTATGGATGCCCCATCCCTGAAAGTGTTAAAGCCAGGTTAGATGAGAGTTTGAGCAACCTGCTGTAATGGAAGGTGTCTCTGCCTGTGGCAGAGGTGTTGGAACTTGATGGTCGTTAAGGTCCTTTCCAACCCAAACAACATTACGATTCTCTTGGTGATTTAAAGAACACAGCAAAAGCTAAAACTAATAGGGAAAAAGCACTATGTCCTAATTTTTTACACCAACATTTATATTTTTTTACACCAATATTTGATTTATAGATTCAGATCTTAGGCACTGTTTTATATATATTCAATAAACTGACAATTTGAAACAGTACATTATTTGGTCTTTTTAATTATTTGTCCTGTATTTTCCTAACTGCCGCTATGTGCATTGCAAGACATAACATTTTATTTTTCAAGGAAAATAAGACTCTTCATGCTTACAGAGCTGAAGCTTGCTTTTCACTTAGCTATATGTACCAATCCAGGTGAGAAACTACTACAGTGAATGTGTTGTTTTCAGAGGAACTTCAAATAGTAATGCCTTTGAACTACAAAAAGTGCAAACAAAATTTCAGATCAAATCTCCTGTTTCACCTCTAGACAAACCAGCCACTTCATGCAAATGTTAGGTAAGAAATTCAGACAATCCATCATATGGGACAGTCCACAGATCCATTAATCTGATTAGTCTGGATAAGTATCCTGAGCAGACTGTAGTCAAAATTAAGTGGAGATGCATCTTAGTTGTAAACAGATGCAGATTTTTATCTGCTCTCTTGCATCCTTCTGTATCAAGCAGCTTCCACATCAAATGTTCAGTTTGTGGTTATAGAGTGGGTTACAAGCCTGTTGTAACAAGTTGTGACTTGATATTTTAATACTATTTATAATTGATGTCAACTTTTCTCCACTGTAGAAACACAGTGCAAGAAGAGGGAATTTGTTTTCCTTAACTAAGGCAGGACTTGCTGGAAGAGTCATAAGAAGTATAAGAAAGACAATGGCAGAAATATTGATTTTTATCTTTTGTTTCTTTTTATTTCTACCCAATCAAATATCAAGTTTCTTTGCCATGCTGGTTCCAGAATCAAGTCTGCCTGATGTGTCTTGTTTCTGGTTGCATTGCACTTTGCAGTGCTTCTGGCTAAATTCTCTCAAAGATGCTACAATGTTTTGTCTTTCTTCCTGACTCCACTTCTTCAGCCAGCACAGGCTTCCTTTCCAACTTTCAGGCCACCCTGATGAGGTGTCCCCTGGGATGTCTTTATCCTGACTGACCTGAATGCCTCTGCAGCATGACGACACAGGGTGCTCCCAACCCTGAAAATGATGCAAAGGTTTCTGAAACAATTCTCCACAGAGCTGTCCTGGAGGGATTACTGCTTGTCCACTTGGGTTTCATTTGACATATGCTGATAAGTCGTAGGCTTGGAATTATCAATAGACCAAAACCCTTAACAGCTGCCTGAGAAATACACAGAATGTTTAGAAATCAAAGTATTTTCCAGAGTATTGACATGCCCTTGACAATTGGTTACTATATGTAATTATAGCATAATGTAATTACTCCAGTAGTCGTCTTTATCACTCTGTAGTATAGGAAGTAATAAAATCTGCTGTGTCTAATTTTTCATCTGGAAAAGCCATCTCAGTAAGTGTACTACTGAGAAGAAAAGCTACTGTTGTACTACAATCAAACAAACAGTGTTTATGCTCCCTGCCCCCTGCCTCCCTTGAATGTTACTAATAACTTATTAAAAGCAGGTGCTTGATTTAATCTTGTCAGTGCTATTTTGCACCTCTGTATAGAAGAAGGATGACCCAAATAAAATATGTAACAGAAGAAGATATGGTGTTTTAGGGATAAGAGACAATTAAAGGAAATGGGAGAGTGCAGATTGTAGCTAGCATTTCAGTTTATCAGGGATGCCTTGCAAAAAACTTTTGCCCAACATTCCAAGGAAAATTTATTAACTCACTGATCCATGTCCATGTGTTTCTGAATACTTTGTTTCCCTCATCCTTTTTGTTTTATTGATGTCACTGTGTATCCTGCGCTTCAGGAGTCAAACGTATGATGCTTTTGTAATCATTTGTGGTATCACAGTACCTGCTAGATCCATATGTTTAGATCTTATTCCCCGCCTCTCCCCTCTTCCTCATTCATACAGGTGAAAGCTCTGGCTTCCAGCACAAGACAGCTTGTGAAGAGGTTTACAAAGACTAGTCAAGCACTCTGCCTTCCCTGTATTGTTACAATTTGTTTGCTTCCACTGAGTGCTTCTTAAGATTCAGTTCACACTTTGATGTTCTTTCACAGTCACTGGACAAACTGAGTAAAGGAAAGATCCTAAGGGCTTAGGTAGAGTGTGTCTGTCTATATGTATTCTTCCCTTCCACCCTCCTTATACTGGGATGTGCAGTTTCAGTACTGGACTAATCAGCACCTAGCTCAGTGTACTCCATCCAGTTGTCTCTTCTTAAGCCAAGCCAGAGGCTGGAGGCATCTTCCAAGTGTTAAAAAGCATGATCTCATATCAGAGCTAATTGTGAGGATGGGTAACTCCCCTGCTGTTGGGGACAGAGCCAGCTGGCAGTGGGAGCCCAGGTTATCCCTGTTGCTTGTCAGGCCAAGAGGTGCCAACATGGGAAACTCAGAAATGTGGCTGGAAGGACACCTTTCAGCTGTAAGCCAGGGCAGGGAATGGATATCATTGCAATGATGTTTTGTTTTGCTTTGCAATGTAGTTGTTGACAAAGGGGCTGGCCTTTTCCGCAGCCTGGCTGGAGGGCTGAGGTACTGCCATTGGATCCTGTCTGCAGCAGCCCTTGACCAAAAGGTTTAGGCAGAGAAACTTAAATTATGAAGAACAGAAATTAGCTGCTAGTGAACAGGGTAAGGCCATCATTGGGAAGAACCACATAGGTTGCCACTTTCCTAGCAATTTGTGGTTTATGCTGTCTTTTTTCCTCTTCTGAGCTAGAAATCTAGGAAAATGGTTAGTGAGTTAAAAAGCTAAATAACTGAATATTTGGAACAGAAGAGGACAAAGCAAGAGATAGGTGGTGTGGCAGGAATATTCACTCAGATCATTTACTTCTGTCTGAGTCACTGGATATTTCGAGGACAATAGGGGGTTCAGTCTTAAATATCTATTAGGTTTGTGGCTTTTAAAGAAAAGGAATTTGTGTAAGAGAAGCAGGCAGTATATCAGCCCTCTCAGAGATGAGCTGTACAGTGATTGGGAGCACTTGCAGGACTCTTATTGAGAGGAATATGATACGTAAAAATAATTATCTGAGCTAATAGTTCATTATTTATTCAAAGCAGGTGAGATACAGGAAAAATGTAGTAGAAGATGAATTCAGAATGATGCAAATCTTGGTAGCAAATCCACCTGTAGCATTCAGGACTCCTACTGCCTTTTGACTTTCTTGGTTATGTCCCCTGCTTTACCAACCCTAGAAAAGTCTGCACAGCAATGCCTTCCAGTGCATGTAGCTATTGTGTGCTTATTTACTCCCAAATTCTTTATTTATATACACTTGCTAATCTTCCATGTCTTCAGAAAGAAGCAGCTGGGTTCCTTGAAGTATAGCTCTTTGGCCCTCAAGTCTAAGCGCATCCTTCAAAGAGCATGGATGCCTCCTGTCTCGCAGGCTAGAGCCTGCTCCTTACATCAGTGTTGGCATAAGACTAGCAACAGAATTACTGTGCCCTCCTTGCAGTGAACTGTACATAAGGAAACTCTACTTTGTTAGCTAAGAAACTTGGAGAAAATGGAATATATTCTTGAAGCAAAGGGAAATCTTGCTCTTAGTTATTCCAGCTCAACAGGAAAAGCACTCAGTTCAATTTGCATTATGCAGAGCATAGGTGTTGGTTGAGTTCTGATTGCAGACCCCAGTGATGATGCACTCAGAGTACAGCACGAGAATTTGATTTTCAAGACGAGTTACAAAAGATGTGGCTTGAAGTTGAACTTTACAGTATGCAAGTGAAATAAAATCCTCATCTCCATTTCTTATGTTCATTTAATTTTTTTACAGAGATGCATTTCTGAGAATACAAAACACAAATTTTTGAACCTATGCAACTATATCAAACATCCTAATGTTGACTAATAACAGCAATCTGTCATACAAACATATCAAAATTGGCTGTGCTTCATTGGTAATGTTAATCAGACTGCATGGCAGTACCTTCTGTCACCTAAATGATTTACAGTAAGTGTGCAGATGTTATTTATGGTGACCTACTATTTCTTCTTGAATGAGGAATTCTATTTCTTCTTACACATTATAATCTTGGCTCCCAAAAAATGAGCTCTGTTCACTCTCAGACAAATTATTAGGAACAAATAAGTCATTAATTAAAGTGTCTGGGACTATAACACTGCCTGATGTTTAATATTAGCTAGATTTTGGCTGAGCTCGCTGAGGGTAAAGGAAAATGCTCTACTGTCAGGAGAGAAGTGTTATGGTCTTTTGCAAAACATACTGAACAAAAGTTTTTTCTTAATGCTATAATCTTACCTGAATCTGTGATTGTTCTCTTCTACTTCCATTTTAACAATCTAGCCAAATCTTTACTTGCTTAATCATAATTTGAATGAAGTGATTACAGTGGTTTTAGTTTTTTTCCAGTGAATCCATTAAAAACAATGTATTTTATGTTCCACTAGACTGCATTCAGATACCAATTTTAGTGTTAGACTGCCACATTCAAAAAATATCTGATTGAAAGTTGTTGATTTGAATTTCATTTGTATTACATTCACAAGAGTTGAAAAAAATTAAAGTACCTAAGGAGTAGAAATACTGACCACATATAATGTCTGGAAATATAGCAGTAGTTTGTGAAGTTTGCATCAAGAAAATATTAAGTAACTGTCTTCTTTTACTTAGTAATAATATATTTTAAACAAAAAAGCTCAGCTTTTGCTTTAAATCTACTGCAAAATAATTTCCGCTGTGTATCTCCAATGTGATTCATTCAAATGAAGAGATAAGTGTGTTGCATACTTCCTCTGTTGTGATATTTTTACTTTTACTTGATGCAGCAAGTAATTCTAGAATGCTTAGTTTTTGAATTTCCAAAGGAAGAAAAAGCTTCTGTGATAGCTAAAATGGGGAGGCAGAACAGATGATGATTGCTACCTTTTTAGGCTAACTTCTTTTTGTAAAAGTCATGGTACAGAAACTGAAGAATTTTAGTATAGAGAAAGCAAGATGTATATGTATGGCTATGTCTTCAAAAAAATGTGGTGAAGAGGTAGATGTTTGCCTTAAGTAGTTGTTAATCTGATCATGAAATGGCCACTCTACATGTATGTGCCATAGGTTGCCTACTGAGTGCTAATTCACTTATTTGCACACTGCATGCTAAAAGTATTAGTTTATTGCACACTTGCAGGACTGAGACCAAAACCTGCAAGACTGAGATGGAAAGAGACCAGACCTCACAGGACTGAGGTGAAGAGAGGCCAGAATCAAGCCTAAGACCCCCAGAAGCTAGAAACCATTTAGTGCCCAAATGTCACTGACTACTTGCCCAGGTCACACCAGATTCTCTCACACCAGCATAACTGGCTGATCCCTTACTTGAATGTTTTGTCAGTGCCTTGATCTCAAGACAGTTTCCTTATGAATGTTTTGGGTGTGGATTATAAAGCTGCAGGCTGCAATGTGTAATAAAAGTAGAGCATTGTCTACATAAGCCATGTGTGGAATCTACTAATTAGATACACAGTGAAAGATATTGGGTGAGTTTTTGCATGTATAAGGGAAAACTGTTAATTGTCTGAATGTTCTGTAATCTGTTGACATTTTAGAATATGATCTGCATCTTGGAAAAGCAAAGCCTCTTAAAAAATAATTTTTGTGGTCCAGTTCGGGCACAGGATTGCCATTCCATTATGTAAGGAAAAGTACAATGAGTTCCTGCAAAAATAAAAGCAGCTCTAATGCCTTTTGTCAGTAGAGAAAGGCTGCTTTCTATATAGTTTGGTATTGCTTATGTATTTGCTTTACCTTTATATTTTGTGTGGATGCTAGGGATTTTAAAGCATGAGTTTGAAGGAAGATTAGGAAAGAGAGTGTAACTGGACAGTACATGGACTGGCAAGATGTACTTATGTAATGCCTATGTGCAAAGAAGGAAATGGCTGAATAAGATACTTTTTAGTAAATATCAGGAAAAATACCTAGAGAGATCAGTTGTTGTGTAGTAGTTTTGGGGACTTTTTCTGTAGAGAAATCCGAGGCTCTGAAAAATCTTTTTATTAAACTGAACACAACAACTTGAGGAAGAATAGAGAAAAACTTTCTCTTTTCAGGCATGGACAGGATAACTTAAAGGTTAGTTTAATCTCCATGTTTTATCATCTGATTAGTGTATATATATTGCCTTCTCACAACAAATCCATCCCTGAAGTATGTTAAGAAGAGTTTTCCTTGCAGCTGTCGTCATACCTTCAGAAGTGTCTGGCAAATCTTTAACAGAGTGGGTTAAAGGGCAGTCACTAATGTTCATCTTTGTTTAAAACTGCTGTGCATGGAGAGCTTTTTGAGTGGTAGAATAAGGTGTGGCATTGATGTGCTCATAGGGCTGTTCTGTGCCTGCTCAGTGCAGACATAACCTGCCTTGCAGTGAGCTAGGTCAACCTTCCTAGCTCTGAACCAGCTAGATTGCCTCCCAGGAGCAGTGGCAGTATTTAGACCTCTTTAGACTATGAGACCCACCAGAGATGACAAGAGGCTTTCAGGTACAGCCTAGGCTGAGTTCTGTTGCCCACTAAAGCTTGGTTAGGTCCATAGCACTGCTTATGGTAGAGACATAACCATTGTTTACAAAGCCCAGTTAGTTAAGTGCCAAATACTCTGAAAACTTCAGAATCTGGAGGACTGTGTATCTTCATGTCTTGTTATCTTTGAGGATCTGCTTTCAACTTACCATTCAGGCAAAATTTAGTGAAAATAATATGTTTGGAAGACTTGATGGAACTAAAACAAAAATCTAAAATTGTTCCTTCAAAAGGTGCACACATAGCCTTGCTGAGCTTCTGATGCATCTTCTCACAGCTTTTTGAAGCTGTATGATTTTTTTAGGTCTCTTATCAAAATGCGCAAGGAGGACTTGATTTTTTTTTTTTTTTTTCTTTTCTTTCTAACAGCAGTAGTTTAAAATAGAGTATGGGTGGAATGAAGGAAAGGAGAAGAGGAGAAGCTCCCAGATCCCTTAGAGATCTAATTATGTGTTAGAGTAGTACGTTATGGAAATTTTATATCGTGCCTTACTGTCTTGAATACTGATATCAGTGAGTGTTTGGTCAGGTTCACTAAGCAATCATGTTAGCTTGAGTAGCTGATGAAAAGGTCAAAGCACTGCTGGATGCTCTGGAGCCTTATGCTTTGTCTAGTCAGTAGTCAAGGAAATGTTCGGGATCCTTGCATCTTCCTGCTACTCTGTTAGACCTGTCTTCCCCTGTGGGTGTACCCAGCTCCTTTTGATACTTGTATTTCTGTTTTAGCACTGTATGACACTCAGCTTTTTTGCTGCATTCAGTTCCTGCAAACCCATACCAGCTCTTTGCACAAACTTCAGTGGCTTGCATTTTGTATTATGAATATGCCCTGATGGTTCCATTGCCCTTTGTCAACAGAAGATGCAGGAGGCCAAATCCTGTTCTCAGTCATGTAGGGGAAGATCATGGGATCTGATTTTTCATAGACATTTCAGTTCAGTGTAATTCACTTTAGGCATACCCTACAGCATTAATAAGCATTAGAACGGGACCCCTGCTTTCTGGAGGTGAACATTCTGTTGTTCTGTGATTTATGCCCTTAACATATAGCCTATCCAGGGTACTGTGATCCGTGCTTGGAGAATAGTGGAGTGGGTTCTTAACAGACAGACACCTGTTAGAACAAGAGGCTGACTATATAGTGCCTTTGTAATACTTGTACCCATTATGTTGTGTTAGCTTGCTTTTGCCAGGGATCATGGCTCTCTGTTAGAGCTAGAAGTGACACTTCAGGAATTACTGCTGCTATGTAGAGCCAAGGAATATCCCACTAGGAGCAATCTAGGGTATACTAATGCAAAACTTTGTGTTGCAAAGCTCTGTATTACTTGCAGAATAATTGCAGTTAGTTGGATATATGTTATTTATTTTATTTTATGTCATATTTGTTACCTGTTCGAAGCTTGAAGCATGTCACATGTAATGGAAGTATTTTCAGTACAGTAAGCTTGGATTTTCTGATTTCTAATTAAACAGTTCCCTGAGTAGTCATTTATATTTCATGTGGAAAATAGAGATGGGGAGAAGGATATACAACCCATTTTCAAGGTGTTCTGTTTTTAAACCCACAACCTTTGCTTATCAAAAAGTAGGCCTTGAAGATAAAAGTGGTGTCCAGCTTAGCAAGTAATCAAGTGCTCTCAGATCTAAGGACTGAATGTTCGTTCAGCAATTTCACTTGAGATTTGAAATCCTCCACAAATAGAAAATGCAGCAACTGAGTGAATATGATGTGTGACCCATTATTATTCGAGAATCAACCTGAGTTATGTGGAAATATAGCTAATAGCCTACATTTCACTTGGAAATATGTTCATATTCAGTGGAACACTTGCTAGTGATGAAGTCAGAACTGCTCTGCTGGGCAGTGCTTTAATTTCCCAAGCTTTCCCTGTCAAAATGTCAGCATGTCAATTATTTCTGTTCATTGCTCCTCGATAATTTGGTGGTCTTTGATGGAAAAGGATTGTAAAGCTGAGTGGTGGTTGTTGCTGCTGCTCTTGTTATTATAATTATTACTGTTATTTATTTTCATTGCTGTTAGCTTTGCAATATCAGTTGTTAAAATACTAAACAATTTAATTTTATTGTGAGTTTGTGAAAACTGTTTTCATTGGTCTACATCAAGATTGGGCATTTGTAAAACCTATGCAGCCTTTCTATTCTTGTAGCCACAAAATTATCTTCAATACAGAAGATATAACTAAATTAATAGCAATGTGCCTTTGAGTTTGGCACTCTTTACAACATTGCTACTTCTGCCATGAAGCTGTTGAGGTATGGCTAGGAACTTTCCTTCAATTAGCTCCCAAAAGCAACATCTCTTTTATGTGTTAATTTTCTATCTGTAGTTAACATGGGGTATGTATGAATAACAACAAATATTTGCTTCATTCTGCCTTACTGTTTCTGGTATCCTATATATGTAAGCAGGATGTAGACCTGGTATGGCAGTGTGGGCAGTTTTCAGCAGTGTAAAGCTCCTGCCTCTCTTAGGCACCAGCACATACTGGAAATGTTATGTTATCTGCCTGCCATAGACGATCTGCCTAGAGAAAGCAAGAGAGATTTCCATAAGTTTAAATTAGCCATTCCCTTCATTGAGAAGGAGAAATATGACTAGAAAGAAAAAATTGGAGGAAGAAAGGACAGGCATATCATTTAAAAATTGGAACACAGAAGCTGACCTTCATTGTGCTGAGGATTTGTGTAGTTTGGCATTCTCCTTTTGATTTATATTAAATGATCCTGAAGAGATGGGATATTATAGACAATGAATAAACTCTCTCTACAGAAAGTATCTTCTATTCCTTGTGATAAACAGCTCTTACACTGAGGCTGAGAGGTTTTAGAAACAGTCAGAACAATAAGAAGGAAAGAAAAGAGTATTATCTAATGACATATCTAGCCAGACTGAATAATCAATCTTGGGAGTAATTTTTCTGTTTTTATTAATATCCCAATACCAAAAAGACAAAAAGGAGCTACTGAATTGTACTGATAACACTTTTTTTGGAATTTTATCCACAATAGGAGGATATTTGTCCTTCCGATTTGCTGTCTTCAGGTAATCAAAATCTTTAAATCCCTTTGTACTCATCTTGTACTCATAGACAGACTTGTGTAAGAAAACCCTTTTTTTTGCCCTTAGCACACATTTGGAGCCTGGTCTCAATAAAATCTGTCCAGTAATCAATATTTAAAATGCAGCTCTACTCTTACAATCCAAATTTATTTCAGAGCAATTACATATCTCATATCGCTGAAACTAAGGAAATACTAGCTAAGGAACAAAAATTCTGTTGCATAAAATCTGTCTAAATGCAAGGGAGAGGGACTAGGTGTGCTAGTATTATATATTTAAATAAAATTAATGATTAGAAATGCCTTGCAGGGAATTTTAAGCCGTCCAAGTTAACATCTCTTTGGCTATTTTCTATGCATTTTTTACAGTCACAGTGCTCTTGGGTTTCTTGGCTGCTGGCAAAAGAACATGTTTTGAGATGGTGTTTAGGATGTCTAAAATTTGTCAGCTCAGATCTTTGAAAACACCTCAGTACAAGCCTTGCTGTTTTCTTCTTGTTTTTCTTAACCTTGAGATGTTCTTGAGAATTGTAAATTAGTCTGGAAACTGAAGTCAATTCAAATACAGTGTCTGCTTATTAACTTTAGTTCTTTAGAGTGTCTGTCATCCTATGTGATAAAAAGCGAGAGTTGTTAACCTGAAGCCCTTTTAATTAACAACAACAAAAAAAAAAAAAAAGAAAAACCATCACAACAACAAAAACAGTAACAATAAAATTACAAAAGCCAAAACAAAAACTTGTTTGGTTGCTGCAATTAAATTGGTGTGGGATATTTGAAATGTAGATGGCCTCTCTTGCTCCCTCCCAGCCCAAATGGTTGAATTACAAGGAATACTGCATGCCCTATTTCTTCACCTTTGTGGGGCACAGATAGGATTTGTGGTTAAGGCAGTTTTTCTCTTTCTTGCTTTATTTCAGAAGAGTGCTTGACTCTTATTTGCATTGGTGTGAGTGCCAAAGATAGTTTTAGTGTGTGTTTAAGTGTAGTTACCCATTTTTGAAAATGATGCAGTTCTTTGTCTTGGTTCAAAGTGCATACAAGTCAACAAAAAAGACTGTCATCAGCACAACTGGGTAGTGGCTCTTGCTGTCTACAGTCAGTGGCACGTGCTTCCCTTTTGTCAGACACTGGTGCAATTCCAGCACTCTGATTTCCCTCCCAAGAACTATCTCATATCTTAGTATGTAAATGCACAGAGAGGGGGAATTACTGTTTTCTGGTTATTTTCCAAGAAAAGCAAGGTACTGTAATCAGACCTATTACCAGGTAAGAATCCAAAGGGTCTAACCATCTTGGTAGACAAAAGCTTTTCACAGTGCTGATTACAGAGAGAGACTGACCATCAATTAAAACTCCTCTCTCTGAACCTTTGTTTTTCAGACAAGTAAGAGCACATAAGGGAAATTTCAGAGAAGATCCAAAAATAGCAGGTGGCTGTCGCTGCTGTACTGTGCTCAGTTTTAATCATCAGATTGGAAAAATAACATGTTTGGGTTGCACAGGGATGTACAAAAGCAGGTCTACTGTTTAAATGCCAGAAATGGGTATGGAGAGATATGGGTTTAATACGAGACTGCAATTCCTGACAGACCTTTCTCACGCAACACTCTTAGTTCTCTGCTCAGTTATTTAAAAGTTTTAAAATATGTTAGTGGCTGTCTTATAAAGGTGTTGCAGTGATGTGTAGATTACTGCACTTTCTGACCTATGAGCAATTGTTTGCTCTCATTCACCAAACTTGAGAAGAATTTGCTCCAGTACTCACAATACTGGGGATTTTTCCAGCAAATGGAACATTAACCGTGCAGGGGTTTGTTTTTTGTTTTATTTTTTTTGATCTGCTTGTGGGGATTGTTGGCTTACTTCTTTTTTACTTTGGGGAGTAGGGGGGCAGATTGCTTCTATCTGTTTTTTCTTTTTTTTTTTTTTTTTAGATTTAGAAACATTTGGATTTCTCCTTTTTGGTATCTAAAAGGTAGCAAGGAAGGTGCAGTGACTCTCTTTGGTATTGGTCAGATACCAAATAAACAGACTCATATTTTTTTTGTTCATTTTGCGCAATTGCTATTTCATGAATAATAGACTTTTCTTTTGAAAGGAGGCAACCTAATTAATGTAGATGAATTATTTCATTGCTATTATCTCAACATAAAATGTATGTATCAAAAAATAAATCCTCTGCCAGAAACCACATGCTACCTCATTAAAAACAAAACCAGGAAACAGTTTATTTAGTGTGGAAAAGATCACATCAAAATAGAAATAGGGAAAGGGAGGAGAAGTTGCAGCTGTTGCAGTCAATTTCAACTACAGAGCACTTTTTTGTTGTTTTAAATGCTTGTCAAATTTGACAAGTTCATGTAGCTTCTGGGTTGTGGAACTGAGCATATGTTTACATATATTTACTGATTTTGTTTCTGCCACGAGATAATACTTGTTTAATAAATCAAGTGATGTTATATAAGGTTAAAAGTGATGGTCAAACCTGAACTTTCTTGCTTTGCTTTTCAGTAGTGGGGCTTTCACATGAGTGTAAATTTCAGTTATTTGGCTTTTAGAGCATAGGCTTCAACATGATTAATAAACTATTTTAGTCAATCTGAATGGCAGTGTCACTTAATGTGCAGTTGGATGAATGAAAACATCATGAATGAGGGCCAAGCAATCCATACAGTATTAGGTTTGTACTGATGCCAGGCAGTCAGCCAAATTTGAGTCCAAAAACTAGAAGAAAATTAACTTCACTTAATTAAGTATTTTGGCTATTTAAATATCAAAAGTAATTTTCACCAATTGCACATTCTTGGTTCTCCATTTCAAAAATGAAAAGACAATTCATACAATTAAACTTAGTTAAAGAGAAGCTGTTCAACACTTTTGTTCAACAGTATTTGAAATTCCCAAAAGAAGTCAGTGAACTTAACTGCTTTGCCTCCCCTACTTGCATCCTACTCCACAAATACAAAAGGCTTCTATTCACTAATTTCCTGCTGGCTGTAATTCATAGAGATAAACCAGCCATGTTAGTTTGGTGCCATCATGCTAACTCAGTCTCCAGAAATTTAACACCCACAGGAAATCTGTGCAGCTTTTATGGCTGTAAGCAGCTCAAATTAGAGGTTCTTGTTCTGCCTGTCTCTCTACAGTCTTGTATTTTTAAACATTTTCATAAGTGTCCTGTGACATTCTAGCCTGCCTCATCTTCATCCCATGCTAGATTTGGTTTTGATTCTGGAAGAGGATTTTGGATCAGCTGTGAGATGCTGGGCCAACAACCACTGTCTGACTTTCTGCCATCTCTTCAAACAGATTTTCCCCATATATATATATATATATATGTATATTTATTTATTTATTTATTTATTTATTTTTATTATTTCTGATACTGATCGAATGCTCTGGCCTCAAAAACCACACTCCTATTACAGATGAGGTGGTAGAACATAATGCCTGTCATCTGTTGAACTT
Source organism: Cinclus cinclus (assembly GCF_963662255.1). Taxonomy (NCBI): domain Eukaryota; kingdom Metazoa; phylum Chordata; class Aves; order Passeriformes; family Cinclidae; genus Cinclus; species Cinclus cinclus. Next base: position 51,429,867 of record NC_085046.1, read on the forward strand.
GTAGAGATATGCATCCACATATTTTATCTTCTTTGCTAAGCCTGGTCCAAGACCCAGAGTCATATCCTGCAGTCCACTTCTGTTCATCTTTCTGTATATAGAGAAGTACCTTGTTTCAATCCATGTATTCTTTCTCCTAGAGTTGTTTTTCAGTATCAGTTGATTGAGTCCAATTCAGGATGTAAATGCTTGTTTGCTACACATTTGTGTATGAAAATGTTGGGGAAGTTAAAACTTTCAGGTGGCTGTAGCTAGTGTATGAGGAAAGTGAAGGCTGGAGTTATTCTCTGAGTAGGCTAAAGAGGAAGAGATACCAGAGGGGCAAAATGAAATTCCCTGTGGCCAGAAATTTACATTAAAAGGAAGAGATAATTGGGAACCCTCTGCCTCCTTGCTCTTAAATGACGTCTTCAGTCTCTCTGAGGTGGAAATACAGTACAAATGAGGGAAATATATTTTAGAGAAGTCTAGGATATATTACATGAGAAAAGGCTGATGTGAACTGTCTTGTTCAAACCTCCAGAAGAAAAGGTGAGCAGCAGATTGTGTTGCTGTCTTAAACTTCCTAATGGGAGGGCAGATAAAAAACAGGGATTCGTCCTTAAGTTGAGACAGAAAAAGAAGCAGCAACCACAATTTGGAATACAAGAGATCCCTGACAGACATTGGGAAAGAAAATTTCACAAGAATGGTCAAGCACTGGAAGAGGTTGCCCAGGGAAATGGCATCTCCATCCTGGGAGATGTAGCTCCCTTTCCAGCTAAACCTGGACTGGAAAGGGCCTTGAAAAACCTGAGCAAATCTAACATACTCTAAGCAAGAGATTGGACCAGATGACTTTGAAAAGTCTCTTCCAAGTGAATTAGTTCTGAGAATCTACAGCTCTTACTCAGTTGGTCAGTGAAATATTAGGATGAAGTAGGTAAATTACTGTTTGTGCAGGTGAAGTCTAGGGGAAGGAGAATGTCTGGAGATAACATTTAATTGATACAGGTTTCTTAAAATTTATTTCTCAGTACTGTGATTTTGAGAGGCTTTACACGCTGTCTCATTTCTCCTTTTTTTTGCTTGAGGATATGTGCCATTAGCACTATGCATAAGCACTTGTGTTTGAGATTGATAGCTCAAAATTGGACCTCTGTTAAAGGACTGAACTGAATGTCACTGGTGCACCCACTGAGCACAGCCAGATACAGCCTTCAAAAGATGGTCTCAAATGGTTTGCCATAGGAAGACCTGGGACACATTAGGATATTTTATGTATTCTGTTCTAATTATGTTCTCATACTCAGAAAGATTACAGAAAGAAAATAACATATTCTCTTACTAAAAGATTAAGGAGAACATGGGAAAATGGGCAGCTACACACTGCATTCTGCAAACACACAATGTCCTGTGATGTGTAACATTTCTAAAAAACAGAGAAATGCCAAGATGTTCAGATTGACATTTCAGTGCCTGTCTGAATTCAGTGTCTGTCTGAAATATAGGGTTCAACAATCCTATTATGTGTGTCTGACACACTCCTCCTTCTTTAGCAAAGTGCCTCCCATAGCTACTATAATAAGACAGTACAGCAAAAGCCTCATACTCTGTGCCTCATCCCATCATTCACCAAAGCTATATTGTCATCAGATGCAATCTATTGTTTTCATTCCTGCTGTGTGCTATTGATTTTTCTAACCTTTCCTAATGTTAAATTTGTTTGGCTTTTTAACTTTCTTGCCAAAGGTTAATGTTATTAAGTTGAGCAGGTACCTATAAAACTACAAGTGTTATTGCCTATCTTTCCATTGTTATACTGCCCTTTCATTAAACTCTGACTGCACTAGATAGCTCTTTCTAGAAGATTTTTGTCATTCCAGAATAATGCAATGAAGGTTGAAAGGAACTGCATTACAATTGTCGTCCAATTCTGTGGCATAAAATATTGGACTTGATATGTCAGGAGCAACAGATTTATCTGAGGCTCTATACCATCAGCAAACATGAACTGCATAGATGTTAATTTCAGCAAGACTGTAAAGAGGATGCAGGAAGGTTCCAGTTCTGCTGCTTGTCCCCTCCCCCAGTTCAGTCTGACCATGCCAGTTTCTTTGACATTGTGGCAAAAGGAGCAGTACTAAATTCTCTGCCAGTTCTGCAACTGGTTAACTATTTGATGTGGAAAGAGAATGAGAAATCACAGTTTAATTTGAAGAAAGTGGTGGCTTTAATGGTAGCACTCTATCTAAACATCTTTTGATATGATGATCTACAGCAGTCATGTGTGAAGCATTAAAGGTACAGGCAGTGAGTAAACAGTTCCAGGCACTTATAAGCCCCAGCACCCTCTTACTGTACTCACAGGTAGAGTAACCTGCCTTTAATGACCTGTACATTTGACATCCCATTCACATATTTACACTGCATTCCAGTGATATGTGTTTGAGGCCTTTTATTGTGAATATGTTCAGAAGACAGTAGCAGGGCTGAACGTATATTGGTGCATCACAGCTTTCTACTGGAGCTGAATGACCTTCAGTGCCTTCCAGTCACCATGCTGATCTTATCTAGCCTTAGTAGTACATTGCAGTTTCTCTAGAATTACTTTTTGTCAAAGAATGTCCTGAGAAGTTAGGCAAGAATTAAATTCAAGAGAAATGTTTCTAGTAGTACCATAAAATATTGAATTATAGTTTGAGCTGTTGTAGACCATCATAAAAAAAAAAAAAAAAAGAAAAAAAGAGCAACCCTGACACCTTGATATTCACTGTGTGGAAAGTAGAATTTGTAGCCTATCTTCTGCTGACAAACCTTGCTGTTCTAGATCAGGATTGATTGACTGTAGGATGGAGTATTTTGAAGTGCTGAGGGAGAGTGGGGGTTAAATTTTTAAATCATAAATTGGTATCTATAAACCACTTACTTCTGCCAATGCTGTGAAGCCAATGAATGGCCCTGGCGAAAGATAAAAGGTTTGACTTCTCTACTGCTTATTTAAGAGCTGGCAACTGAGGTTGTATCTTTTCCCATACTCAGCAGTAGCTGTCCCTGCCATTGATTTAGTCTTCATCTGTCATGCTCTCAAGCTGCTCAGAGGCTGTCCAAGAAGTACTGAGGTCCTGTCTGTTCACGGTTTCTCACAGCTTGGTCTCTCTTCCCACTATCAATGCTGATATCAAGACTGTTTGGGAGCACCCCATCCATAGTGAATGAGACACTTTTTAATTTAGAGTTGCTTTGATAAACAAGTTCCCTTCAGTAGTTTTCAGATCTGACTGTGAGCTTTCTGGGTGGGACTGAACAGCCCTATACCTTTTCTGGGCTCCCTGAATGTCTCTGACTGGTGTTGCCAAACTCTTATGTTCATTATAGGCTCCAGATGGCCAGTGTCACTTCTCCTGCCAATTTTACGTTTTGGACTTTTCTAGAGAAGATATGGCAGCTCTTCAAAGGGTTTTATGCTTAGCACTGAGTGCAAAATCCAACTACCTTTTCCCTCACCCTTTTGCAGGGGAAGCAGTATCACTTCTGCAGTGGAGGTCTCTGATTGCCTGTGCTGTTGCAGCTACACCATGCTTCATCTTGGCAAGCCTACTATTATTACTACTAGAGAAAATATTTAGAGCAATATCAGATCTCAGAAAGGCTGCTACTTTTGAGCAGTTATCTTTCAGAAGTTTTTGAGAAGTGTAATAGAAAACCTGTTGTTGTCTTCTTGCTTTTCTCTTCTACTTTATCCAAATCCCCTACTGCCTGATGACTTTGTTTTTATATGCATTCTGGCTGTGTGGGGAAGCATTTCAGTGGTAGTGTGTGTCTTCCTACTGGAGGCTTGTTACTTTGGTGCGTGCAATTAGGTCCATGACTTCACTGATCTGGGAAATTGTGTCTTCTTTATTTTTACCGCCAAGGTAAATCCAACTTTAACATTTTTTATGTTGGCTTTGTTATTTGGGGTTTTTTTCTGATGCAACAGAGTAGTGTACTCTATATACAGAGGCGCATTCTGAATGCTTTTCTCTTATCAGTTGGTATTGTGTATAGCAGAAACATAAAATCTGTCAAATAAGACAAAGCTAGGAGGCTTTTAAGGGGATCTGGAAGTAAAGTAGGAGAGTGAACTTCTAAATCCAATGTGTATGATTCTTATTTTAATTCACAGTGCTGTACTGGGTATTTTTTATTCTTTAAACCTCTTTGTATAGTGACTTTATGTGGTAGATGCACTCCACTTTTCCTAACTCAGCTTTTTATCAGAGGCTTAGAAATTGCTTTAGCTCTCAGTTGAGAAATCTGAACTCCTGCTCTTCTCTAACATATTCTCAGCCATAATACCACAAGTACAAGGAAACTGTTGTTGAATCACTGCAAATGAACTTGCAGTACAACTGCACTGTTTCTGGGATGCTTGAACACTTTTATGTGCTCACATTTAAACAGGTTTGAATGTATGTAGCAGAGACACAGTAAGTGGAGCACCAGAGAGGACAGTCATTTTTCTTAAAATTACTGATCACCCAGGGCTCACTACACAAGACCTTGTCCATCCAACACAGCACTGTCAAACATGCTTATCCAAACTCACAGATGTACTCAATGAGCTTTGAATGTATACTCCTGGACCTATCAAACTGCTGGTTCATAGTGCCTAGTTCAGCTGGGACCTACTGTCTCTGTAAGGGTCTTTTACTTAAGCCTGCATCTCCATGCAGAGACTCTGAGTGGCTGCAGTTAATTTCACCAAAGATGTCATTAGTTCTCAAAATTGAAAAACTACTGACTTTTTTTTTTTCCTCACTGTTTTGTTGTTTCTTCACTAGGGAAGTGAGTTAATTGAGACCATGGATCAGGACCTCACGGATTTCACCAAGTGCCTTCAAATACTCCAGAAAAAGATAGAGAAGAAAGGCCTCCAGGTAAAGACAACACATCTATTTTCTGTTTTTATTAGTATTTACTCTTTTTCTCATTGTATTTAGGATTATCTTTCAAGTTTGCACTGAAATGAAAATATTTTCAGTTGCCTTGACGTTCTGCAGTTTTGCTATAATTTGCTGCACACCTTGTAAGCATTGATGCTTCTGCTAAAAGAAATTACAAAGTGTGTCGATGAACAAGTGTTAACTTTCTTAAAAGGCAGCTTGTATTGATTTCTGTTAATGAACTACCCAAAGTGCAGAAGGCTGTTGTGGCTAGTGTTCAAAGCAAGAGTCCAACTTCAGCATGTAAATATATTTTCAAGTCTTGGCACACTGTGCCTTGATGTTCATCCCCTTTCTCTCCCATTTCAAAGATGAAATGGAGAGGGGAAATCTTGCCCTACCAACATTGCAAATGGTAAGCAATACCTCTTTCTGCAAAATGTTCCTCTGGAATCAAAGGCAGGCTTTTCAGAGCAACCAGTGCACTAAACTTAAAAGAATCCATATGGAGTTGTCCAGCTCATTTCATTGGAAAGGCAAGGGAGGCAACATTTCCCCCTCCCCTTCCACAGTTTAGTTTCAGAGATCCAGTTGTTTTGTCTCTGAGATGCACAGTTAAAATTCCTTGGGAATTTCAATTGTGATGAGTCGACAGCAGATGTACTCTTGGGATTGCTGCCCTTTCCTCCACCATGGTACAGTCATTCATAGGACCTGACCTCTTTTTTTCTGCTCTTCATGTAGGAGTTAAGAGAGGGAGCAGCTGCTGCATCCTTTACCCAAAGTAAGGGCTTTACACAAGAGGTGTGTAAGAAAATTAAAACAATTGCACAACATGGAAAGAGACATGTAAACCTCTTTACCCATTTTCATTGTAACAGGATAAGAAAGTTGCCTTATTTCCTGAGATCATCATACTGCAATAAAGCAGCAAGGGATCAAAATGCCAATACCCTTCTCTCTATCTTCCGTCACAGCAGGCTGATAAAAAATTCACTGGTTTTTGCTTAAACTGTTTTAAAACTTCTTGTTTTTCTAAAGACAATAAATGTCCATGGGACACTTTGGAGTGCTGTCACATAATGCCCATCTGCAATTGTATCTCAATACTATGCTGTTGTTCATCAAGGTTGTTTTTTCCCCATCATTATAGGCTGAGATGGGATGGTTTCACCATACACGTCTCTTATCTGTCTGGCTGTGAGCCAAGAAACTCTTTATAAAACAGTTTATTTTCCCCTATAATTTGTCATCACAAGAGCTCAGAGGGGTGTCCTTCCATCTAGGAAAGGAAAGGTAATGAGTGCCATTGAAACAGATGAGCCACCTATGTGTAGGATTTGTTTTGAATTTGTCAAGCAAAGTGCTTTCCTCCTAATAGAAATGCCTTTACAATGAAGAAGAACTTAAATGTTTCCTTGATTCTGTTAATTATCTAATCCCAGCTATTGCTAGAGAAGGAATTTTTTTAAGCTTTTACAAGAGGTTTTATGATAAATAATCAATGTGTGGTTAAAATAAGACTGTACAATAAAACAGCTACAGCAGGTGTGTTTAAGCAATAAGTAGTCTATTTGTAGAAGTTTGAGTTCTGTGATCACTCACAGTAAAGCCGTGTCAAGTTGCCTAAAGAACACCACATTGTAATCTTTGAGGATATTTTGTAAAATACAAGCCTGAGTGTAATTGCAGTAATTGTGTAGTGATCATGCCAATGCACTAAACCTAAGATTTCAGTTCAGTTATAATTGTATGCTGTTACATGTAAGAGATGTGCTTTAAATACAGTCTGAGTTTTTCAGAGGTGCAAGAAGTAACACATAAATTTTCCAAAATTAAGCACAATGTTCATCAAATGCTAGCTACTTTTTGTTTGCTGTGCCTGTTCCATAAAACATAATAAGATGCTATCTTATTCATGCACACTGGATAAAAGCGTACTGCATTTCTACTTTTGGTCTTCTGCATTCTCTAAGGAATTTGAAGAAGTCATTGAGACTTCTTAGTCACTTAGGGAGATAAAATGTGAAACTTAAGCAAATGTAAGATAAAACTGTATCACAACTCTGTAAATTATTAGTTCAGTTTCTAATTTGCCCTTTGTTCAGAAGCATTGGATATAATTCTTTAGTAGGAGGTTTGGTGGTTCTTCAGAATGTCCTGATAATGCAGAGAGTAGCTTGATGTCTGGTCCCCAAGTGACAGAGAGATTCTGAGTGCTTGCAAAATACACTGGCCTCAATTTATGGATGCAACCACTCGGCCCTTTTGAGACTGTAGCCTCCTTAAATACCTACATTTGCACTTAATTTAGGTTTCTGTATGGGTAACATCCTGCCACAAAAAATGTCAAGTAGTAAGACAACAGACTGTTCCAGCCATAGATCTAAAATCTTTAAGGAAAATGCAATTTTTTTCAGCAAAGAAAGCTGCCATTGAATTCTGTGATCACTTGAGAGGTACACACAGCTGAGAAGAAAACTAGGTCCAGGGTCTGAAAATCAGAAGTGAATAAAGAACGAGTTCTTCATCTGCATTTGTGTTTTTTGACCTCAAGGACAAACTTGCATGTCACAAAGTGGAGTTTTTTTCCTTCTGTAAAATATCAAAAAAGCTTTCCTTTTAATTGAGAGCATTAACTAGGTGGAATATGTCTTCCTGGTGCCAGAAAAGATATGTTTGTCTCCAGTTTTGGTATTTCCTCTCTCTATCTAAAGCACTTGTCAAAGAGGAATAAGACAAAGAGACACTACAGATTTGTTTTCCCATGATTTATAGTTGAAGTTACAAAACAAGGAAGGTATCTCTTTAATATCTTTTTAAAATTGATGCCACAGTCATGCTGTGTTTGCTGCTGTTTCTGCGTAGCAATATGTTAAGCTGGGAAGTTAATTGCATTCAATGTATGCCATGGATCCACAATCCCATGAGGTAGTTTGTCTGGATTAAATTCAAGTGTGAGTAGCTGAGGTATTCAAAACAGGCATCCCTTCATTGGTCAGAGAATAAGTTAGCATTTGTCTGCTACACTGAATGGATAAAATTTCTGCTCTGATTTATCAGTCACCTGTATGGATGTTCTATGTCATGGAGGTTTTTGAGCTCACTTGAGCATATGACAATATTTTGTTCCAAAGGGATTAAGTTTGTGTAATTTACTTTCCATGTCTCTGGGCCTTTATCTTCTTCCTTTCTTCCTGCTCATCCAAATAGCTTTTGAACAAATAAGTTTTGAATAGAGGAAAAGAATATTGAAAGATAACCTTGTCAAACAGCTTTCTTGGAGGTTGGCTGAGTGAGAATGCAGGTGAGGTAGACACTCAGTGCCCCTATATGAAAAGAAGTATGCAAAAAAGTTAGCTTAGATTTTTACTGGTAGTTAGTTTAAGAAGAACCTTAGAAATGTCTTTACCACAAGGAAATATGCAGGTAGAGTTGGTGGTCAGCTGAGATACAAATCTGGGAGAGAAAACATCTCATTAGTTCTTGAACTCCTTGTTCAATATAAAGAGCAGTAATTCTGTATCCTGGAATAATTAGCCAAATTCATGACTGCTTTTTCCTTATTTCTCAAATAAACACTCTTAGAATTAGTTTCTGAATCCTCTGGGTAATTAATTTCTGATTTACATTGCGTATTTTGGTTGCATAGCCAAGTCATGCAGAAAGCTGCATTGCGGTCATTTTGTGGGATCTAAGTCACCTAATTATATGCATTTATAATTACATACTGCAGTAAATTTTAGAAAAAGCAGTACCCTTTATATGTGCAAGCTAGAATCAGTCCTAATCTTCCCTCTCCCCAAATTCAACCCAAATTCATTTGTGAATTGCATTCTATTGGAAGAGTGAAGCAATGAAGTACCACCAAGAGAATCTGACTCCTGAAGTTTCTTTCCAACCTAAAGGCTGTCAGATATTTCTCTTTCTGCATGACTGTGAGTATGCATGCACAGACATGCTCATGCAAGTATGTATAGAAATGCACACCTTTTCTGGCAGTGTTCCTTCCTGGCCTTAATCAGTGCTTTTTAAATATCTTAATAACTCTGTCTTTATTGCTGCTGTGTGTGTCTTTCACATTGTTTATGGTCTATTAGGTGTGCACATTTTGCTTTACTGCTTTAATCACTATTTTATTCATTCTGTAGATATATAAGTACTTTCCTTTCTTCATTACAAGACCTTAAACTTACTTCTGTCTGGTACTACTTTCTGTTCTTAATTTTCTTTCAACATGAGATATTTCAAGAAACCAACTGAACTGGCAAAAGGATAGGCAAGCTTACAATATCTCTTATTTAGGTATCAACAGATCTTGCATTAGAAGTGTATGTTGCTATCTTTGATTTGCAGAATGGAAGCAGAAGTACAGAAGCAATTTGTCCAGTCTACCAGCATATATAGTTGGGAATGATCATCCAATTCCCCATATTCATCAAATGCTCTTCAATAGCAGCATCTCTGGTCTCACTCAGCTTATAACAACTCATGCCAGTGAGAATTGAAAGTGTGTTTATCAATTTTGCAGCTCCAAGAAGAATACTCATATTATAAAGATAGATTTAAGCCATTATCTCAGAGTTACAAACAGTGCTTTTCTTAACTGTTTTATCTAAAATACCATTTAGTCTTAAAACTAAGCTCTGGGACTTTTCATTTAGCTTTATTATCTTTTCTGCTTAAAAAAAGTTTAAGCAGCTCATTTGGTTATATGGGCCGAAGATATAAAAAATTAGTTTTATTGAAACCTACATGCCTTTTAGTGGTTTTAATGTTACTGTGTTTAAATTGATAAAAGCACCAGTGTCAATATGAAAAAGGGGAAATATGCAAACCTACTCTTTGTAAAAACTCTTGGCAATAAAGGAATACTCTACCAACATTTCCATTTTAAAATTACACTTCATAGGTTCAGTCAATCAGCAGTACAGGATATTAATTCTTTTAAGTGAATGCAAGCATTCTTCCCTTTCTACTTTACAAAAGTGTCGAATCAGTCCACTTTCTTTTATGTTGAGCAAGGCTAAACAGGTTAGTGAAGTCCTATGTTTACAAAGTGCTAAAGAGAAGACAGTGAAGTTCATGTATCATCTTCAGCTGTGCAGTGTTTCAAACAGCTTATTAAACCCTCTCTGGTTTATATGTCTTTCTATAAGAAAAAAACGGCCCTGAAGGAAAACCCAAAGTACCCTGAAACAAAAATCAGAAGATACTTTAAAAGAGAGTAATTTTTTACACAAAGAAACAGTATAATTATTGCGAATACTGGGCTCTCTTTGGCTTAGTTTTGGTTTTGTCTATCAGTTGAGGTTTTTCCTGATGATGTGACTTTTTAACAGTACATAGATTGGTTTCATTTCCTGACTAAATCATAATTTTGCTGCTCATGTTGGTAGTTGGTAATTTCAGGATGGAACATTACTTGGTTTCATTTCTGAAAACTTTTGCGTATTCAGAATAGCAATGGGAATGGCTCTTAAAGCAAAGCCTAGCAATGAGGATAGTCTGTTGCTGGGATTTGAGAACTGGGAAGTTATTAAATACCAAAATATTGGGGGAGAGGCAGACTGGAAAATCTCAACGCTGACATGGAGTTGAAATGGGAAGTTCTTGTAATAATCACAGAATCACAGAATGGTTTTGGTTAGAAGGGACCTTAAGGATTGTTTATTTCCAGCCCACAGCCACAGGCAGGGGCACCTTCAGCTAGACCAGGCTGTTCAGGACCTCATCCAGCCTGGCCTGGAACACTTCCAAGGCTGGGGCATCCATAACTTATCTCTGAAACCAGTTCCAGTGCCTCACCATTGGACCTAAAGGACTATAAGGACATTGAAGCTTGTGGATTTATCACCAAACCCTATATAGAAGGAAGGACTGAGAAATATTTTCAGTTTTGATGCCAGCACTGAGTTTTTCTTCTTAATGCTTCACAGAAGGAGAATAAAAATGCAAATGAGATATATTTTAGGAGAAGTTAAATATGTGTAATGAAAAGGTTCTTATTCTGTCAAGTGCTGCATCAAATGATTTTTCATGAGTTTTTAATAGTAATCTTCTTCATAAACCTTTCCTGTCCAAAAGAAACAAATGGATCTCAAGAGTTTCCTGTTAATTCCCACTTCTAAGATGTAGAATTTCATAATACTTTTCAACATGAGTAAATCCCTCCAGTAGGGTCTTCAGACATATCCTTGAAGACTATTTTAACTCTTAAGGTCCAAGTCTACCTTCAAGGAATGCAGTATCTAATCCATCTTTCTTACTGCTGAATTATTTTAATGCTTCCCATTGTAAAGGTATGGTAAAATTTATAATACAAGATATCAGAACTTGCCAGTTCCCAAAGAGAAATCCTAATATCATGTAAGTTATGTTCCTGTTCCACAACAGCTGTGAGCATCAAGACACTCTGAGTATCTTTGCCTTCAAATAATTTTATGCAGTATGGGTGTCTGCAAGAGCACAGTGCATCACATCCCAAGAAATTTTCATACATAATCCTTGTATGCTCTACTGGGGCTTGTATTAGACCTATGACAATATTTTTTTTATGTCACAAACAGGGCAGGGATTCTGGAGAATGCATTGATTTCAGTTAGTTTATTTAAAAAGTTAAATCCCATATCAAGCTTCGGGGAGAGGAAGAACAAGGGAAAAAAACCTGTTTATTTAGGAAGTTCAAGGGATTAGAGAGATCAAGGATATGCTCATTAACAGGACTGCAGAAGCTAATAAGGAAGCCAGTAACTGTTCTCTCAACTTAGTCAAAGGCTAAATATATTTGAAACAGAGAGCATGAGGTTACTACAGGTGATGTACTGTTTCCTTTGCAATCACCTGTTTTGCTGTTAGTAACTTTCTCATAGGAGATGTGATTCTCCTCCCCATTTCAGCCCCTTCTGCTTTGCAGGAGCACAGCTTCCCTGAGGGCAGCTACTGCTGATGTAACTGCCCCTTCCTGGGAAAGTGGTCAAGCTACAAGGACATATCATTATCCTCAAAAGACTGTCATACTTATATTGACACAGTCTTGGATGTGGATATTGTAGTGGGAGATCTTGAACAGCCATATCTCTTGATACCAGGAAATTTTTTGCTTTTCAAGGACTGAGAGCTCTGTTTGTTGCCTGAGATCTTCATAAATAACTTGGGTTTGGGTTTCTTTTTTTTTTTTTTTGCTCGACACATGAATACTGTGGTGTTATGAAATCTCCCATAAGTTATAAAACTGTTTTACCAGATTCTAGTTAATGGAATGTAAGTTTACTGTTAAGCATATTAAGAAATTTGAGCTAGTATGATAAATTTTAACTGCAGATTATAATAAAGCATTTTTTTACATCTCAAATATGGTTTCTTCCTACTAAATTGAGATGCCTGTCAAGCGTGAACAAGTTTTTTGGCTGTTGTAGAGATAGTTTCATAAAAACTTTGAGCAGTTTTCTTCATTCCCGAGTGTAAGAAACACTGGCTTTAGAGAGCACACTTTCATAACTTCATGAGCTGCAGTGATCTGATCGTTAAAGCAGAGGGTGAATCAGTCAACTAATAAACTTCTCCTGTGGCTTCTTTTTTTACCCTATTCAAGGAAATTTGTTTAACCTAAGTAATGCATATAAGAATGCTTCCTTAATGGTTTTGGATTGTTTAAGGGTTTTTTGCCATTATGTAATCCCTCTTTTTGTAATATTGTTTGGCCTTTGAATAGACAAGAAAAACAGTGAAATTGTAATATCAGTAAAAGCTTTTGAAGCGGTGGTGGCTCTTCTATTTTTCTTTTCCTTACCTAGAAAGGAGTCTTGGGGCAGAGGGGAGAGGAAGGTATTAAGACCATTGAAAAGTAAAAGTGTGTGTCTGGTGCCACACAGAAATGTTTTAGCCTGTAGTCCTGAGGCCTCATTGTTTTCTGCAATGCTTTGGCTTTTCCTGACATTTAACTCTGCACCTCTTTGCTGACACCAGTGCTGTTCAAGAAGGGGCAGAGGGGTGTAGAGTAATTTAACTCTTAACAAATATTGAGAAAATGAGGCAACCAGGTGCATGAAAGGCCCCTACAGTATTCCCACATTAAAAAAAGGCAGAAGCACAAGCTCAGCAAAAGTAGGTACTGAAGGGTCTTCATAGCAGAGCTGCCCTGGCAACCAGGCTTTGCTAGTTCTGATGCTCTTGCTATTCCTTATTAAATCACCTACCTTTTACTGTGCCACTGACAGGGAATGGTGTCTTCAACTTCCATAAAGAACCCATCGAGTTTCCCTTTTAAACAACTGAGCAACTAAGTACTGAACAATTAAAGCTCAATATTTTCCGCAAAGTAAATGTGAACATAAAATGTTTACAGCTTCACAAGCGCCTCCAGTTTAAGAAATCATGCTTCATTTCTTTTTAAGTATGTGGCTAAATGTATATGGTCTAGAGGACAGTGTAGAAAAATAAAATACATCCTGTAATTACTCAGGCTATGTTTAACTTGCCTGCTATAAATACTGAACCTACGCTACAAAAGAAAATTGACATCCAGATCATAAGGTACTTCTTCAGTATAAAAATATGTCCAGCTTCTTTTAAACAAATGCATAAATTCAAGACTTCTTTCTCCAAGTCTGCACTACCTTAGAAAAAAAATAGTCATTGTGTACTGCCCAGGTATTCAATGAAATCACTCAAAAGAGGAACCATTCACAGAATAGAGCCTGAGAGACACAGGAAAAATTTTCCATCTTTAGTTTCAGGTCTTATATCTGTCCCTGGAGTATAATAGGACAGGTTATTATCCCCTTGTTCATCATGAAGATTAATGTTCAGACCAGTTAAAAATATTACTGTTCTGTTGGGATCTATTGGGAGATCTTCAGACCTGTGTGAATCTGAGTTTAAACATTTTAAATAGCAGAGCTAACGCCTCTCCTTAGCAGGGCACAAGTGCCTCAGGCTGTTACGTCCTCTGCGATGCTGCTGTGGGAGAGTGAAGGTCCCCCAAAGCTCTGCCTTATTTGTGACATCTTTTATGCAGACTTCACTGCTAAATGTTACAATGGGAAAATGCCTGAGTTGTTACTATTAACTCAGATGGAACCAAAAAAAAAAAATATAATGGAAATTATATATATATATAAATTATATATATATATAATATATTTTATATGTTGATTATATATAAATTATATATATTAAATATAATATGGAATACATATATAATGGAAATTGAGATTCTTTAAGTTTCTCTATTTTGTATGGAATGTTTCCCCTTAAAAATCTATTATTATTTCCTTAAAATTTGACACCTAAACTTAATATGACAAAATTGAAAACAAAACCAGGCAGAAAGTTAGTTTTAAAGAAAACACACACCTAGTCTAGGAAGTCACAGGAAAAGGTCTCAACTCTCAGTAGTGTTGAAGTCAGCATTCTTGTTCACGGGGATATAAGTGCCTGTGGGCAGCTGGCAGAGTGTTTCATATGGAAACTCTTGGCTACAGAAATTCTACCCCATTGTCTCACAATATCACAGGTTTGTTCAGCTTCCTTTGTAGGATTTCCAAGGGTCCTGCATCAGCATCTGAGCAGGAGCTGAAACAGAACCACATGAAGTTGTGGTGGGAAGGGAAATACACATCTTCTCTTCATCTCAGCCTTCTAGAGAAACAGGCATAGTCATGAGCTATCAGGTTTGTGTGCCCAGGTGCTGGTGGAGTTCACAGGCATCCATGAGGAGAAGCACAGCTGAGCCCCTCAGCCCAGGCAGGGAGGGGTGAGGGGAAAAGGGAGACAAAACAGCCATGTCAGCCCCAAGGGGAGAGCAGGAGGGGCTCCAGCCTCCAGATTCCCCTGGAGAACCCTGGGCAAGCAAGTGGATCTGTCCCAAGGGAGCTTCAGCCTGTGTAGAGGAGCCTATTCTGGAGCAGGCAGGCAGTGGAGGGTGGATGTGCCCTGAAGGAAGTTGCAAGCTGTGGAGAAAAGTCCACGCAGGAGCAAGATCCTGGCAGGAGCCACAGCAAGTGGGGGACCCATGGCAGAGGATTTTGTTCTTCAAGGGCTGGATTCTGTGGAGAGAACCCCAAACTGTAGCAGAACATGATAAGGAAGGAGCAGCAGAGAGGAGCTGATAGAACTGACCACAGACCCCTGTTTCCCTGTGCCACTCAGGGGAATCGTGAGGTAGGAGTGAGGAATGAAGGAGTGAAGTCGGGCCTGTAAAAAGGATGGGTGATGGAAAGGTAGGCTTAGTTTTGTATTTCTTTTCCTCTCTAACTTGATTTTTAATTTGCAATAAATTAATTTTCCCCAAGTCAAGTCTGTTTTGCCTGTGATGGTAAATGAAAATTAACAATTTCCCTGTCCTTGTCCTGACCCATGAGCTTTCTTGTCTCATTTTCTCCCTCTGTCCTGTTGAGGAGAGGGAATGAGAGAGGCTGACTGAATCCCTGGCAGCCAGCCGAGATTAACCCACCACAGAACTGTAAGGGAAATCAAAGTGAAATTGTCAGGGCTCATGGAGATGTGCAAAGGTACACACACTCTCATTGATACAGGATACGGCTTGTGTTTGTGTGCTGGCAGGCAGAACTTAGAGTATCCGTCAGGTCCTGAGCAGCCAGGGACCTTCCTGCACAAGATTGCCAAGCAGGCTGCAGCAGGAGCCACAGACCAGGGCGAGGCTCCCTGTTTTGGATCATGATCTGTATCCACTGGGGGAAGAGTAGAGGCTTTGAAAAGAGAGTCTTTGCAACGAGGAGACTCTTCCCTGTGCAGTGTCCTTCCCACCTGCTGACACTGCAGGACTGGATTAACCTCCAGCACAGGCTGCAGGCTGGCTCTTGTTGAGGGCTGTGGGATCCGCACAGCATGAGACTTCAGCACAGGAGTGTGGGGATCCTGCTGGCTGAGAAGCAGTGGAATGTACTTGTGTTGCCCTGCCAGTCTTGTGACAACATGGAAATGTATTGGAGGGAGAGGGAGGAAGGCTGCTACAGTAAAGACTGGCATCCAGAATTAAGAGAAATAAGGGGTACCAAGCTCACAATGAACAGATTTTCTTGAAGATTTTCTTCCTGCCTTGAATTGTTCATTGATGAGAGTTTGTAGTTAGTTTGTATTTTCTTCTTGTAATTCCTGGAGGCATTATTCAGAATGATTAAAGCCACAGCACATGCCAAACAGCTTTTGGCACTGGATGCAAGTGGCTATTAGATCATTGAAGATTATTTGCTAGACCATTTTAGTATAATCTTTCAAATGCCTTTTGCATTGCTCCTAATACAAATCCAGGACTTCTTTTCTTTGGTGTATGACAGTTTAGTTATTGATTTCACACTTCCATGGTGGTGATACCACAGCGCACGCTGTCTATTACAGTAGTTCAGTTATGGGAAGAGAAAGGTTAGCATGTGAGTGTTTTTTCATACTGTTTTAAAAGATTAGAAGATTTTATGATTTTTCAGAAGACAAGTGATTGATAGTCCTGGAATCCTTGTTCATTCACAAAATTAATATGTCTGAATCAAAACTAGCACGCATTTTCCTCCAACGCATCAGTAAACATATTGCTTGAAGAGTTCTATTGCTTTTACCTACTCAGAACTGCATGGTATCAGTCAGGAGTACAGAAAAACCCTTTTTCCAGAAAATCTTCGGCAATAAGGACGCCTGATCTAAGGCAATCAGTGACCCTGATCTCACACACAGAAAGAATTGTAGAGCTTTGCTCCAGCTGACCAGAAGTAGCAAAGCAGGAGTTGTTAGTGTCGCCTTTCTACCTCAGGCACAGCAAGCATTGTTTGACCAAGGTCATACACAAGTAATCAGCACAAAAGCAGGAAGTCAAATTTGCATTGTTTGGGATCCAACAGTTCACCAGTTAGGTTTCTTTAAGTAACTAAGAATTAAGTCAATGTTATGTTCCACAAAAATAATGGTAGATTGTTATATATGCCCTCAGACATCCCATTTACCTACAAGAGAGGGCAAAGCCAAAGCTTCATTTTTTGAAATGAAATAGTTATTCAACCAGAAGTGTAAACACAAGTCAATAGAAAACCAAGCTTAAAATGTTTCCAGCAATTCAAGTCTGTTTCTGGATTTTGAGATTATCTTTCTCATTTCCATTTCACCATCATACATGTTTCCTGCTTTAAGCAGACAAATGCAATCTGTTTGCATACTTATTGTCATTACCAGAGAGAATTAACCTCTTATTTGAATTAAAAAGCATTACCAATAGAGAAAGCACTTTGGTGAAACTGTAAGAAAATGAAGATAAAAAGCAATGAATGCTTTGTGAGGAAGTTGGAACAATATAATATATAGATTAGTGGAGTCAGTGAGATGAGGATGAAGCTGATTGAAGATTATCATCTCAGGTACACAGACAGGATGGCAACCTTTGTCTGAGAGCTCTTGTTCCCAGGAAGAGTCAGATGGCTGAAGCAGTAAGAAAATTCTGGCTAAAGTAAAGAGGATTCTACCTGAGCAAAGTTCAGATGCTGCTGTGTGGTTCAGCATCTCATTTCTACATAATGAATGTCATACTTTTTATGTAAAACACTGAGCTAGGGAGCCAGTATAATCAACTCAAGTGGGCAGTATCTTGCTACATATTTAACATTGAACTGTGTGATTTTAGTAGTTCATTAAACTTACATTGCAGTTTTGAGGATGATATAAAAAATTACTTATCTGGCCAGCACGAGAGCTCTGACACAGCTATGGGCAAATGAGTTAAAATCTACTCTGGCCCATTTGTAATCAAGGGAAGTGCTTGATGTGTTTTAAAGTCTTTGGTACTGAAGCTGATGCAAAGAGCAGAAAATAATTTAAACCATGTCCTGACCTGATAAATTGCCTTATGAAGAAGAAAATGCTTTTCTTCTGAAAACTGACCAAAATTGATGAAGTGACAAACCAATAAAGTAATAATAAAGGTACCATTCACACTACTACTTAATTGTTTTTCAACACAAGATACTTTTATAAATATATGTGTGTGTATGCATGTATATTTCAGTGTATAATAAACTTCCAACATGCTATGCATATACTGCAATAATTTTGTTGCCTATGTCATATTCCTTTAAAAATTAAAGGAATAATCTTACGAATTCTAGAAAATTAAGAAAGGCTGTGGAAGATGAAAGGATTTCAGTGAACTGAGAAGGTGCTAAAAGCCCACTGTGTTCCAATCAGGTATCTAACCTGTAACTGGCATACTGATATCTTGGATATTAGCAATGGATGGGCTCCATGATCTCAGAGGAGGGAGAGGTTTATTCATGACTCCAGAATTTTTACGACATCGTGATTACTCTTGTCTTCCTTTTTTCCTTTAGGGGAGATCTTTGCAGTTTGTTCAGTGCTCCTGATTGTTGTCAGTGAATTTGTTTCCTTTCATCTGCCCACCTCCCTGAGACTTAGGCATGTATTTGTTTGCAAGTTGTTTGACTACAAGTGAACTCATGGAGAAGAAAGCCCTTTGAGTTGTCTGTCCTTTCCCTGGGAATTTCTTATCCGAGATAATGAGCATGGTTTTGAAAAGAGTGGGCATCATTTGGTATCAGTTTGGGCGTTGGAATTCACTCTTATATGTCATGGTGATACTGACATTGCAAAGCTAGATATTGCACTCTTTTCACTCACTCCAGGCAGTTCACAGCTTCCTGTGTCCTTAAATGTGTGTTCCTCAGTCATAAATTGAAAATCTTCTTTGTATTTAACCCATTTATACTACAAAGAGGAATGTCAGGGCCAGCTTTCATAGTGTTTATCAAGCCTGCAAAGAGTTTACAGCAGGTTGTACATTTCAATATTCTCTGTGAGAGTGGAAGCAGGAACCTGAGCAATTTCATTCTGATATGGTGAGAGCCTCAGTTCCCCTTGGTTACTGTACCCTCTAAATTACAGTTTGTGGGAGAAGGAAAAAAAAAACACAAACCTTACTATATGTTTTCCTTCTCTTTTTCACTGCCCTGCTCTTTGATAGTGACTTCTAAAACTTTCTCAAGACATACTAACACATGGGTGTATCTTTTAAAGATTACTGGATCCTACCCTTAGATCTTTTAATTCAGGTTATAGATAGTCCAAGAGAATGTGCCTGCAATGATCTAAGCTGTTCTTTGTAGTTATTTATGATTTTATGTCCTTTTTTTTCTCAGGAAATGAACAACACAATGTGAAAACAAATTGTGTAAGGCAGCTGGTGATGGGACATTTAAGTGAAGCATGGACATTTCAATTGAAGTACAGCATTTTAGTCAAATGTTGCCTCTTGGGCTCATTAGCAGTAACAGGATTAATTCTGTGGCCTGTGGTATGCAGGAAATCATAGTGCAAAAAACAAATGGCCTTTCCTCTCTGTAGCGTGGGAATATCTAAATATACCAGTCCTTGGGTTATTCACTTTGTCTTAGTTTCTGGAATGACAGAGTTGTGTACATGCTTTCATGGCACATCCATTTTTTTAAGTTCTTGTCTGTTCCAGGGGCAGTGATTGCAGGGAAGGAACTGATTGTTTTGTTGGGGGGGATGGTTTTAACAGAGATGATAGCTTTAGGATGAAAAGGTTCTTGAGGTTTTGGTTACACTTAGCCTCTCTGTATTTTTTGGTTCTTTAAATAAACAAAGTGTGAATGCCTAGACCTTCAAATAAAGGCTCTAAAAGTCCTCTACAACGTCTGGATGCCTGTCACTTCAATCAAGATTATCCAGTGAAAAGTGTTGCTGTAAACTGTCGTAGAAGTGCAGAATTTTAGCTTTTCTCTCTGTTCCTCTCATACTCCAGCTGGGTTTGTTTGCATACATATCACGCGCTTGTGTTTTTCATTTTCACAATCCATGCAAACCGTAAATAATAGATCCATTCCCTTTTCAGAGATCTTTATTATCCTTCTCCCAACACACCTCAAACGTGTATCTCTGGTTTATTAGTGCCTTTTCAACATGCCTACTCCATGCTATATTGGTTTGATTTTCTTCCTTTTTTGGTAACCAATCCACAAGACTGCACTGTTACAACTTAATAAGGAGTAGGACTTTGAGCAGGATACTTGCAGTGCTCTGGCTGTCTCTGCCGCAGAACTCTGCAGATCTGTGCACTTCATCCCTTGAGCTGGATACTCTACTTCGTGGGAAGCATATATGTGATAATAACAAAGAAGGATTTACAAGGGAAAGAAGACACGTTTAGAATGTTACTGCATCATTTCAGTTCCAAATCAAATTAACTCTGTATTTCCTTCATTCCTACCTTTTATATTGGCACCAATCATCAAAGCCAAAGCAAACAGATTTGTGTATAGTGAGACGTATGTACACCAATAAACTATACAGTAGTTGCTTTGTTTCTAGAAGATTAATCTAGGCTAATATTTGAGCTTCAGTCCCATTGTTTAGAAGAAAAGCAACATACCTGTGGATCCTGCTCCTTTATCAACCCACTTTTAAGTTCACTGTGGTTCCAGGTTAGTATAGCTGATTTTCACCATGGCTTCTCTTGGGGAAGGAGGAGAGCATTTTAGTGCTGGTTGTCTGGTAGGGAACTGATGGGTGTTGGTGGTCTTATTAGTAGTATTATTTTCAGAGAATTGATCCACCCTTTTGACTCACAGTCATCACCAGTCAAATAAATCAGTTTGTTTCTAAAATGGAATCAATAAAAGGGAAAATATATTATAACATTGTGGCTTAGCTGGGAACACATGCTTTTCACCTTTTGTTATTTTGTCTTCTGTTTAAGGGTAGGTTTTCTTAGCATTCATATTCTCTTGGTTGTACATTTTGTCTGTGTGATCTGTAATCTGCACAGAAAATACAGGCTGTCAGCAGTACAAGGATAGTTTTTTTTCTTTATTTTTTTTTATTTCAGTGTTTGCTGCTAGTGTAATGTGTTATATTGATCCACTCTGGCCTCTGAAGAATTTTCCAGGTGGTGATGAGAAAGGTGGTATATCTCTACAAAACCTTAATTTTCATGCAAAACAATATTCAACAGACTCATAAAGCCCTAGACCCGGTAATAAAAATAGAAACTGATGCTATTAATACATCATTCCAGATACACAGAGCACCATTATGTGGCTCTTGGGTTGAGTAAAATTTCATGTAATCACAGTAACCATAGACTTAAGCTCTGTAAAATTGGAAACTTAACCAGATGGCCATTGTCAAAGCAGCTTCTAAAGACTTCAGAGCTGCAATGTCTTAGGGCCCTAGACATGACTTAGGGTTAGCTTTTTAAAATACAATTACTGAATATAACTGATCTACCTTATGGAGGTAATAATAATAATACTTTGCACTCAGTGACCTTTTATTTAAGGACCCTAAAGCTCTGAACCAAGCCTTTTGAATATTCCCTTTCTGCTTGTAGGAAATAGTGTTCAGAGTCTGGAACGCCTGTGTGAGAGAACTGAGCAGGAGCAGTCCAACTCCGTGGCATATTACAAGCAGTCAGATGGTGTTTCTGTGTGACTGACACTGGAGAGTACTCCTGTGGCTGTCTGTCCCTGACAGCTGGGAGGTGATGTCCAAGTCACGTGGGATGGAACTTCCTATACAGTAGTACTTTTTATCTTGAGCGGGGCCAGCTTTTGAGTGGTATTGCTTGTACATTGAAATGCTGTGTGGCAGGAATGAAAATGACATATAGTGGCCTAACCTGATATTTCCTTTATTTGCTCTGTGAGCTGTGAGTATAATAATGAAATTACGTAAAGAACTGGGGATTCAATAGTTTGGATATACCATGCTTACCCAAGGAGCTTATGTGTGGAGTGATATATCCTAAACTCTGTATATTCGGGACAGACAGGTAAGTACCTTCAAAAACTGGCTTGTATTTTAAGGAGAATGGTTATGTCCTTTTAAAAAGTGCTACGTGTTGGCCATGGATTTATCGTGCTTTAGTGCTCAACTTAAAAATCATATTAATGGTATTTATTTGTAATGGGAGTAAATAACTGTATTTGACATTTGCTTTTCTATAGTCAATAGTTATTTTATTCTTTTTTTTTTCCCTCAAACTGATTTTATTGTGGATTTTCAGGGTCCAGAGATCATTCCTGAGAGTTTTCTTGGTGAGTCTTTTTGTTCTCTTTTAGGTCGATGTGATTGTGGCTTTGGGTGGACTTGGAGGACGCTTTGACCAAACAATGGCATCGGTCGAAACACTTTTTCACGCAACAAATATCACTCCTTCTCCAGTGATAGTTATCCAGGAGTGCTCACTGATTTACCTGCTTCAACCTGTAAGTGTTGTGAAAAGTTACTTTGTAATAAAACTGACCTTCCACTTGCCCTGACATCCTAGGTCTTGCTCCATTAAGTGCTCACTTTATCAGTTGTGTTCTGTAGGGTCAGAGCTGAAATAGAAAATACATTGCAGGCAAGTGGACAGCAATGGTGGGTTCTGAATTCCTCCTCTGAAAAAGATGTTGTTTAATTTGTTCACAATACATTTTTTTAAAATGGGAGAAACAAGAAAATCAGAAATCATGAAAACTGAATTGGGTAAATATAGAATATTGATTATAATGGGAAAAAAATAAAATTAACCTTTTAAATTAGATTTCAGTAAGTCTAAATTTAGCACACACCCCTTTTGCATGGTGAGTACCAATACAGATGTCTTCAATAAGAGGAACAAAGAAAAGATGTGAGAGGATGTTATGAGGGAGTTCCTGACATACACATCAGGCAGAGCTCTTATGGGCTCTGAATGGTGCAGTTCATTATGATGGAAATCTTTCTAGCATCAGTGGGGGAATTTATTTAAGATGTGTTGTTTCTGTGAGTTTTTTTTTCACCAGTTATTGCATTTATTGATTCCCAAAACAACATACACATAATATCTTGCTGATCTTCAGCTTCTGAGATTTAAATTAAAGGCAAATCTAAACATAAAACACTGTTCTCCAACAGTGATTCATTTATTTTTCTGAAAATATGTTTTCCCCTTGGCAAGGTTTATAAAGGATTACCTAACTTTCTGAATTTCTCTTGGAAAGCTTATTCTATTAAAATAAATAACATTCACAGGTAAATTTGACACAATTTTGCACCAGATGTGCTTCACTGTAATTTGAGAAAAGCATTAATGAAGTTCAATGAGATTATAGATTTAAAGCCACAGGGGCAGGTGCTCTATTAACAATTTGAAGTACTGTGTCTGCAAGAAAGGCAGTAGGCACAGGAGCTCTTTTGCCAGTATGATGAGGAATTACTCTGATCATTAGTTGCATGGCTAAATAGATGAAAGCAGCAGAGTGAGGAGGAAAGAGAAATAAAGGATAACTGTGGTTAAAATCTAAAAGTGAGGAGCAGCTTGCTTGTAATTGATCTGTGTGTGCAGTACTTCACTGACCACTGTAAATTTCCTTTAGGGTATTTTTAAGAACATGCTGAAGAACTGAAATAAAGTGGGCAATTTCCAGTTTAACTTACAAAACTCTTGCTAAGACTAGAAAGATTTCTAATTATTTTCATTCATCTCTTCCATAAGTGGCTTTAAAATCCTGTGTCTAAGGTTGCTTTCATGAGTCTTCCATGAATAATTAAACCCTTTACAACTTGAAAAAAACCCAAAACCGTGATCTGTGCATTTTAAATAGAAACGAGAGGTTGGTAATTGTTTTGTTTGCTGGAAACTTCTTGGTTCTATTTTTAATAATGCCATACAAAAAGTATTTAAATTTTTTTTTGTAGATGGGCGGAGTTCCATAGGAAACTTCAGGCCATTTCTAGCATACAGAAATATGGAGCATATATAGGGGCAGGCCATTTAAACAATCTTAGTGCTAACTTTGACAAAATTGCATTTCATTTTTGATTTAAACTTGTCGCTGTTGGAATCTTCAGTCAACTGTTGTTGCACCTCCAGATAATAACATAAAACTACATAGTTGTTTTTCTTTTAAAAAGTGAGTAGTTTATAAACTGAGAGAAGCAAGGTTCGTAAGCTTGGAAGTACTCTTCCTCTTTCCCCTTATTTTTTCTTAATGGAGTTCAGCTTGATATTTTTCTCTTCCAAACAGCCATAATCATGACATTCTCTTTTCCCCCTCTTCTCTTTGTAATTTAAAATCAAGGTAGGAGGGAGTTTAAAACAGTGGGAGACCCACTGACAGTTCAAAATGCAAGTCTGGAAACTGTGCATTAAATGAAGCAAGGTTTTGAGATTCAAATGCTGATGCAAATCATAAAGTTGAGAGCATGATGCTTTTTCTATAAATGTAGAATGGAAACCTTTTTCTCTTGGGAAGAAGAATCTGATCTTTATTGGATTTTTGGATAAAATATATGAGCAAAACACAATTATGGTTTTGCTTCCAAATAATGTTAGCCTTTGGTTCAGTGTAGCAGGAGAGTGGTTCTCTGTCATGTGTACCTAGGCAGAATCTGAAATATTTGGATACAGCAGATAAATTGGTAATTCCTTAAGACTCCTAGGAAGGATAACAAGGGGAGTAGCAAGTCAAGCTACTGAATTTATAGCTACCAGTGCAGAAACTAATAGGAGAATGGTGTGAGTAGATATCTAAGGCCACCAAATATCTATAAATTATTAATCTATTAAAATCAGAGAGATTTCAAATTGTTATAATGTTGGTATAGAAGGTTATGGTAGAAGAAATACATCAATATTTAACACACTTGTAAAGGGTCCACAGCATTGCAGGAAACATGACAGACTTGCTCAAATTGTTCAGGGTTGCAAGAGGAAGACAGCAAGGACAATGCCTGATTTGGGATCCAGTGCAGACTAACAGGCAGGATGGACCAGGCAGACATTGACTTTTTTCATCAGCCAATAACATTACCTAAGTCTTGAATGTAAGAGTAATTAGAACTTTGAGTATTGAGGCATTTCTTGGGAAATAGATATGCAGACAGTGCAAATAGATTAAAATGTTTTGGCACGAAAAGTGAAGAAAACGACAAGGAAGTAAACTCTCTTACATTCATTTCTGACCTTTAAGGATGAGCTCCTGTAAAGAAAAGAGAAAAAAATCAGGGAATAATTACATCCCATGAATACCTGTCTTCATGATCTCTATGGAGAAGCTGGGTGGGAGGCTGAAATGTAGATATATATAGACTGTAAGTATGTAAATTTAGATCAATTAATTCCAGTGTATGTCAAACCACTAAAAAAAATTTAAGAAAATAAAGCAGACATAAAATGAGTTGCACCTATGGAAAGGCCCAAACAATGAGAACATGGTTTGTAGCTACAGAATTTATGAACTGACACTGAAAGATTTTCTCTTGTCTGAATGGGAAAGGAAAACTAATGACAAGCAGCCTAAATGAGTATGTTTGCTCACTCTTCACTAAAGCAAAATATTCCTTTGGGCAGATAACCAACACAATTCAAATTGTTGCCAAAGTCTGAAGAATTTAAATTGCTTCAGAGAAAAAGCAAATAAAAGATGGAGCTGCCTTTGACTGCCAGCTCCAAGGGCTGTTACTTTTTGTGTCATGCATCACTAATTAGGATAGGAGTCAGAAATAGGGATACTTTGTAAGAATTTTAGGATGTGATGCTTGTTGTGAAGCATTTTCTTATGTGATGATTGCAGTTTGAAAAAAAAAGAAAAAAGAAGAAATGTACCTGTGTACTGAATAGATGTTATATTTCATTCTGTAGTAGGGGAGAGAGGAAAGCTTGAATTTTTAATAAGAAGTAATCAGTCTTTATAAGCAGGATATTTTATGCAAGAGTTCATACATTTTATGTTTGAAATTTGGTAATATCAATTACCATTAGACTATACCCTGGCTGAAGAGCATAAGGCCCTGAGAGTCATGTTTATCATGCTAGCCATGCTCAATATGAATGGCTTAAGGTTTCACATACATACTTTCTCATTTTCTGGTTGTGTGCTTCTCAGGAGTGCAGAAACATTAGCTTCTGTACACTGAGCATAAATTATCTTTTATCTGTGAGTTTTATGGCAGTCTGTAATACAAGGTAATAGGATTTATGACCAAGAAATGAGAAGATGTCCAAGAGTTAATGAGGCCTGTCTTTTACATATACTGAGCAGTTCAGTTTTCCCCACACAGGATTCCAGCCTTAGGATGTAGAGAATAATTGCTGCCTACACATGAAAATGTGTTACAGCAGCATATTTTTGTCAGTTAAATAACTCTTTTGAAAGAGTGTGTGAATACTTTGATAACCCTTTTTCTTGCACCAGGCTTTTCTTGTGAGTGCATGCCTGCCCTCCCTGTGAGAAATGATGAATAATTTAACGTTATAGGTAGTGGCCCAGCAGCTAAGTGTGAGCAGTAAGAATCAGGAATCCCATAACTTATTCTTGGTTCTTTACCATCATTTCCTTGAAGAGTATTGTGTCGGGTAGTCTTTTGATCCCACAGTCTCCTAGATTGTAAATTGGGTAAAACTCATGTCCTTCTCTGAATGGGTACTGTGTGGCTCATTTGGTTATTTACAAAATGCTGTTACATCCTCTGCTCTGCACTGGGGTGGAACATAGTATCATGGTAATAGTAACAACAGTATTAGCAAGGCCCTTAATTAACATAAATATTGCCATACAGGAAGCTGTGCAGATAATTAGTTAGCATGGTCCTGAGCACAGTTTTGGTGGGAGCCAGCCATCCTTCTTGCAGATGGTGTCTGGGCATGCTTTGGGTTCAGCACGGGCCAGGAGCTGCTTCCAAAGCATTTGGAAAGGCCTGCCTTGTCATGGGGCCAAGAGAGAACAGCCACACGCACATGAGCATTGCTGTGCTGGTTGGCTTGAATTCCAGAGCTATTACCTGAACTGATTTACAGGTGCAGACAGAATGACTTGGCATGAAGATCTGCTCCTAGATGGACACACTGCAGCAGATGGGAGAGAAGGTACAAAGACCAGAAACTTTGCTGGGGTTTGTTGCTGCAACTCTCTGCACTAGTGCTATTGGATTAGGTTTGTGTCCATGCTTGTAAAGTTTAATGGGAAGTTCAGGGTATATACCTTCAACATGTGAGTTTTTCTCTAGCAGCCAGTTCTTGAAATTTGCAGGAACCTCAGGAATGAGTTATCTGATCAGTTCTGTACCGGCTCATATGTGTAAGATGCAAATCTGGCTTGCACTCATTAGAGAAAATCTTTAATGAATTTGCCTCCTATGGGGGATGATTTTGGGATCTGGAAATTTACTGTCTCCTTTTCCTAGATATGTATTTTTGATGGATAATTTCAGTTTCAAAAAGACTGCAGTTTTAAAGGAAGGCATTGAAACATATACCTAATATTTTAACATGCATTTAGGACATACAGTGCTTATTGTCCTGAATGGCTCTCTCTCCTGTTTGGTATCTTCCCTCAAAGGGCACTATTGGAACTCAATCTACTTGACAAAGCAGTCAGTCTCTGTGCTTCAAGCTCCTTGTGGAATTCACAAATATACATACTTCACGTTCTTTGATAAATACTTATTTCTGTGGCTTTTTCAATGAGAAAGCCAGCCATTCAGCTGGGAAGAGGCACTGCAATGTCAAAAATATTAGCTGAGGAAAAGTCTTAATCTAACCTTTCTCTGGGTGCTTGAGTCCTTCACAGAAAACCTTGCAGAAACAGGTTTTGTGCTTCCAGAGGTTTAGTACTTCATCGAAGTAGCTTCTCAGGCAAAACAAAACAAAACAAACAAAAAAACAAAACAAAAAAACCCCCCAAACAAATAAAAGTTTTTGGTTGACTTAATCTAGTCTGTATTTTTATTCTTTCCTGGGAAAATCCAGCTTTTCTAATTTTTCATCTGTTCATAATCATTAAGAAACAAGTCCTACCATATAGCAGGATATGATAATCATTCAGCTGTTTTAAAATTCACATCTTAATGGTGTCTGCAAGAGAAGATGATGTAAGGCATCCAGTTGGATTACTTAGGTATTTCTAAATTCTGAAGTCATCCAGTGGGATTCTCAATCAATAGCTTGCACTTGGTAAGTGTCAACAGCTCTGCTGGCAAATTTTTTTTTATATTTGTCCAGATTTTAAATTAGTTACTGCGGCTGCTGATGGATGATCATCAAGAAGAACCTTGGCCCTAAATAAAACTCTTCCAGTGAGATTCCTGCACTCTGTTGTTGCCCCTAGCTGCTGTGATATGATCTTGTCAATATGATAATATCTATTTTGTTGCTTTATGGAAACCACAAGAAGATTTTTGCTACAAAGCTGAATATCTTCGAGCTGGTTTGTTGGAGTTTTTTTACCCAAAACTTGTCAATTACTTTTCTTTCCTTCAAAATCTTAATCCATCTTTTCATCCCATCCCTTAGAAAAGTTTTTGCAGTGGTCTGATACTTTGGGCTTTTGTGTGCAATGTAGTATTAATAATTTTGGGTACTATTAAACAATTATTCTGCTTTACATTAATGGTCAGCAGCAAATTACAAAGTGTTTGTCTTTGACATTTGCTTATTGGTAGGAGCTGATATATAAGGTGGGATCAATAGGAAGCCTGTAAAACTTTGTCCTGTTTTAGCAATATTGGTAAGCTAAGGAAGACTATAGTGGTATTTTCACTTGCTGTGTATTCACTTATCTTTATTTTGAATGGAACAAAACAGGAGTGTGTGTGTGTGTGTGTGTGTGTGTGTGTGTGTGTGTGTGTGTGTGTGTGTGTTCTTTCCAGTTTTGTTTGGGTTTTTTCCCAGATAGTACTTTACTCCTATATGGGGATTTCATAGCAGGCTGAAGAATTTCTAAGCTTTTTGTGAATAGATTTTTGTCCAAAAAGGAAAAAAGAATACAAAAGCACTTTAAAAGACTGTTAATTTGGATTCCAAATTTGAGCAAAAGATTTAAATATTTTGTACAGAATTCAGTAAGCTTTCTGTTCCAACAAGGTGTCATATTTTTATACTTTAAAAACGGAACATTATGCAAATGCTTGTCTGTATTAAGGTGTCATAGACTGGTACTTTGCAGCTTGATTTTGTAGTATTTTTATGATTACGATGTAAAATATTTGTCTATTATCTAACACCTGGGAGGAGTAATGCAATGTTTTGAATTTCAAGGTCAGCCATTAGATGTGAAGAAGCAAGAGGACTCAGAGGAATAATTATTAACACTTTCTGTGCCTTGCCTTATCATATGCCATCCTCCGTACTAAGTAGTCATCATACTGCAAGATCTTACTTTCTTCATCTAATATTGTTTCTTCCACTTTCCTCTTCTTTTCCCTCTGGATTTTTCTTGGATCCTATCAACTGTCTTTTCTCAGCACATCATCTTATCTTAATGTTTTAGTTCAGTTTTGTCTAAACTGTTCTAGCTTTAACTTAAGCAGCCACTGCTAACCTGAAGATTTTTCCTAGGATTTGTCTCCTCCCAGCAGTCACAGCTGTGTGCTATGAAGTGTTAATTTCTCAATGTCCAGTCATTCTGGCTTCATCTATTCATAAAATCATAGAATCATATTCCTGTTGGGTCTGACAATGTTTCATCTTTATCTCATTGTACCAATGACCAAAGTGGCCCCATATTTAGTACTGGTATCTACTGGGATGATACCTGCCACAATGTGCCTTTGCATGACCCTGAAATCATTACTGTGCTGTAACTCTTTGTTCAGCTTTTTTGTGTTAGCCCAAATTTCTCAAGTCCTGGAATTCTGTTCTACCCACTAAGTGACACTCTCTTTCTGAAGGCACCTTACTGTCTTGCTTGAGGTGAATTTCACTATAGTTTTGCAGTAGCAACTTTCCTCTTTGATTGTTAAGGGGATTTCAGTGATAGTTTAGGGCATGCAATTTTTTTCACTCCCTGCCTGATTTACAGAAAGTTCTGTAGGGAAACTAACAAGTATCAGAAGTCTGTAATCTGTGACAGACCCTTATCTGGAAAGAAAATTAATGGAAAATATTTTATTTCATACAATAAAAAATGTAGCAGGAAAATCAATATTATTGTTCCTATCCTGAATGTAAATAACAGTAAAAATTGAAGTGATAATAGGTGATAAATTCTTTTCTACTACAAAATCAAAAAAATAAAAATGCTGAGCACTTAATTGTTGACCTAAAGGGTTTATAGAATCCTTTAGAGGTAAATTTAATAATGGTCTTTTCTGTTCACATCTGAGTACTGGTAATAGTTGAAGTTGTAGAGGGTGAGCATCTGTATTCTGGCCTCAGTTTTATTTGAAAATGTGTTATCTCTTCAATTCAATCCCTTTGTGAAATGGCTTAGGATTTTGTAATTCTCTACAGTATCACTGTTAATTCTGCATCTGCCAGGGCAGTGATGTCAACTGTATGCATTTTCAACATTTACTCTTAATATTAAAAAAAGGGTCAAGGCAGAAGAATGGTAATACTTGGTAATATGAGAAGTTCTAGGGAAAATGCTGTACTACACTGATAAACAAGATTTAGGTAGAACTATTCAGCTTTGCCATGGGAAGAGATTGACTTGGCAATCCGAATTTTCTTCATGTTGATAACAACCGATTACATTACTTCAGGACTCTCTCTGCTCTAACAGAACATCCCAAGAGCAGATGGGAATCAGGGATTGAATTCTTCATTGTCTTCTATAGGCTGTAATGTGTCTGTCACTCTCATGACAACTCCAGTCAAAAAACACTTGCCAGCACTGCAGTTGGGCCAATGACCTTCAGGGCAGTACACAGGCTTCCTATTCCTAATCCTAAAATCAAGGGATTTGGAGTTAATATATTTTTGTTTAAAGGTAGGAGTCTGGAAACAGTCTTCCAGGATCTGTGAGGGAGTTTCAAGAAGATGAAGCTGGACTTATTCCTGAGATGCACAACAAAGGAATGAGGGACAGTGGCCCTAAACTGAGACAAAAGATTCAGGGTAATTACAAGGAAAAGTTTCTACTCAGAAGATAATTACAAATTACATACAGGAATAGGTTGCCCAGAGAATCTTTGTCCCTGACAGTGTTCAAAACCTGACAGGAAGGCTGCACTCCTGAGACTCCCTTCCACCTAAGTGATTCTGGGACACTTGTGGAGACACAGGTGGTGTGAGTAGGTGTTTTAGAACCATTGAACATGTATTTGTTGAGAAGAATTTGGAATCTCTTGATACAGAATGCGGTGGCCACATCAAGAATAGTGGTTGTGTCCACTTTGATTTCTTTTCGTTGCCTTACAAAAGGAAGTATTGTAGTCTCTCACATAACCTCACAGAAGAAAATGCTGAAAGGAGAAATGATTGCTGTCTCTGAATGCACTGACTAAATGCCAGGGAGATAAACCAGGACTGTTTTAGCTCAAGGCCAATGTTAGAACAAAAGTAAATTGCTTTAAACCAATGATGGATAAATTTCTATCAGAAATTATGCCATTCAGAGGGAGCTGGACAAACTTGAGAAGTGGGCCCACAGTCTTCCTCATGATGTTCAACAAGTCCAAGTGCACCTGTCCCAGTCATAAGTAGAGACTGAAAGAAGAAATTATTAAGAGCAGTCCTGCTGTGAGGGAATTGAAAGTGCAGGCGGATGAGAGGCTGGACATGACCCAGCCATGGGCACTCACAGCCCAGAGAGACAAACGTGTCCTGGGCTGCATCCAAAGCAGTGTGGGCAGCAGGGCAAGGGAGGGGATTCTGTCCCTCTGCTTCTCCCTAGTGAGAGCCCTGCCTGCAGTGCTGCATCAGCTCTGGGGTCCCCAACATGAACCTGCTGCAGTGAGTCCAGAGGAGGCCATGAAGACAATCAGAGGGCTGGAGCACTTCTTCAATGAAAATCGGCTGAGACAGTGCAGTCGTTTAGCCTGGAGAACAGAAGGCTTCAGGAAAACCTTGGAGCACAATTTCAGTATATTACAGGGACTTAAAAAAAGGAGGGAGAGGGACTTTTTGCATGGGTAGATAATTACAGGACAAGATGCAGTGGTTTTATGCTAAAAGAGAGAAAAGTAAATTCCTGTATTTCCTGTTAAAAGGAAATTCTTTGTTGCAAGGGTGATGAGATAATGGAACAGGTTGTCCTGAGAGGCTGTGAATGCCCCATCCCTGGAAGTGTTCCAGGCCAAGTTGGACAAAGCCCTGAGCAACCAAGTGAAGTAAATGGCATGCCTGCCCATGGGATTCTGTGACTCTATGAAATTAGAAGAAAATTCCCTAATCATTCTTCTGGTGAGATTCCACAACAGGTATACCAAAGGGAAAAATGTGAAAGAGGGGGGCAGAATTACAGCTCACTATGCTGAATTTACATCCTTAACTCTATTCCCACCAAAAGCAAACACAAAACTTTCAAAAGTTGTTAATGTATAAGCATTGTGTTTCCAACTGTCCTTAATTTGCTGCTTTTTAAACATGAGGCCTGACAGTGGTATTAATCTGATTGAACCTTGAGTCACATGAGCTGTGCTGGTCTGTGATCAGCTTTTCAGCAGTGCTGGTTTGCAGACAGTGAGCATGTGTTCCAGTCCCAGCCATGGAGTCTTTTCCACAGATGTAGCTTCCTTTTGTGTTTTATTCACTGTAGTTGGAAATACACTGTCTCCCCTACCATCCTCACAGGTAATCGTAGGAACTGTGAGTTAGATGGATGGACAGTGGGGTGGAACTGGCTGAGTGTCAGAGCTCAGAGGGTTGTAGTCAGGAATCTGCTGAGTCAGGAATCTGAATTCATGCTGATACACCTGAAGTCTGGGCTGCCACTCAGTGGGATTCTGATAGGCTGAAGAATTGGGTTGAGAGAAAACTAATAAGGTTCAACAAGGACGAGTGTAGGATCCCAAACGTGAAGAGGAATAACCCCAAATATAAACACAGGTTGCTCTCTCTCCTAGAGATCAGCTCTGCAGAGAAGGGCCTGTGAGTCTTGGTGGGTAAGAAATTGTGCGTGAGCCAGCAGTGCCCTTGTGGGCAGGAGGGACAATGGTATCCTGGAGTGCGTTGGGATGAGGTGGCCAGTAAGTCAAGGTAGGTGATCATGCCCTTTTACTCAGACCTGGTGAGGCCACATCTGGAGTGCTGTGTCCAGACAAATTGTTACTGCATGCCCAGTGGAGGCCACAAAAATGATTTGGGGTCTGGAGCATCTCTCGTATGCTGTGGGAGCTGGGCTTGTTCAGAGGAAAGAGTGAGAGATGATCTTGTTAGTGCCTATAAATACCTCAAAGGCAGATGCCAACAGGAGGTGCCAGACTCTTTTCAGTGGTGCCCAGTGACAGGATACAATGGCCATAAACTAAAACACAAGAAATTGCACCTCAGCATGAGGAAGAACTTCTTTACACTGAGGATGGCAGAAGACTGGACAGGCTGCTCAGGGAGGCCATGGAGTCTCCCTCTGTGGAGGCATTCAAAACCTTCCTGCATTTCTGTATAAACTGCTCTAGGTGACCCTGCCTTTACAGGGGCATTGGACTAGATGATCCCAAAGATCCCTTCCAACCCTAACAATTCTGAGATTCTGAGATCTAGGCATTGCTTTCATGTATGCCATAAGAAATCAGATATCCAAAGGTGGTTTAGCAATCAGGGAGAATGCACTACTGTGAAATTGTATACCTTTTGGCTAATAATGTTACCAGTATGGAATAAATGTAAGCATATGGCAAAGCACTCTAATGAAATATAAGGCTGTGCTTAAGCACTTCACTGAACAGTGGTCTGCAGATGTAAGTATAGTTACCTCATCTGATGTGTAATTCCAAGTTCAGATGTCTCTGCATTTTCCCTTCCACATGACAACCAGTGGTGCTTCATGGAGAGTATCACCATTTCTGTGGCATCAACATCTGTTTCTGAGTGGTTAATTTTCAGAGTGAAACTAGAGCAGCTAAAGATCTGGAAGTAGTCTTCTGTGGCAGTGATGTCAGACAGTCTTATTAGCTGCCAGCTTGGTGATTTAAAGGAGGAGCGACCTGTCTCCTTTATGTTAGAGGAACCTGGGAACAGAATAAAACGGGTAAGATTCACTCTACCGAGGGTATTGACTGAAACTTTAAATCAATTAGAAGAGCACCAAGAGAGGACTCAGTAGGTCTCTGAGGGGGTAGTATGTCTCTGCATACAGTCCTACACCCTCCTGTTAATTCAGAATTTTGTGGGAGCTATTTCCACAAAAGGTGTGTAAGTCACCACATGCAGCCTTAACCCACCCATGCTAAATGCTTCTTGAAGTCCTTGAGGAATGTGGAGAGTCTGGTGTATTCCTGTTGAGTGAGATGGATGGCCAGAGGCAGAACTCCTGAGCAGCAGCCTGAGTTATCATAAACAAATCCAGCTATTCTGGTGTGCCAAATTATGTATTCCACAAAAGTATAGTTCAGAACCTGTGCAGATAAAGGGAGTAACTCATCATCCCTATTACACATATTTTATCAATTTTCTGTAAGCCTAATGATATAACTGAATTAACAATGCCTGTGTCATTTCTTGGTTTTTCATCTGTCTGACTTCTGGATCTCCTTTCCTGTTCACAAGCACTCAATGAAACTGCAGAAATATCAGGGCAATATGCAATTTCCAGTTTATCAATAGTAATGCCCTTCATGAACATCTCTTCTTTTTTAATGCTCTCTTTTGTACTTAAACCTAGTTCCATATTACTATACTAAATGCATTATGTGTCTCCTTAGGGGAGAGGTATTATGAAGCTATTGTTTTAGACAACAAGATTTTAGCAGTAGTATAGAATTTTTTTAAAGTATTTCTAGTATGAAAGCCCACTGAACTGTCAAATATATTCCCCTAAAGCTCTTAAGGAGATAAAATACTAAACATTATTCTTTTCTGTTCCAAGTAATATGAGAAAGTGAAACAGTTTTAATTATATAGTGAGGTCTGTTAAAAGGCAGAGAAGCTGTGGTGCCCCATCCCTGGAAGTGTTCAAGACCAGGCTGGATGGGGCTTTATGCGGCCTGGTCTAGTGAAAGGTGTCCCTGCCCGAGGCACAGCCTTCAGATAATGAAGTGAATGCAATTTCTCATTTCTGTAGCCCTTGGAAACTCACACATGATGATGTTCAAATCTCTCATCTTGAAAGACAGTCAGAGCACGTGTTTCTGAGACAGCCTGAGTCAACCCAATGCTGTTCAATGAAGCTGATGCCTGCTGGTGTCTCCTCTGGAAGGCCATGCCTGCCATCTGCCTGCATCTGGTTACTCCTATGCAAACTTCACTTTCAGCTGGGCAGTGAGAACAAGATCGTCTCTCCTTGAAGTTTGGCAGTATTTCTCCATGGGACTTTGGAAATGCAGGGTGATTTTAACACCAGTTTTCTAATTAGACTTTTTTTCCCATCTGGGATAAAAATCCAGTGCTGAGTCAGCAAGAGCTTGCCTGAATCTGATTGTTTTGGTAACTCCTCCTTTGTAGTCATCTTGTTGAGGGTGTAAGTGAAGTGAATCTGAAAATCAGCTTAGTATTTAGATGTGCTTGATATTGGCCTCTTTGGTGTTATACTGTGCTGAACTGTCATACCATAATTCCTTTTCTTCAGCCTGTACACCTAAAATTGGGTTACTGTGGCTATGTATATTACCAACATTTTTTATTGTGCTGGGTAACTGATGTACAAAGTCTTTGGTGGGAATAGTTATTTTTAGAAAAATCCATAAGATGACAAATAATAACTTGCCTAGCTTTTCATACAGGCTCTGATCTTCCATTAGTGAATCTTGGGCTACATGTCATGTCACACTCTTTAGCTGGATCTCAAGGTATATTACTCCTATATAACAGACGGAGAGAGAGAGACAGAGGCGTGAGGAAGTGAAACTATTTGCTCAGGTACTCAGGGAGTCAATACCATACTGAAAATTGAATCCAGTTTTCCAGGTTTCTATCTCCAGTGACCTGTCTACTGGGACCTGTTTCCTCCTGTGACTTTATTAAGAGTGACCTTTAGAGACGATGGAAATTTTTACTGAAAGTGCTTAATCCTTTCAGGAAAATCAGAGAAGCTCACTTTTCTATAGTAAAACTCATCCTAAACTTTCCTTATGAGAAATTGTGAAGAGATGGATTTGTATAAATAATTTCTTAAAAAGCCTTAGGAAAAAAAAAATCTTATGCTTGAATCTGCGAATGCCATGGCTTAGAGTGGCCAAATATATATATATGCCAATTATAACCGCTGATTCTTTCTAATGAACAATATATCTAGGAAAAAAAGAAACAAGGAGTTAGTCAAAGTGTGGCAGACCATTATTAGAAATAATAACTTCTACATTTAACATCTTTCAGCTTTCTGCCCCTGTGCATGACTGCTGTGCCATCCAATAAAACATATCTCATCAGAATTTTACAAGTTCTATTTCAATTCTCATAAGAAAAAGCAATTCACAGGAGACATCAGTTCCCTCCTGCCTTTTTTAAGGCAGATGTGTTAGAGATGTGGAGGTTAGAGATGCAGAAGGGAAAATGACTATAGCTATCACAGCCTTTCATAGGTGAGTAAGCAAAAGAAAATCCTGGGATATCACATAATAGAGTTTACAGCAAGATTTGTTCTCATTCTCTGAGGTGTCTACATAATACATATATCATGTCCCAGTACAATGAGTTGTCATGAGCACAGCTTACTCAAGCATAGCAGGAAGTTGTAGTTCTGTTAGTATGTAGCCAGACAAACAAAAAAAATTGGTTGGATGGACAGGCACATTTTTCCCCTCTCTTATCCAAACTAATCTCTAAATGTTGATGTATAAATCCCTAAGCAAGTAGCTGATTCTTTCATTTCTTGAAAGAGCTGCTGGACTATATTTTTAGGGAAGCCAAGTTTTTTAGAATTGGTTTAAAAAGTCATAGTTGAATGCTTAGTTGTGCTATTCACCACAGTTGTGTAAAACTAGCATACATTTCTTCATCTTTCTTTTTCCTGAAATTAAGACACTTAAAAATTGAGTGTCAGATAAAAGTATTTGAAGTTTAGTGTTCAGCACAGGGAAGCGACTATGAGAAAATCAGAATCATGCCTGTCCTTTTATAGAGAGAAGGTAGAGGAGGTTTTTCAAGTGTTGGCTTAGGTCTGTAATCTAGGCCAAGTTAGGCAATAACTTTGGAAATGGAGCAAAAAGATTTGTACTTAATGTGCTGCAGGAGTGAAGTTGGTGAAAAGATGCAAAAAGAAGAGAGGCAATGCAGCTCTTGCAAATCATGTATGGACTGGAGATTGCTATGGACTTTAGACAGGCTATAAAAGGAGAGCATGAAATTCATTGCATTAAGAACTAACAGAATAAGGATATGGTGATTATTTACTGGGATTAAAATGTGAAGCATTTATTTTCCTGCTGAATCATTTTGGAAAAATTTCAAGAGATGCTCATAAGCATTATCTGGATCCATGGTAGATTGAAAAGGAGATTGAAATAATCTCTCTAAGTTCATAGAAGAGGATCTGTTGCAAGTCTACACACACACAGTTACTCACTCTGCTTGTTGGGTTGACTGCTTCCTAAGGCAGAATTTATTCATGTCGGGGACAAAATTCTTCTCTGTTTGATTTATTTGAGACAAAGGGAATGGTTCTTTGAGATTCATTGCTTTGGGTTTTGGTTGTGATTCTATGTTAAACCAGTGCAAACATTCACCAGTACATTTATACTACAATACTCTGGAGCCCAGGCACTGTGACAAGTATAGGGTGATGTGGCAGGTGGAGACACAGCCAGGTAGAAGACAGCCACAAAAAGATGGGAAAGGAGTTGGAAACCAGAAGGAGATGCATTGGAAGGATGAGCGTTCTTCTTACCTGGGTTCTGTTTCTGCATCACAAAGCATGAGTTTCCCAAATCAGCCATAAACAAACTCTTCCATTTCCTAGGACAGAGAAGGTCATGCAAAGCATGCCAGTCTTTTCAAAATGGGCTATAATTGGCACTAGCTACAGCCTGAATATTCATTACCTGTTATTGAAGGAAAATAAAAAGTGTGATTTCTTTTCTTCATCCTAAGAAATATTCCAAGGAAATAAACAGAATTGCTTCCAGTCTGTTCCTTTTTATTGAATGGTCCTGGTGATAAGTGAAGGTTAAACAAATGCACAGTAAAAGACAGAGCTTCTCAGAAGTAATTTTGTCTCTGAGTAACTGATGTGATTTATATGACTAATCATTATATAAACATGATACATCATGTAATGCATAATGAGGAGAGTTTGTTTTAAAGATTGTAGGTCTGTGTGTGTTTGATTATAAATATATCACAGACATGTATTTTCCCCTTCCAAAACACCTGACTTTTTTTTTTTTCTGCTGTGTGGGTGGGCTCTTACTTACCTGGAGAAAATTACATAGTTCTAAAAATTGAAAGCTATCTAATAAAGAACATTTAGCCTAGTTTCATTATAGACTCATAATATGTTCCCAAAAACGGAATGTGATTTTTGAAGGGGCTATTACTAATCATAGTGTTATAAGTGTTATGCTGCCAGGACAGATGGATGGATGGATGGATGGATAGATGGACAGTATATTATTATAAGTCATTTGGGGATGGTGTGCCCAAATGAGCCACTTTTTTATTATTATAAGAGAAACAAACCAATATAATTATGTATATTGGAAATTATTTGAAGGGTAGTCTGAATTGACTGATGTTTCTGCTGTTTAAAAAGGATATTTCTATTTTACAATATCAAGACAGATTAGGTAAAAACTGAGTGTTTCAAAAATCCAACTTTCATCTTGATGGAAGTGCAAAGATTAGTCTGTTCTTGTAATCTGTACAGTAACAGAACTAAAACACTCTCAGAGTCTTCTCCAAATGTCTGTGTTTTTGAAGAGAAAAATAAATATAATATTAGCTTTAGAACAGAAATGTCCCAAAGACATATATCCCAGAAATGTATGCACAACTTCAGAATTGTGTACTCTGCCATTTACTTCATTAGAATTTTTAGAAGATTTAGTTGTTCCATGTTTGACACTCTTTGGATCTAAGGCATTGCTCAGACTAACAGGAATGTTTTATGCATCAGCAGAAAAATGCATGTGTTTATG
This sequence comes from Cinclus cinclus, assembly GCF_963662255.1. Classification (NCBI taxonomy): domain Eukaryota; kingdom Metazoa; phylum Chordata; class Aves; order Passeriformes; family Cinclidae; genus Cinclus; species Cinclus cinclus. Next base: position 51,468,731 of record NC_085046.1, read on the forward strand.
AGAAAGCTAATTGGAAAGTGGAAGGAGACTATTTAGCACTATCTGAACTTTAGTGCCCATGCGAATGAGAAATCTTACACTTCTCTAAGACTTTTGTGTAATTGTACTGCTCAGAAGAATGCAGCTCTTTTCAGGGGGACAAGACCTCATTTGCAGGAGTTAATTTTTCAAAAGGCTACTTGAACCCTTTATCAAACATTGTATTACAAAACATTGTTCCTGACCCCTCAACTGATTTAACTTACTGTCTTAGCAATACTAGAAACAACCACCTGCACTTCTGTATGTGTGAGCACTGAATGGTGAAAATGAGATTACTGCAGTTGTTGAGGAAGGATGAGGAGGAAATTTGATTCCTCATTTCTCTCCTGATTGATATTTATGATGGGTGGGAAATGTGGGTGTGTTTCTGTACACAGGTAATAAAACCATATGGACTTTTATAATAAAGCATTGTGTTTAAGAGCATTTGTGAGTTCATCAGCAGATAACCAGCCGCATTTTGAGAGGGTACAGGCAGAACATATTCTGGTAGAAAACCATTCTCTTAGACAGCAAATACACACTGTATGTGTCATGCATTTTTATTATTGCTTCCATATTCATTAAAGTTTAAGGCTTTAAGTGACTTGTCAAAATGTTATGCCAAGCTGAAAAACATTGCCTTGATGTGCTGTAGCATAGCAAGTCTTATTGGCACTTACAGCATTCTCAGTAGACAAGAAAAATCCCTACATTTTTGAAGTCACTTATATGTTTGTCTCTCCAATGTGCACTTCTCATTTTTCTTCATTCTTGATACCTTTTTCAGAATTTTATACTTCTTTTAATGTAACTCTCAACTAAAATTTGATAGGGTTTGCTTGTACATGTATATACGTGGTCCTGCTTATAGAAAGTCAAGTTAGATCTGAACTTTCTCCAAGTTCTAGGGAGGTCAGATTAGAGGCTTCCATAAAGGCCATCCATACTGTTTCTTTTATTTATGAATAAGAGGGATTTGTGTAGGCTGGAATCTTAGGATGGTTTGACTCATGTTGCTCTTGGGACAAATAGAAAAATATGCTGAAAATAAAGACAGTGGGGGAAAAAAAAAAGTGGTGAGTGAGCATAGTGGAAAAACAAAGAAAGAAGAAATTAAGGCAAAAAAAGAGAGAAGAAAGGTGTGTGTGTCCCCATGTGCTTGTGCATAGACTGTATGTCCCCTAGGATTTGCCAGCAGTGCATAGGGATGTGTTTAAATATGATACAATGTAAGTAAGCACTTGCTTCTAGCAAATCAACCTTAATTGTGGCAGCTTCTAAGTTTGTAAAGAATACAAAGAAGCTCTTAAAGAAATTTTATGTAGATACTCTGTATGTATTATAATACAAAAATTCTGTTTGATTATAAAGATCACCATTATAACTGTCTACAGATAATTGTATTGGCTGAAATAAGAAACCAGTGTTTTGGATGGTTGGTCAATATATCTGAAATAAGAAAATAAAATACAAGGAAGACATACAGTGATGTGGCATTAGAAAAATAAAATGAACACTCCTATTTTTAAACAATGTTCTCAAGTCATTATTAACATGTTTTCAGAAAATGTTCAGTGTCACCCACCTGAGCTACTGGACCCCAGGGAATGTTAGTGATGCTGATATTAGTGAGAGGAGAAGCAGGTGGGCAGTGAGTACACTTGAAAACACTATTCTGACTTCTTACTGATGTGCAAAAAAAACCACTGTGGTAGCATGACCTACAACAGACTTCCTCCCCAGTGACAGCTCTACTCCGCAAGATCTGCAAAAAGGAACTTTCTGTAATATTATCCCCTCTCTTCTCAAGAAAAGTCTTTCCTGCCAGACTTTGTCATTCTCCAAAGTATCTTAGACCTCAAATAAATATCAGAACAGTTAGGCATCTTTACAGTCTGGTTAGAAAAACTTGGTTTAAAAGTAAAAGCAATTTTTACTGGATCCACTGATGTCAATGACTTAGGAGTGCTCAAACGAGTTTTTATTATTCTGGAAACAAACCAAATGCATTAACTTTTGTTTTGTGCTTGTCTCTGCCTAGAGCAAATTTTTATGGTCTAGTTAGGTTCCCTTGAAAACAGGCTTTTATAAGTAAATACTCATGGATGATTAACCATCCTAAAATAAAACTGTTGTCAGATGTTCAAAATGTGTGGTGCATAAGAGAGAAGGTATGTGCATGGTGACCTGAAAGCTAATTTCTACATTTCATTGCATCTGCAATGATTAGTAAAACTTAGACACCTGCAGGTATACTAACAATGACTTGAGCTTGGGGAAAGCATGTCTTTTTAATTTAGTTGATTCTGGGGTTTGGGAGAAAAAAAAAAAAAAGTTGTGGCATGGTGGAGTGGTTTCCTAACTTTTGCAGAGTAAAAGTAAGGATGTCTTAATCAAGGCAGACCTTTCAAGACAAAGAGTATTTTTAGAAAGTATAAGTGGAACTAAATCAACTGAAGAAATATCACATGAGGAAACATGGATGAAAAACCTGTAAATGAGCCTACAGAAAATGTTTTTATATGTTTCTATACTGTACCCATCAATAAATACCAATATACTGCTGGCTGGTTGCTTTTCACTGCAGGAAGAAACAATTGCGTTTTGTAAATTGATTTTCTTAGAGTGGCGTCTTAGTTTCAAGATAGATCTAAGTTTCAGATAAGCATTTTGCACGTTAATATGGCTTTCCTCTTTCATTCTTATTTCAAGCAGTATAGAGTCTGTAATTAATGCAGTGGACTTGGCTGAATAACTATGTAACTGACAAGAGATGGTCCTTTTTGGCCTTTATTTTAATATTGAAAAATTAGGAAAAATGAAACAATTTCTGCCCAAGAATGAATAAAAGATAGTTTGGAAGGTGTCTTTTTTGAATAAAATAGCAGTATTCTATTATATGGTCCATTAGTCACTGATAACTGGTCTAGTGGAGAAAGCAAATAATTTTTGTGGCCTTTATTTCTGTTCAACTTATAAGAGAATTTCAGTCTTGAAATTATTTTTATCTTCTGCTTTAGAAATATTAGATCTCACTCAGGAAAATGTAGAAATTTGAATTTCAGTTTTTCCCCCTTGCATGTCATAGTTTCATATGCCTCTTTCACTTATGAGTAAGGTGAAAGCAGATATCCGAGGTGCAGTGGCTCAGGCTCCCTGGATACCAGGAGGTGACTGAGGGGCCTGGCAGCCCAAGCTCTTACACAACCCCAGCCACATGACAACCCCAGCCCCAAGCACTGAGCACCTCCATGGGGATGGGGACAGGACAGGGTGTGATCCCAGGAGGTCAGGGTCATGGGGAACTGGGGACACTGGGTCAGGTGCTGATGGCCCCAGGTTGTGGATGACAAGCAGAGTGGAGGAGACCCAAGGGTCTGGGCAGGCACAGTCAGAACTGGTACTGCCTTAAGAACCTCAAGAGGGTGATATGAAGGGGGTTTAGTGTTTAAAATTAGTGATGTGGTTGTTAGTCAGTTCACCTGAGAGTTCCAGGTGCTTTTACTTCCTGTGTGAATCAGCCCTCCCCTGTGCATATACAGCTTTTCCATAAAGGTCCCCAGCCTAGGATCTACTTGTGACTGCTGTTTGCTTGTAAAACTAAGGTTGGCTCCTTCACTCAGCCTTTCAGGGCACTGGAGGACAACAAAATGTTGCAGGAGTTAGACAGAACATGCAAAAGCTGTATGACTGCTGGTGAGAGGTGTTATATTGCCTTAAGAGCAAATACATTTTCAGGCTGCTGATTGAAATTTTACTTACTTCTTTTTCTTATAGTTTCATGAAACCTGCAGTTTTTCAGGCAATGGAAAGATATTTTGTCAGGAATGTGAGCCCTGGGTCAAAAATTTACACAAGGGATTAAAACTGAGAAGGTCCATGCTCTGCATGGAAGCATAAGGTGCAGCAGCAGTAGCATGTTTCATGGTATGCAGAGGAAATTGCCAATAATCTTATGTGAGTATGGAAATGAATAGCCATTCATGTTTGTCAGAGTAGGTTTGGGTTTTTGTATTTCACTTTTTCCAGTGACTAAGGGAGCTCTCCCCATGCAGGTATTGTGGAGCTGATCTTTAGACAGCTACAGAAAAAACATCCTGGAGCGCCTGTTGTTTTCAGCTTCTCAATAATAATAGCTAATCTGAAAGTGGGAAGGTATTGAATGCTTTTGGATCCCTGTGAGACTTTTTCACTGGGGAGGGAGATTTTGGTTTTAAATGAAAAACAATGCGCAGTTCTTCTTTGGGCTAGGCAGGGGCTGCCAAAAGTCGAAATGTAAATGGCCTGTAAGGGTCTAGGATGCATTGATTTCCTCATTCTCCACAAGTTAGCTGACGTCTCTGTAGCATATTTCAGTAGTGATTCAAATCCGTGATTATTGGACAAATCTGTAGAAGTAACAGAAGAAGCTCCCTATCTTTCAGCCATCTAAATTTGTAGTTAAACGTTGCCTTACAATGAAATGAAGATTTGGTCTGTAGCCTGCAGGGTGTTAGTTGTGCCACATAACTACACACAGTACTAGTCACATAAACTGAGACCAACTGCATATCAGTAATTTGCAGAAGCCATTAATGAGGTTTTTGTGGAACTGCTGAAAAATAAACATTATCAGATGGATGGTTAATGGGCATTTGCTACATAGTCTAGTCACTGAAACATAGAATCTTTCATTCACAAAGTGAGAACACATTTGTTCATTTTGTTCTGGCTCTGCAGATGGCAATGTTAAAAGATTATGCATTTTTGGGAATGTCTTGAAATATTTTTGCATGATGATATGAAGGCAGCAATGAAGAAGAAATCCTTGATAGGAATATTCTGTTTACCTGTTGTTGGGGGTTAGGTTTCTTTTCTTTTGTTCCTTCTTACCTATAGAATTTTTCCCATAAGTTTCTAACTAAGAAACACTAACTACTGGGAACTTAAGAAAACAAAGAAGTAGCCAAGCGCAGGTATCTAGCTGCACTTCTCTCATCTGGGGGTTTCTCTTCGAAGGGCAGGGATACTGTGAGAATTGGGCAGGTAAAAGGGATGGGGGCAGCTGCTAGTGTGGGGCTCTCTCTTGGTTTGGGAGGAGGGCAGTTGGAGCTGTGGTTTTGGGGAAAGGAATTCCCTGCTGCCGCCAGAGCCCAGCTTGGTCCTGCTTTCTTCTGCTGTGGGGATCTTCAGCTTGCCTCTCCCTGCCCTGCTGGGAGCCAGGCCACTGCTATCCCGCCCCCACTACTTTTTGGCACTGCTCTGAGTTTGCATTGTGCTGTAGCCCTGCAGGCCCTGCCTGCCAAGATGTCCCAAGGTCCCAGCACAGCTCCAGAGCTTCTGCTACATCTCATCCACAACCCTGGGATTTCTGCTCATTCCTGCTGTTCCAGCTTGGTGCTTCTCAGACTCGTGCTGGGGTACTGGGATTGAGTACCTCAGGGTGGTTTGTGAAGCAAATCCTCTCTTTTCCGTCCCTTCCCATCTCGGACACAGCCGCCATTACCGCGCGCTCCCCCAGCTCACACCACAGCGCCCCCTGCAGGCGCGGGGGAATCATCGCACCTGCCCTGCCTGGCCGGGAGCCACCAGCGCCCCCTGCCGGCTGAGACTGGAACTGCACCGAAGGGGAAAGTGCCCGACAGCCAGGCAGGGTCACCGAGCTCCTGTTCTGTTTGCTGTTAATTTGCTTTATTACACATACTGGTAAAGAACTGTTACTCCTATTCTCATACCTTTTGGCCTGAGAGCCCCTTAATTTCAAAATTATAATAATTCGGACAGAGGGGATTTTACATTCCCCATTCCAAGGGAGGCTCCTGCCTTCCCTAGCAGACACCTGTCTTTCAAACTGAGACACCTATGAAGCAGAAAGTACTTTCATATTTTGGTCAAGCTTATCTTAATAAATCCCTATGGTGAACTCTACCTTTGGCTGCTCTCCAGCCTCTCAGTCTTACAGTCACCCAATTTTTTTAAACAAAGTCAGAAGCCTTTATGATGGAAGCAAAAGAAATTGCCCTTATTTCTCCCTTGCCAAATATATAGGTGCCTACAGCAAATAGTTATTAATTTCTCAGCTCTGTAGATATGATCAGCTGGTGGCCTGATCATCCTCCTGTGCTTCACATTACATATCCTGAATATATAACCTGTGCTTATTGTTTAGCCCACATCAGTGTTCAGATTAAGCTTCAGTGTACAGTGAACCAGTTCAAGATGTAACTATAATTTCTGCATTTTACACAGTATAGCATCTTATCTTTAACTTAGAAAACACTAGAATTTATCTTTCTAAGCAAGGGCTTTTTTTTTTTTTCTTTTCATCAGGGAAGTAGTATTTAAAAATATGTGCAATGAGAGTGGGATTATAGATATATATCTCTGTCACAAGACAGAGGCTTAAGGGCTTTAGACTTCATAAGAGTCTCAAATGACGTTCCCGATATCTTTAAATATTTAAAATTGGAGATTAACCACACTTGCAATTTTTAAAAAGCATATTTTGGTAGTGTACCATTTATGTTGTCCTTTTTGGAATATAGACAAAAATGCAGTCTCTGACTGCATGGTGCAGAAAAGCTGTACTACAGAAGTTGGCCTTTGGTTTTAGAGAGACTGTCCTTCTCAGGTTTAACTACAATCAATTTATAGAATGTTCTGTTGAATGTTCAGAACTGAGCAATCCATTAAAAAAAAAAAATTCAATGGATTATAGAGCGTTATGGTAGTAAACATCACTTGTGATCACAGTTCTGTACGTTGTACCTGCATACACTGTGGAGCGAAAAGTGATGCATGCCACTAGATGCATTTACCCTCTGATCTTGGAATGTACAGAAAGAAGGTAATTATTTTAAAAACCTATCTGTTTTGGGAAGTTGCAAAAGGGAAGTTGCTTATGTACATGAACTTTCCAGTAGAAAACACAGTAGTAGATGTCCAGAGGTTTATTATATAAACTTGTAGACTGACATTACTTTCAGTGCTTGAACTTCTTTCTGATTCTTCTGATTCTAAAAACAAACATGAGTTTTGGCTACATAGACATTTCATTGAACGTGCAATGAGATATATGGAATCTGAAAATATTTAAATCTTACCTATACACTTAAATGTATTGACAAAAAATACACAAGCACAGAAAAGGAAAAGATTAGGCATCAAAGTTGTGCCCCAAAGAGTTTGGTATTAAAACAAACTCTCCAAACTTAGAGCAAATATAAAGCTACCTTAGCTGCAGACATCAGGAAACGTAGTGGCATTTTTAGCTTCACCCATTAGGAGTATAAGATGCAATATCCCGAAAGCAAACTTGCTGCTTTGAGCATGAAACTTTAACTACTGCCACATTTCTTTTGGATGTATCTGCAGTAGCTCTGGGTCAGGGGTAATAACTCAAATTTAAGTTTCTGTTAGGTCTTGCTCTTTCTTTGTTTTCCAGGATTAAAAAAAATTAAAATAAATTTAAAAAGTAAAAAAAAGTCCAGATTTTTTTTTCAAATTAATTGCAAAAATAGTACCTGCTCTGATGAAAACTGTCTACCACTTACATATTGTGAAGAAAAAGCTAATGATTACATTAATTGATAACTGCAATGAAGCAAGTGCAAGAAGGGCATATGTAATGAAGCAGCTAGTTATTCTGATGTATGGAAAATTAACCACTTTAGAACACCACTAGGTTTATAGCTGGGATTCCCAAATGCTGATGGGCCCTCAGAGTTGTCTCTTATGACTGTTGTCTAAATGAGGACAGTCTACCATCTCTGGAAATTGCAAGACAGTCGCTAATACAGGTGTTATTTCAGTTTCAGCAGCTGTTTAAGGAAATGAAAGGAATATTCATACGCACAGCAGATAAGCAAAGAGGCCGTATACAAGCAGTAAGACAGAAATGTGTATTTTATTTTGGTGCGTGGAAATCTGGAACACTGATGTTTTCCCACTTTTTTCCTGTTTCATTAATTTAGTCTGGAACTAAAATAGATGTAAATGTCTTCTACAGATATTTCTCCTGTGATGGTCTGAGAGCAGGTTTTGTCATGAGTCACATTTTGGAGTAACAGAAAACCGAAACTGTATTTTAGGATTGAAAGTTTGGGGAAAGCTTTAAGGTTGGATTTGAGCTTTTTGATTGTGTCATATTTGACTTTGTCTTCCCCTGCACATAGGTATAACCATTTCCTAAGAGAAAAATATGTTTGCTTCTAGAACTAGCCAGTACTATGTATGCTATGTTTGAAATGAAGAAACATGTATAGTTATAATTCAGGAGAAAAGGAGAGGGTAGAAGTTTAGCAAACAACAAGCTCTTTATTTATTCTTTAATCTGATTATTTATTGTTTCCTTAGTTAAACTTGGAATGTAGAATAATAGTATTATATTATCTAAATCTATAGATACACTTGTAGGTAAGAATACAATGGTTACTTTTTGCAGTGTGTCTTAGTAGCCATGCACAGCTTTAGTAATAAATTTGAGAGGAATCACCTTATGCAGCAGAGAGATTGCAGATCTAATGATGTATTACTGGAGGTTTTACTGTGTGTCAGTATATTTTTGAGTTCCACTTTGTTTTTTGGGAAGAAAGTTGTTTATATGGAGAGGATGTGAGCAGATCAAATGGAGCAGAAATACCGTGTGTGAATTTGGTTTATTAACTTGTAATCAAGTCACAAAATGGAGCATTTATTTTAAATTTTATGTTTAGAAAGTTAAATTTCAGGGGAGGGTAAAGTGTTTGCTGTTTCTAATTGTTAAACAGTTAACCTAAATCTTCTCTAGTGGTGACAGACCTATATTTGGAAATACCCTCAGCAGGCTCCTTAACCAACAGCTCCTCCAAAGTGCCCCTCTTCCTTGCCAGAGAGTGACAGACAGCCAGAACCAAATTTTATCTGGCACCTGCTGAGCCAATATTTTTTGTCTAGAGTTAAAAAATAAAACCTTTGCAGTTGTTCATCTCTCCATTGTATTATAATAAAGAACTACTCAAGAAGAATTTATCCTGAAGTTTTGTTGCATGCCTGTTTTCTGTAAAAAAAAATACCAAGATAAAATGACAGTATTCATAGAAAGGATCATGTGACTTTACAGCATTTAAAAATTGTTGCCAAGGACGTCAAGTTGTTTCAAGAATTTGCTTTCCAAACTCTTGCTGAATGTAACACTTTGCCAGTCACTATGGAGACCTATTGTGTTGCCCACTTTTATCACTTTTGTTTTAGACCTTTCCAAACCCTGTGTCTTTGATAAAAAACAGTGCAGACCAGTAGAAGGAGTCTCTTAGTACTGAGACTCTTTGTGGTGTCTGATGTCCACGTTGCCCACTTTTCAGGGTTTTATTTCAGACTCGTCCTAGGCTGGGTCTGTGATTTTTGTGAATGCCCATTAGTGGGTAAAGTGCTTTAGGTGCTCTTCTGAAGCAGTCTTCCAGTTTAATTTTAGCCAGAAGGACTTTTCTGCCAGAAGGAATTTTCTGTGTCACTTTTTCCCAGTGTGGAGACAGTCCACAGTATTAAAAAAATAAAAAATATTACAGTAAATATATAGTGAATTGTCAGTAGTAAAATCCTACCAGTATGTATGTTTCCATTTTACAGCTTTAACCCCTTTCAGTTTTCTCTTATTTTATGCATGCCAAAATAGCATCAAATGTAGGTGTACTTTTATTTAAATTTATTATAATGATAATGGATTTTTTTGAATCCTGACGGATGTTTTTTTCTCTATGGAAATTACTTTTATGATTTCAGCTTGCACCTCCTTCATTTCAACTCTGATTTTTTGTCTTGTCCTCCACTGTAGACTCAAAGTTACTTTTATGTTGTTGAAGTCTGTGGCAGATGTTTTGTCTGACCTGAGTTCTTCTTAGTACCTGTCAGCCTTCTTTCTCACTCTTATTTAAATTCATAAAACCTTTATCATTTTTGTTTGACAACAGTTTCACTCCACTTGGATAAAAGTTCTGCTGCCCCAAAACTTCCAATGCCCCAATAAAACTCTGCTTTAAATTCTCTGGTCTTAATTAACACAATCAATTCTGAAATTTCTGCTGTCTGTGTTTGTATTTGCAATGGGAGGCATTTCAGACACCTGAATTCTTCATTGTTTTCATTTTTTTTCTGCATGAAATCTAAGTGCAAGCTTCCCATTAGACTGACATAAAGTAGATGGGGGAAACAACTGTACCTCCAGTTTCGTTACCAAAAGATAACTTAGATAAAATTGAAGATTGTGGATTTTGGATAAAATTTAGCATGGCACTTAAGGGCTAGATGTAAAAACAGGAATTACGAAGTTAAACAGATATGTATATTCACGGGCTTTTACAGTGTCCTTAGCAACAGACAGTGGAAGTATTTGAATGAAGAAAATTAAAATTCACTGGTTTTTGATGCCCTCTTGGCATTTTCAGGACTTCTGGGGCATCATAGGTTGGTGGCTGAGAGCAAACAGGTAAAATGGTTTTCTCACCAACCACCACTGATAAGACAGCAATGACTCACCTTCATCAGAAATAATGTTTTCATGAAGTTAATGGGAAACATTCATGTTAAAATTGAATTTATTAGTCCTTGAGGCTGATAAGTTGCTGTCCTTGAACTATCCTAAGAAAGAAAAAGAAGGTGAAATTGAGAAAAACAGACTGTACAAATATAGAAGGCAGAGCAGTTTTTCTTTTCTTTCTTGTATTCCAAAAAGTCAAGTTACAGTTTTTTGATGTAAAGTGGAGATGAAGGCCAAGAATATTCATTATGTTGTGTACAAGTTCTTCACATTTGAACATAGTCATAAATAATTCTTTTCCAAAACTCATTGTATCTACAAGCTAAAACAAGCACATACAAATTTATTGTCCAGATATTAACATTTCCTGTTATATGTAATCTCAGATTTGACTTCTGATGAACTTCATTTTTAAAAATACTGATAAATTAATTTCCATTAATGTCTCATATTAATTAGTTGAAATGACACAGTTTCAGGGACTTTACAAGATATGTTTTCTAAATTAAGCTCAAATATAAAAAATCATTTAGATTAGTAACATATTGTAGAATATACAGAAGTATGCAGCCCCAAGTGAGTGAGAGAACATAGTAGCTAACTATTTTGGCATTAACCGTGCTAAAGAAAAGCCAAATAAATTTACCTTACTTATTAATGTTATTTATATTTAAATATTCTTTCACAACGCATCCATATAAAATCTCCTTGTGCATTTCATCTAATCTAGATATTCAATAATTATCTAAGCAAATGGTCCTCAAGTAATTAACCAAGGGTATTATTACTACTTAAAATTATTATATTGATTCAGTGTATAGGTTTTATTTTGTGGATGAGTGTTTCATTAGAGTTATATCAGGTTAGAGAGGGCCTGTCTTCCATTCACTTCCAAAAGAAATCTGGAGTGCCTTGATTTGTTGTCTGTTAACAAAATCATATGATTTTCCCCATCAGTCAAAGTGAAATGCATTTTAAAATATCGTATGTTTCTCTCTTTGTCTTGAGGGCATTTTAAAAATCTTATGTGCTTAGTATTCCTTGGCCGTATTGACTACTCAGTATAATCTTAAACGAAGTCTGAAACTCTGCATTTGTCTCCATTTGGTTGCTTGCTAATAAAGTCCAAAACACCCCAGAAAAATGGATTATTTCTCTTGAGATGATTTAATCCTGTAGCCCTGTAGCCAAAGCACATGTGGCTAATTCTCTACATTCAGCCCTCCTGAAGTTCCATACAGGGATTGTTAACTATTAACTTTTTGGAGAGACATCCATTGAACAGTTCTGTAGTGCTGTGGTGGTTGACAGTTGCCTGTTACATGTCAGTTCATGTCTTGTATCTCCACTGAAGGGCTTTAATTTCTGTTTTATATGGGAAAGTGTCTTGTTGCAGAAGGGGTGCCTGAGAACTGGAAGTAAGAACAAGTCACCCTGGTCTTGAAAAAAGGGCAAGAAGGAGGACCTAGGGAACAACTGACCAGTCAGTGATGGAGCATCTCATTTTGGAGACCACGTCTATCCACATGGATGCAAGAAAGTGCTTAGAACACTCACCATGGATTCCCTATAGGGGAATTCTGCTTGACCAAAATGATGGTCTTCTGTGATGAGACAAGAACCTGGATGGATGAGGGGAGAGCAGTGGATATTTTTTACCTGGACAACAGCAAGGCTTTCGACTCTGTTTCTCACAGCATCCTCATAGACAAACTCAAGAAGTGTGAATTGGATGAGTGGACAGTGAGATCAATTGAGAACTGACCAGCACATCCCAGAGAGTTGTCATCAGTGACATAGGGTCTGTTTGGAGGCCTGTCACTAGTGGTGTCCCCAAGGTTCAGTACTGGCACAGAACTGTTTAATTTTTTCATCAGTGTCTGGCATGAGGGGGCAGATGCCTCCTCAGCAAGTTCAGTGATGTTCCAAAGCTGGCAGAAGTGGTCAGTACCCCAGTGGGCTGTGCAGCCCTTCAGAAGGATCTTAACAGGCTGCAGAGATGAGCAGAGAAGAACTGTCCAAAATTCAACAAAGGCAACTGCAGAGTCCTGCACCTGGGGAAGAATAACCCCCTGCACCAGTACAGGCTGGGGGTCAAACTGCTGGAAGGCAGCTCTGTGGAGAAGGACCTGGTGGGTCCTGGTGGACAGCAAGCTGTCCATGAGCCAGCAGTGCTCTATCAATGTCTATAAGTATCTGAAGGGAGTATGTGAAGAACATGAAGCCAGGATCTTCTTGGTGGTGCCAAGCACTAGGACAAGAGGCAACAGTGTCACCAAAACCAGGAAAGAAACTCTTCAACCAATTTACTAGGTTAGAAGACATTACTATTGGCAGTGCTGGATGTGTGGGGAATTCTCCTCAAAGCATGCATGCCTAGTAACTCAACAGACCAGATTTCTGAAACTAATACGTATTCATCACATTTCCTCAATCCATGCATATGTGCTAATTATTTCTATGGACTTCTTTGAATATGGTTCTGGATCTTCTGATGAATCTTTTCTCCTTAAGACTATTTCAAATATGGGATCAGGTTGTAATGCATTTCCTTAATCATTCTTTGTTGTGACACACAGTTATTTTTCTAAAAACTAAAGTATCTGTTAGTGCATATTGATCACTAATATAAGTAAATAAGGAAGCATTGGCTGGCACAGGACTTATTATTCACAGATGTAGAGAGTTAGCACAAGGCCACATTAATCTCTGGTATTTGTACTAAGCACAGTAGGGTACAAAATTAAGCATTAATGATGAATATAGGGATTATACATTATTGTGCTAAAGTGAAAAGAATTTTCCAACATCTTTCCCCGCTGCTGCATAGACTTCTTAGAGAAATATAACAACCATCAAAAACTGATGCACAGAAAGTTCCACCAGAATACAAGGACAAACTTCTTTACTGGGTGGGTGATCAAATACTAGGACAGATTGCCCAGAGATCTTATGGGATGTCCCTCACTACAGGTGTTCAAGATCTGTCTAGATGCAATCCTCTGCCATGTGCTCTAGAATTACCCTGCTTGAGCAGGGAGGTTGGACCAGATGACCCACTATGGTCCTTTCTAATTTGACCTATTCTGTGTGAAATTCTCCTGGTCTGAAAAACTCAATTTCTGTGCCTGGTAATGTAATGGGTTGATGCTGGCAGAATGCCAGGTACCCAGCAAAGCCTCTCTCCCACTCCCCTCTGCAGATGGACAGGGGAGAGAAAAATATAATGAAGGTTTCATTTCTTGAGATAAAGACCCAGACAGATCACTCATCAAATACCACCATGGTCTTCGAGCAGCTTCTCACAGAAGCCACCCCTGTAGCCTCCCCCCCTGCCAAAAATAGGCCATACTAAACCAATACAGACAAGCAATAGTGTTTTTATTCTGAAATCTTTGATATCTTGATTGCAATTCTCTCTTAGTACTAACCCAATAGCATCTCATTTCATGGAGCAGGAGTAGCCATGAAATCACATGCTTTCCATGTCGCTAGAGATGTTTAGGAAAGCCAGAAATCCAGCAAGAGTAATGCTCCTAATTCCTTAAGCAATCCTTGATTATGTATCAAGTTTATTACTACTTTAAATAGCTTGAAATTTATGGTTTAGCTTCTAGATTTTTTAAGTGTTTGGCTATATGTTTTCTTTCTTGTTTTTGTTTCTTTTTGATACTTTTTTGAGGTATTTTATTCTTCTATCTCATTAATAAAGCCTACAAGCAGTCTTGACGTAGCAAGTTTCTGTTTTATGGGAGGGTTCAGTTCCTTTTTCAGAAGATGTATCCTTTGTGTTTTGTGAAAGAGACTAAAAACTTTTATATACAGAAAATTCAATGTGTATAAGTCAAAGGGTCTAAATAGGCAGTGAGGAAAATCCCTAATCTCTCCTGGCTCTAATAAGGCCAGCCTGGGCCAGAAAAGAGTAGGGACACACACACCAAAAGCAAAAACTCAGAAAAGGCTCTTACTCTCTGGATTGTGTCCATCACACTTTTATTCTGGGGAGGGGGAGTTGGAGAGAGAGAGAGAGAGAGAGAGGGACTTCTTTTGACTGGCTGGTGGTGCTGTGTTTGATGCGTTCCAGATGAGGTTTGCCCTCCTGGATGACAGGGCACACACACTGCTGACTCCTGTCATGCCTCCTGTCAACCAGCAGCCACAGATCCCTTCCTGCAGGGCTGCTCCCCAGCCAGCCACTCCTCTCCCAGTTTAGTCTCATGTCTGGCATTACTCCACCCCAGGTGCAGAATCTGGCATTTGGACATGCTCAGTTTCATGCCATTGATGATTGCTCAATCTTCCAATCGGATCCCCCTGCGAGGCCTCTTGTCCAGCTCCCAGTTTCATCTGCAGATTTACTAACAATGCATTCAGCTCCTGTATCCTGGTCATTGATACAAATGTTGAACTGAATGGGCCCTAGAATTATGCCCTGAGGAACACCACTGATCCCTGGATACCAGCCAGATGTATCCCCATGCATGGCAATCCTTTAAGCCTGGCCCTTCAGCCAGTTCTTCACCCAGTGCACCACCTAGCTGCTCATGTCAGCTGGACAGCTTGTCCAGAAGGATGGTCAGAGGGACAGTACCAAAAACTATACTAAAATCCAGCAGAACCACATCCACCATCTTTCCTTCATCCAGCAGGCAGGTAACCTTGTCACAGAAGGCTATCAAATTGGACAAGACTTTCCCTTTGTTAACTCATGTTGACTGGGCCTGATGACTGGATTGTCTTTTAAACAATAGCACCCAGTAGGATCTTCTCTATAATTCTTGCAGGTACTGAGGTTAGTCTAGATCACTGGGGCTTCCTTCAAGCCCTGCTTGTAAATCAGAAGAATGTTGGCTGGTTTCTTGACTTCCAAGATCTTTGGTAGGTGACTCAGAAAGGTCCTTCCATAATATTTGCTTGCTTTTTTAGTACTCCAGAATTAATCTCATCAGGCTCCATAGACTTACAAACATTCAACTGATACAATAGATTGCCTTAATGTGTCAGTGTCCACAAATGACCAGCACTTTTGACCCCCTGAGCCCTTTGAAGCAGATTGGCAGGGGACATTCTCCTCCAGTAGCTGAAGTTTGCTCTCTTAGATTCCAGGTTAGCAACTTTGTTGGTCTTTTTCTATCACTGAACGAAAAGTTTATTACTTAACCATTTCATGCAAAGGCTGAGTATGCTATCAATATCTTGCTAATTTTAAATAGTCATTTGGGGAATATAAGAGGTCCTCCATGTAAGTCTAAGGAAAGCAAAAGGTATATGCCATGTGAGTATTTTCATTGCCTCCTATACAATGTAATTTCTTCCTTTTTGGTATTTTAAATAAAGCTTTGATTCTTTTGGGATGCTCCCTCAGAACTGTAACTGGGATGACATATGTGTTGCTGGAAACATGCATTCAGCATGCAAATTCCTGTGAGAGAAGATGCCAGGCTGACTGTGTTTGTTTATGGTAAGAAATCACTGTCAAATATTGAGGACTCAGGTTGGCCTATTTTGAATGATTTTCTGTGCTTGTGAATATTTCTCTGTATTCTGAGTGCCAAATCTGTCACTGATGACAGTGGTGACATGGATAAATCTGTACTGAAATGCAAGGGATCTGGAGCTATATCCATTACAAAGTGGATGTTGCAAATAAACTTCCCACCCCTATCCAAGTGTGTCTCATAATGGAGGAAAGTGAAGTTCTGAGCAATAAACTATTCCATTCCCCCACCATGTCCTTCAGCAAAATAATGGATTTTTGTGAGTGCTGTAATATCCAACTGACTACTGAGCGTGCAAGAGTAAAGAAAAAAATGGGGGCGGGGGGGGAAGGGCAGAGGAGTAAAAAAACATGTTTGAATGGCTGGCTTGAATTTTCTGTAATTATATTTGTTCTTCTTAAACTGAGTAATGCAACTTTGAATTTTGCAGATGTAGAAAAAAGTCAGTCACTGTAGAAGGGAGCAGTCAATCACTGCTAGCAACAGATCTGGGGCATAACATGTCTTCAAAGCCTGCTGTTATAAAGCAGAAGCCATTTTCCTGTCTACTGAAAGTAGATAAGGTTTCGTATCCCTGGTAAATTAATGTCTTGATAATAACAGCAAATTATTTCTTCCACAGCAGAGATCAAGAATAAATGCAAAATTGTCTCCTAAGTTCATTCTTTGCTACTTTCAGCCTCTTTCTTTCTTGCCTTGAGGTATATGAAAGTTTCAGTCAGAAATGGAGAAAAGAGCATTTGTGAGATTCCCCACTCAATGAAAGGAGTTCTGTTCATCAGTTTGTTTGCATGGAAGAAATTACAGAGGCTAGGTTTTTATGAAGCCCCTAATCCTAACATGAAACCTCCAAATATGAAGCCAGTTCTACTAAAAGGATGGTGATATGAGAGGATCTATGGGCTCACGATTTGCTGCCATTGTATAAAACATTAAAAAAGATGGCATCATAAGGACTAAGAAGTAAAAGGTTGAAAAAGAAACTAATAGGAGGTGTTGTCCAGCAGCCTGTTGATCATTCTTCTTATTTTTGTAGTATAGAAAACTTTCAAGTGAGAGTTTGAAGTAGGAGAGCTACAGAGATTTGTCAGTTTGTCTGGGACGACTCCTGGGAACAGATAAACAGCTTTGAATTTTGTGAATTCTTGAATAACATAAAGATGCCTTCCAGTAACACTCAGTAATTCAGTGCTAAGAAGAAGAAATTGTTTCTTGTCACAAGTTAGGTGAACATTACCCTGTCTTTTAAATAATTCCCACACTTCTCTAATACCCAGAAAAATAAGGTAATATACTTTAAATAGAAGGGATCTTATAGACTCTTCCCTGTAGAAATACACAAAAAAGGAAGGGAAGTGACACTAAATTTATTATGAAGTGATTCCTAATGAGAAGGATTATGCTGTATTTTTACCACTTAAGAATTGCAGAGCATTAGTGCCCTTAGTAAAGGCCACTCTAGGCTGACAATTTAACTGCAACACTGCATAATAATTATACAGGCAATATGAAATCTTCAGCAGCTTGTCTACTTTTCACTCTCATCTGAAATCTATTATACTCTGTAGTCTCATAAATGGATATAAAGAAATGGTCCTGATTTTTTTTAGGGCATCACTAAAAATGCTAATTAAACCTATAATGATGAGCCTGCTGAGGAAAGGGCATCAAATCCACAAGCTCAAGGACAAAATGTCACACTGGGCCCATCTAAGGTTTGTTTGAATTTAGAAAAGAACCAGGGACTTCTTGATTATTTTAGTTTCACTCTGTATTTGTGATGTATTTTGCACTGATTTGTGGAAAACTGGAGAAAATGTTGTGGAATCTCATTTGCAAGTGGGAAGTTTAAACAGAATGAGTTTCTATTTTTGGTGGTGTTCAGAGTAGAACAAGAATTAGTATTTATGGCATTTGTCAATCTTTGAGATATGTCTATGAAAAGGAATTAAACTAATGTAACTCCCTTTTAAAGTAGTTTTCATATTCCCAGGCATCTTTTTAGGTTGAAAAAATGTTCTCATCCTTTTATTTGCATGCATGTTAGCATACATGCTGCTGGTACTTTTGACTGCTTGCAGTATTCTGAGGGAAGTATAATTTCACGTTTTTTGTGCACCTTTGATTGCTGGGGTTTTGCCACCCATATGGACTGGACTGCAGAAGATAGAGAATTGTTTCACAGGCTCATGCTGTAACAACTGGTGGGCAAACAAGGGATTTGCTCCCTGTGCTCAGAGACAAGAGAAGTGTTCTCTCAGGCTGGATTTTGTTAGGACTGTAGATGATCATGTGTGAATACATGAAATTCTGGAATCATTTGCTCTCTGTGGGTAATTTTGCTGTATTAGATATACAGTAGCAACCATTTAAATGTATAACCTCAGGGTATAGTAACTCTTTTCGGTTTACTGGCACTCATTTCCACAGGGATTTCCTTCTGTACCCTTATCATAAATTGGTTTGAAACAGATGTGTTCATTAATTTGGTCTAATAATGATTATAATATATTCTGTCTTTCCTGCCTGGGATTTTATTCACTGTAAAGTCACTTTCTTATGAAGTGCTCCTCTTGAAGGGTAGCCTGGGTAGGACACCGTCTTGCAAATAACTGATACACTGAAGTCTATCCATTTCAGCAAATGAACAATACAAACTTTGATAGTAGGGAATGGCAGGATTGGGTCCTACAGTTTTCAATATTTTGAAGGGTAATAAATGTGCTGGCTTTTCTCTATGTGCATAAGCAGTCATTGATATGACGTATGAGAGCTTTTAGATGTACGAGTTTTTGCTGGAGCTGGGGATACTTTTCAACAGCAAACAAGCTGGTTGGCTCAGAAAATGTTCTGTGAATAGTGTTCACATAATAGTAACTCGACACTGTGTGTATTTGTGTGAAAAGACAATTGATATTTTCCGGTTATAGCAAAATGGCTCTTCTTAAGTACATCCTTTTAGAAAAATTGTCTGTATTTATCTTGCTCAAAATCTCAGCCTGAAAACTTTTATTATTGTTAAGTCAAGCTCCTATGCAACTAATTATTAGTAGAAATATTTCTGGAACTTTATTGCGAGTAAAGTTGTAAACTTTATTGATTTTAAACATTTTAAACATAAATGTTTTCTGCTTTGTTTCATCCTTGTTCCTTTTCTCTTCCTCCCCTCTCCCTCTGTCTTTGGTGATTGTGTTGATTTCCACCCATGCCCTAGGTATGTTTCTATATACCATTTTCTGTACCCAGATGTTTATGTACTAAAACAGATTGTGGTTTTTGCCTTTTCCCTGGGTAACACTATGACATCTGTAATTTTTTGCTGCTGTTGTTGCTTTCAAGTGTGTGCTGCCATCTATGGAATAATTATAGAAATAAAGCTGGTATAAAAAAGAGGTTTTATCAGAAGATCATGGAAAACAAGATTTGGACAGCAGAGGAGGTATCATAGAGCAGTTGGCCAGACCTCAGGAAATCCTGTTTCTCTGTAGTCTCAGATCTCACAGCAAGCATGGGTGAAAGTACACCTTTTAGAAAATAACTTATTTCTAGTAATGAAATTATTCTGTTGATTTCTTTAAATCAGAGTAGGTTTGCTTTGTCCTTCAATCTGGTGACTCATTCCTTTTCCTTCCCTGTTATCTTTCAGATGTCCTAGTTATTCAGCATTTTCCAAGATCTGTTTACTATATCTTTCCTAATTTGTTTTGCAAAGCTTAATTTTAGTGCCTTATCCTTCCGCAGCTTCTTGTTAACTGACTTTATGTCTCTCCTCGGTGTTCAGTTTCAACCTGACAAGTTCCAGGTTTCCCTCCTTCAGATCCCTTCAGATTGCATTACTGAAGATTAGTCCCCATTCTATCTCTCTTTCATAGCATTTTGTTCCCTGATATCTATTTTAGAGTGTACATTTATTGCAGCACATCTATTCAAGATGGTCTAAAAAGCACTTGGAGAAGTAATTTTCTCTGTATTGGTGTATCCTTGCCCATGGAGAAGCTACCACTTTTGTCTTGATGCTGTTCGTGTGCTTTCAGCTTGCAGATTTTTGACTAAGGATTTTAGCATCTCTCAACCTTGAAGGGGATTAGGTGTGTGAATTCTGGGCAATCAGACTGATTCATTTCAGTTAGATGTGGCAAATAACAACTATGTCTTTAGGTCTTTCCTCAGCAAAAGGTGTATCAGCGTGGGTGTATATTTAACCACTACTTCTTAAATGCTTTCTTATACCACAAGGCATTAGTATCAAAAGGAAAAGTTTAACCTATGTGGATAAAGCATTCTTAAAAATATCTTCTGACATTTTCTTCTTATTGCTGAACTCAAAAATTGATCTTATTTTCTAGCATCAAAACAAAATGAAGGGGAAAAAAATCGATGCTGAAGATTGATCAATGTTTTTCAAAACTGACTTAATAAGATAAAAATCAATGCAGTTGTATTATTTGCCATTCTTTTATCACCAGGAACATTCAAACATGGTAATATTTGATTCTTAACTTAAATGTGAAAATATTTCAGTTACCTCCTACAGAAGCAAAAAAAATATAAGGAGGGATTTATTTAGTTAAAGTTTAGTTTCCTTTTTAAATCTAGTTTAGAAATTTGAGTTCTGCAGAAACTGAAAACAGTTTGATATATTAAGTGACAGTATATAATTATTCCTTTAATCACACAGACTTAAATAGAACAAATTATTACTTGTATTTGCAAATTACAAGCTCTGATCCTCCCTTTCTCCTGCAAATATCAGTTCCATCTTGCTTGGTTGAGAGATCTGTACTCAAAAAAATAGAGATAAGCTTGGGAACTGAATGTCTTTCACGGCAGGTTCAGTGCTTTGAATTTAGAGTTTTACTGTACAAATGCATTGGCTAATTTACCTTTTTTGGCAAAAATGAGTGGGTTATTTGTAATTTGTTTTTTTGTTTTTTCCCAACATTCATTTCCCTTTTCTGCTTTTGCTATCCTCAGTAATATTAAGATCCCATATTGATTTATTTAAAGAAAAGCCTTAGAAACTGACTTTTGTTATATTATTGAACCAATCCCTAAACCATAAGTTTGGTCTGACAGTTAAGAGGGTTTTTCTTGATTTTTTTTTTTTTTAATTATTTGCATTTCGATATTCCCATTCACCTGCTACCTTGGGTTTAGCCCTTTGGGTGCCCCCTGTTTGGAATTTCTCTTAAAAACTGAGTGGTAGGAAATGTCCTTTTAGGGAAGAAAATCATTGTGCTCACATAATCACTCAAACGTGAACTGGGATTTTTGGAAAGTACCAGACATTAGAAGACTCCTGATAAAATCCTAGATATTGGAGAGCCTCTGATATTGGTATCTCTTGTTTTAAAGATTTATTTCATGAGCACAGGAGGACAGCTTTCTGCATAAATTTATACTGAATTGATTCCCTATCTGCAAGCTGGGCCAGGATGTCGTAAAATAGGAAATGCAAACCTGACAGTAGTTAGATGCAGACTTTGAGAATATGGAGCTTAATCAGGTTCTCTGTGGGGCCAGCTACTTTCTCATCTGCTTTTCATATTCCTTTACTAATTGATTAATATGGTGAGTTTGCTCCTCTCCTCCAGAAGCTCTGAGCAGCAATATGTACATTCATTGGGATCAGACAGTCCCACCCCTTCATGTCTCATTCATCATGTGCTTCATTATCGACAACATCTGTAATCGCATAACAAGAGAGCTTGTACTTGTAGCTCTCTTCTTTTCTTCCTCCCTCCATGCTGTGAGAGAGAAGTGGCATGGCATATTGCATAGTTAAAAGCTTATCAAGCCTGAATTTGTTGCACCTCTGAATTTGGCAGGCAAGCATTCAGAACCGCTGTACATATACATGGCTCATCACCACGTGAAGCTGGACACCCTGAGAAGACAAATAATATTGGATTGGTTTTCTTGTTTCTCTATGAACAGTCAAATAGGCTTAAACTATGCAATCTGATATTCCCTAATTGACAGCTTTTCTAAGGTTCATTTGTTAACTGAGAGCATGACATATATTGAAGTTGTTTCTTCATAATGCATTTGGCATTAGCAGGAGAAGTTGTTGAATGCCTCAGACATCAATGTCTCAGCGATAACATATTTCTCCTACAGTTTTGACTTTCTAACTAGTGACTTTGTATTTGCAGGAGCATGTGAAATGAGCATGGGACAGGACAGGGCAGGGCAGGAGAAAAAAGCTTCAATGCATTCTCTTAAGGAGAATTTGTGAGACTGCTGCTTGGGACATTTGCTTGAATTTTATGGTTCAAACGTTCTTCATTTCTTTTGGTACAAAACCTTGGTTTCTTGCTTAATGAAGTGTTCACTGAATAGTCATAGGGCTTCAGAGTCCTTTTATTTTGGTATATAAATAGGCATATCTGATTTTATTTATAGTGATGAAGAATTTGTGTCTAAAAGATGTGCTCAAGAGTTTTGCTTGCCTGCATGCACAGGAGAATAAAATAAAATGGAAAAAAATCCTCTATTTCAAAGAATCTGAAGTTTCTCCCACATGAAGCCCAGGCTTATTTGAAGGAATAATATCTGTGTAGAAGAGACCAGAGGATGATTTATCCACTGTTTTTGTCACTATTTTCTATATGTGTTGTTTCATTTGCTGCTTTCTTTTAGCTAGTTTCCATAAACACCCTCTTTGCTTCTTAGAACACAGAACTGTAACACTCAGCACTTTTCATTTTATTAAAGATTTCCACTATGTACTCTTCCTTGTAACTGATCACAGGATGTTCACACAGGATCTGTAAGTGCTAATTAAGAGATTTGTCACAAATACGTCATCGTTAATAGCTGTTGCATCCCGTGAACGTTTTAGTTACTAAATAAATTTATATTGGATGTAAAAAAGTTTTAATTTCAGGTTTTTTCATTACTTGGTGTAAGCAGGTTACTCTAAATATTTGGGTTAATTTCTCTAGTACCTACTTAAGTTTCTGCATGTCTTCCTCTTTCTGGGAAGAGTACATGCCTGGAGAAGTACATGAAATTTCACAGATGTTGTCAAAATAATTGAGGCACTTCTGTGGTGCTCTGACTAGCACTGCTTAGGAAGTGAAACACAGATGTTTAGATGAGCAAAAAAATGAGTGAATGTATCAGGATGCCTTCATTTCACAGGAATAAAGGACCTAGCTTTGACAGAAGTGCCTATTCAAATAATGCCAGAGAAGAATGAGCAAAACTAGATTCCTGGTAGAAAAGTCTAGAAACAAACTTTTGAAAGCCTTAAGGTCTGGAACCTAAGTACACACCACTCCTCCCTCTGAAGATATCAACGGCCTGACTTCCTGCTGCAGCCAAATATTCCTGGGCCCTTGGGGACATTCTGGACCTGTCTCCAAGTACCTCCTTTCTTGTTTGCAAGGTCTGTGATCAAATGTTGTTTGGGCACCTGGCGAGCACTGACTCCAGAAACACTTCTGTCTTGCAGGGCAAGCACAAGCTGCATGTGGACACGGGAATGGAGGGCTCCTGGTGTGGCCTCATTCCCATCGGGAACCCCTGCGAGAGTGTGACCACGACAGGCCTTAAGTGGAACCTCAGTAAGTGAGATGTCTCTGGAACAGTGGGTTTGGTGTGGTCCTGACCCTACATTTAGAGCAGCTTCACCAGTGGTGAAGGGCCTTACAAGTTTGGAGGTGAAGTATGGCATTGAATCCCTGCAGGGCCGTTGCTTTCCTTGAAATGAAGGGCTTTTACAAAAAAAGCAAGAGAAATATGTTTAAACCTGAGATATCACAGGCAGAAACACATTTTCCATTTGGGAGTCATTGTGCTCTTCGAACAGAACATTTGTTGAGGTCATGATACATTGCCATCTTGATACACTGCCCTCCAGGGAAAAGAAGCCACGAGTGTCTAAACTCCTGCTTATAAGCCATAAAGTTACAATAGACAAATAAAACAGACAAATAATAACATGATACAGATTATTAAAGCTACCTCACTTCACCTGAACTGCCTCATGTGTATTTTCTGTTTCCCGACCCTGAATGAATAGATCCTTTTTCTTACTTTAAAGTGGAAAAGAGTCCATTTGATCTGGAACCCAGGACATTTATCTGTAGAGAAAGGCGGTCTTATGACCCCCAAAAAAACAAAAATCAAAATAACCTTCATCCTTCTGCCTCTTCCTCCCACACTGAGTCATTTGGGATGTATTTACACCCCAATAATTTTCAGTGAAGATTCATTAAAACTTAAGTGGGAGCAAAGAAGTAATTGAGAGGGTCTAGTCTCAGTCTGATCGACATGTCCAGACTTTAGAGCCATTCCATGCAGAAGGGGTATGCTGTTCTCATAGTTTGCAGCGTAGTTCCTTCACTGGCTAAGAATTAATGTGATAACCCACTGTGCCAGCCAGCAGAACTTCTGCTGGTTCCACTTAGAGCTTGAGTGTGTGCAGTTATGGTGGTGGTAGGCATTAGTAGTTCATTAATAAGAGATATAAATATGGCATTAGTTTTGGATTGTGGGACTATTGCCCAGATGAAGAGCTGTCTAGCTAGCAATGTTTCTGTCCTTTTAAACTGGATTGGAGGAGCTGAATGTATTGCGTAAGAGACATTCCCTTAATTTGAAAGAGTCAGATATTTTCATTTATATGTATAAATACAGTTGACATATAAGATACTGAATTTTCATCTGCCCACCTCCTGTTGTCCAGCAATTTCTGTGACCCATTGCACTGGGGTACTAATTTCTCAGAAAATGTTCTGTCCTTCAGAATGAGGTGCAAGAAGCTCAAACCCATCTCATTTTAATGAAGGAAGCATCTCTGAATCCTGTGTTGTATTTCAAAAGGCTACTGTGTGGATCAAAATGTGGTAGATGTAATTAGGTTGCAGGCCTTTCTTCTGATTTTTATTAGTTGAAGAAGCCACTTTTCAGATACACCATTTTTTCGGTTTAATTCCATATATTTCATCAGATTTAGAAGGTGCTCATTAGAAAGTTGGTAATTTTAAAGATGGTCTGTCTGCTCTGTTTCTTTGTTACTACTTAATTATGATTGCTGGATGTACTAAAGCTAAAGGGAAAGGGATTGCAAGTGAGCAGTGCCAGCTGGATGCAGGAGGGAGATGAAATGGCAGCAAATATTTTTATTTTTTTTTCCCTAAGGTTGGGTTAAGATATCAGTTTTTTAAACGTTGGTCTTAACTAGATATGGACCTATGCAGATTTTTAATATGCTTAATTTCATCTTTTTTTCTTTTTCTGGGGGACAAAAAAGTCATTTATGTGACTATTTCCTGCTTGTTTCATCTTAACAGGACACCATCATCTGTGCATCTCCCCACCCTTTTTGCTGTTATTTTCCAGGAGGAAAGAGGACAGATCTTTACAGTGTTTTCCTTAGTGATGTGTATATTGCATCTCGTTACAGGCTGTTTTTAATCTCAATACTCATGTTTCTCCCAGGTTGTAGTTCTTTCATTTATTCCTCCATATAAATCACAGATATATCTGTAAAACAAAAAAATTATCTGGTCTTCCTTGAAGAGGCTCAATCTATCTGAGACATCAAGGTCATCACAGGCTGAAACTACTCTCTTGCCCAAGTGACTAAAGCTAACCTTTTCACTCAACCAAATGGAGAATAGCCTTTGAATAAGGTTATTGTTTAGACACTAATTAAAAAATTAAAGTGCAGTTCCATTCCCCAAAACGGACACCAATATCTCCAATACAGCATGTGGTTAGTTGTGACTTGGTTAGATTTTTTTCCCAAATAAATAGGACCTACATTATGATAGTTAAAGTTTGATACTAGCTTCCATTGTGTTAATGCACTTTTATGCTGTGTGTAGTTCTGCACTTACTTCAAAAAATATTAATCCTTCTGTAAATTGGGATGGAGAAGCAAAGGATCAACTGAGAAGAAATAGAATAAGAATAGATACTGAAGTGTGATATGGATGTGAGCCATGCTGATGGCTGGCAATGGCTGAGCTTTACCTGTTCATTCATTAACAGCAATCTGAGCACACACTTTTGTAAACCTCACTGTAAATATATTATAAACCTCAGTGGATAATTTTTTGTGGTTATCAATTCATTTTCATGTGTAAAACATAAAATAAATTGATTTTTTAAGCTGAACATGACATGAAAGGCCTATTCCTCCAGTTTGTTATGGAATTAATGGGATGTGACCTAACAAGTTGGGTTTTAAAAAGTAATTTTTGAGCCTTCAGAATATTTAGGTATCTGGGCAGTAAACTAATTTCAGAATTTTAGTTCAAACAGTGATGCATTAGGTGGTAGGGGAGCCCTCATTTTTACAAACAGTAATTTCCAGCAAATCAAAATTCAAATGACACTGCAGAACAAGAAAGAGCTGGCTTTGCATCAAGGTTTTTGATGTTTAACACCAATTTCTGCCTGAACATATCTAGATTACTCTGCCAATTAAAATTTGTAAAACCTTCAAGAGGTAGTCAAACGTTATCTGTGTCCAGTGTAAAGGTGCTCTCATGATACTTCATGGGTTCTGAATAGAAAAATATAAGGATAAATACCTAGTTCAGAAGTTATATTGAAGTAAGGTACCAAAGGTCTTATTTCAGTGGCTTAATTAGATAAACTTGAAATCCATAAGTTATTCTGGTAGTAGAATAACTTCTAATATTACAGAATTCAGTATTTTTTGTATGTCTGTTTGAGAATGTGGCACATATGCATGCTTTTATGCATGCTTATCTTCATTATTTGCTAGCACTTGTCACAAACAGAATTTTCAGTTATTTTAGTTCTCATCTTATGGGTGAAAGAACTTGGACAAGAAAGTGGAAAATCGATTAGAGAAAATATTTTTATCCATACTTGCTATTGTGTAGCACATACTCAGAACATATTATAAACATATTCTTTCCAATCCCAAAAGGATAGAGATTTTTTCTCTAGTAAAATCTGATTTACAGCACAGAAATCAGATAATGCTTTATCTGATTTGACTCACCTGGCTGCTTGCTGATATGTCTAATAAATAAATAACAAAAAATCCAATAATACCAGAATTACCCAGCATTCTTCATTAGGTCCTCAGTGGTGCTTTCATGGAAGGTAAATAAGAATGAAGGTAGAAATCAGCTGCACTGCTCATCAAAGAAGAGGTTGGATGGTAATTAATTTAGAAAATAATCCTGCCAAGTAATTTTTTCTTTATCCCTACAGCCTTTGATACGATGTATGTCATGCCTTTACTGAAAATCACAACAGATATGTGTGTGTATGTATGTGTGTATATATGTATATCTGTCTATAACTATCTCTGTGTGTGTGTGTGTATATATATATATATATATATATATATATATATATATATATATGTATAAAATAAACTCTGTGTGTATGGGATTGTGCATTCCAGATAATTTTCATGCCAATTTGCCTTCTTTAGGCAGAAAGTTAAATTGCTGTAAAATGCTGCCATTCGAAAGACTGCCACTGTCATTTCACTTCAAAAGGCAATAGCAATAACAACAGGAGCAAGACCTTTCCCTAACTGTAGCAACAGAACATCCACTGACTACTAATGTCACAGGTAGATCCACAGGATCCCAAATCTTTTTGAGGCTGTTTACATTTTTAGTAAAATTGAAATGTTTGCACTGTTTTACTTCACTGGGTTTTTATTGATGTTGCATTGTGAATGAAACAAAAAGTTTACAAAAGCAGTTGTGGTTTGTGTTTTAGGAGAATTTGTAGTCTAAAAGATGAAAGAAAACTAGTAACTTCTTAAAAAAAAAAAAGAAATAAAAGAGGGTCAGGAACTGTTCTGGAAAGGTTGTAAATTAAAATGGACAGATATCTGTGCTAGTGAGGCTACTTGTATAAGCACTCTCTAACCTGTTTCATAACTGAAATAATTTATATCACACATTTTTCTACCCTCAGTTCTGACTGAGGTAAACTAAGTGGCGCTTCTGGGAATAGCTTTGTTTTCAGTGGCAGAGTAAATAGCTTCACACTGGATTCCCATTCTCCTCTGCTTTCCTCTCTTTTCCTCCCTTCTCTTGTCCTTTACTGGCAGAAGATATATTATCAGTGATGTATTTTTTCTCTTATCCATTGCAGCTCGAAGATTCTGGGTAGGGGTGGAGTGGACAGAAATGATGTTGCTGATCCCAAAGTGTTGGGTGGCTTTGACCTTTGGCAAGCTGTTTCCCTGCAGGAGTGCTGCTGTCAGCCTTCCAGGGTCATACCATTCATTACAAGGCATGGCCTGCTGAAATACTTTTCCAATGAAACAGATGTTCTAATGGTGGCAGCGTGGCATCCCACTGGCTTACTGCAAGTCAGCAAAGAAACGAGGGTCTTGCTAAGTATTGCATAAAATGATGTTGAAGCACAAAGACCATTTGGTGTACATTAAATGACTGATGAACACAGAGCTCAGTTAGGCCTCTAAACCTGTATTTGCATTTTTGCTGAACAGCAGCTGGAAAACTCAGTCAGACTTTGTGAAAAGGCTTGAGATGGGGATTTGAGGTCATGCATTCAGTTTATTTCCACGTATTTCAATAAATGTTTGGAATTAGTGAGAGAGAGATTCAGATCCAGCTCTTCTTTAGTGAGGTAACATGGT
Source organism: Cinclus cinclus (assembly GCF_963662255.1). Classification (NCBI taxonomy): domain Eukaryota; kingdom Metazoa; phylum Chordata; class Aves; order Passeriformes; family Cinclidae; genus Cinclus; species Cinclus cinclus. The sequence goes on from NC_085046.1 coordinate 51,497,364, forward strand.
CCCTGGCATTCAGTTTGGATAAGGCTGCTTTAAGGTGATAAACAGATATGTTTTTCCAGATCACACAGTTAGGGCAACATTACTACTGTGGGACTCCACTTACAGAAAGATTCGTGTGAGTACCTTAGTTCTGAACTAGCTCAAACCGTTGCCAGTGGTAAGTATAGCTCAGCTGGAAAGCCATCTTTAATGGGATATAGAAAACATATATATGATCCTTCCAGGCAGCAGTAATAGGCAATAATTGTCAGGAAGGAGTAGAATAAAAAAATCTCAGAGAGACTCCAGCACAGCTGTACTCAGAGCAGATGACTCTCCAAAACCTGAGATGACTCTCCAAAACCTTACCATCCTGAAGTAAACTGAAGACATTTAGAATCATAATACAATGTCCTGAGTTGGAATGGACCCATCAGGCTCATCAAATCCAACTCCTGGCCCTGCACAGGACAACCCAAAGGATCACACTGTGTGCCTGAGAGTGTTGTCCAAGTAATTTTTTAACTGCATGACCCTGGAAAAAGTCTCTCTTCATCTTTCTTGTAGGCTTCTACTGGAAGGCCGTAATTAGGTCCCTCTGGGTGGCATCATTCAGCAGTGGCAGCTGCACCACTCAGCTTGGTGTCATTTGTAAATTTGCTGAGTCCCTTCATCTACATCATTAATGAGGACATTAAATAGCAAAGATTCCAATACAGATCCCTGAGTGACACCTCTTGTCACTGATGTCTATTGAGACTCTGAGTTATTGACCACCACCCTCTGAATGTGACCATACAACCAATTCCTTATCCACCTACTGGTCTACCCATCAAATCCATCCCTCTACAGTTTGGAGAGAAGGATGTTGCTGGGAAGTATGTCCAAGACTTCTTACAGAAGTCCAGATAAATTACATCTGTAGCCTTGACCACTTACCTGGAGAGCCTTCTCCACTGATGTTGTCACCCCATCATAGAAGATCACTGTGTTGTTTAGGCAGGACTTGCCCTTGGTGGAGCCATGCTGGCTGTATCAAATCACCTCCCTGTCCTCCATGTGCCTCAGCACGGCTTCTAGGAGGAGCTGTTCCATGATCTTCCCAGGCACGGAGGTGAGACTAACAGATCAGTAGTTCCTACGTTTTTAAAGAAATTTTAAAATTTCCCTTTTTTTTAGTCACTGGGGACTTCACCTGACTGCCAGGACTTTTCAAATATCATGGAGAGTGGCTTGGCAACTACATCAGCCAATTCCCTCAGGATTCTGGGATGTATCTCTTCAGGTCTTACAGACTGATATACATTCAGGCTCCTTAGATGGTCAGGAACCTGGTCTTTACTTACAGTGTGAAGTGCTTTCCTCCCCCAGTCCCCATCCTATTCTCCCTCCACTCAAGAGGTGTGGGAAGAGAGGTTGACACAAAGACTGAGGCACAAAAGGTGTTGAGTACCTCAGCCTTCTCCTCATCCATTGTTACCAATATTAACCACTGTTTATTTGGGATGGATGCACCTTCTTTGACCTTCCTTTTCTGATCAACATACCTGTGGAAGCCCTTTCTGTTATTCTTTGCATCCCTTGCTAGGTCTAGCTTCACCTTGGCCTTCCTTAAATGTATTTCATCTCTGTTCTCTTCCCAGGTTTCATGTCCTTGTTTCCACTGCCTGTGCATTTGCTTCTTTTGCTTTAATTTGACCAGCAGTTCCCTACTCAGCCATGAACATCTCTTGTTTTCCCTGCCTGATTTCTTGCTCCTGGAGATTGCCAGCTCTTGTGTTCTGTGGAAGGCTTCCTTAAAGATCTGCCAGCTCTGCTTTTCTCCCCTGTCCCTGAGGGCAGTTTCGCAGGGGATCACACTGACTCTCCCTCTGAAGAGCTGAGATTTTGCTTTCCTAAAGTTTAGGGGCCTAACTTCCCTCCCTATCTGACCTTTACATCTCAGAACTACAAACTCCACCTGTGTGTAATCACTGTAACCCAGGTTGTCTCCAATCTTGATGTCCCCAATTAACTCACTTCACCTCCCCTGACCAGAACACTTATGTACGTGCAACTACCTTGTTGTGGCACATTGCAACTATGGAAACTAATTTCATTATTAATATAGAGGGGCGAGGGTTGTCAAGAGAGCAAAATGCTGTTCTTTCCCTTGCATCCCCTATGTTACTTCAGTCCCTGCTTCTGCTAATGGAAATGTAACCCAGAGGTTTGTACAAGTAGGTTCTCTGCTTCAGCCCAGCATTGGTGTAGATAATTCTCATTACCCTGGTGACTGTAGATTGGTGAGAGTACAAAAAGTACACATGAAAATCAAAAGCAACCTGCTGCTACTGTAGGATGTCTGTTGTAAAGCCAAAACACTTTTCTAAGCAAGAGGGAGATCTGCAGAGAGCCAGAATGCTACCATTTACACTAGTGGGGGTCCAAATTAGCTCTGTGGATTTCAGCACTGACTCTGAATTTTCGTTGGTGAGTGTGGGGGCTGAGTTTGTCCAAGAAAGAGACCTCATAGTTTATGCTGACAACATTTAACCCTAAAGGCATTCTCATCAGTCAACCTGTCCACATGGATACTGGAAAATCATCTTTTTTAGACAACAGCAGAGTCAAAGCTGGAACATAACGGTATACTTCAATGAAAGTCATTGAAAAATTGGCCAGAGTACAAAGGCCCTTGTCATAGGTTTGTCATATCCCTTGCAAATATACTTCAATTGTTTTCATCCTTAAATGCCCGGAACCAGCCATAAGGAATGTAAATGTCACGCTGCCTGGAGATTGCCAAAAACACGAAAGCTCTCTGGGGCATGTGGTGAGTTATTGCCAGAACCACAAAAGGGCAAGGACCAGTAGGAGGACAAATCAATCACATCTGGCTAGAGTGTTCCTGAATTTAAAAATTAAATGTGTTTGTCTGTGATGAGTCAGTTAATGAATGTGTGCCTTAGACTTTTGGGGTGTTGTTCAAGTAGGTAAGTGTTGCCACTAAGCATCGACTCCTTTGCAATTTGTATGTAGACCTTTAAGTTCTGTTTAGGTTTTTAGTACATACTAGTGTATGTGATTGATCTCTTCTTCCCAAAAAAATGACACTGAAGGAAATTATTTTCTCTGCAGTCATCTATTCCTGTACCCTAATAGCAAACTGTCCTGGCTATCTCCTCTACAGTGTCTCAATTCTTCATTCACTGTTCCCTTTGTAACATTTTGCATGTTGTATCCAAGGGAGCTCTGCTCTCTCCTAGTTTTTGGATCTAAATATTTATGGAAAAGGTGAGTTTTTCCTGCTTGCATATCAAGCTCCACAGAGGATGAAAGTCTGGTGGATGTCATCACTGACTTTTGTTGTGTGTTGTAAAAATTTACGTTTTGGCTGTAGGTTGTTTATGGCATCCTGATGTGTAATTAATAAGCCATTAACAACTGACCAGAGTGAGCGTGCTCTGGAACTATTAATTTTAGGCAAGCATACCATTTACACATGACTAAGCAAAGCCATTGTTTTCAGGTGAGTTGGGAAATACATATTTTTGATAGATGATTCTGTGTCTTGCTGTAGAAGCAGCTGTGACTTCTTTGGGGTAGTAAATTCATATGGTAGAGGGGAGTCAAGCCAAGTCAAGGGGAAGAAAAAAGAGAAAGTGTCAGAATGGCAATGTGAGATTGCATTCAGGATTAGAAACACATTTTGGAGAAAAGGCAGATAACATCAAAATAGGCAAACATACAAGTACAGAGATTGAGAAAATGAGAATGGAGGTGTTTTAAGTAGTGTGTTGATATCTTCCTTTTTGAAGCATTGAATTGAGACCAAAGTTTCTGTCTTGTTATTTCTCTGCTGTTCGTGATCTCTCTCATTTTCCACCGTTGTCCAGGCATTATAATCTACTTCTACTGTCAGTAAACTGGCAAGCTGAAGTGATGCAGGTCTGTCTCTAGGATCTGCCTAGGAATTGATCCAACAGCAAAAGCTGGTATTTGATTTGAAAACAACTTGCACTCCTATGGATATAAATTCAAGACTGAAACTAAGGAAAGCCAGAAACAGAGAAATAAAATTAGTGTTTGGATGTAATAGTACTTATAGATTTGAGACATCAACATCACACAGTGTCCCAGGTGTATTCTCTAAGAATAAATCTGTAGTCACAGTTGACAGTGCAGATATGTACAACCTCAGCCTTCCCCACTGCAGAAACAGAGATACCTGGGAGGAATAAGGTAAGGCATTGCTGATTTTCTTGTGGTTCAGGCAGTTGGTGTCTGGAGTGTTCCCTCTGTGCAGATACCTTGCAAGTTAGCTGTTGCTACTTGCAAGTTAGCTATTAATTTCTCTTGGTATTCAAGCTGAGTTTTCAGCATCCTAACATTTCTGAGAGCTCTGCCTTGGTTATGTAAAGCACAGGATACTGCAGAATGAAAGCAGTAGTATCATCTTTAAGATACTACACAAGGTGTTAATGTGTCTGTGTCATTGCTCTTGTACAGTTTCACATGTGCCAATGGTATTACCAACTCTATCATAATAAGCAACACAAACCCTTGAGGAATTCAGCATCCATGCAGTAAATGCAGTTTATACCGTAAACAAGGCATAAGAGCACCATGATTAATTAGAACTCAAAGGGTGTCAGTTAAGAGAATACTATTTGCCAAAATGAATCTGGCCTGCTTAGTTAATGGGACTGTGTAATTAGAGGATGAAAGCTAAAGAACCTGTGTTAAAATTGCACAGGCAAACATTAGTTCTGTCATCCCTTTGCTCTCAAGTCTGTGACTTTGCAGCATTAGCATTTCTTAAGAGTTGTCTTCCATGTGTATTCTTTCCAGATGAATGTGAGTTCATATACAATTGACAGGTAAAGAGTATGTAGCATGTCCCATTGTGTTGATAGAAGTTTAGGTCAGCATGTGGCAGCAGTTTCCTGTTATTTGCATTTTGAAGCTTTTCCTTGTATTTAATATAAAAAAATATATAAATCTTTCAAAAATTCCAAATACTTTTAGTGTATTTTAAGTGGTGATACATGTCATACACAAAATAGTAAATCTAAATAAATGGAGGTAGAATGAATATGAAGAGATCCTACAGTCTGTATAGCTTTCCTATTGTATCACTCCTGAAAAACCTGAAAAAAGGCTCCTCTTTTATGAGCTTTCAGTTCAACTTTGGGGATTCCTTTATAACAGCATCCTAAGAAACTATGGTCCAATTAATTCTTTTTCTTTCTGTATTCTGCAGAGGTATGTGATAAATATACTCTCATGCTGTTAAGCATTATAACACAGTATTTATAATCTAATTGTCAATAAGAAATCTCAGAATTGTATGTCTAGGTTTCCCAAGCATAGGGCATAACTGTAATTTACCCAGGCACCAGCAATACCACTGTATCACTGCTGATTGGCAGGCCACTTAATGATGCTGTTTATAAGGCAATTTTCTAATCAGCTGCATGAACACTCATCAGGAGCTTGCTTCTTGATTTAAAGCAGAATAGGGGAGATAGCATTTGTTTTGCTTATAAAAATAAACTGGGAGAAGAAAGCAAATTACAAAGAGAAATAGCACAAATACAGAAAGCTTTGATTTCATGAATCTGTATTATGCGTTCAAACATTCAGTATAGAATTAAAAGCTGTGGCATGAATGAATCAGCATTCATCAGGCTATTTCTTCCGTGTATTTTGAAACTGGATGATGATAGCTTAAATATTAACATCCTTGTTTTTAACAGGTGTTACATTTCCAATCATTGTTTAATAACAATTATGTGATATAGTAGATGTTCTGTTGGGTCTAGTCAGTTGAAACTGAGGCACAGCTTCCCATTTATTTCACATTTTATTTCCAGTCAAAGAATAATTAATTATTCCATGCTTTCTTCCTATCTATTTCATTATTTTGTTCCATAATCACATGTAAGCTGGGTCAAGTGAGTATGGCATGGAAGCAATTCATTATATGATTTAAGAGGTTTTAACAAGATGAGCTTCATTTGACCTGAAAAATGTATTAATAGTTTTGACCAGCACAAATAAAGCATGTTTTCCAAATTTATCCTCAAGTAATCATTGTAAAACCTTTACACACCTTACAAGGTATAAACACACCTTGTAAACACAGTTCTGTAGGCTGTGTATCCAGTACGTGTTGAAGAATTCATGTTTTATGAAAATATTAGAGCTTAATACCAAGCTTGTGGAATTAATTGCACACAGACTTTAATATTAATATTTTAATCTGTAGATGCCTCTGTCCCTTCCTTACTCAGGTTACTTAAGCCCTGAATTCATCAGAGGATTTAGGCATTCATGCATTTTTATACATGTTACTAGTTCCATTGAATATAAAGGGATTAATCTGTGGGTAGAGTTAAATGTGCAGAAATACTTACTACAAGTCAGATTCTGAAGTGGAAGTTCAAAATGACTGAAATGGCTTTTCTGTATGTAAAATAAGGTGGTACTGTCTTTAATCTCAATTTCCAGGGTTAGCTACTTGGGCTTGTACCTATTCTAATCTCTCTTCTTACTCACCAATGCTATAAAGGTCCCTTTTTTAGTTCTGCACATTTTTTTATGTATTGCTGGTTGACTGTAATAATTTACATGAATTCCTTCTGATTTTACTGTTGAATGCCTGGGAAAAGCATGAAGACATGGTAAGACAAATTACTTTGAAATATTTCTCACATCTGGTTTCTTTACCTGTAATTCAGCAGTTGTGGTTTCCTACCAGTACAGCTGTCAAGTCCATGTATCAAGTGAATTTTTCATATGAGAATTTTGGAGGTAAGGGTTTCTGGATACCTACCAGAATCTTTAAACAGTCATAAACTTTTCATAAATAGCCAACAACTTTAAAATATAGTACATGTGTGCATAGTTGTAAGAGAACAAAACACTCTGGATGGAGTAAATCAACCAGAGAGGATATGAGATTTATTTTAACTTTCTTTTTATCATTATACAAATTTGCCGCACTTTTGTGTCTCTCTCTGCCATATGTGAAGCAAGATTTTCAGTCCACATTAAAACCATGTTTGCAGCCAATACAAGGCACTTGCTTGGGAACAGGGAATGCTTTCCACATATTATGGGCTAGAATTGCGAAATACTATGACATAAATCTTTTTGTACTAGAATAATTTTTGTATTGTTCCTGTTTTGTTTTTTTGTTTTTTTTTTTTTATTTTGACATATGAATTGTGGTTATGTTTGCCTTTTAACATTCCAAAAGCCTACAAACTCTTCCTTTGGCAAGTGCAAATCAACAAATGCTGGCAACACCCTGAAAGACAGCTTTCTGTTGTGAGCTTTTGCAGAGATTTATACTGCTCATTTGCAGTGTACAGTAGGAAGGTTGATTGGTTATTCATAGCTTTTGTGTGCCACTTTGTTTTTGCTGCTGCCTTTTGTTAGCCTGTGTGTTTATGTTAGCATAATTCTGGACAATTTAAAACGTTTCTTGGATTTTTGAGAGCTCTGCTGCTGGCAATTAATTTTACATCCCAAATATCTCAAGGAAACGTTGTCAGTGAATTTGTAAATTATCCTGTGTTCTTTTTAATACCATAATTACTTTAGTGTCCCATCTGACATAATCTCAAAAGAATTTTACTGACTGTTGTAAAATTCACTCTTTCCAGTTTATGCCATTCTCTAACTTCCCAGAGTAATGATTCCCTAGATGTTTGTCAGTCTGGGTTTTGTACCCATGCTTCCTGAGCTTCTCAGCCAATTTTGTGTTCTCTCTGCTCTCATGACATATTCAACAAATTCTTTAAAAGTTACAAATAATAAAGACAATCTTTAAAAAAAAAACAAAAAAACCAAACCCATAAACAAACAAAAAAATCAACCCAAAAAACTTATATTGTTGTCGTGGCACAGCACCACTTGCTGACTCAGTGGATAGCACACCAGGCTGGGGATCCAGCAGTGTGGCTGGAATGCATCATTATCTCTCAGTAGTGCACTGCCTCACTGCTTATCTTGTTAACTCTTTGGGGCAGGGACTACACAGTGCTCTCTGTCCTTCCTGGTAGTCACATACCACAGGGATAAACATAATTAATTACAAATGGGAGGTGACTTCTGGAATTACAGTTGAAAGCTATTACCATGGCATGTTTCCTGATTTTAAATAAATGCATATTCTGTGAGTGTAAGAGACTGCATCTGGATTATTATCTTCAGAAATGGTACTGTGGATAAAGAAGAAATTCATTGTTTAACATACAGTGCCATCTACAGAGCAGGCTATGCAACCTGCACTTTTTACATTATATGGGGGGTTTTGATTGGGTTGTTTTTGTTGGGTTTTTTCATTTTTTTGTCACAGTACAGTTGGCATTAATTAGAGAGCGTATGAGAAGTTTTTGTCAGATGCCAGCAGCATTGGAAGATGAGGCTGAAAGCAGTTTGTGTTCTCATTGTTTTGGCTGTAATTGGCAATATCCATGGGCAAGGCTTCAGCAACAATAGCCACTCTTAACTTTCCCTTAGAAGCCTATATTATTGGGAGGGGGTTGTCTTTTTTAAATTGCAACTATTTCTAGAGATGCTGCATCTGCAGCCAACCTTCCTAGCAATCACATGACCTATCACAGCAGTCTGACAGGCAGGCAGAGGTGGGAAAAGGAGGAAAGGGACCAGGGAGGAATAAGACTATTTGTGATCATGTTGTGTGAACATGAAGTATATTAAGGCATCTTGTCGACTGTCCTCTTTGTTTAGAGGGGTGTGCTAAAACTTTGTTTTAGTTCAAGTGTGGGGGTCAAGGGCAGTGGGTCTTCCCATATTGTTACCTAAGCGCATGCTGTAGAGAAAACTGTTAAGCAGTTGTTGTGTGTTTGCATTTCACTGGTTGAAATGACAGTGCAAAGAGAGTTGGATTAAATCCCAAAATTCTTTTGAGTGATCTTCAGGCAACTGTAAATTTTGATGCAGAAAACCAGATTTATCTTTAAGGACAGAAGTGAAAGAAGACCAAAGTATTACACCTTCCACTCTCAGGAATCCATTATTTATATAACATAGCAAATTAAGTTATTGTGGTCACTGCAGAGCAAACTGTTGTCTGTCCTCTTTTGGCTCCTGAACACGGCAAGTAATCTGATCTTTAACCTGTTACTAGCTCAGGCCCCACTGTTTGCCATCTTTAAATCGGTGGGTTTGAAAAACAGAAATAAGAAGGGAGGCCTGAGAATGAATTATGACATCCAGGGCAGAGACAAAATAAGTTTTCGGCAGATGATCTTGCACAGGTGAAGAGGGAGAGGGAAAAAGAGAAGGGTCTTTGTTTTATTATATAGTTACATATGAAATTCAGTGAATTTAAAGTAGCAGCAGAGATGTACTGGGAGTCTGAGTATCTGAGACAGCTGAAGTTGCACATTAAATAGAGTTTATGAGACTAGTCTTCCATTTGTCACCTGCACTGTCACAGTCAGCACATGTGACTGTGTAGGTTAGTGGAGGTGTATTTAAATAATAATTCCCCTTTATTTAATATATATTAAAACTGAAAAGACACAGAAATATGAGTTACCAGAGTGATACAAAATGTGAAGTTAATTATGTAGTAGTTATCTTCAACATTCCCATCTTTAAAGTGTTTTTTTTAACTGCTTAAGTGCAGCAGTTACTGCAGACTAGGATTAGATAAACAGATGTAAATAGTAATTGTAAATGATATATGATTGATGATGGCTTTATATGTTTATCATTATATACTGTTACAAACACTTTTTACTCAGTGAGGATGGATTCTGGGGGAAAATTGATGATGTGTGAAATACGAATTCAAACTGTAGTGCTTTTAGGAGTATAGAGGGCCAATATTATAAGACTGATACAGATTTGTTACCTGAGGAACTGCTGAACTTTGTCATTGGTATCATCAGACTGAGCACCAAAGATCTGCCAGCTGACGTCCAGAGCCCAGATACAAATGCAGCTGGGAAGGTGAGTTTACAGGAGAGAGCCTAAAAATGGAGTTGGGGAGGCTGAGCACTGTTGAATGAGGGCTTTTGGTACAGAAGGCCCCCTGATCCACTGCTCAAAAGGAGAGGAGATGCCGTTTTTCTTTATTTTCTTATTGCTTCTCATGGCTTCTGCCTTATTTCACAACTTTCCAGTGTCCTGTCTCCTGTGGATCTATGAGACATTTGTAATGCATTATTTGACAGCCACAGAGTGATGGTGTTGCACCCACGTTGTGTAGGAGCCATTTAGGACAGAGTAAGTGTTTTTGGATCACTGGAAGTTGATGGGAGCAAGGATAGAAATATGCATGTCTCTAGAAAAACAGGGTGGGATAAGAATTTTGTGCAGTGTTAATGGTGTTGTAATTCTACTTAGTTTGTCACCTTCCATTTGCTAATTATTACTCAAAGTAACAATATTTGTTGGTTACATTATTTGAAAGGGAACTTTATTGCAGGAGCTTGAGTTTAAGATCAGCTCTTTGTGTATCAAACAATGCAAAAAGTAACCTGTAGTAATTAAATTGCAGGCTAAGTCTTCATTCTACATAAATTATTCTATCCACTGAGGAAAAAAATAAGCAGGATATTACCAAAGAAAAGGCCCAGATCATTAGCAGCCTCTACTCCCTGTTCTGTTTGTGTCACTGACAATGCTGAAATCTGACTGCTACTTTTCCTGTGGTGTTGTAGAAATAACAATGAACTTGCCATCTTTTCTGTCATGTGCCAGCCCTTGGGCTTGTTCAAAATAAGGGAATTAGGTTGTGTTTTGTTGACCTTTTAGATGCAAGGGAATTGGTAGTACTGTTTCCTTACACATCAAATGCTGCCAGGCTGTTGTCTGTGTTAACCTTTGTGGAGCACCCTGATGTGATCATTACCCTAGGGCCAGGACACAGATGTCAGAGACAATTGAGAAGGGATAAATTGGAGGTGCCATGCAAAACAGCTCAGCTAAAGACATTTTTCTCCTGCTCTGAAGAAAAAGTATTCTGTATGTGTTTAACTACTTAGTTGGTCTGTAAGTCCTGTAATTTGCTTAGCCAAACAGAACTTCAAAACAGATGGTTTCTAAATTCGGGGGAAATAACCATTCCAGTATTTTCCCTGTGCAGTCTGCAGTTATACTTTAGTACTGAAATTATTTGAAAATTAAACAGGAAAATAAAATTTGGATCTTTACCAGCTGAATACTAATTTCAGGAACGTACAGTTTTTAGTATGTATTAGGTTTTCATCTGCACATTCAGCCTAAGATTTGTTTATGCTCTGATTTAGTGCCTCTTGCTGCTTGCTTGCATAAACACTACCAAATCAGTCAGTTGGAGACACCAGAGTATTTAGCTCCCAGCTGCATTTGCTCATAAAAGGAGGCATGACAAGTTTCCTCCTTTGCAGAGGAGGAAGTGGAGAAACAGAAGGAAGTAATTCATTGCACTTACATAGCACCTGCCACCAGCCACCTCTACAGGCACTTTACCAATAGTCAGTGCACTGCCTTGTGTGGAAAACATTTCTTTGTGAGAAACTGCTTCATTCCCAGTCTCTCGATTGAGGAAACTGAGGTGCAGAGCATTTTTCTCATCCAAAATTGTAAGTGAAGCTAATCAGAAGGTATAAATTTGAGTATCCTGGGCTTTGGGATTATTTTTTGTCATTATAGAAAAAAATTATGGCAAAGGAATTAATCATTTTATATTTAGGGCTTTTTTTAATATATGTGTAATATTATTGCACATAATATTTTCAAAGTGTATCTAAGAAAATTGCATTTAGGAACTCTGCCTTTCTCTTAGAATATATGGTCAGCTGTTGGTCCATCCCTGAACATAAAGAGGGTGTCTAGGCATAAAAATGGAGCTAAAATTGGTTTTCTGAAAAGCCAAGAGTATAGTATTTTGTCTCCACTTCAACAGTACCTTAACTGTTAGTTGTCAGGGTGAGAGCACCAGCATATTATCAGGTATCATTTGAGGTAACTCATTACCCAAGAACAGAAATTATCTTGGGTTGGGGATTCCTAGAGGGGAATTTAAGTGCATGACTCATTTGATTCCAGTCTTGGCTCCTTCAAGGAGGTGTGCTGTGCGATGCCAGCTGGGCTCCGCTAAACAAGGCTCAGCTGGGCTGTGGAAAGCACTGCCACAGAATACTGTGGACGACAGAAAACACAGTGATACAGTCTCCACTTCATGAAATCCATAAGCTACAGGTTTTTGAGGAAGGATGTGCTGAGGAAAATGTGGCTCCATATTGTCCCGTCTTTTAAGTTCTTTCCTAAATACCTCTTATGAACCATTGCCTGAGGATCCTGTATCAGTGTCCTGTCAAGATAAATCCTTGGGATGACAACAGTGGCTGATTTTTTTTGGTCTTTTGACCTGTAGAGTCCTCCTGAGAGCACAAATATATTCTTCCATTTGGGCTTCTCTCCAAGCTGTTTTGTCCTCTACCCAGATTAGGGATTTAGCTTTTAAACTAAAATTATCCTTTCTTAGAGGACTAGAATTATATTACTTTCTTCAGAGAGCATTCCCTTGTACAATGTACTACCTGTACTGTGGCAATAATACATGTTTATCTCTGCTGAAAACATCTAACCTGCTGCATGTTTTTTACCATCTCTAGGCTATTTCTGCTTGTGCAACTGTAAAATACAGCCTTTGATTGTTTGCTAAATTGTCAAACTCAGTTGGCAATTGAGAGTCTGCCTTGGCATTTTAATGCGCTTCAGCAACAAAGGTTTCAGAGTAGGACTTCTCTCCTTTACTTGAAAACCTGCTTTCTAGTTGGGGTTGCTAAAGGTGGTATTGTAGATCTGCAGGCATCAGTGGAAGTGGGTTTATGGCCCTGAAGTGTAGAGTCTCAAGCAGAGAACGAGATGACTTCCCTTCATGCACTCTCCTGAATTTTCAGCCTTTTTAACAAGGAAAAGTGTTTGGACTCCTTCGGTTGGTTGTTTTGTTTGGCTTTTATTAATCTGGTACAGTTGTTGCTTCCCTGCCAGAGGCTTGTAAGTAAATACACGTGTCACAGAGTATGAAGCTACAGGAGTGCTTAAGGTCTCAAGCTGTAAGAGCAGTGGTTTATGTAACTGAAAGCAGTTATCTGCTGCTTTTCCATTAAATGCTCTGGTTAAGCTGTGTTTGCTGACCATAAGTGTATTCATAGCATTTCACCTAACAGTGAAAGTGGAAAATGGAAGGTCCTCACTGCCTTCTTTAAGCTCTCTTTGAGAAAGAATTAAATGACTCTTAATTCTCTTCAAATTCATCCCACTTGTATCTTCTCTGATGTATATAATCTCTGTTGGCTCTAAGGGAATGCTTTTGGGCAGAATAAAGCCATGAACTACACCTTTGACTACCCCATGTTGCTTTTAGAGTTGTATTTTTTATGTGAATCAGTTTTAGGACTGAAACTGCAGTTTGGATGTTCCATCAATACTTTCTTGGCATGTTGCATCACTGGCTTGAAAGATAAAACTACAGTGTAATAGCCACTTGATGGTGCTTTCTAAAGACTGTAATGTCTCTTTCTTTAGCTGCAGATACAGTAGCAGCTGGCAGGAGCATAAGGTTTCAGAATTCTTACCGCTGCCATTATAACTTTGTGGCTTTTATGTTACTGCATAACATCTTTATACAGGTTAATATGAAAGGAAGGTGAGTGAAACATATTTGCACATTTTACTAACCATATCCAGTATTTACAGGTTGTATTTTATTCTGAAGGAAATGCCACTTTTGGGGGGTCATCTGATGTCCTAATTTGCAGCTTGATTGTTCATTGTGATTGTTAGCCTGTTGTGTTATAACCAAAATTTCAAGATCCTGTTTGTCTTGAACTTCCTTGTCATGAGTTTACATCTAAAGCTGTAAACTCCAAATTTAGAAAGGTAATTGAATTATGCTGTACAAAGCAAAGTGTATATTTTTTCACATATTTCTAAAAGAGCCTGTTTTTTCAGCCCCTTGTCTCCAAGAAATGTCAAGTGGATGATATCCTTCACATTGACAAATGTGGCCATCACCATGCAAAAGAGAACCTTCTCTCGTCAGTCTGATTTTTCATTCAGGTGTTTTTACTGAAGCATTACTGAGCTAATGTAGAAATTAGTTGAAGTAATATCCAGCAAAGGGTTGTGAATTTTTCCTATATGCAGAAGAGAAGTATTATGAATATTAGTTTTGCCCTTTTTCTCCCCTTCAGTCTTGAATGCCTATTCTCTATAAGAAAATACAAAAAGAAAAACAAATGGTAGAGAAACCCAAATGGTCCCTTGTGGATGGAGACATATATATATATATATATATGGTACATGTGAGTTACGGAGTAGTGGATTCAGATTATCAGGGTGATTTCATTATATAATAATCAGGGTAATATATTTTCACATTATTAATGTTAAATTCTGCTTTGAAGTAGATTAAACCTTTTTTTTTTTCTTTCTCTGTTTGTAATACCTAATTTTGGCAGAAAGCTTATTTGCCAAAACTAAGCTCCTGAGTGTAAATACCTCATCATAGAATCAGAGAATTATTCAGGCTGAAAAAGAGGCCAAAGATGATCAAGTCCAGCCTTTGTCTGAATACCACCATTCCCACGCAACTGTATCACAAAGGGCCACATCTGCTCATTTTTTTAACACTTCCAGGGATGGTGATTCTACCACCAGTCCCAGGTGAGAGGTAGAGTGGTGACTGACCTTCAGCAGATCTAGTCCAAAAGTGGTGCCTCTGATGTAACTGTCTTTTTGCATTGTTATTTCAGATTGCATGAATAACACCATTCTCATCACATATTTGCCTGTTCTTTATGCTTCCGTAGCCTAAATTGCTCTATCTAGCCACCATTTAGGTACAATCTTATCTTGAAAGAGAAATGGCCCATGACTTGAAAATTACAAAACAAACATGAATGGTTCAGTCTCCTGAACCCCTTACAGAAAGTTAGGAAATCCTTTGTGGAAAATGAAAGCAGTGCTCAGCAGGGTAGTGGAAAGTCTTGGATTTCAGGAATCAAGTTGCCCATGTTGGAAAATTGATATGTAATGAGTGACCTGGAAAAAGTGATTTTTCCCATGTGATGAATTGAAAAGAAATTGATGGGAAGAGATGATGTGGAAGTTCCTGCCTCCTAATCAGTGGTTCAGCTAATGTACTGTACTGGCAGGAAATTTCCAAGGTGCTGATTGTATTGCCTCAGAAAATGAAAAATCATCGCATTTCTTGAAAACTCGGTGTTTTGTCTTGGAAAGAAAAATGCATTGAATTATGGTATTTAGTATTTTAGACTTTCTGCCTTGTTGTATCAAGGTTCACTAGAGCTATTAGAGGCTGATTCAAATATATAGCCTTTGCTATAGCCTGCAGATGACATTTTAGTCTCTACTGTCACTAATCTGGCTGGGAATGGCAATCACAGTGATAATTACATGGGCACTCCAGAGAATCAGAGGCAAAGCAAAACAGATTCTGCTCCACAGAGAATTTGCTTCTTGAACAACTGAATGTGAGAAATCAAATCCTTCTGATTCAGGTTGTCTGACACTATCGGATGATGTATTGTATCAAAGCAAACTTAATTATTAGTAGAATTGTATTGCCTTGCATGTTTTAGTTTTGGAATACATACATATTTATTATTCCATCTGCTCCTGAAAGACTTAGCAATTGGTTATTACAATTAGATACTTACTAAATATATTCTGTCCTTCTGGAACTTAAATGGAATGCAGACTTGGGAGCCAGGAGGGAATACTCAACAAAACTGAACTGAGCTAAATTGAAAACTGATGGGAAGGTGCCACTTTCTGCAGTGCATTATTTCACTTTGGGGGACACTGGGCTGAGGTGGTGTCAGGTTTTGTTCAGTGCTGATTGTGTGTTCCTTCAAAGTGAGTGCCTGGGCAGCAGAAAGTAATCCTGATTGCCTTGTCCTTGGCTGCATATAACACAATGACATGCAATGTGCAACATCCACAACAGACACAAGCCATCATGAATGCTCTTGATGTGAGGATGCTGGAAGAAACAGTGGATTATTTATTTGAGTAATGGAACTGTTAAAATAGAATAAAAACAAACACTTTATTTAGAAGTTTTGTGTTTCCATTATTATAGTCAATCTTTAGAGGTTAGAACAATATTTCCCTGGGGAAATACTCTAGCTATGTCAGAACTGCCTAGATTATCTGGAGGGGAGGTGTTGTTGTAACCTTTGAATTTGATTGGGAAGTTTCCAAAATTACAGACAAGGAAAAAGAGGCTTCTAATGAGATCATTGTGTCTTTTCCCATAACTACTCCTGGTTTAAGGCTTATCTCTCAAACCAATTGTATAGAATGTTGCCACCTCCTGGTTGGCTGTGTATTTTTCAAGTCTAAATAATACATGCATATACAAACATAGGTGTAGTGAAATGTTGCCTGTTAAAAACTGAACTAATAAAAGCATGTCCTAAAAATAATAGACTATCAGCATCTTCTTTTATAGAGGAAAATAAATTTAAAAAGATACAACTCTGAATATAATTAAACATTGTAACTCTGGTTTATATGTGCTTAATAGGTACAATAATACTTACCTACTGTATCTCACAGGACCCTTTTGAAGTTTAATTAATTGGCATTTAGAAAAGCACACTGAAATTCTAGGATGAGAATAAATTCCAAATACATTGTATCACTGCTTCTGTTTTATGCACAGTTTTGAGAGAAACCTAGTAATTCAGAGATCCAGAATGTGTATTAACATTCCATCTTAATTTTACATTCACATAAAATTAGTTTCTTCTTGTTATCATAAAATTTTCCACCTCCTAGAATCAATGCTTGAAGTTGTTGTTTGCCTAAAACCCAAAACATGTATTTAAAATAAGTTTTAATGTGAAGTAAATAGTAGGTCTTTCCTTAACCTTGTTTGTTTTACTTTCCTTCAGAAGCAGGAGGCACAAATCAGAAGTGCTTAAGAAACGTACAGCCAACCTCAGTGACAGTATTAACATAAATACACACTATGCAGTAGAGTGGTATTCAGAGCAGCCTAAGTAGTGGGAAGATTGTTAAAGTCTTGCGATGGGTCTCAGTAGTTTATATTTCCTCATTACAGAATGTTGTTTTTCAACAGGAAGTATTGCAGGAGAACTAGGCAAACCATTACACAGCCTCAGTACTCAGTAGGAATGAAGACTGGGGAGCAAAAGAGATCCCCATAAAGGTTGGTATCACAGCTGGTCCATTAGCTGTTTTAACAATTAACTGTAAATCAGTTCTGAAATTAGACCACATCCTCAGTTAACTGGAGAATCTAAAACCTTTATCACTGTCTGTAAGGGAGAGGGGCAGAGATGTCAGACAGGATGGCTGAGTAGTAGACAAGTATATTTTCACTTGTGTTGCACAGAAGTTAGTTTTATCTTGTGTTCACATTAGTGACAAAATATTTTTAAACCTAGGAAATATTTTTTAAATTATCTAAATCTATATACGTTTTTTCCTTGTTATAGCTACATTTAAAAAGGCAGTATGTGGATTAGGTTGTGTTAAAGGTTATTTTTTCATAGAGTCAGTCTGACATTTTTGTTCTGCTTTGTTTTTAAACAGACATCTTTACCTTCTAATCTGATTTTATTATGATTTGCCACTGCACACAGAATTTCATGTGCACATATTCAAAGGTATAACTTCTTTAGTTAATGATACTGACAATTAATTTGTGTCACAGATCTTCAGTCTGAGACAGGAGGAAGAAATTATTGCCAGAATTAGCCAGCTGAAGGCTTGAGAATTGCTGGGTGGTTTTGGTTTTGTCACCTGAGGGAAAGCTCTGATAATTATGAGTTATGGAGGATCCTTCAGTTTGAAGTCATACTGTCTTCAATACTAGGTTTTCCCCATACATCTCAGAGTTATGAAGTGGGGTAGACTGACTTTTTAATATACAAAGTGTTTAGCAGCATAAAAAGATCACAAAATTATGTGATTTTTATGATCTGATGTCAACATAAGTATCTGTTGTCATGAGTGTCCACTGCCTGTATTCTGGATAGTTGTTTCAATATTCTACCTGGACTTGACCTCATAAGAAAAAGACCTTTATTACGTTTTCAATTATGTTTTAGCTTAGAAACCTCTTAGTCTGGCAGATGGGGAACTGAGCTAGGAGTCATTGATGGGTATTTTCTCAGGTTTTGCTGGGTTACCCAGGGCAACTCCAAGCATACTTCTCTGTGCTTCATTTTCTCCAGTTCAGAAACAGGAGTGATGTCACTGTCTATCCTTTAAGTGCTGTGAGATCTATTATTGGTAAATGTTTCTTTACAAAAGCTGATGGTGCCACTGTTATTCCTGCCTGGGTCACTGGATGTGCTGTGTGACAGAAGGCTGCACTCTTTGTTGGTTTGTTTCTTTTCCCAACATCTCACTGTCTCTGTTCCTCAGATTGGTAGTTTTTTCAGGACTGGGATGATTGTGTAGTTTTCCTTTACACAGTGCCCAGCATAATGAAGTCTGAAGGCAGTGATACTGCTATTGCACTGGTAATTAAAACTGAATTTGGTAAACTGATGAGATGGTTAGGTTAATAGCTTTTAACCAGGTGGTTATTATGTTAATAGCCTGTAAATCCCTCCTGCACAGAACTATATTGTTCTTAACTTGTTGGATTTTTGTACTTATGACATTTTGATCTTGTAGTTTTTCTTACTATGTTGAATGGAAATTGCAGATTTTTAGGCAAGTTGGAATACTTGGAGAGAAAACACAGTAGTCGTGCGTCAGTTTTTGAAGTATACTGACTCCATTGGTTTCACAAAGCTGATCTTAGGTATTTTTTTCTCTGTGTTGCTAAATTTACAAGCTTTTGTCTTTTGAAGTGGAACTCTTTAAGACCTTGTAATCAAACCACAGCTAACTTGTTCTTTATTTAAACTGTAGTTTTTGCATGGGCTGTGCTTCCAATTCCAATGTATAATTTATAGTCTGTGGGGGAAAAAAAAAATTGCCACTGAATATTTTAAATTGTAGTTCAGGGCATACAGGAAAGAGTGCTTCTGTTCACTGTGCTTACACAAGTATTTATATAATGACTTTTATAAATGCCTCAGTTCTCATCCAATTTAAGAGTAGCACTCCTGAAAAACTCTTGCAAGCTCTAGGGATTGGGACTTCAGGTATGCATTTTTAGAAGGGAGAACATTAAGCCCATGGGGTCTGTAGGCAGTAAAACTGAACAGACCATCAATCTCCACAGCCTAAAAACTACTCCTCTAGCCCTCAGCCAGCTGTGCACCTACAGGGGTTGGGCACTCCTAATCCAGCCCAGCATTCCCAAGGAGGCACAGTACTTGGCACTGCCCAGACCCCTTCTCTGTGGCAGAACTCAGCCCTGAGCACAGCCTGAGACATTTCAAAGAGGCATGCAAGCAGAGCTGCTGAATGGGTAGAAGATTTGCCTCTCTCTGATCTCTGCTGCTATTCCCTAAGTCTTTGAAATTCCTGCAACACACAGGTTTTTCTGAGGTGAAATGACCTATAAATATATCCGACTCTCTGAAGATATGTTGTCCTATGGCAGTCAAAAGGATAAAGACGTATTATCCTTACTATGAATAATTGGAGAGGTGCCAATGAGGAGCCAATTTAGAGAAATCATTGCAGTGATGCCACATAATTCATATTTGTTATGGGCAGATTTATGGATGTGGCTGCTACAATCCTATTAAATACTTAACTGAAGCACTTAGCACTGTCACTTAGCATAGTTTTGCACACCCATGCCATGATAACTTGAGCTTTGTATTTTTTATTCTTTATGTGACTTCCTGCATTGCAGAAAGACATCTATAGAACTCCTATCATCTTTTGAATCCATGATAGGCAGATTGCATTGACATGGTCTTCACACCGGATCAAGCACCTTTTTCTTGTCCTGCCTTTGGCAGTACTTCCCCTCTCCATCTGGACAGATCTGCTGGTTTATTTTTTCCTCACTTCATGCCAGAAATATACTGTGTATCTAATATATTATGTTCAAAAAAGCCGAATTTGCTTTTTTTCCTACAAGCTCTTATCTCTTACCAAGCACAGATCTGCAAATACTGTACTATGTCCCCTACAGCTATTCTATGTTTAGAGATTCTTCATCATGTGTTGGACAGATGGCACAATCAGTGGTTTGTATCGGAGCATTAAAAAAAGAAATTCTTTCTCACTGCTTCTACCTAGACTGTTTTGAATTCAGTGAGATGTAACAGCTGTAACACAGTCTTTCAGTGACAACTCCAAATGTGGTGGAAAGGGTATAGTTTCATTTGAAAGTCAAAATATATGTAGGAAAAATGCCATTTAAAAAGAAACATAAAGGACTTTAACAGATCTATGAAGGTTGCAAGGTTAAGAGCCTGACTTTTCACAGTTGTTTACTCTCTCAGCTCTCTCACATCACAGGTGGATCTCCATTTGCAGCTGTTTATACAAATAATTCTGCTCTACTTTTCTTTCTGTCAAGTACTTCCTAAGACTGCTCTGTCATTAGTTATTTAATAAGGTATCTGGTACTTACAGAAGTCTTGCCAAAGCTTCTACTTGTGTTCTTAGTGAGCACAATACAAAACGTAGCATTAATAATCAAGACGTTTGCTGAGAGGACAGTCCTAAGCTTCTGTACTGGGCATCTGTTGTGCCTGATCATTAGCAGTTTTGCAGGCATGAAATTTGCTTTTAGTATCAAAGAACCTAAAATGTTGGATAACTGTTAAATTGAAAGCCACAGTAATCTTTCCCTTGCATGCTTTGTTCTTCCCATTCCTGTCATTTTTGCCCCCAAAAGGAGTGGTCTGAGTGCAACACCTGTCACAGGCCCCAGCTTCTCTCGAGGAAGGAATGCAGTCAGCAAAAAAAGCAGTGATAAGTTGCCAATATGCAGAGAGTAAGGAGCACAGTTTTGACAAAAGGCTGGAGGAAAGATTAAGATCACTGTAGAGATGGTAAGGAACTTTAGTGGAGATGAGGATAGTTGGAGGTGGGAGACAGGAGGCACTGGGGAGCTTCTGCCTTTGGACTGCTAGGTGAGCAGTCCTGGAATGCCCCTGACTGCTGCTTGTATTCAGCTCACTCCTGTGTCTCCATTTTATAGGGAGGAGATATATCTTCTCTCTTGTGTCATTAACCATTTTCATAGAATCATTGAATCATTTTGGTTGGAAAAGGCCTTTAAGATCATGGAGTCCAGCCATAACCCTCACACTGACAAGTCCACCACTAAACCATGTCCCTAAGCACTAGAATCTAAATGGCCTTTAATTCTAAATCTCAACTATTTGGCTTAATCTTCTTATATAAGTACCAGTCATATTTCTACCCTAAGAACTTCTTCACAGCTTCTTACTTCATATCTGTTGAACATCTGTGTTCCCTGGTTATATCACTACAGCCAAACTGCTCATTTAATTCTGCTTTAGGTGCTTTTATTCCTTAAAACTGCAGCTTTTAAATCTAATCTTATGTCCTCGCCCAGGTAGACTTGAACTTGAGATGGTACTCTCAGCTAATATGGGGAAATACATAAGATGAACTGTATTAGTTTAAATTCATATTCTATTTAAATCTGAATATTTTTTGTCATATTAGTAATTTGTAAAAAAAAAGGAAGTTTTTAATTTAATCTTTTAGCAGGGGGGAGATGAGAGTACAGACTAGAAAAAACGTTGTTCCCCTGGTGTTGCAATATTCAATTTTCTCTCTGGCACTGTGTGGGAGGCATTTTGAATTGTAGGACAGACTTGATATCTCTGCTAAATGATCAGCAGCTAAATGATTGTGCTGATATTTAATTGTCACCTTTTATGTTCAATAGTTTAATAACAAGTCACTGTGACTGATGAGGTATCTGTTGCACTGGGTAGCATTTACTTTGTCTCACTCTGTGCACTTCTAAGCTGTCTTCATAACTGTGATGACTAGAGAGGAGAGCAAGGAAGTGGAGAGGCATGTGCTGCTGTGGGTGCATCCTGGCAGTTGCAGAAGAGCCTTCCAGAGGTTTCTGACCCAGGTTTTGACAAAGTATGCATCGGCCTGTGTAGTGCTGTATGTTCTTTTGAAGACAATGCACAGCTTAATGAGAGATGGGACTTCAAGTCATCATGAGAAACATCAGCCAGCAGTTTGACAATTCAGTTCACTGCACTATCCTATTTTTACCCATACTATTATAATCATCCCAAGTAATTATTATTGCCCTCCTAGGCGGCTGGTTAACTCTCTGTAAAATTCCGCTACATCAGAAGCAGGGGAATTTGCCCTTTTCCAACATGATCAGCAACACTGACACAATTTTTTGTTGGTCTGTGCATTTTATTATAATTATTTCCCTATGACAGCATGAAGCTGTGAACAGCTGGCCAGCTGCAGAAGTGCTTGTACAACCAGAGAAGGTTAGGAAAAGGGAGAGTAGGGAGTCTGGTTGAGAATTAGCTGACAGCTTTGCTGCAGAATTATGATTAAAATGTTTTGTTGAGACTTAAATATATGTGCACGTGAGGGTCAGCAAAACAGCTTGGACTGCCTTCTGTTTCCTTTTCTGTTTGTTTAGTACACAATTTCTCAAATGTCACATTTACTGTAATCACTCTCCTTTCATTCATATGATATTAACCTGACTTTTAACTCCTCCTTGCATTTCAGATGAGCTCCCAGAGTAACAGCAGAGCTGGGGGTTGATTTAATTCTTCCTTGGCATAGCACTGGTCCCACAATACTTCTTGTGGACTTGTTCTAGATAGGCAATGGAGTGAACAAGTGGAAATGACATTTCCAATGGAGAAACCTGTAATTCCTGGTGCAGGAGACACAAAGGGGTTCTCTGGGAACTGAGGTCACTCTTTTAATAAAAAGCCTATCAATACACAGCTCATAAACCATCAGTAGCTGTTTGGATGGATGTAAATCAGCAGTTGTAGTTTATGTTACTCAAAATATTGCAGACTGCTTTTAACAATATTTTAGACATTTTCATGATATATGTATAATCAGATTGAATACTATTGCATCCTTGACTTTGCAGCAGAGGATCCAGAGATACATCTATCCATACATACATAAACCATTACAAACAATTTTTATGTAGGTATTTCAGACTTGTAACAGTTACTGCATTTCTCTCAAAATATAACTGGGAAAATACATAGGAAATGTAACATCTGCAAGGGGAGAAGGGATGAGGGATTAAGGGACAAATCCTCTGTCCTCAGTTGTGCTGTTAGGAAAATGTAGATACCCATACTATGATTCATCTTGCCAAACATTGTACTTCGGCAGCTAGCAAGTCACAGTTGCTCCTTTTATGGTCAGAAGATGAGTGGGCAATTTGAAAATATCATTTATTTGATTTACTTCACAAGTTTACCCTAAGATGAGTCACACCCCCTCTACACTTAGAGCCTTAGGGCATTGCAGGTGTTTGCTTTTACTCAGATGAATCTCACCCCCATTTCCTCTCCTAGGTGAGGTACTTTCTTCAGAAGAAGTACTTTATGAATTGCCATCATTCTTATCTCTTTGTATGATCAGAGGACTTTCATTGCAGATGCAAATGTGCATGTTTGTAAGTGCATACTTTATTTAGAGAGTTTTCCAAGGTCAAACTGTTTCCTTCTCCTGTCCTCAGCAGAATTTGAAATTGGCTGCATGGGGAATGGTTGCCATCTTACACATCTGATGTATTCTAGAGATGACCATTGCTGTGCTGAAAAACGATTCTGTAATATTTTCTTAATGCAAATTGCTTATTTTCTAAAAATGTTTTATTAATAATTGGTCCAACTCAACAAACTGAAAAATGAGTGCACTTGTGACATTTTCATGCTAGCCAAGATACAGCACTTTCTCTTCTATGTTTTTAATGACTGTAAATCAGATCAAGATCAGATCAGATCAAGAGCCTTTTTAATAAATTTTAAATATCTCTCTTGCAAAAGACAAGAATATCCAACAAGATAATGTGAACTTTATTCCTCTGAATTTTTTATATTTTTTATGGAACAGAAGGTCAATTAATTGCTCAGTTAATAGCAGCTCTGCTTAGAATCCCCTCTGTTCCGAGCTCAGTGCAGTTTGTCATTTAGAATAGTTATTTAAGCTGTCAATCTTTGTAAAATTAATTTCTTAATTCAGAAGATTTGTACATTGAAATCCATGATAATGCTTGAAAAAATCATTATATAATGTGCCTGAAAAGTGTGGACAGGACCGACCCTTGTTTTTCCCAACTTTTTATAAACTTTTCTTCCTTACTATGAATAGTTGCTGCATTGTAATTTTTCTTCTACTTTTGGTAGGTTCTTTTAGTTTGTTAGTTTCAATCCAAGGCACAATGAGAGTGAGCACTAGATCAGGGAATTAAGAATTAATTTAGCAATCTGATTGTTAACACTTTCCTCATTTTCATCTTTGCTGGAAAATAATGAACACTGTTTGGTGCCCTGCTCCACCTCCTTAAGGAGGTGAGAAATGGTCCTCAAAGCTAGTTTAAAATAAAAGAGTAATTTGTTCTCCTTCCCTGAAACTCAGTTTCTCTAGCAACTTTATTATTTAATAAAGAACCAAAACTGTTATTAGGCATCATATCCTGGATAATATCAAGTTTTTCTACTTCTGAACTGCCAGTACTATTGATAATGTCTGCTCCTCTCCCTCCTGAGAGCAACCTGTTCTCAGTCATGTTTTGGAAAGATCATTGCTATTAACTGGAGTATTTTGGAGATATTTCTAAAGGGATGACAGAAACATACATGACTCCTGTTGCATTCCATGCTTTGGCACATCCTCAAGGTACTCGGGAGCCTTGGAAATTATAGGCTTAGTCATTTGCCATAGTTATCATTTCAACTTGCTGAGGTTTCTTGGACCAAAAAGAATCCTTACTTTACCTAGGTAATATGATGATCCTGATTTCTGGTCAGGATTAGTAGATGTCCCTATATTCTTCAACATGTAATCTTTTTTCTCTTTTAATTACATGACACCTTGGAAATTTCCTTTTCTTACATGCTTGTTTGACAAATCTGTCCTTAAAACTTCAATATTCTAGTTTTATATTAAAATGAAATGTTGTGCCCTGAACCTGTGCTTTCACTAAATCTAATTTCATGAGCATGTCCACTTCCTTGGAGGAAGTAGGAAAAATGCACTCTGCGTGTTTGCATTTGAATGGCAGTAAATACTAAAATGAAGTTTAATATTTTGAGGTTAATAACTGATGTTATGTGTAGCAATTATTTGACAGACCCCAACTTGCTGAATCAGCACATTTCCAAATACAACATTCTGGACGAATTTCTTGTTGTTTTCTCTTAATGCAGAAACTTGGTTCTGATTTAATTTAGCCTCCAGGACATCACACTTTGGGACTTGAAAGTCTCTATTTCTGCTAATGTTTTCATATTTCCCATAATCTTATGATGACTTGATGCCACCTAGTTTGGCTGTTCAGCCTCATTCTTTGTGCTCTTGCTTTCCTGTTTCTTCAATGAGTACCAGAGCACTCTAGGAAACCTTGGAGTAAAGGAGGCATTTTTTTCATTAAGTTTTAATGAACAGCTTTTTCAGTAGTAATAACAATGGCCCATAGCTGAGGACACAAAACATAGTATCATGGGATATCTATGCACTCTACAAACTAGAATTCCTGCAAACTGAACAAAAACCACTCATGCAAAATATGTCTTTCTAGACTAAAAAGTAGCTGTTGTTCTGCATGAGCTTCTACAGTATGTTAAACCTCGGTCAGAAAGCACTGAGCTATAAAATTCAAAGCCAAAAAGTCTTAAGGAATCAGGACAGCTTAGCTAGCCAGAGAACCAATGCTGCAGGCGGGAGACTGGTGGGCCAAGTGTTGCTAATGTACAGACTTCAATATGAACATGTGCTGGATGTGAAATGTGACTTTGAAACATGCAGTTCACAGACTAAATATTTCCTCCAACAAAGAGGTTAGATAAGCTTTCAGAGTGACACGTATTTACAAGGAGTACGTGGGCTGTGGGCTACAGAGGTTACTGTATTTTGCTTTGCTTTGCTTTAGCTGATATAAATCATAAATGACTCACTTCACCTCAGAAGGATGCCTTTGGGTTTATGTAGTAACTATAAGAAGCCAGGATGAGCTTGACATTGATTTTATGCACCCTTGAGGAAGAGGTAGTGTTTAAACTGCAACACCTCAAGAGCATCCTTGCTGCCTGTAGATCCATGCGTGCCTGCTGCAGGGAGATGTGTGATGACCCTTCCCTTCTCAAGAAGGAAGGAACAACATTCTCCTGCTTATACATTATCAACACAAAGGGGAAACCAACATCTTCCTGTTTATCTCAGAATTTATGACATAGGGGTGGATCACAAGAAAGAAGCTAGGCAGTATCCCTCCCTCCTTCTTTCCTGGGACATGCCTTGGTGTTACAGAGTACAGTTTTCTTACCCTTTCTTTAGATGTGTAATCTCTGTCAAACTCCAGGCCTATAGCAACTGTTCTTTAGATCTTGGTGTATAAATATGTAATAACGCTTATGGAGTAGACCCTTCCTCATGCAGTTAACTAAAACGATAAATAAATAACAAAAATGAGAAACCCTTGTTTAAATGAACCAGTGTATCCAAATGCAGTGTAAAATCAAGGATGGCACCAGGGTGTGATTATCCTGTGTAGTGATGAGTTGCTAACAATAGTGCTAAAGACATGGAAATCTGGAGGTTTCTGTCATGAAAGAAGAATTAGGACTGACTATTCCAGGATTCATTTTAGGAATTTTAATTTTTTCCCCTAAGTATTGTTCTGAAAGAAGGATTTTTCTACTCTTTCACCTGTTTAGTGCTGTGTGAAGATTGCTTAAGTGGTATCACTATACATTTTTATAGCAAGAAAGAACATGCCATTGAAGGTTTTCCTGTTTACCTTTTTGTGCTGACTTTTGGCCCTGCTATATACTTTTGACATTTCTCAGTTGCAGATATGCACATCATTAACAATTTATATTTCATGTCAAGATTTAGATAAGCTAATGACAAGTCAGATAATATATGTGCTCATTTGCACACACATAAAAGTATCTTGGATAAAGAAGTACAGGCAACTGCAGAAAAGTTTCTGAATACTTTATGGTTGCTTGTGCTTTATTGCTCAGTTGACATCTTGAGAATAAATTGTCTTATTTTGAAGTAGTAAGAAACTTTTCCATAGGCATCTACAGTGTCTTTTCTCAGGGGGAAGAGCTGTGAACTCTATTTTTGGGAGCTTTCTGTTTTAACACACAAAAAAAAGTTTGATGCTATGTTCTAGGATCACTTACATTAAGTGGATATTTCCATATATAAAAATGCCTATTCTGGTCCTAATCTTTCTAGGTAGAGTGTAGGTATATTTCTTGGTGACTAAGAAAGTTTAAACGTACACTTTCATCATGCCATCAGGTAGGCTTTCAATTAGAGAAGACCTGTAGAAATTGATTTTAAAAAAATAAATAAATAAAAGGAGAAAACTATCCAAATACCCATTTCCAAAGCAATAAAATTGTATGATAAATGCAGTGATTCTTTATTCACACCTTGAAGAGGAAAACCAAAGTATCTCCCTTATCCTGGAGCAGTTTAAGTGTCTCATGTAAGAGTGTGTTCACCACCTAATTGACTGTGGTTTGTTACATGTTGTCTAAGTTTCCACACCTTTATGCACATATGCAGAAGGAAGTAAAACCCTGTCCACCTCCCCATGCCTACCAGTGGGCAGGTGGCCTTGCCAGGGAGGAGTAGTGAGAAACAGCAGCTTTGGTAAGCACTCACATGGTTTGGATGGTATCAGTGTTAGAAAGCAAATTGGTGAAGTTTGAAAGGTCGGTAATTCTGTCATAGCTGGCTTTACCTGAGAGAGTTTTATAGCAGGAGTGCACTCTATATTAATAATGTCTAAAGACATAGATGCCCTTCTGGTGCAGGCAGCATCCCAAGAAAATATTAATCATGTTTTCTTGAAGGAGCCAAATTGATTTCTTGGGAGAAAAATTTGTCTACTCCCCAGCCATTTCTGAGCACATCACCAGCTTACAGTGATCTGAGCAGCTAATGAACAAATAATTACTGCCTGTTGATCACCCAGGACAAAGGGTACAAATATTGCTTTAGGTTTTAGTGTAAGTAAGTTCACTTTACCAAGGCGTAGTGACCGTTTTGTTCTTTTACCATTTCTGTTTGGGGTTCTTTTCCTTCTCTTTTCAATCCTTGGGTTACATGGAAAGTAATGTCATGTTTACTATGCTAGGAACAGCTTACATTTATTTACTTTAGGTTTTAATATAATACCTGTCGTAGCATCCTGTGTAAGCCTTTACGAACACAGGAAAGCTGTTTAATTTTTGTTCACTTTGTATTTGTACAGTTCTCCCCAAGATGTAGCTCAGTTCTGCCTGGCAAATGACAAGATGGCTGAAAATTTAATCCTTTAAACCAAGCAGAGCCGAAGCTCCATGGGCTATAGATTGAGGGTAGGAGAGAAAAGAACATGGGAAGCGTTAAGAGCAGCTCAGGTAGTCTGATGTGAATGTGAAGAGTATTGAAAGACCCTTTGTTGCAGGAAATATGCTACTCATTTTGTCAATGATGACTTTTTTTAAACCTTCTGTGCACAATTAGTGCCCTACATACTAGGATTAGTTGAGTGGTTCACGTATGTAGCTCAGGGTCTCTCTATTACTCACCTATCATAAGGATATGGAGCAGCTGATTTGAATTGGAGCTTCTTGCTTAGGTACTTCTGTGTTTTGTTGGAAAAGGAGAGTTTTTCACTGAAGGTTGTCTGCGGGCTTTAAGCATTTGCCTGGACTGTGTGCATGGGAATTAAGGCTGGTCTCTTTTACCCAGGCTCCAGATGCAAACAGGGAAGGAAAAGTCTTGAGGTTGTCCCATCATGATGGATTAGCACAGCAGGCCCTTAATGCAGATCCTTGCATTTTCCCCTGAGGCTGCGGCCCCTGTGGACCTGATGCAGCCTCATGGGAGAGGTGCTTCACTACTCCCTCATCCTCCTCTACTCCATCAGTCTGCTGTCAGAGCAGGGCACCTGAACAGTTCCTGATCTGCTGCAGGCCGGGCTAGCTTTAGCAGTTTCTGTTGTTGGGCTGAGCTAACCTGATTTATTTTTGTGTCCAGAGGAAGTATGGGACAGTCAATTTAAAGTCCTGCTGTGCCAAGGAGGTGAAATGAGCATCTGATTTGGAGACAGGCCTGTACCTGGAAAGAGATGTCTGCCTGCAGTGCTCAGATCCAAATGTCAGTCTGCCACTACTCAAAGCCTGACCAGTTGAATTTTCATTTTGTATTGATTTTTTTTCAGGTTTTGATCAACACAAAATGTTCACATACCAGGTTGAGTTAGCTTCAGTCATTCTCTCTAAAATCACATCATTTATACCAGACTGCTTTGATTGAGCTCCTGCCTACACATAGGAGACATGCCCCAGGTGAGCTGGTTATTGCAGTCATGATTCATACCAGTCTCATTTAAACTTCACTTGTGTTTTGGCTGTCTCTTCATTTTTCTGCTCCACAGCATCTGCAGGTGAAGGGCAAGAGCAAATATCATCTGGTATTTCTTACCATAAGATATTTAGTGGTCTGCCTCCCCTAGAAATTTGCTTCTCTGGATGACACCAAGCTGAATTCTCTCGAACTGAGAAATGTGAGCTGCAATAGAGAAGAAAATGTCCCCCTCTTCACTGCTGGCCTATTCTTCTTGGGAATACAGGTTTCAGGTCTGTTTAAAGGTTGCGAAGAGAATTGCTTCACTTTCAAGATGGACACTGCAATTATTTACACCTCTCTGTGTTGCTGTTTTTGGGCCTTCCATTTTCATATGCTCATGATCCATGATCTGCAAGGTCATGAGCAGTGAATCATCAGTGGTTTAGAAGTGTCCTTCAGAAACCTCTTAAAGCTTCCCCACTACCCATTTTGAATCACTTTATGCTTCCAGTTTAGGTATGATTTAGAGGCTTAAAGTTGGGCAGCTCAGTTCCTCCAAGGTGCAAGGCACTGCAGGGGCTATTCTGGGAAATTCTGTAATTATTCTTATTTTGACATCAAATTAGATGTCTAAAGAAAATTTTATTAATATTTACTCTTGGGACTATTAGAGAAAGTTTCATTATTTGAATGCATTTGCATTTTGCTTGTTTGTGAGGTGCTAGAACATGATGCAAGTAAAAGCTAAAACAGTATTAAAGAGTTTATCAAAGTTTTATAAAATATATGCACGTTTTTATCTGTTGACACTTTTTGAAGTCCTGAGATCCTTCCTTTGATTATCTCCAAATCTTTTTTGGCCCGCATAAAAGGAAGCTGGACCTTAAGTTTCAGCATTTGGAAGTGAATAGCCTGTCATGACTGATGCAAATCATCTTTGAAAATAGATTTCTCTAACAATTATATCTAGGTTACAGGCAAAGTTGCAACTGAGTTAATACTCAGTAGTACAATGGCTTTATTTATACAGGTCTGATTCCATGTGAGAAACCCTTTGGTATATCATAAATAACTTCTGTTGGTTTTTTTTCCAACAAAGCTTGAGTTTTAAGGAAAACTTTTTTGTCTTTAATACCGGAAGCATACTCAATGAGTTATGCTCTCAAAAATACATTGCCTTACAATACTTAAGAGGGAGGGCATCTCTTTTCCTTGCATTTTTCTAGCATTTACTAGGGGGAAGTGTTACATTTGTTGTTGATTTTACTTTGCAGAGGTGATTTCTTTCTCTTTTTTATTTATAACATGCTCATTACATGAACATGAGAGGTGCCTTATGGATTTACAAGGTAAGTAAACTTGAGGAGTGATACTGTGCAAATTTCTCTTCTTCATTTCCACCTCTCCATGTTCACATTGCATAGAATTGATTTCCAAAAGATAAGATAAATACAGAAAGCTGACAGCTGAAAGCACCATACACTGGGAACTTGTGTCCTGATTATACTGTGGAGAAAGTGATGTTTGCTTTATTCTGATTTATGAACAGGACAATGACTGGCCAGGTGCTGGGCTAGCATCAGCTATTTACTTTCCTACATAAAGAGTGATGAAAGGCATCAGAGGGCAGAAGGAGCAATTTTTGTGCCTCAGCTAAGTAGATCACAGTGCTACTGGCAAGCAGCAATCTATCTTTGTTGTTTTGAAGAATTTGTTAATGTTTCTGGAGACCACATCTCACTGTATGGTTTTGGCCCAAAATTTCTCTTTCCCAAACAAAATCCTCACCCACAGTGCCTGTTCAGTTGGGGTGAACAAAAGGCCTGAATACTAAGATCAAGAAAGCTTGTGCTATTTCTCATCTTGTGAGATTTCAAAGCATTTCAGACACCAGAGTTGAATAACCACAAGCATCACCACAACTGGAGCTATGTTGGACAAAAACCTCTCATCACTGCTGAAATAAACATAGTACAAAGTCAGGTCCAGAATATTCCACAGGCAAAACCACTCACAGAATCATAATTCAAGGGTCTGAATAAAACACCTCAGTATCAAAGAGGCAGGAAATAAGAGAAAAAATGGCTCCTGTGCAAGCTTAAAATAATATCTTAATGTACAAGTAAAAAAGGAGGCAAATTATTCTCATCAGCATCAGTTGAATGTGACTAGATGATACTGTTATTGGTTCTTTTGGTTTATTTTGTGACATACTTTCATGTCTTGTATGTGTGTGTACGCAAAACCCATGTATGTGGCGACTGACATGGGAAAAATCACTTCAGCATTGTATTAATGAGTAGCTAATCATTTCAAGCTGGCAACATCATCAAACCTTTCAAAGCATATGAGCAATTCTTTTCCTCCACAATTTTTATTTTATAACCTAGATCAAAAAGCTTTGAAAACTATGAAGAAGATATGTTGATATAATTCTTCTTTGGCTGCCTGGTGGGTTTTATTTGTAGAACAAAGAAAGTGTAACAAAATACTTATTAATTTCAGATTTGTTTTGTTGTTAAGCTAAATCACATTAATTACAGGCATAAGGAACTCATCACACAGGAGATGGTAATTGCTTCTCAGGGTCTGGTGTTATTTTTCATGTGCATAAGGAAGCTGGGGTAGTTTTGGCTGATATGGAGAATAATAGTACAGTGGTTTCAAATTGAAAAAGATACTAGGTATTTTTCCCCTAACTATGCATTTTCTATGCCAGAGTGACTGAAATGTTTACAAGCCAAAATTAAGCCTTGTACTAAGTGTCCTGATTTTTCAGAAATAGTTAACAGTTTCCTTCTGCTAACCATGTTTAACAACCATTACAGATAAAAATATCCAAAAGTCTTTATCACCCCTTAATCCATCCTTAGTTTGTTTAGGTGTAGCACAAATTACTAAAAAAATCTACTGAAGTTTTTGGAAGTATTGAATTCTTACTTCTAAAATCTAACTATCTACTCAGATACCTATCTGTGTTACATCTCATGGGTTGTATTTCTGAGCTGATGAAATTTCATTTTCAGTCATTGCTGTGACTATAAACAAGGCTTTGAAACTTGTTTAGAAGCTATAAACAAGGCTTAAAGAAGCATTCTATGAACATACAGCATATGCACAATACCAGCTTCTATAGGCTCTCAGTCTTACAAAAAGAATGGATTATATTGAATAATGTAGGAAAATAAAGCAAGGAGAATGAAGCAGTAGAAGCAAGTGGATTTGCATTAGCCAAGGGTCATGGCTAAGGAAAACAGTCTCCTTTTAAAAATTTGAAAGGTGTCATAATTCAAACAGCATTGCTGTTTATGCTGTCTCCTAGATGATGCCTCTCTTTGTAACACTGATAAGACATGCTGGTTTGTGGGGGAAAAAAAGTATCAATCTTATTACCTAATTGTTTTTTAAGTAGTTTGTACACCTAGGGAACATGGCAATATCACCTCATGGTGTCTTCTGCCTTTTCTATACTCAGAAAAGAACTTCAATCTGTGGCATATAAATATACTTTTATTCTCAATTGTTTTTGTATTATTCTAGGGCTCTGAGAATGTTTGAGTTGTATTTTTCCCAGTAGATGATCTCTTAAGCTCCATCCATTTGGTGAATTAAACATTATGGTTACTATTAAACTTCAGTTACAGGTTTCAATGCATTTTAAGGTGGTGGTGCATTTTTCACCAACTATTATAGTATTGATTACAGAAATTACAGCATAAAATATTTGCTACATTTGCTCATTGTTTTTATGGCAGAAATTAATATTTGCTTTCTCATTCTCTTATGGGTTAATGCAGTCTGGTAAAAAAGTTTCATTTCAGTACTAAGAGTGAAAAAAGAAAGAAGATCTTAGCCACCTTCTCAGTTGTGGTGCATTGGAACCCCAGAGTGCACATAGGCAGGATTTGAGAGTAAATTTTGTCCAGAGTTGTGTCCTTACAAAGAACCGTTTTTGTCAGCTTTATGTATTCACAGAAAATGGTCAGTAAATGCCAGGAAATACAAATTTAGAGCTGAATATGCAGCTCTTCAGCATCAGAGTCTGATCAAACCTGATTTTTTTTAACTCAATCATTAGTACCAGCCAGAATAATCTCTTGAGACTAGATAAAACTGGTTTGCATATCAGTGAGTACATTAAGTACAAGACTGGAGAAGGCCAAGGTGAATCAGAACATGCAAGCTTCATTTTCCTTTGTTTCAAACGTGCCGTGAAGTGTGGAGGCAGTAAGTCATTATTTCACTGATTGTGCATTACTATAAAGCTCACATTACACTGGGCCCTGTCCTGGTTTCGTCTTTTAGAGCATTTAATATCACACTGCTTGGAAGTCTTTCTGCAATCCACAGAACTAACAAGGCGTGAGGCAGACCACTGTGGAAGACATTAGGAGCAGCAAATTATTTGAAAAGCTGAAACTCTTTATATAACAGCCCTGTCTGCACATGCTTTGGGCAGACTTCTCACTTGACAAACTTCAGGTGCTGAGTAGCTTAGAAGATTCATGTTGTTGTTGTTTTGCTAAAAACCAAAGTACTTTCTGGGGTGGGGAAGGCTGAATGTGGTAACTGGTTGAAACAAGAGTTTGCCAGCCCTCACAGGTGACAAGAGGAAGACCAAAGGCTGGGTGTGAGAGGGAAGAGGAATGGTCACAGCAACTCAAGGGCATCATATTGAGGGTGTCAGGGAGCTCAGCACTGATGCAGTGAGGTGAGGGGCAGGGCCAGGGACCGCATACCCACAAATTGGCATGAAGAAATGCACGTTTCATCATAAACAAATTGGTATTTGTTCTCCGTGGTGTGGATCTAGAATGTCCTTCATTGTCTGCAAGTGGCATTGTACAAATAGTGCAGAACTCGGTACCTCCCATCAGGGGTGTCAAGGTGACTGGCATGCACTGCAGAGTTCCCATCAGCCTCAGGTGCTGAGGGACACCATGGCACTTGATGTCCAGCCCTGCTGCTCCTCCAAGACTGGGAATGGCATTAGTGCCCTTTGCTGTTGGGTGATTGAACCTTCAGGACTCCTTTCTCAGCTTTGTCACATCAAAATCAGTCCGCCCTCTGTTGTGTCCTCAGTGAGGCCACCCCTAAGGATACAGCCTGAGGCACGCTGTGCGGGGCTCTCTGGAAGGAAGACAGAGCATCTCATAAAGGTAAAACATCTCCAGGCGAGCCCATGACTTTTATACGTTAAAAGCATTCAAGATTTTAAAGTCAGGTATCTGTGGATCATCCTTGGCCCTATGTAGATGCTTTGTAAGCTCATAAATTCCTTCTCTCTATTGGTAAAATAATACATTAATACTAACTATACTGGACTGTGTACCTGTCATTGGTCCAGATCTTACTGTGACATTTTCAAGGCACTTGTATAGAAAATCTATTTTCAGTCATTTATAAAGGCTTCAAAAATTTTATTGGTGATAGTCTTTTTCCTTCTCAAATCACTGCATCGTCTCACCAATAGCAGCTGAAGTACAGACTCAGTCTTGCAAACGATAGCTTCCATAAAATTTTACTAAATTCCTTTTCATAAATTGGTGCTCCTGCAGTGTGCAGCAAAAACCAGGGAGTATATGTATGATAGGAAAGTTTTATTAGTCTTTCTTTAGGATGATTTACACTATGCAATTGCAGCTTTCAAGTGCATAATTAATGTATTTAGCGTAAATGCACTGCAAAAATGGCACGCCACCTTCCATGTATTTTATGTACTGTATATATTTTTGTGTGATAAATATACATATCATTGACTGTAATTATAGTGAACATCTGTGAGTATGTACACTGCTTTTCTTCATGATCCTAACAGGAAAATGGAGGTAATTGATGACAATTTTTTTTTTAATTAGTTATCCCATCTTCTAATCCCGTGACCGCTTTACGCAAGGACAAAGCAAGGGTGTTTTCCCTGAGCATGTGTAACGGTCATTCCCACTATCAAACCATAGTTATCTGAGCATTAAAGGAAAAGCCTTAATAACACAGTAAATTTACACCTTTATCTGTGCTTGACAAAATTCTAGCTGTAATTTGATTTGACCATATATACAATATATGTTTTTATTTAAGTAATAATGGCTGAGGAATAGAACATTTCCTGGAAATTAATGGCTGGCTGAAAAATTTTATAGCCCAGATTCAGCCAAGGGCCATTAATCTCAACTGGTCAATTCTCCATGAAATGCCTTATGTCAGGGGTCATTTGTTACATTCCCATCCCTCCCACCCACCAATAAAGAAGTAAAATTAAGTGTTGCTTTCCTCCTATGGCATTGCTGAGCCTTGAAGCAGCCACTGGAAGCCCCTGCTAGAAAGTGTTGTGGTCTATGCCTGCCTGGTGATGAAGGTTTCATAGTGGATGAGTGATAGAGAACATTTCAAGTATAGTCTTTCACTGTGTATTACTTTACATTTCTAAGTGAATAAAGCTCTTCAGGTTGCTTCTTGGAGCTGACAAGGGATGAAACAACTGCTGTATTTCCCTTGCCAGTAGAAAAATTATGGCGTTAGGAAGGTGGGGGGAGTTTGCACTCCACGTATATCATAAATCTGTCTCATCTGCAATGGCTGTCATTCTTCTAGGATCTTATGTTTATTCTGCTGTATTTAGTGACCAGTGTTAAATACTTGCAACTCTGGTTTATTATTTCTGAATATTTCATTCATAAAAACTGGTGTATTTATTGGGACTACGTGATACTGTTTCAAACTGGAGGGCTGAGGTACATGTAGTGACTATGGAAGAGAATTAATAAGAAAACAGAACAATAATTGCAACAAGCTTTCAAGAAAAGTATTGCTAAATATTCAGGGTAAAAAAAAAAATCCATGCATTTTTTACATTCTTCAGAATTGGGTAAGAACACTGCATTTCCTTTTGCAAATCAGAATGAAAATCACGTCTGTATATCGTTATATGTGGCAAATCTGTCACCAGGATCTGTCACACAGCACTTTCCCTCTCTTGCTAGCAAACACACCTTTACTGAGGAAATGAGCTCTAATGACAGGGAATGACAACTCTGGGATGGAGGGAAAGATGACAACAAAAAAACCAACATCTCTTGGGCTGAACTGGTATAGCTAAACCTTCAGTCATAGCCCTGGCAGCCTTTCACTGCCCTTCCCAGTGTATACTGGGGCAAATTCACCTGCCCACTGGGGGCTTTTGTCACTACTTTTCAGGATTAGGGAAGAAAAGGAGCCAGTCAGAATCCATTCAGCCTGAGCAACCTTTGGAGATGTATACTCTAAGTCATAACTACTTATCTGCTTTATTATGAGGTGGTTCCTTAGAGAGTTTGTAGTCTTGGAAGCTATAGATTTAATTTTAATGTCCACCTGCTGCCTCATTGGAAAGAAAGGTAAGAGAACTGAATTTTCACTCTTCCACTCATGAAATGGAACAACAAGCCTTTCTATTGTTAGAATCCCGGCTTAAGAAAAGCATTACAAACACACAACTGAACTTCTGTTATTATTCCATGTAAGTAGTAGAGTTCAGTTGGTTGACTTGGAATGGTCAGCCAGTGTATCTGTATGGAGGGAAGATGTAAAAATTCAATTTCAAATGAAACAAGATTTTTGAGATCTCTCAAACCCTGTAAGTACTTGAAAGAAATACTGCATCTAGGTGTCTTGTGGCTTTCCCTGGAAGTCTCTTGTAGTGATCATGGTTTCAGAATATTGAATAGAAAGGGAACAGTGAGCTAAGGTGAGACAAAATATGTTTGACTCTGTTTCTTTAAGCAAAAGGGACTTGGATAATTTGAGACTTCTTCCATATCCCGTACACAATATATTGTTCATAGCTCTAATCTGAAAAGCATAACCTAGTAAAAGTGGATTTCATTCCACATGTTTTAATTAAGATGGATAATTTTTTCGAGTGTTTTGTTATGCAAACTGTGACTGGAGCCTCAGTCTTGCAAAGAGTTTCACACAAGTAGTTCCAATGTGCAGTAGACTATTCACTTGCATGGTTTTGCCTGTGGATGCTGGCAATTGCAGGATCATTGCCATTTTTGCTAAAATTATTCTTCATCTTTAAAGCAAATCACTTCTAATGAAACTACATGAGCTCGATAGCAACACCATCACCCAGGATGGATTTGCAATCTTGTTTTTTTAATTATGGAATTTTAATTACTTTTCTTCTAATATTTACTGTTGAATTTAATTTCTATTTTGTTTTTATCACTTCAACATCCTAAATTTCAGGGATTCACTAGAATGTGTCACATCATTATAACCTTTATAATGAATTACTCACAGTAATTACTGAGTTGATGCAAACTCCATTGTGAAATTTAAAGTACCAGAAAATCTGGTGGAGATACTGTTTTACTCTTTTGATGTTCTTAAAATAAGTCAGAGTCAACAGATTGCAAAAATATGCAATTACAAAGTTATTAAAATGCATATTTTTGGCAGGAAGCCACTGTAGTCTCCTGTGTTCACAGCTGCCTATTTACAGCCTGTGGTGGCTTCTTTGAGCAATTACAGCTGATGGGTCAGGGCAGTGGCCTCTCTGAAGACCAGGTTCAGTAACTTTTCACCTCCTGGGTCATAAGCTTCACTTGAAATTATTTATTTTTTTTTTTTAGGCAAGAGGGATTGACAGTGGACTATCATCTTTTGTTCCCTGTCACACTGACGATAAGTCCAGGGTGCCTCTCCTGATACTGTGTATGTGCTGTACCTATGTCTACACAGATGGTTTCTCAGATTCAAGTGTGGACCATTCAGCAGCATAAATTTTGAATTATACTTTTGAGGTCAGTGTAACATGCATTTTCCCCAGTTGGAGCTGCCCTTAATCATTGCCACCTTCACAGTTCTCTGGGAGCAGGGCATACTGGAATATTAACAAAGTGGCAGATGCTTTGCTTTAATGAAGAAATAAGTGCTGTCATTTTACCTACATCCTATCCCCCATAATGTCACTGAATGCTCCAGTGATTATTTTCTTTTTTCCTGCACAGTGACTTGGGAACAAAAATTATGACCTACTTAGTGTAAAAAAAAACTTTCAAAGTTGATGCTCAAAAGGTTGTGTGCTTGCTGCCAGCCAAAAACTGCTTTGCCTATGGTTTATCATCCAGGTAGAACCAATATGTGCTGGCTCTTTCTCAGTGCCTACTTTTGCAAGGTGCTTACAGTATGGACTTCTATTATTTATTTGTGCAGAGTTCTTTTCTGAAGAAATGAAAGCAAAGTACTTTTCCCTCCGTGAAATTATGAGACTGGCACAAGCCATGAAAAGGACGGGGAAGGTTATGCAAAATAAGGTGTGTAGCATCTAAACAGCAAGAAGCACCAAGAGTGAGCAAGTCATCCTTGCTGTGAAACTGGGGTGATGTTCCCAGAGTGTGGAGAGGCAGAAGTTCACATTGTCTGTGACAAAGTATGATGAGAGCATCTCCCCTTCTAAAGCTCTGTCTTGTGAGGTTGGGGCTTGCTGGCTGTGTGAAGCAGATCATTAATATCAATGAGGGTCTGTAACAGTCTCTCACAGGACAAGTGACATTTAGGGGGTCAAGACTGAAATAGAGCAGGACCATTAAAGAATATGTTTGAAATGGTTGGTGTTACACAGTCCCACTATATATGGGCCTATCTGGTAATACCTTAACTTGCTCCTCGTAGAAATACCTTTCTTCTCTCTCAATAAAGTACAGTCTGCATTGTCCTGAAAAACTCAAAATGTTTCCACCCTTTTCACAGATCTTCCTAGCTAATAATGCAGAGCCTAAAACTTTAAGAACATTAATTCATCATTTAAAAGCTATGTGTGTCCTGGGAAACTTGTATGGGCAATAACAGAAAATCTTACATTGATTTCTTAGAAGGAGGAAGATGCAGTGAAAATCCAAACAGAACCCTTTAACTTCCGCATGGGCACTGCATTCTTTGTTACACAGAAGGAGATGTTTTGAGGTTGCCATGAGCAGACAGAAGTACATCAGCAGAGCTTCATTTTGAGGCTCTCTGGAGGTGCAAACATACTGGAGGAACTGCAGAGATGCCAAACAGTGGTATCATTAAACCACTGAACTGTCCATCCCTGTGCAGGGGTTCCTGAGCCATCTCAGGAGGCAGGTTGGATGCTGGCATTCCACGCAGCAGCTTGGCACTGCTTTTAGTTTATGCCTTTAGCCACAGCCCCAGAGGCAGTTCAGCTGAGTAGGAGTGGTGAAGCCAAATGTGCTTTTCTTCCACCCTGGTGGACCATCTCCTTGGCTGAAGAATGAAACAGGGAGAGAAGGAGTCTAGCAGGGATCCTTCAAGGATACAGTACTGTGCCCTCAGGAGCAAAGGCATAACATCTGCTGTTGGTCATTTGGTGTAAGCATGATGCAATTAGTGCCAAGGTTATGGGCTCAATCCCCACATGGGTCATTCAATTAAGAGTTGGATTTGATTGATCCCTCTGGGGCCATTTCAACTCACAATTCTATGATTTGCACAAAGGGCACCCCACTGATTTCTGTTTTGTGGATGGAGAAATGTGCCTCTAAACACAGTAGTAGACATTTCCTGTGCTGCTGGTAATCACGATTTTCACACATGGGAAGAATACTATAAAAATCAAGACTGGCAAAGGTGCTGAAGAACACGAGGCCATTTCACTTCATAATTTATTCCCAGGCACTTTCATGTATGTTTTTCCTTGTGCAGTTTTAAATGTCCTGGAACAAAAGAATATTAAATATGGGGCTCAGGGTCTGGTACCATGCAGAGATTCATCCAGAGGGATTGAGGAATGAGGTAGAGGAAGTCTTTTCTATATGCTGTAACTTCAAGACTGAATCACCACAGGAGAAAAGACAGGAGGTCAGAGTGCTTTTCCAGAAGCAAGTAGGTTTTGATTCCCAGAGAAAATAAACAAGAACTGTAAAGCAGGTTTGGTATGGAGCTCTTGGGCAGGTGAGTGATGATGCTGGAACCAGGAAAATGTGTTGTGATCACAGAGAGAAGAGGAACAGTGCCGGGTCTTACGGCACAGGGTGATTGAGGAGATGCAGGGGCAGACCGATGACATCAAATACCATGTGCTACTTCTGCATCAGTGTTGGTTGGTACAGAGTAAACAGCAGCTTTGGCCATTAGATATATTTTAGGATTATACTAAGATGGAAGGAGGCAAACTTGCTTAGCATTCAGTAG
This sequence comes from Cinclus cinclus, assembly GCF_963662255.1. NCBI lineage: Eukaryota > Metazoa > Chordata > Aves > Passeriformes > Cinclidae > Cinclus > Cinclus cinclus. The sequence goes on from NC_085046.1 coordinate 51,538,026, forward strand.
ACCCTTGTCTGGGTGCTCTTCCCCATTTTTGCTTGACGTAATCTATTACCACATCTCAAGAGAAAAATTACTCCTAAAGAGAAAAATGACCATCTAAAGATTAATAGAGCAGTGTTTGGATGTTTCTAGTGATGTGTATGAAACTCAGGTTTTTTGTTTTTTTTTTTTTTGTCGCTGTATGCACTGAGGTGTCCTTTATCAGCAAATCTCTATATCTTATAAAGTAGGCTGATTATTGGAGAGGGCAGCAGACAATTCAGGGCACATGGTGTTTTCTTATGACAGGAGTATTGCTGTGAAGTACAGTAATTTGTATTAATAAATTGCAGCCATCAGAATGTCTTGAACACTTCACAGAATGAGTTGCTAAGCATACATCTCTCATTTTAGCAGTGGATGTGTAGAAGGGGGGGGGGGGGATGTGTTTGAGAAATTGGGGGAAAGATAACTCTTGTATAATTTCTTGAGAAGTAGCAAGGGACTTTCATGTTTTCCTAGAATCAGCTCTTTGTCACTGGGGTCAGATCAACCCAATTTTAGTTTAATGTGACAAGTTAAGAAACTTTCCTCCTTCATAACGAAGTTGCAACAAAAATGAAAGAGCCCATATAGTGTCAAGACTGAGTAGTTTTTGAACACTGCATCTTTCTTAGCAAAGGTGTTTTGAAGTTCTGTGTGCATGCCAAAATGTAAAGGCTTTTATATCAAGAATTAAAGACACTGCGGGGTCCATATGCTATTGTGAGTTCTAACTAGGGAATGGAGAACCTGGAGTTCTAGGGACTGAGCTGTGAGAGGTTGCAAATTTCTTTTTCCCATCATGTTATATGGCCAGAAGTTTTAAAGGGAGTTCTTTGGACTTTGATTCAGTACAACACAGGCTGGGTACTGAGGTTTCTAAGATAACGGTGTGCTGTGGACCTAGGTTAAGCACATGGTTTAGTTCCTCTCTGAATTGTAGCCTGAAGAAATGAACAGTGAAGTAAACTGAGTAGATAAGGTTCAAATTAGATATGAATTTACCCTAAAGATACGTGCATGTGTCTTGCCCTTGCAGTTGTCCCTGAACATGGTAGTGAATGTACTCAAATGGCCTGAAGATTTGTAGTATTTGAACCCCATATCCCTAAAGAATGATAGAGACACCTACCAGGTGTTTTCAGAGCAGGAAATATATTCAAAGTTTGACCTGTCATGACCCATCTTGACTTGTAGATCTTTTGCAGAGATGACCCTGGATTACAGAGGTTTGAGTTCCAGGATTTTCAGAGGGATAGGTGTTGAAATTACTCCCCTTAGCAATTAAAAGGTTTTGAGGAGATGTTTCACTGTTTTAGTACATTATGATTGCATGCAGAACTTGTTAAAATACTGATATTAAAGCTACATCAAAGTGAGTATGCTGTGGCATGTGGCCTGATATTAGTAACTGTAGAAAATTGGGATTTGAACAAAAACCCCCCCAAACCATTTGTTTTTGTTCTGGAAGAAAAGGTTTCTGTATTGATAGACAGACAACTACTTTGCATGTAGTTTCCTTACCTTATCTCCTATGACTTTGTTGTACTGACCTGCTTGCATATATGCAGCAGGAGGAAAACCACAGCATAACCTGTTTAGTAACAATGGTAGTTCCCTGAGGCTGAATGCAACTATGGCAATAGTCTTATGAGACACTTGTAAAACTTTCCAAATAGCAGCAATGAGTAGAGATTTCTAGCATGCCTTCTGGAGCTCTGGAAAATGATCTTTTTACTGATAACTAAGAATAAGAGCCAGATGGGATTTGTTCAAATAAGCCCTTTCCTGTTTTGTATATATTGCTATCTCTAGTTTTGCCACAAGTGTCTTCAAGCTGTTGTAATTTCTGCCCCTTCCTTTTTCTTTTCCTCCCAGATTTCAGCTTTCCATGCCAGTGGTCCAGAGCCTAACACTCTGCTGAAGATAAACTAAGATATAAACTAAGATGGGATGTCTCTTGGGCGTGTACCATCTCCTAAAGCAAAGAAGTGAGAGATTCCACATTTTGAGTTCATTTTTTTAGTGGAAGGAAGTTTCTCTGGGTTTTAACTTTCATTTCAATACAAAAAACCAAACAAACAGAAACACACCTGATGGAATCAATTACGACCTTTTCTACTATTTTCAGACCCAAACTCAAAAAGCACTTAAGCATCAGTGCACTTTTGCCTGGTACATTGCAATGTAATTGCATCATTCACTAAAAATTACAACTGACTCCACAGTGTAAGGGAGAAGGAAAGGAGAAGCTGGCAGGCAAGTTCTGACTCACCTTAAATGTATGCTTGAGGAGCACAGTGTATCAGTGGAAGTGCAGATAGGACTAGGCCCTGGGGTTTATATTCACATTGCATGACCTGTTCACAAATGTGATGGGGGAGTACACTGTCAGGCTCCTACACTTAATAATTATTTTCTGTTTGGGGAAGATTAAATTTTGCAGAAAAACATCCAGTAATCACTGAGGTACTATTTATATCAACCTAAACTTGTGTCAACTTAACTGACTTTAATAATGATCATTATTATAAAAGCCAGCTACTCTTACCTCCCCCACTGTACACATCCTGTGGTAATGAGGAATTTTCCTTTTTCCCTTGTGCCTTCTACTTCTTCACATAATACCCAACTTAACTCAAATTTCACCTCCTCTTCTCCCCTAGCTGTCAATCATTGTCACATTACTTTGCATCATATGCATTAAAAAGAACAGCTTTTTCCATCAAGCAAGCCAATTCTAAAGCTGCCTTCCCAGAGGCTATACAGATTGTGCAATCTGGAGGAGCTCAGGAAAGAGTAAACCGGACAATAACAAAGGCTCCCAGAGCTGCCTCTGCCTGCCAAACTCTCCTGCAAGCATTCACACGGTGCTCTATATGGGCCATGCCTCCAGGGCCAGAATCCTTGTGAGCTCTGCGGAAACCTCTGTCCACACCATTAATCACAGTAGGGAGGGGGGGAATAGCTCATTACATTGCATCAGTGATATTGTCCATTCTGTGTTCTACAAATTACAGTGGTGCATTCAGCATCCCCTGATTTCTGAAGTCCATGATTCAAGAGAGGCAGCAAAACTTCTTAACAGGTGTGTTTACTTGTGAGCAACAGAGGTTAGGCAGCAAGCTGCACTTACTGAGTTTAGACAGCTACAGCAAGGCAAGCTTTCCAAGGCATGTTTTTCCTACTGCTAAATCTTTGGTAGTTTTCCTTTCCTGTCCCAAAATGATAGATTTGAGGGACTTTTCTGTTCTGAAGCATTGTTTTCAAACCTCTTAGTCCATTTCCAGTATAGTTTTTGTGTGAGACTTACGTAAGGCGTCCTTCATGGCTGACTTGATTTCAGGTATAACTGAGTGAGAGCTTCCTGCAGTATTCTGGCCTTCCTTAAAGTTCCTGTGCTTTGCTGGAGAATGCTATAGCTGTTTATCGATACCCTTTCAGAGCAGCAGAGATCTTTCTCCCTGGCTGCCAATGATATTAGAGGTTTGTATAACTACATTTTTTCTCACAGCATTTAAACATGATATTTTATTGGTCTCTTTTATGCTTAAGTACCTATAAATGAGCCTTTCAAAATTGTATCATCCAGGTTCCACTCTTGCATGTGACATGACAAACCTCTTGCCGTATCCTGACCTCAGTGCTACAAGGCTCATCAATATCCATTCTGTACAGAACTTGCAAGATTCTCCAGTTCTTCCTGGAAGTGTTGATGTTTAACTTGGTGTTTTCTAAACCCACCCTCCAGTAAGCTCTAAACTCTTATCAGACATTCTTCCTGATTTTGGGCTTCATGGTGAAGTGCTTCCCTTGGTCTCATGAAGGCTGCCTTGTAGTGGGCACACATGAGATATTATTTTCATGGCCTTGAAACAAGCCTGCCTGTTTCTAGAAGAGCAGTGCTGCCTATTCTGGAACAGACACACCTTTTGATAGGTAGCCATGCCTTAAATTACAAAGTAGATTCATCTGTTCAGAGATCACCAAATTTCACATTGGGTTCAAAGCTTGCATGAGACATCTCTCGGTTCTGAGGGTTATCTCAGGGTAACACCAATTTCTTCCTTGTCACTGGATGTCTGGTAGTGATAACATAACAATATCCTTCTAAAATTATGATATTAAGAAGAATATGTACCTATATTCACATCTTCCAAAAGGTGGAATAGAACTGTAGGTCTCACTTGCTTTGAGACTTCCTGAAACTTATAAAGTGTTTAATCTGGTTGAAATATCTGAGGATTAATCTTCACATATGTCACTATGTTCTTAGGTATTCCTATTTACTTTGTAATCCCATACACATCAAAGATGGAGTGGTTTTTGGGTGTTGTAGGATGTTTAGAATAGTACAGCAAAGAAGTGGTATTTTTTCTATTCTTTTCAATACTTTTAAGGAATATGGCAGTTTAAGAGGAATTTAAGCTGCTAGCATTGTTTCTAGAACTAATGGAAATTTGTAATAGTAATTTAAAGTTTGCTTTTCCTCTGAGATAATTTTGCGTTCAGCAAAATTTTCTGTATCTGCAAAATAAAAGAATATTTCACATCTAGGGATTTTAAACAATCAGTGAAATAGTTTATGAATGAAATTCTGCTAGGTATCTTATTTTTTGTGAAGTGATTGCAAAGCAAAACAAAACAAAGGGAAAAAAAATAAAAGTGGAAAATACTAAGTACAACAAATGGCCAGGATGGGAAAAGTGATGTCAAATAAGATATAATCATATTTCATAGAATCACAGAACAGTTTGGTTTGGAAAAGACCTTAAAGTTCATCTAGTTTCAATCCTACTGCTGTGGGCAGGGACATCTCCCACTAGACCAGGTTACACAAAACCCCATCCAGCCTGGCCTTGAACACTTCTAGGGATGGGACATCCACAGCTTCTCTGGGCAACCTGTTCCAGTGTATCACCACTTCGATTTTGAGTTCAAAATATAATTTAGAAAGGTAGCATTCTTAGCTGTTGGTAGGACAGCTGTTTCTCCTACAGTACCCAGCAGACACTTAAAATTAGTGAAGAATTTTTTTTTTTTTTTAAATGTCTTTGTTTGAAGATGGCAGTAATTTCAGGTAAGATAAGAAACATTCTAGGCTTTCTAGAATCTAAGACAGATTTACCTTATGGAAGCTCCATGAACCTAAAAAAATAGGCTGTTTGAGAACATATTTCCTTTCTTGTCAATTGCAGCCATCATGTTCTTTTAACACCAAGTGCTGTTGGCAGCCGACAAGCTGTAGTGTAGTTGGTGTAGTCTTTTATTTTACATGTGACTGTTGGATTTGTAGTTCCTTTTCTTTCACACTTCTTGCAGTGTGTTAGGGTAGTTTATTGGTAAGTTAAAAGCCAATGTCAGGTCCTCTGTACAGTAAAACTGAGAGCCTGCTGACATGCATCACTGTGCCATGGCATGACTGTTGCAATCCATCTTGACCAGTGTGTTTGAAAGTTGAGCTACATGTAATCAATAGCACTCTTAAAACTTTAATGTCTTTGACTGCACCATGTAGTACTACATTAATTTTGTGGTGCATTCGGCCTCTGCATTTTAGGTCCAAGGGCTTACACCACCTGGCCTGGGCAGTGCCTGACACGGTGCTGTGTGATTAATGCAGAAGCCTTTCCTTCCTCTCAGCCCAAGCAGAAAGCTTGCTACAGCCCTGCTGAGGCGCTCCTCCCTAGAGAAGAAGCCAAAGAAAAGATCCCCCAAGCCACTGCATCCTTGCAGAGGGCCTGGAAGTGTATGGCATATTTCTGAATGTAAGTAGTGATTAGCTGAGCCAGTTTGCAGAGGGGAGAAGAGGGTGGGGGCAGGGCTAAAAAGACTTTTCAGGCCAGCAGGAGGAAGCACACCAATATGAAGAGCACTGTTCATATTGGAAATCAATCAGTTTCTTCCGAGAGTGCACAGCCAGCAAACAGATTCTCAGTAGCAAGTTTTCTGCTTGAATGAAATTCTTGACAGTCAATGAGACTTAGGGCTTGCCTCCAATGACAAATCTCTTTTTTCACTTTGGGACACTGTATAGGAGTTGTTTGTATTCAGCAGCATCTATAACAAATCTTTACCTTGCATCCCCACAAAAAAAACACTGTAAAAGCAAACAGCCAGGAACATTAAATGAACCATATGCAATGACTGACTGATTCATATAGATGGCAGATACCCCACCCATGGCATTCCTGAAGCAAAGGGCTCTAAAGCTGGGTGGAGTGGAAGAAGTGGGTAATAGTAGCTAAGATAGGCTGTGCTGTGTCATGAGTTACATTTTTGTTGGATTTTTCTTTTTCTAAAAAGCTAACTTTAAAGCTTAGAAAGAAGAGATTGAAAGATACAATGGGGCAGCACTGTTTCAAAAGCAATCCTTTATTTTTTGGAGGACATGGAGAGCTATCTAATCCATTGAGTGCCTCTGAACTATAAACAGTGTAGCTAGCAGTCTCCTGTTGAATCTCATATTCTGTCTCAATGGTTCCAACACATAAACAATGCTGGACTCCAGTGAGTAAGTTTGGAGGAGCTGCAGTTCCATGAATGTCCACAAATGTTGTAAGTTTAAGAGGCAAGCTTGAAGATAAATGGAATAGAATTAAAAAGCAGCAGTAACGGTTTTGTAATTGAAATCATATAGATTTTAGAGGTACGTAGGGTGTTAGTAATCATATTAATTATTTGTTAACAGAAAGACAAAGTAATAAAATTTAAAATGAAAAAGCTTAATTGTTCATATGTAGATCTAGTGGGATATTTTGTAACATAAATAATTGCTTTTGTTTCATCCTCAGGGTGATGCTATCTTTGTCTAATTGTTTTTTTCTCAAGAAAGCAAAGCAATCTAAAATTCTAAGTAATGCACAGCAATAGTAAGGGTGAAAATAACCATATTTTAGAAACCTCATACAGCATCCCACCCCAACACTGAAAGGAAGCAGTGCTGCTAAGAGAGGGTAAAGATAAATGGAATTACTTTTCTATCAGAAGTGTAATAGTCTTTATTAGTTACTTATGTGTGCCTAGAATAGATCAGCTGTCAGGGAGAGCAAGTAGATGAACATGTAACTTGTGAGTTGTCAGGAGCAGATCAGTGTGGGTTTTTTTAAATAATAATTACCCCCTTACAGAGAAATGTTTTAGACAAAAGGACAGCTGCTTTATTAACGGTGCCTTTTATGCATAAGGATGAATATTCCAGTTTGTTCTCTTAATTTTTTTGTGTAAATGTAATACCATATTTACATAAAACTCTGTTAGGAAATGGTGCCATTCACTGTTAAAGCTTGCATAATAAAATTGTTTGTCAGGGATTTAATTTGATTGAAGTTTGTTATTTGTGCTAACAGCTCAGAGGGGCTGCAGCTCGCTTTCAAGCCTGGCAATGCCCTTGCCCTGAGCAAGCCATAATGCAAACAGCTGCCCTGGGATTCAGTGTGGCAGGGCATGTATCTTTTTTTGCACCTTGACCACTGCTCAGAGTTGAAGGCAGCTGTTTGCTTCCTTGTGGTCAGAGGAGCTCTTTGAGCACCAGATCCACCATTCTGGCACAGTTCAATAGTCTCTCAGGCCTGACAGTTTGATTGAGGTCTTGGAACAAATAACTCTGGTGGTCAAGAATGTGTGGGGCTCCTGGTGGCCACCCAGGAGTCTGAATGGAGCAGCCACGAACTAGGCCAGGTCTGGTGGGAGCTGGACTTGGCAAGGGAAGGGTTTAAATATGCAATGTATTGGACTTCTCTGTGGTGGGTTAACCCTGGCTGGATGTCAGGTGCCCACTAAAGCCTCTCTATTACTCCCATCCAAAACTAGTCAGGGCAGAGAAAATAATAGTGTAAGGTGTATCAGATGAGGTAAGGACCAGGAGATAACACTCACTGATTACTGTCATGGGCAAAACAGACTGAACTTGGGGATATTAATTTAGTTTATGACTAAAAAAATCAGAGCAGGATATTGAGAAATAAATCTCAAAAACACTGTTCCCCCCATTCTCAGGCTCTACCTCACCCCCACTAGCAGTGCAGGGAGACATAATGGTGGTTATGATTGGCTCATCACAAAAGTTGTTCCTACCACTGTAGAGGTAGAGGAGTCCTTCTGCTCCAGTGTGGGGTCCTTCCCACAGAGACAATCCTCTACAAGCCTCTCTGGGACCCCATCCCACAGGCCACAGTTCTTCACAAACTGCCCTAGCGTGGGTCCCTGTCCACAGGGTGCACTCCTTCACGGACACGCTGCTCCAGCATGGGCTTACCCCAAGTTCACAGCCTGTTTTGATTGTCTACCTGCTCCGGCATGGGACTCATCCACAGGCTGCAGATGGATCTCTGTATATCGATGGTCCTCCATGGGTTGTAGGGGCACAGCTGCCTCACCATGGTCTGCACCACAGCCTGCAGGGGAATCTCAGCTATGGCACCTGAAGTACCTCCTCCCTCTCTTTCACTGGCCTTGGTGTTTTTGAAGTTGTTCCTCTCACACATTCTCATTCCTCTCTGACTGCAGTTATATCTGTGCAATAACTTTATTTTTTACCTGTCTTAAATCTGTTGTTACAGAGGTGTTACCATAATTTCTGGTGGGCTCTGTCTTGGCCAGCAGTGGATCTGTTCTGGACCTGGCTGGTGTTGGCCCTGTTGGACATGGAGGAAGCTTCCAGCAGCTTCTCACAGAGAAATCACCCCTGTAGCCCCCCTCTACCAAATCCTGGCCACACAAACCCAATACATCCTCACAGAGTTCAGAGGTCTGCTTTGATCTTTGCCATTGTAACTTTGCACATTGAAGTTAAGGACTGAGACTTTACAGAGCTTTGTCAAATCATACTTAATTTTGGTACTGAGGCTTAGTGATGGAACAATGTGTGCAGCAGAACAGGAGTCCAGATATGGTGCTGAGCTAGTGCTGGCAGCAGCAATAAGAAGACAGCCTGCTTAAATTTGTTTTTCAGGGCTGGCTAGGAACTGGCTTTAGATCAACTCCCTTAGGAAAATCATATCCCCATCACAGAAAGCAGAGAAGTGCTAAATTCTTGGGAGACTTGCCACTGGGGACTCGTCCTACACAGTGGTAGCAATATAAGCAGTTGCCCAAGACAGTTGTGAAATATTTATGGCATTGCTGCTGTTCTCCTCCATGGAGCAACTGAATGAGATTCCCATTTCACCCAACGTGTAGGTATTTACTGAGCAAATACACGTATACCAACATTTCACCTACAGGCCCAGTTTGATTGATACAGAAATAATCATTGTGTCTGCACATTTTTGCAAATGATGGGAACGATGGTATGCATACAGAAGCTTATTATGATTTTGTTTTAAAATTCTCTTTTACTGTTTCTTCTTGCAAATATAGTGATGTAAATGTGATAGGATTTATCAGGAGTCCAAAGACTAGAAAAGTAATTAACATTGTGTTGTGGTTAACTACTATGACACTTTAAAACCTGTTGAAGGATATATACGGGTTTGTGAGATAGCTTTTTTTTTTTTTTTATATGAAGCACTGGAAAATCACTGTAACTAGAGGTGAATTGTTGATCTTGGTCATTCCTGATTCTGGTTATGTTGAAACACTTTCTGGTGCTATGTTGTTGGAAGCCTGTGTAATGAATGTAGTCACCTATAGCCCTGAGATTTGGATGAGGAAAAGATTCCATCTCCTTTCTCTTCCCATCTCTCTTTCCTGTCTCCAACAGCCCAGTCATAAGGAATGTAGGGGGAATTTCACTCCTTTCTGCACCACTGTCTGTGGTCAATTGCTGGGATCATTTGTATACCTTTCTTAACAAATTCAATAGATTTCACTGCTACATGCACCATATCAACTTGACAGTGTAGCAGCTTTCAAAACAGCAAGTATTTTTAGGTTCTTTGCTGTCATGTCAAACCAGAGCTTCAGACCTAAATGCTGTGACAGAACACCATTGTTTTTAGCTAATCTCAGGTTTCAGTGTTGCACCAGATTGCCATCCTCAGCTTTGTGTGACTAAGTAATGCCTCTAAAGATGATAGTATAATAGGATGATGTGTGCTATGAGGTCTCTTATGGATAAGTTTGCAGTAAGACAATTCATTAGCTGATGCATCTCAGTATTACTCTTGCCCTTTTCTCATGAGAATAGTGTTCTTTATCTCACAACTTGAAGTAGAGACAGACCAAAATAGCAACAAGTTATTTTGTCTAGCTTATATGCAAAATCTCTACAGCAGTGACTGTCAAACTGAAACTACATCTTATTTCTGCAGCTGTTTCTTCAGTGCTCTAACACTATTACTAATAGTACCTGTCACCTGTACAGCACCTCAGAGTTGTAAGCAGTTTGAGAAACATTATACAAACTTTGTAAAAAGCATAAAAAATAAGTAAACACCCTACTTCTTACTGAGTAAATTCAGTTGTTAAAATTACTTCATAGACTAGCTTTGCCTTTAGGTTAGTGAAACAGTCTTCCAGGCAGCTATTTCCCTGACTTACTTTGTATTTATGTTTTTGCTAGATCACTCCCGTTATAACTTTATCGCATTCAGACCAGAAAGGCACTGCTGAAAACAGTATGTAGAGTTTCCTTGTCAAACTTTCCAGGCCCCTTTAAACACAGAAGCACATCTTGTTGGTAGTACTAAAATGCTGCTAATAGCTGTAGAAACTCAGTACAGTTAATGACACTTGTTCATCTTAGTGAAGCAGTAGTAGCAGCAGAGACTTTAGTGTAGAAAGCAGTTTTTCTTAGCATCATTTTTATCAGCTAATCATTTTAAATTGCCACCAAGCAGGTGATGTGACCAGAAGACTTCAAGCTATTCTTACCTTACCACCATTATTACAAAGCCAGAAAAAATATGTGGAAAAAAATGTATGCTGGAAATAAATTTGAAAACTTCTGACATTCATTTGCATTTCTGAAGGCTCTCTCAACATGGGTGGTTTCTATCCAGGGTAGAACACACAGATCTGTTAATGTATTTTTTTCTCTTTTTAAATGTAATTGTGATGCTTTGACAGCCTGTAAACTTTTTCTGTAACCTCCTAAATTCTCCCCAGTGTGAGGCCAGGCAGACCTGTGCTGCAGAGCCCTGGCCAAGAGTCTTTGCCAGCACCTGAACTGGTAGAAAAGCCACCTGGCTCTGCCTGCTGGCCCACCTTCCTCCCATTTCCTCTCAATGCTTTCATAAGTCTGCTTGTATAAATGCATTGAGATTATAAAACCATTGTTCTGAGCCACAAAACCAGGCACCCAAAGTTACAATCATTATAAAAAATGCCCAGTGCAATTTCTGCTTATTCAAAACTCCACTAGGCCATGAGGGAATCTGACTACCAGGCTAGTCAGCCCCTCTCAGCAGACTCAGCAAGCCTTTATGGTACATCTGTTGTATCAGTATTGAAAATAGTTCATGCTTTGTTGTAAATTACTGTTATTTGCGACTTCCAGTTTTGTAGTTCCCACTGCACAGAGATCAAGCACCCAATTTTTCCTTTGTATCCATCAGTTTAAATCAAGATTAACTTCAGTGAAGTCAGCCTAACCACAAGTGTAAACCTAGGAGGAATGAAAGGAAAATCAGTCTACAAACTACTTGGGATTTTGATTTTTAAATAGCAAAATTAATGCTGCTGTTCTGCAGACACAGGGTGACCTGAAAAGTACTAGCTCATGCATTACTAATGTATCTCCATTTAAATGCAGATTTTTGCTCCTAACAGAACTTCAGGGAGATCCTCTCCAGACTGTAATAGGATACCAAATGGTGATTCAGTATTTCACTTTAGCTTGTGTTTTAGCTTATTGATCTTAATTTTCTATCATTTTGATTCAGCATTAGCCTAGGGGGAAGAGGATTACATTCACTATAACACGGCTTTTAATTAATAATTAATTATTTTAATATTCCCCACATCCATGCCAGCAGTGGCAATCTGCTTGTATTCCTTTCCTTGTTTCTGTTTCTGTGGTGGAAACCAGCAAGGTGTGACTTTACATATTCCAGGAAGTAATTGAGACACAGCTGAGAAAAGGAAGTATAGCATAAGTATCACAGTGTCTATGTGGGACATGCTTAACATGACAGTATTTTGTCCTTAGTCATCTGTGGTAACAGTAGTGAGACCCTGACATGATTTAGTTTTGCCATATATGACAAGTTCAGGATGAAGTTCTCTGTACATTCCTCCCTCAAGCACAAGCAGCTTGTAAGATGTACACAGAACTTGACTGATATATTTTTTTAGATAGATAGATAACCTCTCTTCTCTGGACTGAACTTTAAGTGTCTTAAACAGTACAATGGAACACAGAGATTATGTTTATAAGTCTACTAGTTCATTAATACAATCATTAAGAGGAATTACCTGATGTTGAGAGTGTTTTTGCAGCACTTGACATAATGACCTCCAATCTAGTTATAACTAGGCCACATTTTTTCTCAGGTTCCAGGCTGAAAGCCAACAGCAAAAGGATTGCAAGCAAGGCTTATGTACCAGCGACTCAAAAATAACTCCCTACTGTGGTAGAGGTATAAATAGGATGAGATCTTAAAATAAAATTTTAGGTTTGGGGTTTTTTATTATTTATGTAACTTAATTACCTACAGGGTACATTGTGCTAACATTCCCAAATGTTGTTCTTGCATCTATAAGAGTCATGAATTTTCAAAATTTTACCTCCAAGATTAACATTTTTCATATGGCACACTAGGATTTGTATACTTTTTTTTAAATTATCAGAGTAAGAGCAATAAAACAGTGGAAATTGCCAGTCTTGCGGTAACTGAGATCTCTTATGTCATGCAATTTGGTCAGGAAAACAGATGTCTAAGAAGTAATGATCTTTGTGATTATGCTTCTTTGGGATGCTCACCTACATGCCCTCAGTTTTCTTCTCTTAAATTATGTCCAACATTCTCAAACCCTGGCAGATTGAAACACCATCTAAACAAAACAAAAACTGCTAGAGAAACATTCCTCCACTACCTCATCAAAGTCAGTCCTCTCCATGCCCATGTTTAGGTCTGAGTAAGTGGCATGCTGCACTCCATCAGACAGAAATTTATTACTGATAAGGACATAGGGCACACCATAAAAAACTGTCACATGATAGATTTTGTTGGGTGGGGAGTTTTAGGGGGTGGAACGGGTGGAATATTGTTGGGGCTTTTTTCTCCCCCTCCAAAAAAAAGGCAGGAACAGTATTTGCTTTTAGTATTAAACTCCTTGCTGACTTGATAGGTGGAGAGTAATGAAAAAATAGTATAGCTACAATGGAGGAGTTGGGGTATTTTTCTCATCAGGAATCTATTATCAGTAAACACAGTTTGATTGGAACCAAAGCACTAAACAAAACTTCTAATGCTGGGGGGTATTTCAGTTAATCACTTACGGGTTTTATCCAAATCAACCCTTTAAAGTTTTCACAAAAAAGAGACTACTATTTCAGTGATCGAAAACAAGATTTCTTTTAATGAGAAAATTCTAGAATTTCCAGGGTTTTTTAAGTTTTTTTTAAAAGTTTTTTTAAGTGTGGAATCCTTTATTAAAATTGGATTTGGTACCCAATTATAGCAAAACTACAAATACTAAATTGTAGAAAATAAAAAGGTGGTTTTCTTTGGAATATGTATCTTGAAAAGTAATGTCAATCGTGAAAACAGGTGTTGTAATAGGTGGGATATTTTTCCTCCAAGATACAAGTTCTCGCTAGGGCTTCACAAATAAGACTGAAATTCATTTTTGAAAAAGGGAATGGATCAGGTGTGAACTAATAAAACATACCACTTCTTTGACCTTGTAAACATCCATCAGAATGCATGAAACAGCAGCAAGTTTGCCTGGCAGCAGTAGGTTTGCACATCCTCTTATTTCCTTTATCGGCTCAAACCTAGGTTTTCACATTAATTACTGCTCCCTTATTAAATGGAAAACATGCACTTTTAATTATGTTAGTTGAAATGGTGGCTGGTTGTGAAACCAAGTGCTTGGAATTGTTCCATTTGAGCCACGTGAATCAGCAGTGCCGTTTTGTAGTTACTCGCATTTTTTCATTTCAGCATTTCACACTATGATCCTTGCCCAGCAGAAAACCTGATAAAGATTAAAGGCTCCATCTAGTGGGCAAGAATTTTCCGGGGGGGGGGGGGGGGGGGGGTGGGGGTGGTGAAAGTCTCTCATTTTCAATCGATTTTATGCACTAAGAAATACAGCTTTAGATTTTGTTTCATTAAGCTGCCATGTGGTTGTTAATTCTTGCCTTCTGCAAAGCCATTATTTTATATGCAAAGCTGTGAAACATTAAGTATTATTCAGAGTCTTGAGCAAGAAGCAATAAATGATACTAAATGAGTGGGTTTATACAGCAGTTCATCAACAAAGTTCTTCCTCCCCGCCCCCTTCAAGTTTCAATATATAGTAACCAAAAGAAGGTGACTTGTGTGTCAGGAAACATTTTAAAGTATTTAAGCTTCTTTCCTACTTAAAACTGACTGGAAACATTCATAGCTGGACCACAGCACTTAACACAGTATTTTGGGAGTATTTTTACTCAGGGAACTCTACCCATGTGTTGCTTCAGCATAAAATTACTTGCTTACCTACAAACGGTGAAATCTGTGTTTTCTAGCAAGACAAGCCCCTGTGGCCTCTGCTGTGTCTTCCAAAGGCAAACACCAAAACTCATTCATCCTGGCATTTGTCTAGGAGCCTGCCTGGTGCTTTTGTGGGTCCAAAAGCATCCTGACAGAATCTAGCACTTTTATTTTAGGTGCACAATTGATACAGTACAGTGGTACTGGGGTTTTTTTTTTTTTTCTCCTTGCTGGTTTTCTGCACTGCACTGCAGTTACGCTCCCAGCTCCTGAACTTCAAATGGCAGGACTCTCCCATTTGCAGTAATGAAACTGGGGTCTTTATCATTCCAGCAAATTCAGCTAGCAGCTGAAACCTCCTCTTCAGTTCACTTCAAGTTAATAACAAGCATAGGAGCAGGAATAAGTAGCAGCAAGCACAGATTTGGCAGAAGAGATACTGAGCTACATGTGCTGCCTTTTGTCCAAATGTCCAAGCCATAGAGCCTGGTAAGATCAAATCTTCCCGTGCAGTTTCCAGCAAGGGGCAAACAGTGTAGCATGCATTGTAGGAATGCACTACACCCAAGTTTACTATAGCCAGCATTCATATCCATCACTGGAAAATGCATCTCCTGTGCAAATCACAAAATAGAGCTTACTAAGTTGTTTTGCACTCATTTTGACCACTTCCTTTGCAGTGGGTCAGTTAATAACAAATCCAGAGGATTTTTCCTTTGGTATCAATGCATGATTTGGAAATTCTGCTAGGTCATACAGACTTAATGATCTTCCAGAACAATCCTCCCCAGCTGCAGCTCTCGTTGTATCCTCCATGGAAATGTTTTTCTAAGGTGCCAGTGGGTAAGAGCTGTCATTTGGCTTGTTTTACAGGCTAAAGCAAAGGATTAGCATTCTTACTCCAAACCTTTCTATGAGCAAGGACTACCACAGAACTGAGTAGTTTTAGAGTGCCTTTGAGGAAGTTGATATGTTTTCAACATGCAAAAGATGCTGTCTCAAAAAGGGAAGAAATGAAAGGTAGAACTTACGTTTTGCTATTTGTTAAGAGTAATGCCACTTGGTTTCTAATGTACATGAACACCTACCTCACATGCAATAGAGGAAAAGATGCAAATCCCTTAATTCCAAATTGTTAAAGTGATACCACTTTTAAGTGCTGGCCTTCACTCTAGAACTGTTCATGTTTTAAAAGATTACAGGCTTGCTGCTGAGCTAAAGCAAACCCCAAGTTTGGAACTACAGTAAGATCTTCTTTGTTTTACTTTAAATACTTTTACTAGAACTAGTACTTGAACTGCTTCTAACGAAATACAAATTTCCAGATGTGAAACTCTGGATTAGCCAACAAACTGTTTTTTTAAATAATCTCCTGTAAACTCGAACTGTTAATTTGGGGATTGTATTATTATTGCCTCTTCAGGTCATCAAAAAAAAAATCTCACACAAGCCTTCTAACTAGATAGTGTTTGTCTGGGTTAGATTTCTTGAGCTACTTTTTTGTTCTTTGTGAGAGCAGTGGTATTTCAAGACAAATGCACTTATGTCCTTTTATTGTAGAGAACCACTCAGTCTCTTCCTTACTTTTCACAGCTAACCAGGTGCTGAAGTTTGGAACACTTGTCAGTACTTCCAACACCTATGACAACTCCGGGATTGTGACCATCGAGACAGACAAACCTTTGCTGTGGACAATGGCTATCAAGAGATAAGATCAGCTACAGCTGCCTTTTCTGATCTGACATGACTCAAATTACTACAAAATTTCACTGAATTAAGACAGTAAGAATAAAGCTGTTGCAAGATATAAGCAGGCACTGATTTTCTGTACTGAATGAAAAACAAGTCTGAAATAAAAGTCACTTGAGATTGAATCAAAATTACTTGCAGTAATAGAGTACTTCATTCTGGTAAATCACACCGCTTAATCAGAAGATGCATGAGCAGCCACTCACTACAACCACAAACCAAAATGAATGTAAAGAAACTGCTGCTACTACTTATCTGGTTAGTTCAGGCTACTTTTACAAAGTATTTGATTCGAATACTAAATTATTTTTCCTCTCCTGCCAAAAGGAAGTAACAGTACCCAGTTGCACAGAGTATAACTGTATTACAAGGTGATAGCACTAAGATTAACTGATCTCATTTTTCTGTCCTGGTTTGTAACATATGTAGGTGCTGGTGAAGATTTTTCAAGAATAATAATTAAACTTTTCTACTTAGGAAGCAAGTTTGTGTACTGAAGAAGCTTCAGCTTTGCTGTAATATCAGTATCAGATGTATCAAGTGCTTTTTGAAGTCTGTAATAGAAGTTCCATTGTAACTTCTGCAAATACCAAATGCTTACAGTAAGATTTTTGAAGTAAATTAAATGTCAATCTGAATCTGAGGAGGAAGAGCATTGTATCTACCACAGCTTTTACAGGCTTAGTTCTTAAAATAAAAAAGGTAATCATTTAAAATAATGCAAACTTCCAGGTCAACATGCAGGGGCCTTTACAATTGTATGTACAGAACAGGATCTAAAATAGGTCTATATCCTATCCAACAGTGTGAGCAAGCTGTGGATTTGCTGAAGGACTACTAAATGTCTGAGAACTAAACTATCTGTAATGGTACATCTCAATAATCAATTATGTTTGGGTTTCTTAATTACGCCATCAGAATAAGGACTGGCAACGCAATTTCTTTGTTCAACAAGAGTTTTTTTTCCTGTCAAGTACATACTATAACCTAGCATGAGTTCCAAATGCACAAAGGAATTAGTGATAATTATGGTGATTCCAGAAATTAGTGACAGGAGTTCCCATACACTTTTACAATACCACTTGAAAGGATACAGAAATGCTGTTTTCATGCAGTCTGCTTTTGCTGGAACAGTGCTGTCCCAAAGCTTAATTTACTGCTTTAAATTTAAATTTAATTTAATTTAAATTAAATATAACAGCTCCTGAAGAGAGGTCATACAACTGTCCCACTAGGAGGCTTTCAGTATTTGATTGGAGAAAACCTTAAGCAACCTCATTAGAATGCAACACTGACCCAGCTTCAAGAAGAACATGAACTAGATCTTCCAAGCTTACTTCCCACCTGAATGATTCTGCTATGGTTAAAAGAAGTAACAAAACAAAACACACAACTACTATTAACAAAAAAAAAAAAAGCCTGTAGACAGGTATGATTACCTATACTTTAAAAAGAAATAAGATGACAAGAATGTTTGAAAACCCAAACTGAGCTTGTTTAATATCAAACAAATTAAAGCTGTGAAATCATTGCAGCGGGTGTCACAACTGTTGTCTTCATGATGAATATTCAGCCACCTCTGTTGAGAGAACAAAGTAATCAGTTTCAACTAATGAAGTATGATCAAGTGATCCCACCTGAAGTCTTACTTATCCTCCCACCACTGCCTTGTTAGGACAACCATTACAGCTTATCTCCCATTTTTAAACACTCCTTGCCTATATGATCACTCTTACAGGTATAAAGAAGTCACACATCATGGACACAGAATGGTCTTTAACCTCTTCCCGTACTGGAGAAGGGATCACATCAGCTCTGGAGTATAGGAGTTTTAACTGGTACTGTTCATATGTCAGTAACATGGTGCCAGTCAAGTTGAAGTTCAAGTTTTTCATGATGTAACATTCATTCCAAAAGGGGCTTTACAGGATGCAGTTACACATAAGACAATGTTTAAAACATATCTAGCAATCAGGAAATGAAACCAAATGAAGACCAGCTTTGTTCTGTGTCCTGTCATCCTACAGCACACCCACTCAGTTCTACCTTATCATCCATCCATTTACTTTGGACACCCAAATTATAAACTGGAAACAGTAGGATTATATACGATCCAAATAAGGTAAATGTTCTGTGGTTAAACATACACAGAGGAACTGGAAATCAAAATATCTGATCTTCAGTTTTGAAGCAGAATACTCAGAAAAAACTTTACAAACTATGGATCTAGTATGTTTCAGCATGCTGAATTAACAAAGTTCATTAACATTGTTCATAAAGTAATTGAATCAAGTAATACTTGTCATATTACACTAAAATGTGAAATACACAAACACTAAAACCACATGGGTCCTGTAGGCATGGCTCACTAATGTCCTCTATTAAAACTGAACAGGTAAATTTTTAGTGAAATTGAAGGCCACATTCACTTACACAATTATATTGTTGATTGGGATATGGATCAATTTGACAAAGAAACCAATAAAACCCATTATTGCAAAGCCTATTGCTGTTGCCATAGCAATCTTCTGGAACTCTGGGGGGAGAAAAAAAAAAGTGAGTAAGTCTCAGGTATGGCATACAGACATGCACTCCAGTGACCAAAGGAGAGATCTCTATTTACAGAACCATGTTAACACTGGAAACACTTCAAAATCTACACAGGTGCTGAGAAACAAATCCCATTTTTCAGAAGACAGATGAGATTCTCAGAAGATGTAGATTTCCATAAAGAATGGCCGATCACAATCTTTTTTAAATAAGCAGAATCAAGAATACCCACGATGACAATTCATGGAACATTTATCCCATAATGTTTCCTTTACATGCCTACAAGCCCTGAAAGAAATCTCTAATACAACATCAAAAATGGAAAAATCTGTATTCATGTCTGTCACAGGAGGACAGCACTGTAAGACCCTACAAAAATTGAGTACTTGGGATATTTTCAGTTACTTTAGAACAGCAACCATGAAGTTGACTGAAAAGGCCAACAGCCCCTCAGAAACTCACCAGTCTGACAAGGAATGAAGTTCCTTACAGATCTCAATAACACACTTAAGTCACAGACCTGTTCACATTAATAAAGCAGTGTAACTTTTAGTAAGGAGGACCAGTTGCATTCTGGGTTTAGTTATAGCTTCTCTTTGGGGCTTCACAAGTCCAAAGCCTCCTCTTCCATACTCCCAGCAATGAAATTGTTCCTGCCCCAATCAGGCAATGACTGACAACTGCAGAGCACTGAATTTCAGCTCCTTAACCTCTCTCCTAAGGTGAATTTTCCTACCACTCCTATGTCTACATATGTACCAGGAAAGAACACACTCAAGTTTATTACAGCCAGAATCTTTTACACATTGACATTTAGATAACTAAAGCTCAGGTTTAAATCTCCTATTGGCAGCTGAGAAACATTCACAGCAAACAAATCAACAGAAGTGACATATGGAAAGGCACGTCCTAAGATACAAGATGAAATAAGCACTGTGCTCTGGTTTATTGAGTGATTTACCTTTCCTGTCAGGCTTGGTGCATCTCTTAACAAGTCGTATGGAATCTTTTACAAACTGACGGCTGGGTTCCACAAATTGCATTACCTGATCCATGATTGCCTGCAAAGACAGATGCATTCAGCATTGATGGTTCCACATATGTACTGAAAACCAGAATTTTTTTAATTACAGAAGTAGCAGTTACCTACAAAATTTGTTAAAGGCTTAGGATAACCTAAAGTGTCATATTCCAACCTACAATACTTCCACTTTGCCGGTAATTAAGACACTGTTTCAGTAAATAAAACACGAGGGCCTATTTCTGGCCGCAGAAGAAAAAAATATGGAAAATTATGCCTTTCAGCCCAGAAGAGGAAAACAACAGCTCCATCACAGTTTGGCTTTTAGCTTATGACCGACTCCGTGTTTCTGCGAACACCAGCACAGGCTAAATAAACAGAATAACAAACCGTAAATAAACATAAGTCGCCGGTCTGAGGAGACCCCCACGCCAAAAGCTGCCGGGACCTGGCGAGCAAGGGAAGAACGCTGTGGCCGAGCCTTTTGGCCACAGCAGGCGTGTGCCGGCATCGCCCCGCACGCGGGACACTCACCGCAGGGATTTGCTCCCATCAATCCACACGGACCCCCCGACAGGAGACTCCCGAGGATGCCGGCCCCCCTCCTGTCCCCAGCCACTCCCATCCCCCTCACTCCGGCCGAGGCCCCCCTGCCTGCCGCAGTCCCTGCAACCCCTGGCCCCAGCCCAATCCCCGCTGCCCCCATCCCTTATCCCTTATCCTTTATCCCGTCTCCCGGGACACCCGGGCCCCAGGCCGCCCTCACCGCGGGCCGAGGGACACGTCGCACTCAGCAGCCGAGCGCGTGACGCCACCGCGGCGGGCGGGGCGGCTTTTGGGTGGAAAAGGAAGCGCTTTGGAGGCGGGGTTTTACTTGGAATTTTTTTTTTTTCCTTCCGGTTTCTGGGACCTGTCGCTCCTCCCGTCTCGCCGGCGTGGGCAGGGCGCAGCCGTGAGGGCAGACCCGCCCCACAGCGCCCCTGCGGCCTCTGACCGCGCGTTTCCCTTCCGTGCCTTGGGAGCCTGGGCGTCCCAGAGCGTCCTAGCGGGAAGTAAAGGGAACAAGGTGCTACTATTCTCCCAGGCAAACAAGGACAAGGATGAGAGAATGTAGTCTGAAGCTGCTCCAGGAAGGTTTAGGCTGGACATCAGAAGGAACTGCCTTATGGAAAGGTTGAATAGATATTGGAACAGCTGCCCAGGGAGCTGGTGGAGTCACTGTCCCTGGAGGTGTTCAAGGAAAGACTGGACATGCCACTCAGTGCCATGGAATAGTTGTCAAGGGTGGTGTTAGGGCATAGGTCGGACCCGATGATCTTACAGGTCTTTTCCTACCTAATTGATCCTATGAATGTGCCTGTAACAAATGCTGTTCGGTGAAGGGATGGGGAAAAAAGAAAAAAAAAAAATAACAGTGTAAAACGTCTTCCTTGTTCAGGCTGTGGTTGCCCATGAGCCCAATTGGTTTTCAGGAATGCTGGAGCCATTGCAAACTAAGGGAGTTCATCACCTTTGAAAGCACAGGATTTTTCTTGTGTAGAAAGGTGTGCAGTGCTCAAAGGTGGGAAAGCTTCATACATTTCAGCACCAATTTCATGGGTGTAGCATAGGACACTTCCTTACGTGAGGGGGAAAAGAGGCTACCATTGCCTAAAGGGAACACTTCCCTGCTGCTGCTTCTGGTAACAGATAAAGGAAGAACAAAGACAAAACGGATTTACTTCTTTTATCCTTACTTTGCTTCTGATGTTACTGGTTTTGCTCTAGAGCTCTTCCTAGTTGACTGCACCTTTAAGTTTATACTAGGTATCCAAATCTTATTCGGTATTCATCAGACTTTGAGGCCTCTGCAGCCAGTTTAGCAAGTGCTTTGCTGATCTCAACTCCCTGTTCCATCTAAGTGCACAAAATACTTTCTGGGCTTAAATGTTTGCTGACAGCCTTCATTACAGGTAAAGTATTATCACATCACAGTAGGGAATTGTTGGCCATTCCATGTCTTTTTTGGCAGCCACTTTTGTTGTCCCTGGCCACAGGGCAGGTCCCTCAGTATTACTGACCTCCTTCAGAGATGAGCTCTCTACTTGGTATTGGAGGGTTATTTGCTTGAGGTGCTCTACAGGTTTTCTCAAAAAGTCCACTTTTGGATTGGATTTTGCTTTAAATGAAAATTCCTGCAGCACTGTTTCTCAGATGAGTTCATAATTTTGGTGGCCAAATTCTGCTGGACCTCTTCCACTGGCACACCAGCACAGAAAGATTAGTGTCAGTCAGGCCTCCCACAGGAGATACGTGTATAATTTGGCACTTGTTTTTGAAGCCATTCTGCAGTCTGCCAGGATGGAAGGAAGAGGAGAGGAAGATCCCTAAGGAAAGCAGCAAGGGGCCTGATAGCCATAGTGCACAGTGGGTAATGGGACAGAGTAGATTGCTGAACCTTTGCATGAGAATCCATATGTAGATGTGTACTGGGGGCTTTGTCTTATTTGGGTTTTTTCCCTTCAGTGTCACAGATAAATGCCAGAGACTTCACCAGCAGAGGAAAATCATGTTTACAGCTGTGCTGCATGAGGAGCCTTACTGTGAACCATCTCTACAGTAGATGTAAGCAAAAGGCAGTGACTGGGGAAAAAATTAACCTGAAAAAAAGAAGACGTGTATGAAACAATTCATGCATGACACAGATTTCTGGTTGGGTTCTATTTTTATTTTTAAAAGCATTTGCTGAAATAAAGGTTTCCCCAAAAAAATTCTCTATTTTAAGTTGTTTTTCCTGGGGAGAAATGTTATGGAGAAATATAGCACATCTTGCATGTCTTTGTCATAAGCTGCCACAAATGTGGCTTTGTCATAAGTTTGTACTATGGGTTCTCTAGGGTGGGGTGTGTGATAATAGATAAAAGATTTGTGTTAATCATAGAAGTTTTGGAGTTTGTATTTAAATAAGACATGGAACTAGATAAAAAGAAATACATGATTAAAACCATTCTGTTTAAATCCCCCTGTTATGAATATTGTGCTTTCTAAGTAAATTGTATTTGATACAAGTTTGGAAAATGAGGTTTTCCCACTGCCTGAAATATTTTGCAAAATCAGATTTCCTGCCTTTGTGTAATCAATTACAACCTATCTGCTAAGACCAGACTTCCCACTTCTGCTGTTCTTTATCTACCAAAACAAGATGGTTACTTAGCAAATTGCCTGGAAATTTCACACAAGCCTTCCCACAGATGTTTTTTTGACCACCACTACTTACCTGGCTGAATTATGACAACAAAAAAAAAATAACAATTATTGATTACTGCAAGAAAAACCATACTATAAAAAGGAGCTGCAAACCAAGATTTGATGGAGCGTGGAGTGGGCGGTGACCCCTCATGTTCCCCAGCGCTGCTTGCTCTGTCTATATCAAATAAAGCAATCTAAATTTTGCTAAATATCAAGACTTTTTGTTTCTCATTTATAACAGGTGGAAAGTATCAATTGTCCTGCCTCAGCTTCCTTCACTCTACTATGATGATCTCTTCTCTTTCCCTGCCAGGTTGCAAGTTTGGATTTCAGCATCTTAGGAGAGAGGCAGAGTCCTGATTTGTGCACAGAAAGCATTTGCTGTTCTCCTCACAGGACTTTCCAGCATTTATAGGGTTTTTAGTGCCCTTTAACTAGTACTTGGTTATTTAGACTAGGCTTCATGGCCTGAGTAACAGTAACTATGTTACTGTTCTGTATATTTACCAAGAGCCATCCGCACTTACAGAAGATAGGGAAAGGTTTACATCTCCTCAGCATGTGTATTATTTTTTCATTGAAGGCTAGAGTACTACTAGGGTGTTTTGTTTCTACTTCTTTATGGTTCTTGCAAGGTTGGGGAAGAAAATGGTGTTCTTGCACAGGTGAATTTTCATGGCAGTTTTTCAAGTCTGCTTTTATGGCAACATCTAAGCAGTACATAGCTATTCCCTCCACAGTAAAAATGACCATTGTTATGCTATGCAGTAAGTGCTAGTGCTGATATGCTTCTGAATATTGTATAAACTGGAGCCACACTGGGTGGGGGAGGAGGGGAGAAGGTTTTCATCCTCTGTATGCTCCAAGGATGAAAGACTTCCTTTGATAGCAGTTTTACTTTTCATATTTGCACATTTTGGTTTGTAGTTTGTTCTTGTCCTTTTGAGGACATGTGAGATAAATATCTGCTTTTAACTATTGGCACATTAGTCTATATGACAGTACCCCTGGATGCATCCATCCCACTGGATCTGGTCACTAACATATGGAGAGTGAGATCAGCTTCCTCTTTAGCCTCTCCCATTCCATGCTGCCTGTCTGCTACAGCACAGACCCCACTGCAGTTTGCAGAACATGGTGGGATGGCAGGAGCCAGAAAGTTGCCGGCTGCTGCAGCAAATATAAATTTGGGATCAGCGAAGAGAAAAGATACAGACTTCAGTATGAGAGGCAGCTCAGCCTCTGTATGGTGGGATGGCACACATGTAATCCCCAAGTGGTTGTGGGAAGGACACAGCAGTAGCTCTGTCTGAACAGGTCTCCAAGCTTCTCTGTTCCCCTATGGGGTGTAACCCCCTTTTCCCTGCCCTGACTGCTGCAGCCCCAGGCAGGTCCTGCTCAGGTTCCCATGAGGCTGGTGCTGCCTGGCCTCAGCAGCAGCTCGATGGCAGGGGCAGCACTCCACTCTCTGCATCCCAGGGTGAGAGACCTGCCAGTCTGGTTTTCATGTTTGAAGGATTACTCCATATGTGATACTTTGGGATATGAACTCCTGCTGATCGATCTCCTTCCCATCCCAGCCCATCCCAAGATGGACAGCAGGAACTGAGCTGCTCCGTGTAGGAAGATCCAAAGGTGTGAGTGGGTGGGCAGGAGGCACAGCCAGTGCTGTGCCCAGGATCTCTTAAGCTTGCTTTGTGGCAGGCCATAAGGCATTTGAACTGGAGGAGCAAGGCAAAACATTGGCTTCTTCTCCAGGGGAATTTTTGAGAAGGATGGACTGTTTGAGTAGGAACAGCATTTGGGGACAATCTGACTTTTCTTTATGAATTTGAGGGGTAAATGGTTATCCAGAGTGACAGCAAAAGCAAAGAAAAATACTAAGAAAACTAGGAAGGTGTGCCGCTTGTGGACTCATGTATGCAAGGAAGGTGGGCATCTCATTATGCTCTGGGTGAGAAAACAGCGGAGGACAAAGGCCACACATCAGTAGAGATTTACAGCCCAAACAAGGGAATAATGTAGAGAAGGAAGAGAGAGGAGAAAGCAAGGTGATAGTGTGGGAAAGGCTAAGGGACATCCTCACTGAGCAGTGCTGTGCGGAGCTGCCTTCTCAGATTTTCAGAGACAGCAGCATAGTATCCCCATTGGCTGAAGTCATGCTAATTCGCCATTGCTTGACAGTCAGTGTTGTTGGACGACTAAATAACTGTAAAATTCAGTCTTCAGAAATTGCTAAGATATATGGGACCTTTTTTTTTTTTAAATTCTACATTATCATAAATGTGTTTGATTAATTCATATCTTGAAAAACCATTGGAATATCTATGTGCTTCTGACATTTAAAAATTTATTTTAGCTTTTCATTCCCCTAAACAATCCAGAGACTCTGTTTGGACTTGATAAGCTCATCTGCATGATTTATTATAGGAAGAAAGATTATTTCCCTCTACAGATGCCGGGGAAGAACATAAATGGGGAATTAATGTTAAGAAGAAAATGATAGCTCAGATTTGAGGGTCAGGAGGAAATGATGGAGTGGCTGTGGTCCATGTCTTGGATTTAGCTTCAATAATTAGAGAAATGCCACTAGATCAGACTTTAATGCTGTGGTTGTGAAAGGGAATGTCTCTAGACTGAAGCAGCCAACAAACCCCATCTTTTGATTTGTCCTACTTAATAGTCAATGGAGATGAAATGTGGGGATGAGGGAGAAATGCTGTTAAAATAGATTTTTACCAGCGTTGGATTTATTGTATATAATTTTAAAGATGACCTTTTAAAAAATGCCTATATTCCATTTTATGTGAAAGAGAGCACTTGGGAGATTTGCATCTGTATAATGATAGACCAAACAGGAGAGAAACAAGGGCAGGGTACTAAAATGACATTGCTAAATGATACTTCAGACTAAAAAAATGTCTGAAGGTTTCTACATAGCAAAAGAAATATGGGGAAGTTAACAGAGGAATAATAATTCCTCCATCAGCTGTTCAGGTCAGAGAGATAAAGAAAAATAAAATTCTTACTAGTTTCTCTGATGCAGTGCTTGTAATGATTTGTTTTGTCTTGCTCTAATAAATAGCAGCTGATGATAGAGGTCTTGTCCCCACCTTTGTAACTTCCACAAGAAAGATTTTTGTGTGTATTAACAAATAAAACACTGCATCCTTCTTAAAAAAAATGCTCATAGTGATTGTGGAAATACTAATTAGCACTTCAGATTAAGAAAGAAAATGGGGGGCAAATTAAAATTGGGAATTCTCTTAACCTTAAGATGATTTTTCATGATAAAATCTTGTTTTACTTTGTTTTGGAAAATTTGCACTCAGTTTGTGAGGCATGGCCCATGCTCCTTTTTTGGACGTAGAGTAAACTAAACCTTTCCCTTCTGTGATGTTCCAACACACCTTCTATTCCATTACTGGCTTAGGATTTCTGGTCCATCCCATATAACAGGATCATGACCCATGACTGGGGTTGGCTGAGCTGAACCTCAGTTCCACTATTGTTTTGGTAGAAAAGCTGTTTCATTACATGTGCCCACTGAGGTACAAGATCCCAGCTGGCTAGGAGTGTGGGCCAGAGTACTATCTTTTTCTTGAGATGTAAAAGGTTTTCCTTCTACTTTTTCCTGCTGTAAAACTCTAAAAAATTGAGAGAAGTTGAGAGACACCACTTCATAAAGGTGAGAACCATTTGAGGGGTAGGGAAAATGGAGCCGCTGAAAGGATGGAGCTGGACAGGCAGAAAAAAACCTTCCTAACCACTGAAGAACAAGATAACTTCTTGGCCCTAGTTTTTTTAACTTTTTTTTTTCCCCAGTTGATCTCTACAGAGTTGGTTACTTGCTTGTTTTTACTTCCTACCTTCTGATTAAATAGGACATTTTCCTTTGGCTCAGGTTAAGCTTTTGTGATACTGCTAAGGTTTCCTGAATTTTTCCAACTGTCTGTGCTGAAGCAGACATGTCACTGATCTATACAGCAGCCATGTGCTTCAGGCATGCTGGCGGCATGTACTTTGTCAAAGGATGCCTTGGAAACATGCTCTAAATATATAATAACTTCAGTGTAAAAGAATCCAGAGGAGTTTGGGTAAGTCAGAATTGAAAATCCGCTTTGGAAGGTTTTACAGGGATGGGAATAATTCTTGAACTTCAGAAAGCTAGAATTGCAAAGGGGTTTTTTGGGGTTTTTTTGTTTGATTGGTTGGTTTCGGTTTTGTTGTTTTGTTTTTTTTATGTACCTTTCACTACTCTTTTGAAGATATTTTTAAATGCTTCCCCTTTCCTCCCTTCTGCCCTCACTTTACTCTCTGTATTAGAAACTTATATGGAAACTTAAATTCCAGTCTTGCTGAAGAACCTTGGTAGGACCTGCTGTTCAGTGAGTTGGAGACAGTGTCACTGAACTGCAGACACTTAGCTTTAGAAGTGATTTGAGAATACCATGAAAGGGGTGTTCACTAGAGAAGCAGTTTTGCTGGGTCACTGGTTGAGTGCATGATCTTCCTCGCATGCAAGTGGGAAGAGGGCAAAGCTGCTTTTCACAGCATGAAGAAGCTGCAGGCCTTCCTTGCTATTGCCTGAATCTGAAGCATTCTCAGTAAGATCTGTTTTATTCCTGCAGAAGGAATAGTAAGGTTCTGTCTATTATTCTGTTTCTTTATATCACCTGTAGTGCTCCAACTCTGTATTGGTGAAAAGGATTTGGGGAAGCACCTGTTCAAGTGGTACAAATGTATCCAGCAGTTTTCCAACACAAACTTGTCCATATTCCCCAGTCCTGTCAGTTACTGCTGCAACTGGAGCAGGCAATGAAATATTTCTATATCTAATGTCTTTCACTTCCTTTCCTAGTAAGATAAAAGTAAATTACTTTCATTATTGCTGAAAAGATAGAATCCTGCAAGGTGGTGTTGTTTTAAAAAACAAATACCTGAAGATCTAGCACTTTCTTCTAGCTTTACTACTCAGGCATCACTTCACTTAATCATGGACTTCCTGTTGCAGAACTGTCCAAAATGTTGCAGTAATCTGATGTAGGAAGTTTCAAAAGTGAGTTCTGCTAATATCATGGTAAGTTTGTGTCTGTTCGCCCAAACCAGTCCAAAAGCTTTGTATAATAACAAAGTGGAAACATTTCAGTTGCAGCATCTCTGCAATTTTGGAAGCAGGTGGCAGCCCCAGGCACATTTTAATTAGCACCTTTTTCAAATTTTTAGCTAAATTAGTCAAGTATTAAATAGTCTTCCCCAAATGGTATCTGCAAATTTCAAACTTGCATCTGTCTTAATGTGCAGACACACTGCTATACTCATAATGCTATTTACTGAATTGTTTGTCTTCTAGCAAATTAATGGTGCAAAATCTGAATGATATCTGGGTTACATTTATAAATTCATTTGTAAAGCACCTGCCATCTGGGTGGTACTGGCATTTGTAATATTACAGTTTTCAAGTCAACAGCAGTGTCACCACACTTTTCCTGATCTTGAACTAGATCTCATATGTATTTTATAATTATAAATCATTTGTTTTCATTATCCTGAATTTATACAGCTGGAGTAAAGATGCCTGCTCTGGGCCTGTAAGAGCTGTAATCCTAATTAAAACCTAAAGCTGAGTCAAGCCATGAAATTGATAACACAAGGCATTCTGATTCTCATCTTTGGAGTTACTTTGGATTTAATATTTCACTCTTCTTGCATAAAAATAAACCTGTAGGAACCTAACACTGTAAAATAGTATGTTGTGTAGCAGTGTTGCTGATAAACCTGAGAGGTTTTTCTTGTCTAAGGAGCCTACAAGTAGCTTCTTCACACTTTTACCCATGCCAGGCACAAGCAGAGCAGGTTCATAACTGTTCAACCCCAACTCACTAATGACCCTCTGTTGCAGAGCAGAAAGAGTTAAATAACATGGACGGTGCACTTGAATTACTGAAAATTGTACAGCAAGAGATGTGAGAAAAAACTGTGAGAAAGAACTGCAGAAACTGTGTCCTCCTCCCACAGAACAGAACAGCCTGCTGTGATAAATAATTGCACAAAAGAAAAGGTATACATTATGGCCTGCTATGTACTAAATTACAGGTAAACAGAACAATTGGGAATTGTTATACAGAAGCTAAGACAGTATAAATATCCATGACTTTCGTCAATAAACATCCTTGCAGCATCACACTGGTTGGTTCTCTTTCAATTGCCCTTAGCCCTCTGTTGGGTGTTGTTTTATTCCTTTTTCCCTCTGTGGAATTTTCCCCATTGTCATGCTAAGATACCTGTTGACTGGGCCCTGGTGGCAAGGGGGAGGGGAGAGAAGAGGGAAACCCCACGAGATTCAAACAGCCAGAAGAGCAGATGGAAGGCTCTGGCTCGGCCTGTTTCCCCCGCAGAGTTCGGAGAAGGACGATCGCCGCCTCCACACCCATCCCTGCCATCCCAGCACCAGGAGCCACCTTCACTACTGTTGGACCCCGCACTGCTGTTTTTTCTCGCTGTGAACTACCACCATCCAGCACTCTGCTGAGCATCGGGACCGACACCGTGAGCGGAGGGCTCTCTCTCCATCTCTCTCTCCCCCTGGGACAGCTCTGCCATCACCCCCAGCCCTCCTGCGGCTCTGCGGGACCTGCCCGCCCCCAGCACCGGGAACTGCAGCTCAGGGAAAAGGTGCCTGCAGCCGCTGAGTTACTGTTCTGTTTGGTGCTAATTTCATAGCTGGGTTTTTTTTTCCTTTTTTTTTCTTTGTTTTTTGTTTGTTTGTTTGTTTGTTTGTTTGTTTGTTTGTTTGTTTGTTTGTTTTGGCTTTTTTTTGTTTTGGGGTTTTTTTTGGTTTTTTTTTTTGTCTTGTTAGATATATTAGTAAAGACCTGTTATTCATATCCCCGTACCTTTGCCCGAGAGCTCCCTTAATTCCAAAATTATAATTATTTGTACAGAGGAGGGATCACACTCTTCATTTCAGAGGGAGGCTTCTGCCTTTCTTTAGCAAATACCTGTCTTTCAAACCAGGACACCCTCCTTTCTCCAACTGTTCCTTTAAGACTCTATCCTCACTCAATCCTAAACCTGATTTTCACTATAAAAGAATAGCCTGCCCTTAACTACCCTTAGTTACCCTTAGTTCTAAGAATTCATGTGCTTAGGAAAACAACCTTGTTTAACATCCTATCTGTAGGGCTGGGATAATGAGGTGCTACCCTGTGTTTCCCTGTAGTGATGAAACCAGGGAATATTCAGGTGTGGTACATAATGTAAGTAGTGGGGGAAAAACATGTGAGGGATCTGAACTGAAGGGAAGGATGAGCTGAGGAGTCAAAGAAAATGCAAGGTAGAGCAGTGAAGGACTGGTTACATTGCCAAAATACAGATTTTTTTTTTCCTACTGATTCTTGCTGCACTTCTGCAATTAAATTGCAAAACTAAACATCCCTTGACTCAAGGGATAAAAGTGTGATTTATCTGTATCAACCTATCTCCTCTGATTATTTAGGTAGCTCAGCTGGAGGAAATGGTGGATCCTCTTCTACCTTGGATGCAGAAAAAGGGTGCCTGGTGTGTAGTATTCCAGTTTTGACTGGTATCTGCAGGGCTTGACCTGTACATTGCAGAGGTTCTTGTTATTCCTTTGGGGCCACAGACCAGATAAATGGGTAGTCTCCTACAAATAGTTTATAGGCATTACTCTGTCAAAAATACTGGCCACTGAACATGCTATAATTAATTGTCAGTTAATCATTAAACTGTTAAAATTATATTAAATGCTGAAAAAATCTATGGCTTGTCTACTGCACAGATTTAGAGCTTTTAAAGGCTGACAGATCTTTGTTATTGTCAGTTCAGAATTACTGATGCCTTTGGCCTTTAAAATACACAGCTTCAGTTACATAAGTTACGGTCTTCTATTGCATCAGCAGCTTTTCAGTGCTAATCTTACTGGTGGTCTGTAGTTTGTCATGGACTGGGAGAAGTGAGGCTAATAAAACTTCCGATTTTTAAAATACTTGCAAATTATGCTTCACAGAAAACACCCAATATGGCTTTTTCTGTTCTTTTACCCTAGAGCAGTGAATGCCTCGCTTCTCAGGGGTGGCAATATGACAGAGAAACAGCAGATATGAATTAAAGCATAAATAATACAGTGAAGCTGTTATAAATGGATGAGATTTTAATAGAGAACTTGAGAGGACTTGAGCAATATGGGCTGTCCTATAGCTGTCTTAGGCTCCATGTCCTCTCTTACAGAAGAGGATAAAGAATCACCATTGGAGTCACTTGCATATTTCCTGTAACTGGTCATGTACTCTGGATATAAATGGCAAATACCAGCTTGTTCCAGGCTTGCAATTGTTAACATGCTGACAAATTGTAATATGAGTTTGGCTGGCCTTACTTTCAGACCAAAAAGAGT
Source organism: Cinclus cinclus (assembly GCF_963662255.1). Taxonomy (NCBI): domain Eukaryota; kingdom Metazoa; phylum Chordata; class Aves; order Passeriformes; family Cinclidae; genus Cinclus; species Cinclus cinclus. The sequence goes on from NC_085046.1 coordinate 51,569,593, forward strand.
ATAAGTTTGAAGGTTTTATATGTAACTCCTGTCTTTTCTGTAAAGTGAATCTTATTTACGTCCTTTCTAAACGTCCGTAATTCTGCAACACCATTACACTACAGGGCTGCCTGCACACCAGCACTGAGCCAGGTAGTCTTTTTTGGTTGCAATAATGAGGCCAATCCTTAGATCTGAAATTACACCCACCCAGCATGCAGCTGAAACAGAGTGGGATGTGCTTCTGCCTCAGTTCCTCTTATTTTCTTGGAGCATTTTTGCTTTCTTTTCTGAGAGCTCCCAGGACTCCATGCTATTCCTGGGTATTAGATCCTGGCTCAGCTTCTTGTCTGCACTTAAGTAGTCAAATGGCTTTGGCCTACCTTTCACCACAGGTAGAGAAAACCTTCTCACTGATCTCCTTTAACACTAGCAAGATCTTGATGATATTTTGGCACCAGCTCCATCCTATACCTAGAGTTCACATGACTCCAGGAAGAGCAGGTCTGTTGGATTTTGGCCTTTCAGACACCAGCCTATGGCTTTGGGGGGTGTGGATAGAGCTGCACATTTGGGAAAAGTTCTCATTATTGTCTTATTCTCATCATTGTCCCATCATCTACCTTATTTCTAGGAGACTGACTGTCAGTACATCCCAAGAAACTGACAGAGTGGTTTGGATGTCCAGCCTTTAACTTCCCAAAGCTTTCTCCAATGTCCCTTGCTGATTGTTTTTGCAGGGACTCCTTTCAGAAAAGCTCAGGAAGTGAACATTGTACTTCGTTCAGGAGATCAGGACAGGTTCTTTTGCTCTGGGTCAGCAAGTTCTTCGTACCAAACAGTACTAAAGATGGGGTGTGGAGATCCATTGCCTGCCATGAAAATTGGACTGTGTGTATTAGAAAATGTACATTTAGGTTTGCATCCCTGCTGGCAGGGATTACATTTCCTCAAAGTGTTTCACAAGATATTTCTAAAGTTTCAGGTATTTGGATTGCAAGAACTGATGCTTTTTCACTGATCAGGGCCATTTCCAGCTGCTTGAAAGAATAGTTGGAGTTACTTGTCTGCCCCAAGGCAAATATGTCTGTTCCTTTTCCCAGCCAGGTCAGAGTGGCTGCTGTGTGGCTTGAGGCCTCAGAGGAGGTGCCTGCAGGTCTGGCTCAGTGTCCCAGAACATCCCTTTCTGGATGTGACTGTCATTGTGCCTGTGGCACTTTTGAGTTGCTCAGAAGTGATACATCCTAAGGTACTATGAAAAGGGGCACCTGTCTTTCTGTGAATATTAAATGTGAAGACCAGGGGTGCCAACACAGCAGACAAAACACACAAACAACCTTTGAAAGCCTTGACTTTATCCAGAGAGTCACATACAACTTGCATTTGGGAAACTGAAGTTTTCTATTCACATAGGCATCTCATTCCATAAAAATTCAACAGATGGATACCCTTTTAGATTTTAAAATACTTGGGCTATTTTCAGCATTATTGCCTTTTAAACCATTGTTTGGAAATGGTTTTGTTTGTTTACATCTGAACTTCAGATTGCTTTCCAGTTCTGCATTTCACTACAGTAACAGATGTTGGTGACATTTTATAGAGCATAAATAACAACTGTGAGCTGTGAAGTCCTAATTCTGTCAGGGGATCTTTCTTACAGCTTGTCAAAATAAAAGAGCGAATTTTGAATGACAAATATGTATTTGACAGAATGTTTCAGGCATTGCTGGGTACCTGCTGTTTTCATGAAACAAAATACCATCACCTGTAGAGACTGCAACAACAAACTTGAAGGTGTTCTAATGTGCACAATTTGTACATCTGAGAAGATGCAGAGGACTTTGCTTGGGAAGAATCAAGAGATGAACAGTGTATTACTGTCTCAGGGAAAAACTGGTCACTTCACATGGTTTAAAACAGACTCAAAAGGATGTTAAGGAAGCTTCCCGGTCTGACTTGAGTCTCTCTGCTGGTCACACTCCAAAGGCCAGAGACTTTCACTGCTGGGACCGAAGCCCATTCACAGTGGGCAGCTCCAGTGGGAGCCCAGCTTGACTCCCCACATACCCTACTCACACGGTCAGACCAGGTTTGCTCACCAGTCCCACCCCGGGCTTCCCATGGCAGTGTCAGACGTCTTGTTCCATAAAGCCATTTATTCAGAGCTCAGTAACACAGAAACAGCCAGATGTGGTGCCTCTGAGGAGGATCCCAAGCAAAGGAACCCCGGGCTTTTATCACCTCAACATCCACCCGCTCACAAGTCTTGCTCTTCCTCCGGAGTCTCTCAGTGTCCATTCCCCGGCTGTGCCACTGCTCGTTGTGCCCTTTGTTATATGAAGGGTTGGCAGCTCACGGCCCCTTGTCTCTCTGGGCTCCCACCAGAGCTCAATCTGCATCTCACACAGCAGCTTGCAACCGGGCTGCCTGCACCAGGTGTGTTCCTCGACAAAGTGGCCCATGGATTTATTAATGACAAGGAAGTGGCAGTCTGTGAACTAAACTTTTGGGATCAATATACAACAGGTGAACTCCAGTACCAAACACAAGACATTAACAAACGGCCACAAAGGTGTTTAGGTTACTAAACACTTTTCTGCAGCTCATGCTAAACACATACATGAACACATATTCACAGTAATATGCCTCCATGGTACTGTGTCCTGTGCTATGAGACAGAAGTGCAAAGGGGTCAGACACATGAGCAGCGTCTGACTTGTCTGAGGTCTGTCCTCTACAGATAATTAAGGTATCTCATATTTTCTTCTTTCAGAAGGGCCCTTCTTTTGCCTGGACTTTTTCTCTGTGGAAGCTGGGCTCTTTCAGCTTCAGTCTAACATTTTTTGGGGATGTTTGCCTGTATATAGAAATGTATCTTTCATATTTTCATAGATTTATCAGCCCATAATCATGCATAAGAACTTTTAGAAGTTCTGAACAAGCAGACAGGGTGTCTGTCAGACTTCATTGGAATCAACAAAGCAATAGGATCAAAATCAACTTTGAAACCCATTTTAATCTGACCAACTGTCATTGTAATAACTTGTCATATAAGTTCTTGAAAGCAAAGCACTGAAAATTTTACTTATTTCAAAAAACAGTCCATAATTAAAAATATTTCCAGTAATTTTGAATATATATGCAGAATGGGGAAGCCAAGAAGAAGTAAAGAAACCTTCTCACAGCAATGAATATTCAGATGTTGCTAAACCATCTGTTTATGTCTTTCTATCAAAAAAGTGGCGTCACGAGAAGGCATTTTATTTCCTGTAGTGCACCATTTCAACAGTTTGCCCTTTCCAGCAGGTAAATGCGGGTGTTGTGGGCTGTAGCTGCGGGATGTAAATGCTGTAGCGAGTCCTTCCTCTCGCTAGATGGCACCGCTGCCCTCGGAACAGGGTCCTCCACGGGCCACATTTTTGGGTAAAAAGCTTCCCAAGAGCTCGTTCAGTTTCTGCGGATTACCTGTTCTTTGTTTGGGTCCTGCAGATGTGGCAGGTTAAACAGATTCCTGTTGATTCCGTGTTAGTACCTGAGCCTATCTGGACTGCTCATTTTTGCTCCAGCCTTGCTGTTTTTTCCTGTCCACGCTCTGAACAATACTCCAGAGATTGTGCAGACCCAGTTCAAAGAACTGAAATAAAAGTAATGTAGTCTCAAGCCCAAGTGGTCTGGGTTGTTTTCAAATCTGTAAGATATATGGACTCTGTAGAACTGGAATTATCTCGGAGGAATGACCTGAAAGAGGAAGCAATGTCTTTGCTGCAGCTGGGGAGAGACTGGGAGAAAGGAAAAGAACAGGATGTGAGCCCAAAAAGCTGCACTGGAGGAAGGTCTAAGCCCTGGGAAAAGCACAGACCAAACAAAATATTCATGAGACCACCTGCAAAGACCTTTTGGAACTTCTCCAGATTAGAGTGGTTCTCAGAGGTGTGATTTGTAGAAAAAACAAATGAAATGAAAAATGACCCAATGAAAAAACAAAGGAGAAATATTTATTGAAGAGCTGAGCTCAGTTTGGGGTTATCTGCAGGTGCATTTTTCTTTAAAGCAAAATTCCAAAGACATGCATAGAATTGGTGCTTCTTTTAAAATGCATTTTTAAAGTAAATATTTATAGCATTTCCCATACCACATTTTGACCCATATACAAGCTCACATATAAGACCAAAAACACTCGAGTTGTTGAGGTTCAATTCTTGTGCAGGATCAATTTCCTTCTATCTATGTATATATTTGTCTTCTTATCCAGGAGAATGAAAGGCTTAGGGGTTAAATAAAAGTCAGGAATAATTGCTGAAAGGAAAGAATGGACATTCAATGGGGATTTAAAGATGGCAAAGTGAATTAATGGTGTGAGGAAAAAATGAAATTGTATACTGCTTCTGACATAGGATAGTTTGAGGGGATCACTGTCTGAATTGCTTGAGCTTTCAGAAGGATTCCTACTTGTCTAAACTGCTCTCTGCAGGGGGAGGACATTCTGATGCCAGCAATCCCTTTACAAGTACTGCCTTTCAGCCACCTGGGGTACACACCTTGTGTTGGTGCCTTGACACTCAGACTCTAGGTTTGTTTCTTAAAATGCCTGCTTCACATTTTGTTGTTGAGGCCTGCAGCCACTAAAAAGCTAAACAATATGATTTGAGCCTTTACAGTAAAATCCAATAAAACAATGTGATAGTCATAAATTAATTGAAATTCATGTGTTGTGAACTGTTTTGTTTTGGGAGGGTTGGTTGTCTTTATTTATTTAAATCCTGACCATTTAGTTAAAATGGCTTTTACTTTCAAATTTCTGAGCTGTGAATGCTGGGCGAATCTGATGCGATTTATTTTGAGGATTAAAGATTCAAGGGATTAGATGGATATGATAAACTCCAAGTATTGTAACAGCTGACTGAAAATATTATTGGGTGCATTATAAATGGAAGAGCCCAAAATAAAACCAAGGGAATAATCAGATTCCCAAATACACATGGGGAGCAGAACCTCAGGTTCTATGGCTACAACTACTGGTTGCTTGTGGCAGGACGCCCCTTAAAGTGATACTTATTAGCAGGAGAGGGATTTGAAGAGAAAGGAGATGCAAGGCTGTTTTCAAGTGGAGAGAGGAATTAAAGAAGCTTGGGTTGGATGGAATTTTCTGAAGCTGTTTGAATGTGGAAGGAATGGATAGGAGCTGCTGCAGTAATTCAGTAGAGTACTAATGTCTGTTCTATTTAAGGGCTGGAAGAAATCTTACATGAAATGTTTTATTCCATATTTGTGAAAAATTCTTTTAGAATGGACAGTCTGTTTTACAGAAAGTTGCTCTTGTCTTTCTTTGCTCAGCATGAAAGGGGGTGGAGGGCTTTCCTAGACATAGGAAATGAATAGAAAAAATGCTAGGCAGCCTTGTGTATAACTCACTCCTCTGCCTGGAAAATGACTACTTTGATCTCCTCAGCATGCACCACTCAGATAACACTTCCCCATACCTTTGTGGGCCCCCTGGCACAGTGCGGACAGTGATTGAATCAGAGTTTACAAGATGGAGGCAAGAGAATACTGCCCATGATCTTCTTCCCAGCTGCCTTCCATCCTCTCTCTCTCAAGCACTGTGCTTACACTCAGCCTTTTCATTCTGGCTGCTATGCAGCTCAGGTGCAAATGGCTCTGCAGGCAATGGCTCTGCTCCCTCTTGGATGCAACAACAATTAAAAACCACAGCAATGTAGAGAAAATGTAAAATTTATTGATTTTATCTACTCCTAAGAGCTACAACTAGGGGGTGCGAAGACTACGGGACAGAGAACCTTATGCCTAAGACTACATCAACTTTTGGGAACTTGATCTCTATGAAGAACTACAACTTCTGGATGAACAGGCTGCTGGGAACCCTCTAACAAAGCCCAGGAGTGAGGGGCTCCACTAACACCTATGAGTGGGGATGTCACACTGCCCAGGCTGAGCACTGGTCATGCTTCCCCATCTGGAGAGACACTGTCAAGGGGAGAAGTAGAGTCTCCTCCTCTTCCAAGTGCACCATTTCCTCAGTCTCTTGCCTCCAGGTGTCTGCAAAGGGCGGTGGCACAGGCACATCTGCATCAGGGCACGGTTGTCCTTCAGCAGCTGGAGCAGCTCCTTGCAGCAGTTGTGTCCCTGGCAGCCTGTCCCTGGAGAGTCTGAGGGGCTCTGGTGCTTCTCCTGGAGGGCACAACACAAAAGCCTGATGTGCAGGGGCAGAGGGGCCTCAGGGGACTGAGCCCTCTCGGGAGAGCCCCCCTTTGGCCTCTGAAGCAGACACTTGTGCCTGGCTGGGCTGCCATGGGTAGAGGCTTTGCCTGGTGTTCCTGGGGCTCAGCCTGGGCCTGATTCCAGCCCAGGGGCTGAGTCCCTCCCACCGCCTCCATGCCTTGGGCAAAGGGCTGCCAAGAAGCCCAGGACCCCTGGGACCTGGCCAACTTTTCTCCTCCGCAGAAGCTCTCACATCTTGCCCGGCACCATCTTGGCCCAAGGCCTTGGACAGCTCCTGACCCCATGCCCGGCACCATCCCACCAGCCTGACTTCCCTCCCTCCCTCCCTTACCTGTCCCCAGCGTCTCCACAGTCTTTTGCACAGGAACAAGCTGAAAGTGACACCCATCATCAGCAGGTCCAGGGCTATGAAACTCCAAGAAAGCACCGTGTGCCCCAAGGGGGTCATCTCTGGGCACACGTCCTGCTGCTCCAGGGCCTGCTGCTCCAGGGTCTTGTCCAACACAGCTGAGATGTCCACGTCTGCGGCAGGTCGGCTGGAAATGTCCAGGGGATGGTCCAAGATCGTGATCAGCACAAACAGCAGGAGCCAAGGGAAGTTGTGCCCAGCCATGGTGCTGCTGCTGCACATTAGCTCCACACAGGCTCTGGCTTCGCTGTGTGCACGCCATGTTCTACTGGTTGCTGCCACACTGTGCCCGGGGCTATGATGTCACAGAAGCACGTGCCATGCCCAGGCTTTCCTTTCCTGGGCACCTCCCACTGTGGGAATTCCACCCTGGCCCTGGGCAGCCCATTCCAATACTGAATGTCCCTTTTCCAGGAAAAAGTTCTTCCTAATGTCCAACCCAAATGTCCCTTGGTGCAATTCAAAACTCTTCAGAATGTCAGCTCTCTCTTGTCCTTGCCCACCTCTGAGAAGTCTGGCACTGCCTTGTTTGCAAGTTGCTCCTGTAGGCAGGAGCAGAGGCTGTGCCAAGGAGTGCTGCTCAACTTTTGGGCCATTGCAAGGGGCTGCTTTCCTTATTCTTTGTATATTTGCATTAAAGAAGAAAGCATCCATTCAGGCAAGAGCTCCATATAACAGGTACTTGGTAAAAGAAAAAGTGTCCATAAATAGACCAGGAAAAGGACTAAGGCTGAAAAATTGAAGCAGACTGGTAGCTGGCTGAAGTACGGGGTTCTGGAAGAGCTTTTCAGTCAGCAGCACCTTGAGTTTTAAGATGGAGCTGCAGCAGCACACGAAAGGCAGTTCTGTGATGTGGCTGCTGTGGCAACAGGGCAGTCTCAAGGCATCCTCAAGTACTGTAGCCCTCCAAGCAGAGAATGGGGCTCAAAAGGGACAGAGCTTGTCTCTGAAGGCTAGGACTGGATCCATGCCTAGAGAACAAGAGCAGGGAGAGAAAAAGCACAGGCAGCCAGCTGAGACAGGTTTGAGGAAGTGTGTCAAGGAAAGCAACACAAACTTGGAGCATGGGCCAAAGCCTTTGTAGCACCTCGAGAGGAATACTTAACAGAGGAGTGCAACAAAAGAAGAGGTCCAGCTCCCAGAGATCTGGTGAGATCTGGTGGGCCAAGATGTAGGAGCAGTGCTCAGTCAAGGGTGGCCCTGCTTGAGGCTGCCCAGCAATGGCAGGTATGTGCCCCAGGGCCTGGTGCCAGCAGCTGCTGGAGCTGGAGCCACACACAGAGCCCTGCATGGAAGGATGGAGCTTCTCAAGTCTGATGGGGTTTCAGGTTGTGCATGGTGTCTGTGCCTGCAGCTTTCACTGGTGGGAGCCTCCTCAGTTGTGGGACACATCTCGTATTTGAGGCTCTGAGCCACTGACTGACCTGTGGACTGACCTGTGCAAGGCGTAGAACAGGATTTAGAGCACTCAGAAGGAGGAGGAGGAAATTGGCAGGATCTTCCCAGAGACTCTTCTAAGAAATGTCATGTACTGGAAACAGGAAAGGACTGCCCACAAGGACAGCAGGATGAGGAGGACTTCACCCTTTTCTTTCCCTCTCCCATGTCCATTGTCTTATTTGAAATGATTTGACACAAGTACATAAAGGATGGAAGAGAAACAGAAGGAATTAGAAGTCTAGGCTCAGTTTAGAAAGCCTGAGTTCACTGTGCTGACTGACATGGAAATATCAGCTGTGCCCTGGCAGGCAGGAATACACCCGTGTCCTGAGGGATACAGTATCAGACCTAGAAACGCTGACTGGTGAGGGAAGGGACTGTCCCTCTCTGCCCTTAGTTCAAGTGTCCTCACCTTGGATATTGTGTGTATTTTTGGGTGCTAAAACAGAAGGAAGATATAAAGTTCTTGGACACCTCCCAGGGCAGGCCTAAAACAATGGTGAAAGGCCTCAAGGGGAAGCCATATGAGGAACTGCTGAGCCATAAATTACCAAAATATCTCTTAGCTGAAGGTACTGGGTTTTTGGGTGTGACTGTGGTACCTAAGAAATCCTATGTTCATATGAGCCTGGGCACTTTATTGGAGAGGAGGACAACCTAGTTTGATGCTCAGGGCCAGCAAGCAATCCCTGCTGGCTTCTTTTTCTAGACAATCATTGCAAGGCAATGAATCACCATCACTACCAGTCTGTGATCTATAATCAGTCTGGTATGTTGCAGCAACCCTTTATTTTTACGTTGCATTAGTAATAGGTACAGTGTGACATTTCTCTTGCCATTTAAAAAGGGTAGGAGAAAGCAGATACCTGGCCAAGAACACAGATTGTCCTTGTTCTTATGTTTGTGAAGGAGAGGTATTCCTTGACACCTACTCCCTACATGGGTGTTATCATTTTATGTACCAAAGCTTAGGTGCTTACTGGATGGGATGAGAGTGCACTGAAGAAGATTTGCTCATGGCTAGTGCAGGGACCTTGCCTGTGAGTGTCAGCAGAGTCCAGGACAGAGCAGGCAACATGCCCACCAGGAACAGTGCTGTGGGGTTTCACTGCAGCACAGCCACAGGCTGTGGCTGTGGTTGCCCCAAATAGATGTAAGGAAAATAGAGAAAATAGAGGAAAATTGTAGAGTTACTCCAGAAAATACCATGACTGACTAGGTGTTACTCACTGTTAATCTGGATGCCAGATTGTGATGTGGCTTTGTGGGACATGCAGATGGAGTTAGCCCAAATGAAGGACCACCTTCAGAGAGAAAAACAGAAATTGTTTTTTGGGATTTGGTAGGAATTTGCATTAGTGACATCCTCTGATGAAACCTGTGGTTGGACTAAAAAGGAGAGGAAAAAGTGTGTAATATTCACTGCCAAATCATCCTTATTAACATAGTAAAGCACCCCTTCTGATAATTGGCTTTGGTAGTTCTGGTACTGTGCCTCTCTCTAGAGAAGGAATGAAGAGGGCTGAAGTAGTGTTGAGTTAAGCACTTCATTTGGAAGGAAAGGGAAAAAACAAGATACCTTTAGGAGTAATACTGTACTACTAGCTGTTATACAGGGGGCAGTAATTTAGACCTATTAAGAATATTATTAGAATTATTTGGAAGAATAAGAATAGAATAGTTATTATGTTCACAGGAACTTGTCAGATAATATGAGGTCCTTTTGCTTCAATCTGGATTGCTGTTACACAAGAATGAGGGATGAAGAGAATAGTGTCTGCCTCTTTCTGACTGTGGGATAAAAAGAAGCCAATCTCTTGTAAGATGCACATCTTGAGAGGCTGTAGGGTGTCAGTTTTCTCAAGCAGCCTGTAGGTAACCATAATACCCTGAGCAACCAATGAATCAGAATTCCCCTGATTAACTGAGGGCCAAATTTGAGGAACAAGCCAGCCAGGACACATTTTAGAGACTTTCACAAACCTGGCAATGTTGCATAACTTACACTCATGACTTACTGAGAAAGTTTCTCCATTTTTCCCCCCACTGCCCTTTCTGCTTCCACCCAGGAGCTCTAATCCTGCTGTGGTTAACAGCTTGTCTTGGGGAAAACCCCTCATTGATAAAACTGCAGCTCTTCACACATCTGACTTTCAAGTGAACCAAATGGGATTTATTTCTTCAGGCTTTCAGGGTCAAATGAAGAGCCATAGTCAATCCTACCAATGGAGCAGAGGTTTTGCAAACATTGGGAGCAGTTAAACCAAACCAAACCACCAGGAGGGTGGTCTGGCTGGATATTAACTGGACTTTTTTAGATGATGCCTTTTTATGGAAGATTTTTATAATTTCTGATCTGTGTTTTGCTCAGGTCTCACAGTCTGCATGATACAGGCAGCAGTAATCCAGCATCTTAGACTGACAGTAATGTGTCTGTGATGGAAAAATGAACTCTGACCCCTGAGGAAAAGGATTATCCATTAATCCTGCTAAAGTAGTGGAGGGACTCTGTTAAACCAGCTGTGCTCCTTGGCAGAGCTGACTTTTCTGGAGGGTCTGCAGGATGCCTGCCCAGCTTCTCTCCCATGGCACAGCAGTGCCTGGGGCTGAGTACAGATACTGCTGTGAGAACAGAGACCACACTGTTGACCTTCTGACCATATTGGCTGATTCTGCTTTTTAGTGGTTATAAAATCACAGTTCCAACTGTAGTGTAAAACCTTAGATGTGGGCAGGATTTATCATGGAAACAATTGGATTTTGGCTGCCTTGGTGAAAAATTGCTCATGTTGTGAGAAAGTTGCATCAGAAACCAACAGCTGTTTGGCTTACCACTGGAAAATATAAAAAAAATGTAAACTAATACTGTTGATAATAAGAAGAAGGACATCACCAAGAAACCATGACTACTATATACTGTTGAAATAGATCTGAATTGACTCTGTCAACACTTGAAATACCAAATTTAGATAATATTTCCCCACCACGAAAGGGAGAAAATAACTATTGGATTCTTTAGTATCATTTCTTCTGATGTTCTCGGCTGTGTGATTTGATATCTTCTGTCTCCTTTCTGTACTGAGACATCAGAACTTGGGTAGATTAAAATATTAATCATATTGAATTTTAATTCTACTCAGTTTAGACCTAATCTAGAATACTTCTACATTTTTGACTTGGACAAGAATGAATTTTTGAGCCAGCCTGTCCAGCCACAGGCATGCAAATTACTCACTCACATGAAGATGAGACCCTAAGAGTGACAGCATGCCAAGAAGGCTTTTGTCTAAAATATCTCTGATTTTACACAGAAACTCTCTGCATGCTAAACATTGGCCCTTCCCTCCTATTACTTGTTCCATGTGCTGTAAATAAGAAGATGATTTTAAGTGAGGAGCCTATGCAAGGCTGAGTATAAAGAGAGATCTTTCATGTGCCTTCACAGGATTCTCAGGCAGCAGTTTGGTGCCACCTCTTGGAGACACTAGTTTTCCACTTCTTCATTTCCTGGGCTTTCGGCCTGTTCCACATCCATTTGTACCAGAGAGGATGAAGAACTGGAGTGCCGCATTTACGGATAATTGAATAGACCCCTCATCTAACTTGTCGGCTCCTCTAGATAATGAAAATTTAAAGTTTTGTTAAATTTAAAAGATTTTTACTCTAAGAAAGTTTAATAGATTTTAAGTTCAGACCTAGAAATTCTTTGGAAATTTCTGTCTTAAGACAGGAAAGTCATGGCAGGTGTTTCCCAGCTAGTTATTCTGCAGATAACTTCTTTTGTTAAGGTTTTTTTGTTTGTTTCCCCCAGAGAGCAATAACTGTAATGTATGGCAGATTTCAGGGCACACTGTTCTCTTCATTATGAATTATTTATATAGCCTTCTGACTATAAGGCAGCATCCTCATGTCAAGTAGTGTAATATAGCTCTACATCATGCCCTGGGACAAAAACACTGTACTGCCTTGAAAGCAGAAGGGAAAGCAGAATTGGTTTGGTAGGATATACTAATCTTTGAACTATAACTTCAGTAGGACAAAGGAATCTACATTCCTGCTACAATAGCAGTGGGGGTTTTAATCATTGTAGTGACAAGAGTAAGATAGACTTTGGATTAAATGATAAGGGGAGAAAATGCCTTATAATAAGAAATATTGATCCCGAGCCATGGGGACAGCCTACTATAGTAGAGGAATTAAACAGGTTAGATGAAATGTCAGCTGTAATCATGCACTGAGTGTGATGTAATCAAGGGGTTGACCCAAGCTCACTCTCTCTTCATGGTCTTATTATCCAGGGTCTTATTGAGGACCAGTGCTTTTACCACATCAACTGGTTTCTTAATTTAGTGCAAGGTTGTATCATTACCAAGGTTATTTGGTGCTTTGGGTATAGAAAATGTCACAGGCAAGGACAATGTGTTCTATAACATGTATGTGTGTTGTCTTTTGTGGATCTTGCAGCAGAAAATCTTTTCAGACTTCATAGTGAAATACCAGCTGCCCAAAATGTGGCAGGTACCACATTGCCCTTCACCTTGATGACCTGAAGGGATGGATCAGCTGGGAAAGGTCCACAGGCAGCATTTGTGAAATTCTTTTAAGTGGAGATAAATAAATATAAAGGTAAATCCTGGATGTCTACTATGTTTTCTACGTTGAATATTGTTTTGCTGGAAATGCAAAATGTTATGCTGGAAGTGCACAATGACACAATCCTGATGAAAGTGGTGAGTGTCATACACAAAAGAACACCTGGAAGGGTGAAAGATGAGACAATCTTACTTGAGAACAGGTAGCAGCAGGTAGTTTCAGTGGTGTGGAGTGTGTATGTGAATTCCAGGAAAGAATTTCCACACAGACTTTGAGAAGAGAAAATGATCAAAGGAACATAAAATTAGTGACTTCAGTTCTGGTTCTGCACAAGGAAATTTTTTTTGTTTCAGGTTTTATTCTGTCCTAATCTACCTTTACCTAATACTTGAAGCTTTGGTAAGAGTATGAAAACTAAATCTTTACTGGATGCATTACCGTGGACTTTGGCAGCTTGTCACGTTTAATGGGATCACTATCTGCAAATCCAGCCTCAGCAACAGATCACAAGTCATAGGATTTCTACCTCACCACAGGAACTGTCAGAAAACAAAAGGGAGGTGGAAGTTAAGAAAACAGCTCATCCTGCAGACAGGCTGTTGAGAAAATAACCATGGTGCCACAGACAGAAGCACGCCTTTGCTGGGGCTCCAGAGGTTTGTATCTTCGGCTAGTAGGAACTTGCCAGCTTGAGTGGAGTTACCTTGATATTAAGGTAGAGAATATTTCTACCAAATTAACTGATGGAAGGAAAAACAACCTCCTGCCACAGACATACCATTGCATACAGTATTTTTCCATACTTGTGTTTTTGCCAAATAAAGTCTTTCCCTGGGGCTGCTGGACTTAGAGAGTTTGTCCTTTTATTTATCCAAAGAAGAGATGCATCTTGATGGTAAAAATACAGACTTCTCTACAATGCCCTACCATTGCTGGGGTTTCTTAACCATTTTCTGGACAGACTATATTTTAATTTCTATAATGCATTACTCTTTGTCTTATATGCATTGTTTCCATCGGACGGGTCAGTACTAGTCACAGCTGTGACTTCAGTGATGTGAATGTTTGCCCACAGGAATTGCAGTCTTAAACTAATTTAAGAGTGCTCACTGGAATTACTTGCATGAAAATAGAAACTGCTGAAACAAGAGGTGGTGCTGGGAAAACCTGAGAGATGTGCTTTCTCTGAAGATATGTGCTTAAAACATCTGAAAACATTCAAATAACCTCAAGAAAAAAGTGTTGCAAAATTTCTACAGATTCTTCCTTGCTCTTCTGGGAAACTTGTAGATCTTAAAACCTGTGAAAAATATGCATATATGCTGTGTTCAGCATAATTTCATATTTATACGTGTGGGAAGGAAGGTAGTGGATTAAATAACTTTGCTGGAGGCAATTAAAACAGAGGGAAAAAGCTACTACAAACCCCAAATAAGGAGAAAAATCCTTAAAGTTTCACTGAAGCCTGCCAAAGAGCTGGAGAAAGAAATCCCTATGAAGCACGAAATTTGCTTTTGTCCCTGTAGTTTACAGTGACACCAGCTTCACATCACACAGAGTAGTGCACTGCTTGGGATACTGATACTGTGTGGTTCATGCCCTCGTGAATGCTGAGAGACAATGGATGCCTCACCTTTGCTAGCCTTAATTCTTTCTCTAACCTCCAGCTAGCATATTTTCTCACTCAGGAAAACAGACGGCTGACAAGAAGGCTGTCCTCTAGATGGTCCCTGCCAGGAGGTAGTCACAGCAGGTGGGAGATAACAGCAGTGAGCTGGCTGGGGGCAGAGTACTGCTCAGGAGTAGACAAAGCTCTTGTTTGACCACGATTCTGAGCTGCCTCAGCTCTGAGCTGCCACTGCTCTGCTCTGGCTCGCCCTGAATTCTTTAGCAACCTTTGGGCTAGCCATTTGTTTGTCTTGAGAAACATGTGGGATTATTCTTTAAATTTTTTTGGTCACTCTGATGCCTTGTAACTTCCCAGAAAGGGTTTTTATAGATGTATTTGAATTTTGACTGTGCTTGTCTTAACTGCAATCAATTAATACATTAGCAATGAAACAAGCTCAAGTTAAAAAAAGAAAAAAAAACAAAAAAGATAAAGAAAAAAACACCCAAAGGTTGTAAGCTTTTACGAAACACTCATTGTCTCCATCCAATGTTCCCACATTTCCCACACTGGCAGGAAATCTGCCTGCAAGGTCACTCCATCAGTGGCTGGGAGATAAATCCAGCGCCTGGAGGAGGAGAGAGGCAGAGCCCTGTGCACAGCAAAGGGACAAACTTCACACATTGTAAATGGATGCCCTTTTGTGGGTTCTTTCTATTGAATGACAAAAAGAAGTGGTAGCAGCACTGGCTGGCATTTTCAGGGGAGCAGGGGATTTTTTTACTTTAAGAACTATGCAGTGCTGAAGCCAGCAAAAAAATAGACTTCTTTGATTTCCTGCTGTCCTGTGTGTTTATTCTGCCTCATCCAGCAGCTCAGCATTATTTGCAAGAATGCTACTAACCCTGAATAATTCACTCATGCTAGCTCTAATGTTTTTGCACTCATCTTTGCAACAGTGCTTGAGATACTGAAGAACCAGGCTTTGTAAAAGACCATCATCCCCTTTTTTGTGTGTTTTTTCCCCATTCAACTCTGAAACTCTGGTCTTGTCTTTCCTACCCTTTTTCCAACTTTTCAACTTTCTTCTGTATATCCAAAGGGACATGCCTTTAACCAGACTTTGAGAATGACCTTGCTTTCTTTGAGAATGACCTTGCTTTCTGGGGAGAGTCTGCCTATCCAGTTATGCGCTTTTAAATTAATTTCCACTGTGGTGGTTTTCCTAGCTGTTTCTTATTCAAGCTAAGCCTGGGATTTTCTCATCAATACACTTCCTTTCTGTTTTAGTCCAATGTAAGTCATATGTTTGGAGATTGATCCACTAATTTTCTGAAATCTAGAGGACTTTTTCATAGGTGTACTAATCTAGCCCCGCCTGAATGAGGCACAAAAAATAAGCACAATAGAATGGCCAGGTACATTGCTTACTTGTATACATGGAACAGAAGTATTCTTTTAAAAGGATTCCATGTTCCCAATCTATCTCCTGCGTGCAAGCAGCGTGGGACATTGTGGATGGGCCAGCGCCCTGTTCCCGCTGCTAGGGAATGCAAATCAGAGCTGCTTCTGTAGACTTGGAAAGATTAGATGCAATTTCCATATTACAAGTGAGAAAATGCAAACATGCATTCAAAGATTCAGTGTCAGGGCTTCATAATAGAAGTTCTTGGCGGTTTGTCATCTTATATACGCTTTAGAAAAAGGGTGAGGGCTAAAAATTAATGTGACCTTTTCCTTCTCCCATCTAGATCTGTCCCTATTTAGGGAGTGTGCATGTGCCTGGAATGAAAACAGCTTACTTCTGGAAGAGCATGTTAAAACTATGGTGTTAGAAACACTCTAAAAAATCTTAAACTCATGCTTGAATCAAATCTGCCCTTTCTCAGGATCCACAAAACTTGCAGCTTGACAGTGAAATTCTACAGCTCATGTAAATATGAAAAGTCTCATTGGCAGGTGTTGCAGCTCACAAGTCCATATATATAATCTCTACTCTTGTACAGAGCTCATGAGTCAAACAGGGCCCAAATCTTTAGAACAGTGTTGGTTTAATTTTCATGTAGTTATATTGGAGGTACTTTATCTGAACTTTTTTTCACAAAGTGAACCACAGATTGTCTTGCCTTCCACTCCCTTGCTAGACCACAGGATCAGAAGTACTTGCTCACAAAAGAGGTCACTTATACTGATACTCTAAGCACCTCACAGTCCCTATACATATACGCTAAAGACTGGGTCTTATGGCTGCTAATGGTAGCTGCACGGTAGTGACTAACAGTAGTAGTGTGAGGAAAGCCTCAGGCTTAGTCATTATGAAATGGGATGCAGTCTACCACTGTGATTGTCTTAGACCTTTCCTCTGACATCCACAAAGGTGTGGTACCCTGTCCTTCTCCCGCCCCACCAGACTGAAGAATTTAAGTCAATCTGGTTTCCTTCTGAAGTAGCACATGCCTGGGGCTGAACCCAGACCTCCACTTGCTGATATATGCACATGCATGCTTTGCTATTGTTATGCTCTAATCAGATTGGCAGCATCTCCTCAATTAGAAGTGATCATCAGCAGCCAGCATGGGTAAGGAGGTTACATCTAGATGGCAGTGTTACTTCATGAGAGCATTAAAAGTAATCCCAGTTCTGCATGGACTAAGCCTGATTGACCTTACTTAGCAGGAGGAGAACATGCCAAGAACTTATCTTGTACAACCCGTTAGTAAGCTTCAAGGTTTCTTGAACCTTAGAACAGTCATTTTATGTCTTTACAAACCTGTTCCACCTGTCTGCAGCTTGTCAATATTTATCCTGTGGCTTATTACATTCCCAGGCCTCATAAAAGGCATTGATTTGTTTTGCTTAACCATTTGTCTGTTTGTCTCCTAGTGTAAACCACGATGTGATATTAAATTACACCGGAATAGACTCACAGTGCTGCATTCATTATACATATATATATATATATATATATATACACACACATAGTATTTTCATGCTAATATCTTAATAGGCCATTTTAGAAGTGGCAAATATCACTAAATACTTCTGTTTTACTTCCCTCTAAAGTCTCTGAACTAGTGATAAGTCTTTCTTATTCTGAGAGTATACGAATCCCTGCCAAATATTGTCTGCCTTCTGGTTTATGTTTTTAAAGAGCAAGTCTCATATTAGCATCTGGAAAAGCCCCTGTGGTCACAGCTGTGCCATGCCATTGATATTCTTCTCAAGCACTGCAGAGCTCTTTGAAGTATTTCAGCAATGTTCTATGTTATTCTAAACCTTTGCAAGCTTGATGTGTACCCAGATTCAGATATGTGAATCTGCCTTTGGGTTCTGAGCCCAGGATCTGCTCCCTCATGCTTTTATGATGTGTGTGTTGGATTTATTTTTTGGTCCTATATTTCTCCTAAAGATTAAGACATCCAGTCTTTGTAGTCTGGCTGTAGTAGTTCCACACCTATCTACTCTGTATCTTCCTTCAGGTGATGAGACAAGAGAAGACATTTCAAACCATGAAATCCCATTTTTGCAGTGCCTAGCCTTAGTGTGATATTCCCACAAAAGGTCAAATGAAGATACGTGTCTGGCAGAGTGAAAGTTATGATAACACAGGCGGCTGTTCAGATTTGCAAAGATCAGGTAGAGCAGGTTCAGAGACCGTGTGTGTGTGTGCTGTGAGGTGCATATATAATACAAGCTTGTCCTTGGCTACAGCAAGTGTTTTATTGCTCTGTTGTACTTCCCTAGAAGGGAAGTGCTCTTTATAAAGGATTTATAAAAGCAGTCCTTACTGTGTTGTCCCTTCTTGTCTGTGCAATCAGGAGCCCCCCTCAAACTTGCTATAGCTCATATTTTGTCACTTTTCAGGTCCAAATTCCACCAAACTTCCCCTCCCCCTAGTGTCTTCTGCCCAAACAGGATTGTTCTGTTCAATCATTATTTACTGAGTTTCATCCTTTTTGTTGGTTGTTTTTACTTCCCTCTGGAAAATTGGTTTCAGTCTCCTTTTATCTCAGTTGAAAGTTTATCCATACCTACCCTAATGTCAGTATTTCAAAATCAGAAGTCTTCCTCAGTTGCCTATCTAAAGAGGTAGGGTCAAACCCTCAGCAAACTACTTTCATTAATCAGTTTTATGTAACCAGCGTTAACTCATACAAAAATACACAAAGACATTTATGGAGATACAGCAAAAGCCTGTGTTTCACTTAGCTGTTTGGCATTCTCTGAAACAACAAAGTTATTTATAAGATACTGTATTTTTATAAATGTATATGAACGTGTGTGGTTTTGCTATGTCCTATGTCAAATTATAATATGTATTGATGTGTATATTATCTCTGAGGAAATATAAAACCCTGTTGATCAGCAGTGATTTTTTCTTTTCAAGTCTTGCTAAGATCAGGAAATTAAGAGTGACTCCAATGTAAATAGCACTTAGACTCAGCAGAGCTGTGTTCCCATGGGTCTCATTACCTTCTTTAGCATGAGGACACAACCCTTTCCTCCTGATCCTTAAAGTTAAAAGTGTCATAGCCCCAGTATGACAACAAAAGAGTTGGGAGTTTTACATAATTATTTCTTCTTTAATTGACCCTATGAAGATTATGAGAATAAAATCTGCAAATGGAAACTCAAATAATGAAAAAAATAACTAATATTCAGCAAATCCAATTTTTTAAGTGCTTACCAGAGTTTAACATTTTATTTTAAGGTTTCTTTTATTTTTAAAAGCATCTGTTCTGAAATGATTTTGAATAGACCCAGGAAAGCTTCTCCAATCTTTTAGGGTTTATTTCCCCCACTGGTATTGCAGTTTGCTAGCAGCACCTGCCAACAATCAGTAAAAAGGGCCCTAACTTTCTGAAAACTAAAAAAATGCAAGCTGAAATTGCAAATGGACCCTGAGTTCACTACAAGTGCTGTTCCTATCCTGTGTCCTAAGCTCAAAAATATGGATTGCTTGTTTCATATAGTTTTGAATAAAAATAAGTATTTTACTGGCTATAATAGGCCACAGTCATAGAGGCCTTTCCTAAATATGTCTTTTCCAGCATTCAATCTCAAGCTTCAGGCAAACCAGGAACACTTTCCATCTACGGGTTTCCTGTGACATGGGTGTTTGCCTTTGGGAGCTCCTGGAGTGGTTGCCCAGGTTGTACACATGATTCCATGTTGCCTGCATAGCCCCAGGCATGCAGAAAAGCTCAGTCTAGTGTAGTGAAGTCTGTGTGAGACCTACAGACAATGTTGTGAAACTCCCCAGGCAATGGTCTATAATTTCTTTTATATGTATACACACTGACATGTTTCTTGTTATATATACATAGATACATGTATATGGCACATAGCACTGCAGCAGTGCAAATGTTTTCATTTTAGTATATAATTTTATGTATTAGTATTCTGATTATATTCATAATGTTGTTGCTTTATTACTATATAATTATTCCTATATAATTATTTTTATATTGTGTGTGTTTTTATATATAGCAAAGCAGGGCTAATTTCTTCCACAACTAGAAGCTGTTTCAGTGTATAGGCTCAGTTTCTGTCAAAAGTTAATGCACTGGGGTTTGGGAAGATGGGGAGGTATTTATATGGGGTTTGGGATTTTTTTTGTTTTTCACTTCAGAGGGTGGCTGAACACTGCTGATTCATGCTGCTGGATACAGTTTAAAAACTTCTAAAGATCAAGTCTTCAGTCAAACTGTGTTTCTGTGTTTTCACCCCGTAGCAAGAGAGTGAGATACTAACTCTCAGTATAAAAAAAATCAAGAGACTGTGGTATGATAAAGAAGCTTAATTGAATTTTAATGACAAAATGAAAAAATCATCCAAGGCTTCCTGATTAACGAAACAGATACATTTTCATCTGTTTCAACAGATAACACAAAAAACAACATGGATTTCTACAATAGGTTTGAAATTTGTCTTGTTGGCAGACCATACACCTGTTTTCCTTGCTGCTGGAACAGATCTGGCTGCTGCTTCTTTTATGTGTGAAGTCACAGGTGTCAAGGAAAAGGTTGATACAGTCACCTCTATCTGCAGGGCAACATCATTTGAACCAATTCAGCAGTCACCCATTGTTTATACCCCACAGCAATGATCTTCAAGCAGTATTGAGTACTCACCCTCTTGCCTCCTGAAAGGATTGTTGCCCTTCTCCCAGTGCCTGTAAGTACATAAGCAGAAAAACAATTCTCATGTTTTAGCATATCCTGAAAAGTGAGCAGGGGGTTGAAGGGGAAGTGTGATATTCAAAACGTTGGCTCAAATGTGAGAGCATGTGAGCAGAGACAAACCCAGCCATAGCTAACACACCTCTGCTCCTCATTAGCTGTCTGTGGATGGTGTTGGGAAAACAAATCCTTACTTTGCCCAGAGGCTGGAAAGGTTTCCTAACTCTTTTACTATTGTATTGTGGATGTTCACTTTGATTTGTGCTCCCATTGAGCAATTTACCTCTGCTAATGGCCTAATGAGATGAAAAGGATTTATCTGAGCATGATTCATGGTGCTGGATAAGGGACTCCGGTTCAGTACCACCAGCTGTGTCTACATCTTTCTGAGTGTAGCTAAGAGAGGATGTCTCTGGATGTGGTGGCAGACAATCCCATAGCAATATCTGTGACTACAAATCCGATGTTAGCCTATAGGACTGTAAGCATCAAAAGCCTGCAGGTTTTCTTTCCTTTTGAAATGCAAATAAAGGCCAACCTGTGTGTGTCTGTCCTCTCTTTGATAACAGGGACTTTTTACTATGCTCACATTGGGCAAGGGAGCAGTTCATCAATTAAAATGTTTTGGTGCCTTCCTTTAGTCCAGTAGAAGACACCCCATACCCACACACCCAAGTGTCTGTCCTGCTCCGAGTGTACATGATGTTCTAGGTTTGCCTTCCTTTGAGAGTTCTTTGAGAGTGCATTTGTTTGACAGCACATTGTGTGTGATTTGCAGTTTTCTCAGTCATATTCATTAATCTTGTTTATGGTCTTTTTATTAAAGGTCATTTACTAAGCAAATAAAAATTAATTTAGACTTGTTAAACTGTAGAGAACTGCCAGGATGAAACTGTTACCTGAACTCTGAAGGAAGAACACGTCATCAGCAATGCATATTTGAAGGTCTTAACAATTCCAGGATTAGCTCCTTTTTTTATGTACAGAACAGTGAGTTTTTTGGGGTTTTTTTGTGTTTTTTGTTTTGTTTTGTTTTGGTTTTTTTCTTTTGTTTTTTTTCTTTTTTTTTTTAATCCAGTGACTCAGTTGTACCCAGGCAACTGGCATATGTTGTGTCCCATCCTTCTAATGGCAATTTAACTTATGGGTAACACCTCTCCTGCCCCATTGTTCCTGAGTTTTCTATCCATCTAGAAGCCCAGGGTTTCCTCAAGTCTGGCTCACTGCTCTGTGGGTTTCTCTGCCAGGACAGCAGTTGTATGGTTGGCCGCACATCATCTTCTGTTTATCATCAAAGTGAAGGATACTAGCACAGCTTAAGCTTTATTCTTGTTATCACATGAGACCTAAATTCTTGTGAGAAGCACCATGTTGACAGCATCTGAGGTGCTTTCTCAGCCATGTGGTGCTACAAGACCACTTTGATAACAGAATAACAAGCTGAAGATGACCTCCTTGATAGACAGTCTCAGCAGAAATAAGTGCCAGCCCATTTTGCTGTACTACAGCTTTAGAGAGCTCTCCCACTGAAGATGTACAGCTCAAGGTGTCTACCTTGACTGAGGTAGAAATGGACTGTGGTTAGTCTCCAATAATTTCTTCCAGAGAGCTATTTTGTTTTGAGAATCACATCTTTTGTTAAAACAATACCATTGGAAAGACATTCTAAAATTCTATATGGGAACAGACTGGTTTTGTAGGAATTTGAAAGCTGATTCACCTCTTGAGTTGCACAAGCAGCTCTGAGGGAGGTTTGTAAGACTCCGAGCAATATACATCTGTACTGATTCAAGATAAACCTCCTCTTGATGTGCAAGCAGGGAATCATAGAACGGCCAGAGTTGGGAGGGACCTTAGAGATCATCTGTTTCTAACCACCCTGCCATACCTTTCACTAGACCAGATTGTTCAACTCTGAGTCATTGACCACAACCCTCTGGATTCAACTGTTCAACCAGTTTCTTCTCCCCTAACAGTCCACTCCTCAAATCCACCTCTCTCCAGTTTGGAGAGAAGGATGTTTTCCTGGATGGAGGGTGACCATGTCAAAGGCATTACAGAAATCTAGATGACATCTGTAGGTCTATCCTTGTCCACTGATATAGTTACTCCATCATAGATGGCCACTAGGTTGGTCACACAGGACTTGCTCTTAGTGTGGCTGTGATGGCTGTCTTGAATCATGTTGCCATACTCCATGTCCTTTAATATAGCTTCTAGAGGGATTTGTTCCACAATCTTCCCAGGCACAGAGGTGAGTCTGACAGGTCAGTAGTTCCTAGGGGCCTCATTTCTACACTTTTTTTAAGATGGGTACAGTCTTTCCCCTTTTCCAGTCACCTGGGATTTCACCTGACTGTTATGATTTTTCAAAAATCATGGAGAGCAGTTTGGCAGCTACATCAGCCAATTCCCTCAGGACTCTGGGATGTATCTCATAAGGACCCATAGACTTATGTACGTTTGGGTTTCTCAGGTGGCCATGAACCTGGTGTTTCCTTACAGTGGGAAGCGCTTTGTCTGTTACCCAGCCCCATCCTTCTGTCCATCTGCTTGAGAGATGTGGGAAGAGAGGCTGCTGTTGAACACTGTGGCAAAAAAATTGTTCAGTTCCTCAGCTTTCTCCTTATCTGTTGTTACTGGTTTCCCAGCATTGTTTATCTGGGAGATGCATAACATAGGGAGAAGAAATTCAAGCCCTGAGAAAAAATAGATAACACCCTAGTTGATCTATTTGTTTCTTCTAAATGTTGTTGAAAGCTTTCTTAATTTTTAGCAGTAGTCTTGAAAATTTGGAATATTAAAGGTAGCTTCATTAGGATGTGATGATATATGTAATAAAAGTATAGACAGTATCTGTCATAACATTTGGACATGTATGGGTACCTGTAGTTGCTAAATTATATATGACAACATATGTCATTAAGCCACCAGATTTGAGTAAGATATATGTTTAAAAAAGTAAGTTCAATTGCAATTTTTTTCTATCAGTTTTTATAATGTAAAGAACATTTAACCTCCTTAAAAAGATATTTTTTTAAACACCTTGCACCTCATACCAGTAATACAAGGAAGGAGGTACCATTACTAAATTAGGTGTTGTTGGATGCAGACACATGAAAATGTCTCTTTGTTCAGTTTTAGGAAAGGTAGAAGGAGACTCATCTATTCATGACAGCTGTGTATGTTTGATCTAATCTGGCTTGTAGGAAAAGGGAGACAAATATTTTAGGCATTCATGAGTCAAGCATTTCTTTGCCTGGAAAAACCAGGTGGGGTGTCCATGTAAACAACAGGTTTCTTCCTCAATATAAATCTGCAGAGCAAGCCAACATATCCTTTCTCATGTCTGGGTGTACTAGTGGTTGATAGTGTTTTTCTTGTCTCTCTAACACCTGGAAATAGATACCTCTCTGTGAAACACCTGAGAGGCAGCTACCCCTTATTTACTTGAAAACAATAAGTTATGTCCTCAAATAAACCTTTTTTTTATAAAACTAATCATGTTCTATAGAAGAGAAAAAAATGTCCTGAATCTCTCATTCTTCTTGAACATTTAATACAGAGAATTACAGAGAGATTCATCAGGCATGAAAGTGTGAAGGGCAACATAGGTGTCAGACAGAAAGAGGGCAGATGAAATTAATGAAAGTAGGGATATAAAAAGGAGAAGGCTTCTGGTGAGCCAGAAATTAAACTGGAAAGGCAAGTAAGATTAATTTATTTGTGGCCTGGTATTTCTTTTTATGCTTTTTGTGCTTTTCTCCTTTCCTGTACATCTCCTAGGAAGCGAACCTTTTTCTGTGCCAAAATATTTGCACCTTTTTTGACTGAGCATCAGATTAACATTCTGCTGTTACTCACCCTCATTTACTCTTCAGTAAATCTCTACTGCTTATCACAACACTCTTTTGTGTGTGTGTTTCCTGTTTGGTTTCTTCTTTAGCTTTATAACTCTTAAAAGGTTTTTCAATCAATATTCATGACACTGCTTTCAAAAGGTGTAAGAAAAATAAGGGAGATGGGTATAGAAAGCTAAGAGTATTTTACAGTAGAAGAAGACTTAGAGTCATAATTTCTTGCCTTGAGTAATGGAATAATTTTTTATTTTCTCAGAAGAAAAACAATGGGAAGAATCATTATTTATTATTATTTGTTTATTAATAAACAGTAATAAAATAAGTACGTGTTTTTGCTATAATGATGAGGCAGCTGGTACTTCACCCTTGGAGTATTTATTTTTGCTGCTTCTTTTTCTTTTCTCTTCTGTCTTGGAACTTATGATCCAAATAAGTCCAAACAGGAATTTCAGCTTTGCAGTACCTGGCAGCCTCTGAAAACAAAAGCTGTTTGTACCGGGAGGCAGTTCCATCCAGATGGACAGAGGTTCCCGTTAAGGGAATTCATCCAGTGGGTGGGATTTTTATTTTATTTTTAAGTAATATTGCATTGGTGATAGGGACACAACAATGGCTTCATTCCAAACATTCTGCTGGAGGAAGCATTTCTGGTGGGGATGAAAGGTTAATGTCTTCCCTCTCTCTTGTCAATATGTTGTTGACTTCTTTCATTGTGGTGGATGGTAACAAAAAACAAAAACATTACTTCTAGTGATCTGCTCCCCGATGTGCCATGTTTAAATGTTATTTGAGTCCAAGGACTGAGTGAAAAGAACCATTCAAGTCTTTTGTAGCTGTGTCAAGACACGGGATTTCTGTCCTAAAGGGAGCAGAACATGATTGCTGACTGATTTGTATGTACTTTGTAGAAGGGGAGAATATGGTTGGAAGTGATGGAACAAACTAAATTGTTTGGGGTTTTTTAAGCTATGACTAAGAAACTTAAGCATAATGGATGGTTCATTACAGCTGGTGTTGAAGCCATCAAATGAGGCAAAGGCAGTGTGAGGAAAGAATATTAATTATGAAGAACAGTGAGGGTTACTATTTAATTTGGTCCATTTTAGTGTAACCATAGGAGACATTCCTTGTCCTAATTATAGAAGAAAGGGCAGATCTCTGCTGCTGCAGAGGGAGAACTCATCATCAGTTCAGATACACTCACTGTACCACATTCAACTGCTCATTTTCCCTCTGATGGCGGGTCTAAAACAGATTAATCTCAGAATTCTGCAGTGCCCTTTTGTAGTAATGCTATCAAATATGTAACTTTAATGCGTGACTTGCAACTGGGCCAGAAGGCTCTGCTTCATGTTGAAATGAGCCTTCTCAGAAAGACATTGTGAGGAACTTGTTCAGAGAAGGCTGGAAAAAATATCATCATTGGACAGACCAAGGAATTGAAGCACAGTATAGCTGAATAATTTGCCACCTAGTGTAGTAGATGAGGCTGGTAAAAGAGCTAAAATTATATTTTATCCTAGATCACAGTCTTGTTGCAAAAGAAATAGATCGGGTTCCCATTTTTTTGGGAGCACAGGATATATATTTGGGGTGAAACAGGTCTGATTTCCATAAAGTTTTGCTTAAGGTAAAATTTGAACAATGTGATTTGTGGTTTACTTTATTTCTTTTTTTCTTTCTTTATTTTTCTATTTACTCATCCATGTGGCTGCTTTAGAAGGTGTAGCAAACATTACTGTGACAAATTAATTAAGGAAATTCTCCCATGACATTTTTTTACATTCTATATCAAAGTGTTGTCCTAGTTTGAAAGACAGGTGTTTGCCAAGGAAAGCAGAAGCTTCCCTTTGGACTGGAAAAAAAAAATTGTGATTCTTCTGATTATTATAATTTTGGAATTAAGAGAGCTCTCAGGCAAAGATATGGGGATAGGAATAACAGTTCTTTACTAGTATATCTAACATGACAAACAAGAACAACAACAGCTATGAAATTACCCACCAACAGAACAGTAACTCAGTCCCAGTCCCTTTCTGGCTGCAGGCACCTTTTCCCTGAGCTGCAGTTCCCGGTGCTGGGGGCGGGCGGGTCCTGCAGAGCTGCAGGAGGGCTGGGGGTGATGGCAGAGCTGTCCCAGGGGGAGAGAGAGATGGAGAGAGAGCCCTCCACTCACGGTGTGGGTCCTGGTGCTCAGCAGAGTGCTGGATGGTGGCAGGTTACAGCGAGAAGGCAGCCGGGCAGGGTCCGACAGCAGTGAGGATGGTTCCCGACGCTGGGATGGCGGAGATGGGGCTGAGGTGGCGATCGTCCTTCTCATCCGAACTCCGGGGGGGAAAATGGGGCAAGACCCCGCCTTCCGCTTCCTCTTCTGGCTGTTTGAATCTCGTGGGAGTTTCCCTCTTCTCTCCGCCCCCCCCCCCCCCCCCCCCCCCCCTTGTCACCAGGGCCCAGTCAACAGGTATATTAGCATGACAATGGGGAAAATTCCACAGAGAGAAAAGGGAGAGAACCAACCCCCAACAGTGTACACTTCTTTCATCTGGTCTTGGGAAATGTTTTGCTCAAATTCAGTCTACATCTACCTGGATAGCCATGGCCAGCTGTGTCCCAGATGCTGATTATGCCTCATTAAGTGATGTGATATTCCTGCTGCAGGACACCATGGCAGGCACAGGTATTGCTCTTGTGGGAAAAGAAATTCTAGATTTGGTAAAGGTTAAGTTAGAAAAAAATAAATAAAGAAGGGCTGTTATCAAATCTGTGTTGTTGTCCCATGCATCTCCCTGCTGGAAACGTGCCTCCTGTTCTGTGGGTCATAGCAAGGAGGCTGTTTTTCAGACACATAGAGCTTGTGTGGTAGTCTTTCACTGGCAGAGAAGCAGCAGGAGTATATGCAGAAGAGAATCAAGAACACAAGGGAAGGGACCTATGAATTCAGCCAGCACAGGAAGACATTGGAAAGCTCATACATTGCCCCACTCTCTGTGGCTCAAGGTTGGTCACAGAGCTGGAAGCCTGGCAAATGATAGTGGAGGAAGAGGAGGGTGTTTCTATTTCTTGGTTATTCAAGCTGGGGAGCGCCTTTTAATTGGTATAAGGTGTAAAGTGATGCTGTCCTCTTTGGGTCTTTGAGATGTTGCTGAAAAGGTAAGGAAGAAGCTGGTGTGCAAGACAGAGTCTTCAGAGGAGGACTGGTCCAGCCCTAAGGCACCCAACTGCTGTTTCTGAGCCCTGGGGGAGAACAACTGTGCTTCAAGAAACACAGGAGATAAATATACCTGATAAATAACAAATTGTCTTCATCCACAAAGGCTTGCTCTGTTCACATTGTTTATCAGTTGTTAGTCAGATATGCACGAACTTGCCATTCACACCTCAGCAAGCATAAACCAATAAACGTGGGACCAATTTTAATGGCATACCTAGAGGCACAATCTGTGAGGTGCAGAGTATCATTTAGTAGAGTCTGGCTCCAGATGTTTTCATGAAGTATGACAAAGGATATATGTGCTTTATAATAACCTTAATTTTCAGATAGAAAATGAGAGAAATGGGTACATTTGCTAGCATGCACCAACAAGACTGCTGTTGCCTTTCCGCCCTGAGAAATATATTTTTTATTATCCCCCTCCACCCTCCCTCAGGTGACTAGTTTGATCTTGCTTGCAATTTTAGGTTTGCTTCCAAGTTCTCAGACAATCTTCTCTAGCTCACAAGTTAATAATTACACTTTCCCGTTTTCACGTTGAGGAGTTGCAAAGCATTTCACTGTCCTGTGCCAATATCTGCTCTTTCACCAGGGAGAATGCGGGGTAACTTAAACCCGTGGAAAATGAAGTTAATGGAGGAGTTGGCTCTGTATGTGAAAAGGTCTCTTCACCTATAGCCAAAGGGGGGAGAGAGCGTGGTGGGTGCTGTACTCCGCCAAGTCAGCTTCCAGTCTCTGTTGGCAGAAGGAAGACAAAGGCTGTTTCTAGTGGAAAGTATTGAAATGCTGAGGATTGAGAGGACAAAAGTTGGTAAATGTGCCAGGACAGCTGCGTTAATACCTTTGTCTTGACAAAGGTATTGTAAAGTTCTTGATGGTAGCTGGCATAGCTGTAATTTTATGTTACCAGTGTTTATCTCTCACAGATATAAAAAAACTGAAGAATCAGGCTTATTTTTGGGATAAGACCTTTTCCCCTACTGATTTTGAACCTTAGGGATTCCTATTTCTCCCTCCCATTTTTCTTCTCTGTATAACTCTGAGGCCAGAAACTGTTCCTTATAATTTCAATTTATGGCTGAATTTCTCATATAATCACTTGTTTCCTGGAGCCAAGGCTTTAAGAAAAATATTGTAAGTCTGGGCACTCTTAAAAAACAACAACAAAAAAAGCCTGCAAGAAAATTACTATATCTCATATGTAAAAGACTGAATTCCTCGTGGCTTTTTTTCAAGAAGATTAGCACTGATACCAGTCCTGCCTTGGGGTAAGGTAGAGGTCTCCCACTTCCACTTTCAGGGCTGGAGACATAAATGCTTTCCATGCTACTTTCATATTCCATGCAACAAGGCTTCCCTTCCTTTCTTTCTAGGAGTTCTTTCCCATGTTAAGAGAGAGATCGTCTTATGACACTGACACCTCCCACATCAGTGCAGTTGTTCCAGTGGATGTAATGAGAAGCCCTGCATCTTTAATTAGCAAAATGTATTTGTAACAGTAACCTTCGTACATCACTGTAGCTGATGTTTTCTCAGCTTTGACCTTTCTGTAGCAAGGAAATTACTCAACTTGCCCCACACTTTCCACTCTATGTTTTAATAACACAATCTGGGAAAGGAATTAGCGCTAAGTAGTTAGTGCTTCTACATCTAGGAAAGCATTGCTCAGCTTCTCATTTTGATGGCGATTAAGTTCACTTAACCAAGGCAGGCCTTGGGGCTATGAAGTGTCTGAGAGGTTATCAAAAGGCTATGCAGGTGGGGCATCCAGGGTAGGTAGAGTGCATGTAACCAAGTAATGCAAGGATAAAGATGATTCAAGTCTATAAATGTTTAAAAAGAACACAAATCTGAGAAGGTTGGATTCCATACTCCCTAAATCAATCTCAGCTAGCCAGGAGACCTGGTAAGAGATGGTGTCCTGGTGTCCAGCTCCTCACTGTGTTCTGGCTTTATTGGAAGTTAATTCTCTGTGGTCACTGCTCAAGCTCTAGATTTCTCCCAAGTGCCATAAGTCTTTGTTTATTTAATATAAATAAAAAAGTAAATTAATCCATTCTATTTGGATAAAAAGACAATTGAGATGCTAAAGAAAAACAGATTCTAATCAAGCTCAGGCGTGTGTGGTTTTTACTGGCATATTTCCTCCAGGAGCTTAATACCATACCCATCACTAAACTTTTCTAAAGAGCGAGAAAAGTCCCCTTCCCCCAGTTCCCACACACTGTCCAGGCAGCATCCAGACTTTTGATGGAACAGGCTGATTTCCATACCTCTACACAAAATCCAGAGTGTAATCACTTGCTTGCAGGCTCATTCGTGGGAATCAAACCAGTCTACATCAGAAAGGAAAGCCTGGACACGTAACAGAAAGACGATTCCAGGTATTAATTAACAAGGCTGTGCAATGCCTTGGCAGTGGGGAAAGGGTTCTTGTATGACTCCATGCTCTGGAGTGGAAAGGTTTAATACGTTTTATGATGTTACATAATAATGCAAGACAATTCAGGCCTGTATAGATTTATGATGCACCTGCCAATTGACAGCCCTGTCCCCAGGACAGTATTTAAAAAACTTCTTCAGACTCTACTACTCCTGTTTGAAATACAGAAAAGCTAATCCTTTTTCCAGTGAGCTCAATCATATTATGAATTTCAGGTGGATCAGGACTCCTTTTCTAGTGGCTTTTTCTCAATATCCAGTAAACAGTGCGTCTCATCAGTGCGTGAAGAGCTGAAGGGCTTCTTTATAATGTTATTGCAGCTTTTCTACCTTCATCTTACAGGTTTACATCACTACAGCTGCCACATTGATGCAAAGAATGGGTCTTTGTAACAGCCCTATCTGCTAGATACTTTATCATCACAACAGGAAAAGAGGAAAATAGGAAAATAAGATTCATGACTTGCTTAAAATCCAGGGTGAACCCATCACAAAGCGGGCACCCAGTGAGCCTTGAGTCTCAGGTAGAATTGCAACCACTGACTCATCTTATTTGCTAGATCAGCCTACAAAGAATAAGTATTAGGAAAGAGTTCCAAATGTAGAAATTACTAAATTAGAAAAGTAGTATCTCCATTGTGGGAAGGAAGGAAAATGTAGCACCAGAAGTCACCCACTCCAAATAATTGCTGAGTTTTTGAAAAACGCTTTGTGATCCTCAAGGGCTCCTCTTAGCAATCCTTCAGATTACTGTTGTTTGACTGACCTTTTGCATCATGGGTCTTTCTTCTGTGGGGCATATTCTGATCTGGTTCTTAATTACAGATACCATGTAAATGAACCCTAGAGAATATGATGAAGCTTTTCAACATTCAAGAAAACCAAATTTGCAGTTAAGGAAAGAGAGAGGGTCATGCATCATCGTCTTTGCATTTTGGCAGATGTGGCCCCTGCTGCTGTACCTGAATGCAGGTAGTATCATCCAGTGTAGGTAGAGGCTTAGTGTTGTCTAAACATGGTCACAACATACCTGTCCCATATATCTCCCTGACAGAGCATGAGTTTGTTACAGGTGAAGTGTAACATGGAGCTCAACTAAACTGGAAGCCCTGAGCCTGAAACAAAGCAAGTACTTCGGTGAGCATCAGAAGAGGATTTGGTGTTTATATGGATAATGAAAGAATCCATAATATTATTCTTTATTTATAGAAAGAGCATAATCTCTCATCCTCATGGCATGAGGCAACTGCCAGCACTTGGATATCAAAAAGGAACTGAGCCTGGGTTTTTTTGAAATCTCTGTGTTCTCATAAGAATATGAAAAGAGATTTTGGTTCATCTTTTTCCCAAGTGGTGTTGCCCACTTTTTGCCAGGGGCCTATGTTGGAAGACCCTCTCTGGCTTTCCAGTTTTCTTGTGATTTCTATTACTTATTTTGACTGGCAAAGGGAGTTACATACCCATTTATTGAAAGGTCTGGTAAAGATCTTGGGGATTTTTGTGTCCTCATATAGTTGCTCAGTCTGGGCGGCAGGTCCCTTCAACCTCTCTCTGTCTTTCCTTTCATCTCATTGTCTGCATTGTTACTCATCCTGAACATTCAGTGGCCATTCACAAGCTGGCAGTACTTCACTTGTGACTCACAGCTCAGTCAGTTGTCCAGAAATGAAGCTGTCCCAGGGGCTGTGGAAAGGGCAGACAGCCCTGGGAGGATGAGTAAACCCACTCACTGAACTTTCTCCCCTGTGACTGGTGTGATGTGTACTTAAGGTCTGGCTTTAGGGAAGTCACTCCAATAACAAAAACAGATCATGGAAGTGCCTATGAATCAAAGCTGCTGAGAAATGTGTTGTTCTATGTAACCTGAGTCTGAGCCCACAGAAATTTGCCAGTTTAACCTGAGATGATTTCCAGTCCTTCTTTGTGTGCTGCAAGGGCACTGAGCCCTGTCTGCAATGACTGTTGTGTTACAGAATGACACAGGTTCTCATGACTTGTAGGCAAATCCCTGAGCAACCCGATAAAGTGAGACAGAGCAAGGAAGCACTGCTGTCACTAAAATCCAGAGACAGAGAGAGGTTTCATGAAAGCATTCTGAGGAGTTTTATCACTTAAGAGTTGCTCAGGCAAGGCATCTTTCTTTAAAATTAGTAGGGTCTCAACTCATTCATTATGGCATACATTGTGGCAGTTTCCTGTCCTGTCCCTAAGAATTTGAGCAATTACATTTTCTACGTCTGTTCTTCTAAATATCTGCAAATGCTATCTGGCTGCAGGGTTAAACAACATAGTTTTTATATTGTAGCAGCTAGAAACTGCTGCCATACAAATATAATTTCTTGTCAAGACTCTATCTTCTTGTTTTCCTAATTGAAAAAAAAAAAAAGAAAAATAAGTGCATGCCCTTGCTTGCTTTTTGAGTATGGGGAATGTCTAGCAGAATTTAAATGGAAATGTAGGAGCAAAGATCAAGGTTATAGAAACTATTTAACTTAGTGCATAACTAAAGAAAAAAAAAGATAAAATAATTTTAGCCATAGCAAAGATAAGCAACTCTCTATAGATATACAGAGAATTAAAAGTGGGTCTCATCTTAATAATTTAGGGTTCTTCAGTCCAAAATGAATTATTCAAGATAAGAACCTGGGCATAGTATGAGACCGGTACTCTTAGGAGTAGATGCTCTTACAGATTAATAATTGATTAAAGACTGAAAAATTCTCCACTTGATTCTTTCCTTCACTGCAGAATTCTTCTGGGATATTGAACAAGCATTGAGATTCATCAGATCCTCAAGGGGATTTAAATGTCTCTATCCGGATGCAGCCCAAATACAGAGCAACAGGCAAGCCTCTCTCCAAAGAACTTAGGATCTGCCTGCTTAGCACTTTATGTGGCACTATAGCAGTTCAGAAATGAGACAGAGAGGGGTCTGGGCTGAAATCTCTGAACAGACTTAATGTCTTTAGAGACAGAAAGTAATTGGGAACAAAGCTCAGAAAATGGCTTCTTGCCTAAAACAATGAGGCAGGAGCTCAATTTCCTTTGATTTGTATAATTGTCTAATAGTTCAAGCATTTACCTAAGAACAGAGCTATCTGCATCACTTCCTATCTCAGGGCGAAGGGATTTACTCCTCCACATCCCATGCATCCTGAAAGAAGGACCTAACCTCAGGTTTCATTTGGTTAATGTACATCAAGGGATGTAAAGAGGGAGCTGAAAGGAGAGGGGGAAAGTAAAGACCGTATGTGCAAAGCACGGTGGTGCTTGCTGCCTGGAACTGTGCTCCTTCAATATTTGACTATCGAGGATTAAGCAAGTTAAGCACCTACACCTGTATGAGGAGTGGCAGCTCAGAATGAACCCCCTAGGACTTCAAGTGCTGCCACTGCCAGGTTATCATGAGTCTCCCTTTTGCTCAGCCTCTTCTGCCCCACAGCTCCTGCCAGCTTCACAACAACCTGACTTCATCCCATAACTTAAACAGGGATAGTTCTGTGAGTGTGTGTATGAAAGTACGTTCCTTGGAAGTGGGAGACTATTTTGAATCTGTATCAGAAGGATCTGAATCTGGATCCCCTGTTAGGTACTCTAGCCACCGTGACCTTACAAACTAACATTGAGTGATTGTCTGCTGCTCAGATGGATGCTTTCCAAGTCAGGCTTCGTGCTCTGGATCAGGGATTGTATGGAGGAACCTGCATGCCAGAGAGATTACAATCCTGACCTAGCTTCAGAATTTTTTAGTAACCAGCTCCCAGGACATACTGTGAGCTTCCTGGACAACCAGCAATTTTCTCTGGCTCTGTACTGTCTTGTGTTAGATTTAATGGCACTGATTGAGGCAGGAACATAGCTGCATGTTGGGGGTAACTACACTGCCAACCTTACTGGCACTTTTTGCCAACCCAGCCTTCACTTTCTCAGCTGTCTCATTTAATCCTGCACAAATAAATCTTTCAACTCTGTATTTCTAAGTGTCTTTGAAAATCCAATTTCTTCTATAAAAGTGGTAAAAAGGTTGGGATTTGTTAAACCCTGTTTCATGGTCCCAAGATGTTGAATGAGCATGTAGATTCACATCCTTCAATCAGCAAAAGAAAAATGCATTTCCTACTAATGTAAACCTTTACTCAGTTTCACAAGCCCATACATGTAAGCAGTGATTTGTCAAGGTTGCAGTTTTCACAGGTTATTATAGTTCTAGCATGGCCAGCATAGAATTAACTTCCATAGCCTCTGGCTTTAATTCAGAATAAAAGAGATTAATATGAAGGAAAAGCCTCTACCAGACACCACCACATTTAGCTTTCCCAGCTACAGCTGCATCTCTAAGAAGTAATTAATAATAAACCAGACTGGAGCTGATGAGACCAGGTATCATAGAGAAAATTGTACTGCTTTATGTGGAAAGATGTGTTGTCCAGTTCAGGCAGCTTTTTAAAATAAGATTCTCATGGGGTTATGATTTTAGATCAATATTTCATATTACTTACACTCTAATTTGCTGAAAAGATTATTTCTTCCTTGTCTCTTTGCTCTATGACAGTTTTCAGGGGGCTAAAGCAACATTTTAGGAAGAATTTATAGCAGTGTTGACTTCTATACTCTTGCATGTAATTAGTTACACTAAAAAATTCAGTTGTACCTACACATGTGTCAGAACTTCACATGGTACAAGTACTCCTCCTAAGCAGAAAGCACTTTCATTCTTTTCACCTGATAAATTCCAAAGTCCCTATGATATTGTAAATAGCTGAATGTATTCTGTATGTATAATATTGAAATATCTGTATTTGCTATGATAACAGATACTGTCTTTTCCCAGCTGTTGCTCTCAAAACCCAAAGCAAGCCCTCTGTGTCTAGGTAACAGACACCAGGGATTTGTTTCTTGCTACAGGCAGAGAACAGGCAATAGGAGAACAAACCCAGCAGATACAGCCCTTGCTTAAAAGGTAACATTTGAGTGCTTTTGTAACTTAAATTTAGGAGTGATACCCACTGAAAGATTTTAGTAGACTGCATAAATCCAAATTACCCCCAGATGATAGAGCTGCATAGAATACAGTACAGATAACGTTTAAATATCAAAGGGGTATGAAAAAAACTTTGCTTAGAATTGTTAAGAAGAATTTAAAGGATGACCCTTGATTTGTGCCTGCTTGTATCTGTTAACATGCAATTTTTACTCATCAAATAGTTTGTTCATTTTGTATTGTAATATCAATGTAAGACTTTTTTGTCATTGGAGATTATACAGGATAATAGGAATGCATCCTGCATCAATAAATAAATAAACAGACAGATAGATAAATTTTAAGATATTAATAAAACTTAATTGCTCTAGCCCACACAGGAAATCATGGCCATGTAGCCTAGTGACCAATAGCAGCCTTTACCATTTTTCCTCTTCTCTTGCATGGGAAAAATATCAGATTATTCAATGACAGGACACATCAAGTTGATTTCATGCAAGGCCTGCTTTGAAATAATGAACAGTATGACAGATGTAGCCAATGATAAATGGTTTCTATCTACGGTGTTTGGTGCAGGAAGATGGAGGAGAGGTGAGGAAACTGATGCATAGCATCTTATGAGGGTACAACAGAGATCCATACAATGTAAGCCAGAGTATTTCTTCTCTGTAAGTATGCCAAAATTCAATTAGATATCTGTTTTTCCTAAGAGGCCTTTGGGTTGTGCAGTGTTAACACGGAAGCAACTGACAGTAAGAAAGGTCACACTATGAAAGTTAAAATACAGGGATTTATGGAGTAGATACAGAAGGTCAAATACAGTGAATTGAAGGACCTTGCAAAAAAAAAAGAGAAAAAAATAAATTTTTCTTCTTTAATAAAGGATTTGTTTAATGTTTTATGGGAGGTTAACAGCCAAGGGATTAGATAGAAGTTGCTTAAACATCCCATTGCTTTTTGGACGATGTAAAAAAACTCTAACTTTATATCAGTTACAGGCTTCTACAACCCTGCTTTAGTTGTACTGACTGGCTGGTTCTACACCTGCAGTTCTGGAAATTAGCTACGGTTGAACCGCTTGGGTCTTTATATGTGTCAACAGATAAAAAAATCCTGTGTGGTGCCAGTTGGGAGAAAATTAATGTTGCATTCCTTTGGCATGTGCAGACAAGAAATGAGAAAACTAAGTTTGTAAAATGAAAAAATTAAATTCATGTTTTCTCTTTCTTTGTAACACATCGAGATATCTCCAGGATGAGCATTAGCTCTTACTGTGAGCTTAGCTGCCCTGTGGAAGGGGGGAGAGGTGGTATATTCACAAGGGAAGCCCACTTTCATACACAGTCTCTTGTCAAACATATGGATCGAAAGCTGAAACACATGAATGGCATTCTTGCCCCAAAGGTGAATGCTCTGGAGGAAACACAGCAGCATAAAGTTGATTCATAGTTCAAGTTGGCTAACCAGTTCCCAACGAGCAGCTTTGTATATAAAAGCAGTGTTTGAGGTCTGTGAGCAGCCTGAGCCATTTAGGAATTTCTGCACTGGCATCTCTGGGATGAAGGTGCAGGAGGAGAGAAGGGAGAGCTGGGTCCCTGCCACCCCCCAGCCTCTGTGTGGCTGGGATGTAAAAACTGCAGGTGTGTGAAAGCAGACTCTGAAGGAGGAGAGCAGAGAAGAGCCACGCTTGGAAGCAGAGAGCTTTTGTACCCTCAATAAACCAACTCCTTGGCTGTAAATGGCCTAGCTCTTCATTTTTTGAGAGCTGGCCATAGCTGCTGAGCGAAGGTACTTGAGCAGCTTTCTGTCTGTGCCTATACCCTGCAGTCCTAACATACCCGGGATTAAAGTCTGTGTGTTTCTAGGACACTAAAGGTAAAATTCACCCCTCTAGTGAATTGATTTCCCACCCAGCTGTGCTGCCATGAACCACAACCTTTAATTTGAGGGCCTCAATAACACACAGGCAAAGTGGGCCAGTCAGTGACCAATAATGGCTGAACCACAACATTTAGGAAAAAAATTATGTCTGAGCAAATACTGGTTTTCAGGACTTCCTCAGTTACTATAATGAGCATTCTGTTTGATCTATGTTCCTAACATTTGCACTCCTGGTGCCCTTCTCACAGTATACAAACCTTGCTGAGGGGTTTATCTGTCATGTGTATCTGAAGGTGACTGCTATGAGACCATATACGCAGCATAAGCTAATTCTGTCTTGCCAGAATGAATGGCTCCAAACATCCAATTCTTGCTTCTTTACTGCAGGCTAATGCAGAGACAACTACAGAAAAGGGTTTTTTTATAAAGTTATGCATTTTTTGCATCCTTAAGTACTTCAACCAGTTTCTGAAGAGACAGGATCTTCCTCTTGAAAGTGTCATATTATATTTGTGCATGTCAAAGACTTTTCTACAAATATATTCTCAGAAATAACAAAGCAATATAATGATAGGCTGGATTTCTGTGCTGCTTTTTAATTTCAGATCTGAGTGTCACGTATCCATTTTAATTAGCATAGAAAATCTTGCTTAGACGAGCATACTCCATTGATTCTATGTGGCAAGTTACTTTTGTAACTTGATGAACGCAGTGCCCTTGTTCTCCACCAGTGATCGCTGGCAGCACAGTAAGACTCTCTACTCCTGCCGTGCCATTTCAGGATGAAGAGCAAGGACTCCACAGAAAGCTGGGCTTTCTGAAAATGTGGCCCTCTTGCTACCGGCTCACAACTGGTTGTCAGACAAGCTGTCCTTACACTTGGTCACACTTCTGCTACTGACCTCAGCAAGCACACATGTAACCTAGGAGCAAGGTACAACTACTGGTATTCACTTAAATCTCATATGCTGCAGTGCCTTTTGTGATTAGTCTGCTCTATTTCCAGAATTTATTGTCTCACTAATGTATCAAGTGGCAACAGAAAATGTAAAATTACATTGGCTGTCAAAACACATTCAATTGTACTGAGATTGCCAGTAAATTACTTGGCTTTTCTAGATAACTAAAAAATGGGTCTTAAAGTTTCATTTATTGATTTTTAGTGAGTGACAGATAAAAAGAGTTTTATGTTCTAAGGATCTACTGGATGAAAACTCCTGAAGTAATCAGTACATCTGATCTACAAGACAGGGAGTATTTGTATTTCCAGTTTAATAAGTGTGTTAGAGAGTGGAAGATGGCAAGGGAGCATTGAAAAGGCAGCTTGGTAGTGCTATAGAACACTCAGGTACATTGACTTACTGGTGTCTCTCTCCCACACACTGACAGCCTATAGCATTGTGCCTGAAGCATGTCCTCACAAACACAGGGAGGCAGGGAAGCACTGCTTGCTGCTTTTTCCAAAGGGGAAAGTACAGTACCTGACTAGTCCAAGATCACAGAGGGACCAAAGAGAGGACCAACAAATTGATTGCAGGTCCTTTCAGATGGAATCCTATGATGAAAAATGCCTCTATCAAGCTTGCTCTCCATCATCTGATACAAAATCATTGTATTTTAAATCAGGGCATTCCTTTCCATGTCATGGAAGTTTTATCTTCTTGCTGTAGCATTTCTGGTCAAGAGAAAGAGGGGCAAGGACTTGCATTTATGTTGGCATAGTACAAAACATTAATACGATTTCTGCACTTGGCCAAGAGTCTGATGTTCTCACTGAAGCAGGGCTCCTTTGTTTTTGTGCTTTCCTGGATTTTTGCCCTGCTCCTCAAAACCAGTTCAGCAGGACCTTTAGGCAGGCTCTGCTTCTCCAATGACAAGCTTCAAAGGATAGCTGTAAGGTACTTAATAGTGATTGCCTTGCCTTAATATCTTGTCCTCCTTTGCAGATGACTATTAAATTTAGTGAATCTAATAACTCAGTAATAGTTGGAGTAATAATAGGAATAAAATTATCCAGGGAAATGCATATGTTTCTTTGTGAGCTTTGCTCCTGTATATGTGATCACTGGCTTCAGCCTATAACCTGATGTGACTATTCATCAATGGTACATAGACCTTATGAAAATGTTTGCTATGTTGCTTCTTTTACAGGGCTAAACATCCTTTGGCTCCTGTGTTGGTTACTCATATCTTGTGCTCAGAGCTAGGAGAAAGTTTGGCTATGCTGTTGTCACTGATGGTAGTGAGGCCAAGCTGATGGTGCTCAGGAAGCCCCTTACTGTCAGAGCAGGACAGATAGCTGGGCATCATGGAAAGGGTAGGCATCATAGCAACAGAAGACAGCCACTGCAGTGGATTCCATTGTTACTAATCTGTTTGAAGCGAAATCTGCCCCACAGTACCCTATGCTTTCTAAAAAAACAGATATTTGAGAGGTCTGTTTCTCTGCTAGGTTGTTTGGTCTATGGAGTTTGACTTCTATCATCAGGAGGGACAGGTGGAATGGTGGCACATTTCAGTCACTGCTTAGCACCATATAAAGAAGTAACTGTGCCTGTTCAAAACAAAGTACCAAGCAGAGCAAAAACGCAGGGAGAGCAACACAAAATTATCTATTTGCAATGACATTGCTATTTGAGATAAGCACACATGCTTAAGACAAGATGTGAGTGTTTTTGGATCAAAAGAATTCATAGTGACAACTGATGCAACACTTGGGGCTGTAGCTGAGCTTCTACATGCTGGAGCACTAACAAAGACATGGTTCAACATATGCTGTATAAACTAGGTGTGTGAAATAACTCAGACAATAACTTACCTTTGTGGCAATAAACATGATCAAAATAGAAAAGGGTGTTACAATAAGCCAGCCCAAAAGAAGGATGGAACAACTTCTCTGCAGCATTAGCTCCAGGGAAGGGAAGAGTGCTCTCTAAGTGAGTTACAGCTGTGTGCAGGGCTATTGCCCATTATCTGTTTTGAGTACCTTGTAATTGCAATCTAAAGAAAGTGCTGTCTTTTCAAAGTAGCTGAAGCAGTGAGTCTCAGGGCATCCCCACAGCACCACTTGTGTTTCTAATCATCCACCCTAAAGAACCTGTAGTGTCAAGTACTGTTCATAGGCTCACCTTTCCCACAGCTGAAGGGAAATTGCTACTGTAAAATTGCCAAGGAGAAGGAGGAAGCATCTGTATCTGTGATTGCAGTGTCAGACTGGGAGAGTGTTATAACCTAAGTGGACAGGTTAGCTTTGGACTAGAGTGGAAATGAGGAATTATCCTAGACCACAGAGGGATGCACCATCATGAGATCAGCTTGGTCTTTGTCTGATTTTTCTTTTGGCACCCTCTTCAAGCTGAAAAGTACTAGACCGTCTTTATTATTTGGCCACCTAAACCACAGGTGGCTCCAGCTTTCTGGTGCTCCCCAGAACTGGTTGAATTATGCATGAGGCAGAACAATTAAGCAAGCTGCTTCTCGTGAATTTAAATACCTTGCTTGAAAACTGAGTTTGGTTTGGGGCTCATGCCCATCTGCCTTCAGAGAAGAGGCACATGAAAGGGATGCAATATGACTCATGAAAGCTGCATGGACCAAAGTGAGGCATATATTCCCAAGAATTAAGATCCAGCGCTGTGGGGACGTAAGCTCTGTTGTAACTTTGAAATGAGAAGACTATAGGTGAGCATGAGGTTTTCTCAAGTAAAGTGTAAAATATGTTCTATAAGAAAAACAAAAGTTCATCAGCAACTCTAACAATTGTATTATCTATATTTTCAGCTTTACTACACCCTCCTTTGTGCCACTGGAGGGAGAGAACTCTGCAGACACTGGAAGGATACAGGAGAAAAGGGCGTTTCTTTTCCGGTCCAGATCTGTTCCCCATCTTCCAGGTGTTTGTTTTATAGTTATTTTGCATTGTTTACTCTGATGCTTGGTGTACTTTGTCACTCAAGTATGCCTCTGCAAAAGGCATTTACCCCAGAGACTTGCAGGCAATGCCTCTGCAGTACTCCAAGTATATTTAACTCCAGCAAAAGTAAGTGAACAGGGGTCACCAGCCAAATTCATCCCAGCTGTACATTTATTTTGGCTGCAAGGGTCAACAGCACAAAACTGAATTTGGCTGTGCAGGAAAGGAAAGTATATGGTGGCGCTAGTCTCTATTTAATCTTACAACTCATGTTTGATACCTATTCTGCCAGGGAAGTTGCCCTGCAAAACATGCAGAAGATTTTATGGTATATCTATTCCTTCATAAGAAGGAAATTTGGTGAAGTGTCTATGCTACCTAGGTAGCAACTGCTTTTGTGGTTAACAGAAACTTACTTTTTTTTGGTGTCATTAGCATTCAGTGCTGGTCAATCCATTTCATTGAGTGTGTTTGATTTTACCAGCAATGAGTTGATTTCAGGTTAGAAGGTTAGCCCCTCTTGGCTGGATACTCCAAAGTGTATGTCCTTTGTGTACAAGCCCATGAGGGTGAAAAGAATTAAAAGCTGTAGTTTACAAGAGGGGAACATAGAAACCTTTCTAGCAAGACTTGTCTGAATGTTAAAGAGAATATCAAACTCTTCTTGCAGTGATTTATTTGGTTATGTCTGTCTAGAAAATTGAGAACAGGAAAATGCTACCACACTGCTGAATGCATCTAAACTAACCACATGATCACCAAGGAAATAAGACAATCTTACAGAACAAAAAGGCTAAAAGGCTTCTGAGTCAGTGGTGAGCTTCTGCTGTGGTATCTATATGAACTGGGGAGAATCACTCAGTATGGTCCACTGGGAGCATGTTATTGCACAAAAGTCTGCGCTAACAATTTTACACATGCGCAAGGGATCCCCAGTGAATTGCATTTTGAGACAAATGTGCTGTTTCAAACAAGATTCTCACTATTCATTAAATGGAACTTCATAGCAAAAAAAAAGAAAAAAAGATAGAAATCTCAAAAGTCAAAATGTGTTTTCAGTTTATTCAAAATTAAAATGTTTAACCATTTCTTTCAAAATTTCTCAGGAAAATTACCCAGAAAAGCAATAAAATATTTCCTTTCAACTCACATGCTAGTGGAGGAATTTATTTTCTTTATTTTTCTTTTTAACAAAAGGCAAGGCACTGGAAGTAGGCATTAAAATGAAGATTCCATTTATTTGCATAGCTTTACTTGGGGTTACCTTTGAGTAGAGATTATATCCTGCAAGAACTTGAGGATCAGCAACTGGCAAAATCTATTGCACACATTAATGGGTGTGGTATTTACCATGAAGTAACCAAAATTACAAGGAGGTGTCAACAGCAAGCTATTTTTTTCTTTCCATGGAAATGTGTGCCCTTATTTTCCAATAAGGGTGTATTGCTACTACTCTTGGCAAGGGAGATGGAGCTGATATAAACAAAATCCATTTACTCATCAACAGTATAAATAAGATGCTGACTAAACCTATAGTCAGGCAGCAAAACCTTCTATGCAGGTTTCTGGGGTGGAACTGGAGGTCACAGCACTGGGACTGGCAGCTAGGTAGGGTGGTTGAAGATGTCTTTACCCTCTCCCTGCAGAACAACTGGAGTCCAAGGAAGACTGCTGCTTATCCAAGACTCCTTACAGGAAGAGAGGCTTGATGACTTGCCAGCACTTGAGTAGAGCAAGTGTGTGTAAGAGTTTGCTGATTTATTTATTTATTGGAATGCAGAGACCCCAGAAATACCCAAACTTTCATATACTTCAGCCAGACTAGAGTGTTGTTCCTCTGGGAAAATGTCTAAGCCTCTCAAGACTTGCTGTAGGCCTGGATTAACTATGTTTTCTTGCCAAGAACAATTGGAAAGGGGGGAAAGCATGATTAGATAATACCTAAGAAAAGGCATGTACCTAAGACAAGATAAAAAAAATAAAAGTAAGGAGGCAATACCTAAGGCATGGGCCTGTCCCACCATGTTATTCTTGTTCAAAAATGCCATTTTGTTCTTACTTTTTTAGAAGCTTGAGGTGTTTTTCAGTAGGTTGCTATACCCAAAATTATTCCACCGGAGTATATTCCTAATTATACTTCCCAGTGTGTAATCCATGCCAATAGGAGAAGCTGGAAGTTGAAAGTCTGGCAAATGACACTCTGGCAAATAGTCAATTGAGCAAAAGGAGACATAGAGAATTGCTTTCCTGTAATTCCATTACTAATTCAGTCATCAAAGTGGGATTCTACTTTCACTCAAAATGTAAAGATTTACTGATGTTTCCAAAACACGGGGTTTCAACAGGAGCACTTAAAAATATTTGTAATGTAAATATGTAAGAATCATAAGAATATTTATGACAGGTCAGCAATGTTGCCAGCTTTGTGTCCTATTTTCTATTTTAGTTCCTTCAACCAGAAATAACCATTCCATTGCAAAAGAAGATTTGAAGTGACTCCAAATGTAATATACTTTCTTCAAAATATGTGCTT
This sequence comes from Cinclus cinclus, assembly GCF_963662255.1. Classification (NCBI taxonomy): domain Eukaryota; kingdom Metazoa; phylum Chordata; class Aves; order Passeriformes; family Cinclidae; genus Cinclus; species Cinclus cinclus. The sequence continues at coordinate 51,612,866 of NC_085046.1, forward strand.
ACATAGCTGTATAAGCCAGGAATATCTGGTGAAGCTTAGATATCTTACCAATATGCAACATCTGTGACATTTACAGCTACACTGGACAAAGTTAGAAAGTTTGTGGTATTAAGGCAACCTTGCATCATTTCGCCTTCTTGTAGGATAAGAATCAAAATATTTAATTAAATCTGAGGATGTCTAAGCAACCGTGTGTGTAGTAAATCACATGTTCTCAAGCCCAAGTGGTGCCACCTTCCTGTAATCAAGGTTGATTAAGATGCTGTGTCTGTTGTGTGTTCCTGATTGTGAGTCAACAGCATTTAAGATGTTCTTTTTCCTTAGCAATAGTGGATTGCATTTCTGTCCCTGTCTTATATAGGTACATGTGGCCTTGGAGAGAATGTCCTTTCCTTCAACTCTTCTGAAAGTGTGAGTCAAACAGAAATAGTTAAGAATAAGGTGAGAACAGCAGAAGAAGAACAAACATGTAGATAGCATAACTCAAAGAATTCAAGTTACAAGTAACCAGCCATCTTTTCTTTCTCTGGGAGATAATCCACATATCTGCACTCTTCAGAGTACTTGAGACAGTATGCCACACTCACCATTGCCAAGAAGCGACTTATAAAGACTGCCACAAAAAAATTGAACTTGACACTGTTCTACTAATTGAGTACTGTTCCTAAATACCTCTGTCTAGTATTGAACAAAGAAACTGAAAAAAGCCAGTCAGGTATCAAAGCAAGATAGTGCCCCTTGCTAATGGAAGTTACTCATGCAGACCATGAGTATTCGGATGAGAAAACAGCAAATGGTCCTGAAGCAGAGCAGTGCTATGAAGAAAAAGCTGCCATGGACATTTTGGCGAGATTATAAACCAAATTGAGCCTGGAATAAGTAGGGAAGCTTCACATCTTGGCCATTCCCTAGTTATTCAAGGCTTATTTACTTATGAGAAGACAAAGCTACTCCTTTAAGAGTGGTGGTGTCAGAGAAGTATGATCTGACAGGTTTGGTCCTTCCTCTTTGGCAATGAGGTAAGTGCCAGTATGGCTTTCATCCTGTGTGCAGGGCTGTGTCAGTTTCCAGGACTTGGTCTTGGGATCTCAGTCCTGGAACTGAGGCCTATCCTTGTTGTGCACAGCAGAAGGTGAGGGGTAAAAGGCAAAGGGCTTAGCAGAGCCCAGTTGCACAACAAAGGCTGTATCTCCCAGAGCTGCTGTGTAGGCTCTAGTGTGCTACCTAAATGCTCTTTGCCTCTTCCTGGTAAGAGATGTCAAGTATCCTGATGCTGAGACACGGCTGATCCACTGAAAACTGAGTGATAGGCTGCCACACTTCATTTATCCAGTATTAATGTATTTTTTATCTTTAAAAAAAAATCCTATTGTCTTTTTTTACCTAGAGTAGCTGTAGCCAGAGAGGCCATGCTCTTTTCTTAAAAATCTCTCAAGCAGTGAGACGTTTAGGTGATATTTTCTGGGTTTAGAAATCTGCAGGGTAAATGGCCACCAGCAGATGGACCACAGGTGTTCAGTGGGATGATTCATAGGAACATGTGGCACCAGGTGCAGAAGTGAAATGCCATCATGGGACTTTCACAGCACGTAGGCAACAGGAGGAGCATTAGGCCACATGCTTTGCCACATATGAAGGCCTTGAGGATATCTAAGGTCAGAATCATGTCAAAATGAAAGAAAAAAATAGTAAGATGAGAAAGGAATGACAAAGTGCAGCTGGTTGTTGACTAATGGCAGTTAAAGAAAAGGCTTTTACTTCATTCCATGGGAAGATGTGGGTGGTGTGTCTTGAGTAATAAGAATGCTTCATGTTTGGAGCATAGGTGTGACCTGCATCTTTGATAAGGCTAATGGAAGAGAAATCCTTGGCTCTAGGCCTTTGTGACTCAAAACAGTCAGAGTATAAATGGATCTGTCCTGCATTACCTGAAGGAAGAACCATAAGCTGTTTGTATGGCTACCTAGAGAGATTTTAATTCTGTAAGGCTGAACAAGCAACAGTTGCTTTATTCAAAGTATTTCTGATTTAGTCTTGATTTCTTGTCTCTGAACACAGCACATACTGCATTTGCTGAGGGCAGCAGCAAGCAATCCCAATCACCTCTGTAGCACTGGGCTGAGCTTGAGACTCTGAATGGCAATGGCTTTGATCCTCATCACTTGCTGCACACTCTTGGGTTTGTGAGTCACTCTTACAATGGCTTCATTGAAAAGAAATACTGTCCTTGTTATTCCCTCCTACATCCCCCCCCTGCAGTGTTATAGGCTGGGAATGGTGTGGCTGGACAGTGCCCAGGCAGAAAGGGACCTGGGGGTATTTGTTGACAGCTGGCTGAACATGAGCCAGCAGTGTACCCTGGTGGCCAAGAAGCCCAATGGCATCCTGGCCTGTATCAGGAATAGTGTGGCCAGCAGGAGCAGGGAGGCCATTGTTCCCCTGTACTTGGCACTGGTGAGGCTGCACCTTGAGTGCTGTGTCCAGTTCTGGGCCCCTCAGTTTAGGAAGGACATTGAGATGCTTGAGCACATCCAGAGGGGAGCAACAAGGCTGGTGAGGGGCTTGGAACACAAACCCTGTGAGGAATGGCTGAGGGAGCTGGGGTTGTTCAGCCTGGAGAAAAGGAGACTCAACAGGACACAGTCTCAAGTTGTGTCAAGGGAAAATTAGACTGGATATTAGGAGAAAGTTTTTCACGGAAGGAGTGATAAAGTACTGGAATGGTCTGCCCAGGGAGGTGGTGGAGGCACCATCCCTGGGCGTGTTTAAAAAATGACTGAATATAGCACTTGGTGCCATGGTCTAGTTGAGGTGTTAGGGCATGGGTTGGACTTGATGATCTTGAAAGTCTCTTCCAACCAATTTAGTCATTCTGTGATTCTGTGACTCTGATCTTCTCATCACTCCTCCCCAGCTGTTTTTAGGTGCAACATTCTGTTCCTCAGAACATCATATATGTTTGTGGCAATCACTTTTTGCTCCTGTTTTGCATCAAAAAAAGGTATAAATAAGAAGAATCAGATAGCAGGCTAAACATAGTCCGAAGTATGGGTATGGGGTACAAAAGTAAGAAGAGTGTTATGCGGAAGGTAAATCAAATGCCAAAGAAATTGTCACTCTGCAAAGCAACCATGGAAATCTTAATGCGCAAATTAAAATAATCAGTGCCTGCACACCAAGTTATTTGATTAAAAATGACTTTTGGGAAGTAAAGGTACAATTTTTTGTGGTTATTCAGACCCAGTTGGGTACACCTCAATTTGATTTAAAGATCAACCATTTGTCTTAAACTGTAGGTGGTCAATTTCCCTATTTTATTTTACTTTTGAAAACAGGTTTAAAATAATAGCTAAAGTGAATCTTAATGGGTTAATTCAACTCTTTATGTATAGATGCACTTGAACCAAACCTTAGAGTCAAACATCTGTGAGCTTTGGGGAAACCCAGGTTCATGCATTGCAGCTGTATCTCATCTTTGATTTAAATACATTTTTGTGACAGATGCCAAAACTTCCCATGAGCATTTTCTCCCCAATTCCACACCCAAGTCAAAACAGAATATAGCTGCATCTTCATTATGGATCTTTTCTTTACTTGAATTTCTTACATAGTAACTTACAACCTTTTGTTTAGAAGTTGTAATCTAAACTCTGAATGTAGCATAGATAATTCCCTGCTTATGTATCCCCCTTGCTTGAACTGAAAAAGACAATCAGTGTCTCTTCTGAATTGTTTTGTTTTTCCTTTTCTTTCCCCCTACTTAATCTTGCTGCAGTGAATTTTGACTTGGTATGAGTTACAGCTGGGGATCAGATCTAAATGTTTAGTAATTCATTTCTGGCTTAATAACCTTCTTTTATGGCATGTTGTATAGTGGAACATCATGAAACACGCTGATATAGGTTAATGTGAGAGAGCAGGTGTGTGTGCCTGTTAATCACCTTAAATATCCGTTCAGTATCTCTTGATGCTATTAACATGTTTGTCCTTTGTTTTTATATGCAGCTGGGACGAGGACTAAGATAAAACATATGAATTAATAGAGGAAGGCTGAAATTAGTACACAACCTTAGGGCAACCCTCACTAAAGAACAGTGAAAAGTATAAAATGGCAAAACCAAAGAACCTCTCCCTGATTTGATCTGCAGGTTAACTTCAAATTCTACAAATGGATTCTTGTGTATTTATCCTTATTTACATATATGTGGCATATATACCAGTCTTTATAAGCCTGCAGGACTCCAGGAAAACCTTACGGAAAGTTTGTGCATCAGTATGTAGGTAATTACAGCACTAAACTGCATATTCAATAGCTCAATCAACGAGACTGAGTCAGTGCTTTTATTAAACTGGTTCCAGTTTTGCACTGCAGGGTGGAATCCAGGAGTTTAAACTATCAGGAAGGCACAAGTACCTGGAACACAAAAGGATTTCTACTACACCTATCATTGTCTGCTGAAGCAGCTCTGCATTAACATGCTTTATGTTGGCTGTAGAGCCTAGCTAAGAACTAGCTGGTACTGCTGCTTCAACTTGTTCTCTCATAATCACTGTAACCATAATATAAAGGATAGAGTGGAGGTTTGCAAACATTAGCTGGTGGCAGTATGGGACTCATTTGTAGGAAAGCTGTAGCTACAGAGGAGGCCCCATATCAGCTGCAACCACAGATCTGTTATTTATTGGTTTGAGTTATTTTCTAGGTTACCACACTTTTCCCTTCATAAGTCAATATGGCCTCCATCATCCTTGTACCTGAGTGCTGTGCTTGCAGATTGCAATATTCTTATCTTCACAGCCATCTTTTGATGTGAAGAGATACTTACATTCCCATCTCCCCAAAGACACAGTTACTAGGATCACAGAGATCATCTTATTACTGCCATTCATTGAGACTATTGGCTCCTCTGTTTATTTAAGTCTTTATTTGATCTGAAATATTTTTGATTGTTCCCCTTAATAATTTCAAGTATTGTTTACTCTCTTCCTCCTTTTCCCATTTGCAGGGTTTATTACCCTGTTTGAACTTGGTTCTTTGGAGCATGCACCAAGTAATATCCTAGGAGATTGCTTATTAGGGGGCTTCAGTAGCAACTGTGCCTGTGTATTGGATGGCATAAATGAAGGTATTCTTCTAAACTCAGGTACAACAAACAGGACTGTTAAATCCAGGACCTCAGGGTGGAGTTTCTGAGAGCATAGTTGTGTTGATTTAATTAAAGTGTGATTATCTTTCTTCTTTTTCTTCTGTTCCTCCCTTCCCCTCTTGTACCAAGCTTGATTAAGATAACATAAAACTTCTGGTGGGCATTGTTTTGACTTAAATGGGCATCTATTGATTTAGCTCTGTCAGTTTGGGAAAACAGGTGCTGTACCTTACACACCATTTATAGAGATCATTTTAATCAGAAACTAATTATTTCATTATATTTTTGAGTCTATGCAAGAAATACAAATATTTAATAATACTTTTTTTTCATTCCATGTTTCTTTTAATCTCTATAGTTTATGTCTAATAGCAAATACATTTTATTGTGCTCATTGCAAAGGAAATCACCCACTCTTTATTTTGGCTCATCTTCTGTAGAATCAGAAGGATCAGCCATGCTGGCGGGGTGACATACGGCAGCAGTGAAAGTGCACAACATTTTTTCCAAGCAACTTCTTTGCTCTTTTGGATTTAATTCCAGGCTTCTTAACACCACAGAGAAAATATTATTAATATATTGTGATTCTTGGCACTCATCGAACATGCTGTTGATGCTCAACAAGTGGCTTTCCTTCCCTACATGGCATGTGAAGTTTCAGGGCCCGGTTCCCATTTCTCTGTGTACATGTCAGATCAATGTAAATATAATGAAGCCAAATAATGACATTGTTTTCTATAGTTTCTCAGGGTCAGGTGCTGCATGATTGCAATGAGAAACCAGCTCACAATGTTTGTCTCATCTGACAACTTTTTCCAGTACCACCGACATAAGAGAACAGGCCAAGAAGAGGCACTGCTGAGCTCAGTGGCAGATCCTTGGCGCTGCTCTGTTTGTGAAGGCTTTGCTTCCTTATCCTGTTCCTGCTACATCTTTAATCTGTTTAACATATAGAAAGTCTCATTATTCTTAATAGGAGCTGTTGAGAAGTGAGCATGTTTGAAAGTCTGCCTGTACATGCCTAATGAACACACTCAAGGGAAATCAAACATTTGGGTTTCCTATTGAAATTCCTCATTGAACCCCAAAGACTTTTTAAGCAGAAAGAACAGTTACTTCATGCAGAAAATATGTCTTCTATGTGCCTTTCTCTTTCTCCCTTTCTCAATTGCTATGTGAGAATATTTTCACTGTGTTTTTAACATATTTTACCTGTATTTTATTGCCAGTAGAAAAATAAAACAGCAAAGTCTATATGTGGTGTACCACTGGTGCAACTCACTCAGGCTACTACCATTTGGTAATCCAAGATAGGTGCTGGAAGTACCCATTAACACCACAGGAAAGTACCTATCTTCTACTACATGTTCCAGCAACTGACATCAAGGGGGATTTTTTTCTGCCATCTTGCACAGATTATAGGTTTTTATTCTGGTCAGGACAAAAAGCCTCTCAAATTATAGGTCTTCTATGCTGTACCACTTTCCAGAGAATCCATGTTTTAACTCATGGGGATTCATCATGATCCTTGTCCTGATTTTTCTCCTTCTGCATTAATTACTGGGAGAAGAGGAAAGGAGGACATCTTTCTGTGCTAGCACAGTATGCTAGGCTTGGTGAGTTTCCAGGATGATGCCTGGGTGAACACTAGTCTCTTTTCTCTGTTGCATCTACTATGTCCTCATAGTTGGAGGTAATACCAACCAATTTTTTTCTAGTAAAACTTTTGATATCTATATCATTAGTGGCCAGTGATTCTGTAAAGATATCAAAAGAGTCAAAATGATACTGGATGCTAGAGTAGAACAGAAAAAATGAGGCACCCTTGCCTCCTCAAAGAGATTGGAGCCTTGCCTGACTGGTCTCCACACTGCAGCCGTTGCAATTGCCTTGTTCTGACGTGGCCAAAGTGACTAGGAGCGTTCAGCTGGGGAAACATCTGTCTCTTGCCCTCACACATGAATCGCTGTCTCTGCTTACCTGCCAGAAGCACCTTTCTTCATTAGTTTACCTGTCCTAATGGTGATCTCAGTGGAAATCATGAGTCACTTCCAGTATCTGTGAGTCATCCAGCCAAGTCTTAGATAATAGCAACAGTGTTGTGGAAAAATTACCATGTGTAATAGAAAACTCTTGAATTAATTCCATTAATTTTAAATCCATCTGTAGATTATTGTAACAGGGTAAAATTTTCGTTGTGCTATAGAAATGACTTCAATATTTTATATAAGTATTATCATCTAGCAAATTCCACAGACCTTTGATCTCACTAAAGCTTTGTTTGTTGCCTTCTGGGGACATCTTTCACAATGAAGTATCGCACAAGGATGTTTAATTTAGACTCCTTCCAACCTAACTTGCAGATGAGCTCCTCCTTCCTCTTGACTGGTTTACATGATCTTGGGCTGTACTGATCATGAGTCTTTGGTTTTAATTTAAGCAGAGCTGGGATTTTAGCTTCAGACTCTTGTATCTATCTCTGATGAAAATCTTGAACCACTTAATATATAACCCCTGAATTTAGTCTACCATTTTAGGGCAAAGGGCATTTCATTTGCAAACCCGAGTATATGGGCTTCCTATTTGTTTTTTAATTCAAACTGGCCTAGAAAATTTCTAAAAGCAGACTGAAATAACAAAGCTACTTCTCTTGTTTTACTTGTAGATCTGAGAAATGACTAAGTAAATGTCAGCCAGATTTAATTCAAAAAGAAAAACAGCTTTCTATCTTAGGTGTTAAACTTGACTTTGAATAATAATAAACCCCTGAAATTGCTGATAGGTAGACTCTCTAGCTGTAAAATAAAGAGGGGGGGAACATGGAGAGTAGGATCAGGAACTATTATTGTAATTCAGTGAACTATTATTGTAATTGACTAATTACACAATAGGAAGCAGTTCTGTACAGTTAATAACAAGTGATTAAATTAGATCTCTGAATTGAAAAACTCAGTTGTATCACTTGCCTTCTCCTGGGAGCATGGGATAGGTGTGTTGGGTACTCTGCATCCTGGTTGCCCAGCAGAGCCCTTCATTTCAGACACACAAAGTGTGCAGCACATTGTGTCTGTTTTAACAGATGAGTGGAAATGACGCACCAGAGTGATGGTGCCAGAAGCGCAGTGGGGGAAAAAAAACTTTCTAGATATTGCTTTTTAAGCTGCTCACAAAATAGGCATTTAAAAGATATGAGAGTACAACCATGCTTTTCTTCTTTGCTGTTTCTGCCTGAGAAGGTAATCTTTCTCAGGGACAAAGGAGGGAAACATTTAATTACATTTATGAAAAGGCAGCAGAGATAAGCAGCAAACGTTTTACTCTGTGTGTTTGTGGGTGTATGAATACTTTGTGGGGAGAAAAAAAGGTCTTCTCAGCTTCCCCAGTTATTCATTACTTGTCTGAAGCTTGGCTAATTGCACTCTGAGAGGTTATCAATTCTAACAAAGCCATCATTAGGGATACTGATTTTTTTTTTCCAATCAACTTTCCCAGTGGCTCAAAATTGTTAATATTTATTAAAGTAAGAAAAGGCAGAAGAAGAAAATCAATCTGTGAGCTAACGGGGGGGAGCAGGACGGGGAGGGGGGAATACCTGCTAGTGCTAATTCTTGGTATTGTTAAATATTCACCAAAAGTACTCTAACAGCATCTCTGCCTTATTCAGAATAGCGTTTGTGACAAATGTGGTGACCAGAAAAGGTCCAAAGATAATGGTGTAAATTAAAGACCATTTTCTTCCAGCTAATTGCATAGCCTAGGAAACTAGGTTATAACTGTATCTGAGAATATTTTAGAGAGAGAAATGCATTTTTTAACTGTCATGTCTAGCTTTGCTGCTAAACAGAGGAAGAGGTAAGTGCTATCTTTTGAATACATTCTAATGGAAATCCTATGGGATGGACTGCAGTCATCACTCAGATTAAACTGGAGTTGAGTGTGTGTGCCTAAATAGTTTTGGTCATCCATGCCCATGTTGAATTCAGTATAATGGGATGATTTTGATGTAGTGAGGACTTGAGGACTGGCATGTTTTCAGAGCTTTACATTCTGCTTTGACTGCCACATTGCTATCAGTATCATTGGGTACTGAGCAATTAAAACTAGCACTTCTTGAAGTTCTGTCCCTAATTGTCATGGTAGATTTACAACTTACTATGTGCCATAACAAAAAGGTTATATCTAGGGCATGATGCTCATCTGTAATCATCCAGAAATACAGACACTGGGCTTTCTTCACAGCTGCAATAATATTAGTGTAAGATGTAATGTGTCAGAGCAGTCATGTCAGCTCCATAGATCATAGAGAGTCCCTGAAACAGGATGCCTGAGCAGATTCCTAATTTTGTCCTTTTATGTTTGAGTGTGTTCAAACTTTCAAAAACCTACCCTGGGGAAGTCCAGGGGAGAGGAATAGTGAAAAGTAAGCATTAAGATTCTTTATCCTCTTCTCTTTAATCCTATCACCTTAATAAGTTTCCCATGAGAGCTTCTACTGCGTCCCTAATCTCTTTGTTCTTCATGCCTTCACTTTGCATTGTCTTCTGAAAGCTCTGTGCATTTATTTGCTTGTCTAGTTTTGGCAATTCCCTACAGTGCCATGTGTGATTATGGTAAAAACAAGTTCAGGATTAATTCACTTAATATGCTCTTGCTTTTTCTGATTGATAATTAATTTGCCCTGAACAGTAGAAAAATACAATCTGATTTTAAATAACTTTTGCTCCCTGCTGGTTTTTAGGCAAATAGTAGATTTACATTATGGGGAAAAGTCATAGGGAAGAAAAATTACAATTTTCCATTGCGTATGTAATTATTTTGCACAGCTAAGTAACATAGAATAAGAGAAGCTGAGTACCAAGGCCAGTGAAAATCTCTGAATTTGTTTAAACTTCTAGTGCCGGAAGGTCAAGCTGTAAAGCAAACACATGCTGCCCTGTTAGGTCACTCCAAAGGATTGCATGCTGCTAATTTTGCTTTTAAATAGCTCTGACTGATATGACTTCTGTTAATTTTGCTTTCTAAAGGTCAGACAGGTGCCCATCTTCTAAGTGTTTTATAACAGGATTTCCTGGATTCTGGACTGGACAAAATATTTCTGGACAATGAGAAAACACCTCTTTGTACATATCAAAATAAGGGTTGAATTCTAGACTGGGTGAACAAAAATCTTTTCCAGAAATAGGCCTTACATGTATGATAGAAGGAAATGTTACTGTACTTTCATCTCCCTTCCTAAATCAAAGCAATTTTGAACAGATTCTGGCACTTTGGCTATCTGGATTTGATAGTTTTGAGATTTCTTGCTAAGCAGCTCTGTCACAACAGCCATTCTTCCTCATCTCGCCAACTTACCCTTGGTACAATTTGGTTCCTCCAAGCTAGCCATCAAGACCACTTGGGAGCTCTGACAACTCCTGGCACATATGACCTTTGCAGCAAGCCCTCTGCCTAGCAGGAATGAACCCATCATAGCAATCCCAACACCACGAAGTTTGAAGTATAATTTGCAGCATAAATTCAGGCTTGAATGTGGCCTTGACTGCTTTCTCATGGTTATGACATCTGATTATTTTTACACAGGGGCTGCAAAGTACCAATCTTTTTTTTTTGGTCTAGAGCTTGATGTATTTAACAGATTGGAAAATTAAAATAATGGCAGCTACATCTGCACTTCTTAGCCACGCAGAAGATATGTAACACTCCAATACAAACATAGCCATGTATATCTGGAAAATTTGTTCAAAATCTCTCCTGAGGAAGTAACAATACACAAGAGTTAAAGGAAAGATCCTTTTAGCTTAAGCAGTTCTAATCAAAACCTTTCAAAACATCCCAAAGAAGCATTATTCAATTAGTTTAAATTTTACCTGAGCATTGGCAAACTTCCACAGGCTTTTTCTGAGCCCCACTATAAATGGCTTTCAAATCTGGGAAGAATGTAGGTGTTGAAGTGGTCTTGGATCTGCAATAACAGCACATGTTCAGCTGTGTGAGAGCAGAGCTGGAAGGCAACTTAATACTTGATTCTTCCTGCACCACGACATGTGGGAAGACACTTTTGTTTGAATTTACTAGTGAGAAGGAGGAAATATTGCTGAGATTCTGGAAAACTTCTGCCTGGAGTTTGAAAGTATGATGCTCTCAGGTAGATAAAAAGCAGAATTATCAGCAGGCTCTAAAGGAATTAAGTCATCTTGTCGGGGATGAACTCAAATTTACAGTGTGGATTCATCTCTGCTCATTGAACCCAGGGAGTCAAGTTGAGCACATTCCTTAGCTAACACAATGTAGTAAGTCACCTCACAGACCAATAGACAGAAAGGTCCAGTCTAGCATTTTTCACTTGTCTGCCTGAGGTTAAAGTGCATTTCAACCCAGAGCTTAACAGTGGGAGTCTGTTCATGCATAGGACCCCACTCAGACAGCACTAATTTTTCTGGAATGGATTACAATTTTTCCTCCTCCTTTCCACAATAAACCACTACTTAGGTTGACTATCCCTTCCCATTGCTCCCACCAGTAACCAAGTTACATGAACTATTGTGTGACTAAGTTTTAAAATTCCTTTCTGCAAACAGGAAGGCATTTGTGATTATCTCTGATTTGGGGATATTGCTTCAGTCACTTTTTAGGAGTTCTTGAGAAATCAGGCTAAAATTTCCAAATGTTTGTTGGATGAGATGTATGATGGCTGGTAAGGCTACTGAGGATAAAGATTGCTGCACTAGGGAGCATCTGAGGACCTAAAGGTTAAACCCCCCTGGCTGAAGAAGACCAACAATGAAATACTAACAGCTATATAGTAGGTAATCTTTCATAAGACTATTGTGCACAAAAAAACCACTTTCACAGCAGGGTATCTCAGACTGCATTCCTCACTAGCAGCTGTTTCTGAGTGGGTTCTGTCTCCGTTTCCCCTGTGGAGGACAGGCTAAGTTGCTTTATGCCCTCACCTGTAAGTGACAGATCCTTCTATTACCACAGATTCTGAGCTCTGCATTGTGTTTCTGAAGGTGATGGGAAACAAAAGTGCTTTTGACCCAGAGACTAAAATCTTCACACTGGACTATTTGCCATGATAATTTTATAGTCCAACTATGGCAATTTGCTGATATGGACTAAATCATCAGTTTTATTAGAAGTCCCCCCTTTCAATGGTTCAACATTTTATATATATAATTATTGTTTTGATTTTCCTTTAACTCTAGCCAAGAATTAATGTATGTGTAAAGTTCCATCGAATGTATTCTGTTTTTTCTCTAAGCTGCCAAATGTGAAAGGTTTGCCACAGGGAACAAACAGCATGTGGTGTCTGGTCAAGCTGAACGCCTCAGACAACAGAAAGATGATTCCAAAGCAACATTTAATCTTCACAATCCCCAGATTTCTGGGAAACTTAGATTTAAAATCCCTTTGTTGCAACCAACTCCCATGACTCTCCAGAGTGGGGTCATTCCTGTTCTTACATATCTAAAGATCTTATGATTTGACACAGTTTGGGATACAAACCAGCACAAAATACAGTCTATGGTTTTGTACCTCCTACAAATTGATGCGCCTATGGTATCTTTCAATTTCACTGCTTCTGTAAATGTTAAAAATAAAACTTGGTTAATGTAAGACTATATGCTGAAGATATCTGATGCTGAACCCTTTAAAAAATAATTGAAAAGGTTGCTGGGAGTGACTTCATTGAGGTCTTACTCCTGAAGAAAATAGCAATCCGCTTTCTAAGGCTGCAGACACAGTCAGCTACAGTCTGATTACCTCTTTCCCAGATTTAGACCAATCCTCAGAATGCCATGGGTGGACTGACCCTGAGGAACTCAGTTTGGCTGCCTTGCAGCATGCTGGAGTAGACAGTGCACCTGGAGCCTGTCATCTGCTCACTGGCTGCCAGAGACCCCCACTACCATCTGCCTCCAGCCAGGCAAATGCCAAGGGGGAACCGAGCCCATAGGAGAAGGCAGCCCCAAAACACTGTGTGTGCTGTGCAGCTCTGAAAAGCATTTCCTCTTAAAATCAGTTGGTAAAAGTCTTTATGGGACAGAGAGCACATGAATTAGCAAGCACAAACACTTACCAGAGGTGGTACATACATAAGAACTACTTGGAAGGAAAACAGTCATGAGTAATGTCTTGATTTGAAAGGATGCAGAGCCTTCCCACACACAAGACTTAAAAGAATCTCCTTGGTGGCACAAGTAACTATGTTCCTGTTATGCATTATAGATTTTGCTGCGGTCTATGAATTTGGCATAATGTCACTCTCTGTTGATAACCAAAGTCTGAATTGATCAGCCTCTAACATCACAATGGCACTGGTATCCTAATATTTAGTAAACAGCATTTTAGGAATAGCTCGGCAGGTCAGATTGCCTAGTGGCTCTTGTCTAAATGAAGCTTGTAGTTTTAGATACTGCTTCTCTCATGTGCAGTATCTGTCTGTCTGATTTAACTTCGCTAGCATTAACAAAGGCCCTAGTGACTACAAGCTCCTTTCCATTTGGGGTTGAATTTTCTGTTCAGCAAGGCTGTGTAGATACTCTTAGTTTGAATGTAGCATGGGTTTATCAGTACTCCCTCACTCATCCTCGCACTGAAACAGTTTTTTCTGATAGAATGTCCCTCTAAATTGTCACGTATAGCCCAAGCACTTCTAACTTTATTGTTTAAGTCTTCTGCTCTAATTATAGTTGAAGAATATATTTTGCTATTTGCTGGCAGTTCTCTTATAATTTGCTAGAAGAGCTCATGTCATCCAGAAGCTTGTCAGTCAAAGTTTAGTCTAAAAGCAGTTTATTTGGAAACAAGGTTTCCAGATGCTTTCCTGAAATGAAGCACCACATTTTATTAAAAAAAAAAAATAAATAGCTGAAAAAACAATGAATTCTGGTTTGTGGCTAATTCATGTCATTATGTGTCATTTCTCTTTGAAACACCAGCAGAAGCAAGGCAAGTGCTCGCCTCATTGTTTAGACTGGCACTTCAGGCTTGGAAAGGCCTGTGAGCAGGGTGGAAGGGGGTGAGCTGGCAGAGCAGGGCTTGTCAAACTGTGCACATCTTCAGCTAGGCAAATCCTAAAGGGATGCCCCACTTCAGCCCCTGATGACTGAGGAAAGCTACCAGGTTGTTAAGCATATTTTAATGCCTTTAGGCTGTGATGATGAACTGCAAGATAGTCACCTATTTTACTGAAAACAGAAACAAAATTATTGTTTTCCAGTGCTCATTCTGAACATGTCTTGTTCCCACTGGACTAACAAGACCAGATAACCAGGGTCATCAGCCTATGACCAAGAAAATGCCTCCTTCAAAAAATGTGTATTATTCCTTGTAGTGGCTACCTCAGTTTCCCTGAAAGGAAGAGACCTGAGACTTTGTAGCAGACACATTTCTCATGAAGGTTAGGTAAAGACCTAATGGCAGTTATAAGAGTACTTTCTATAGAGGGTCTTGCTTTATGCATCAGTTAAATTAGACACAAAATTTGCAACAACAGAATAAAATTAATTGACACTCTCTCCTAATTTTTCTCTTGATTGGATACTTCCTCACATCAGGCAGATACCTCAGCGTGAGAGAAGAATGGTAAAGCCTTTCCTCTTTCCCCCTCCCTCAACCTCTTCTCCCACCCTACTCTGTTGCTGAGTACTCATATCTGTTTCCCCCTTCATGGACAAAAAGGGCAAGGTTTAACCTATGAATTTGCTGAATGTAAAATGAAAGTCATTCATGTGTGAAGAGCAGCCATATGATATGTAAATCACAAAATCACAGACCAAGTAGGGCAGCCTGAATTTGTCATGGTTTTGGAACCAGAAGGATATTTTAGTAGCTATGAGGAGAAGAACAGATGACCATCACTCCCAAAAGGAATATGTGTTACTGGTTTGGTCCAGGGGACAGAGATGCCAGCCAAACTGCAGCAGAGGAGGGGGTGCAGGCAGGAGTGGAACTTGGTCATAGAGATATCTTGGTGAAGTGAAGGCCTTATTAATCTGTTTTACGGGGGTTCAGAGAAATGGAGATTCAAGAGAAAATGTGCCAATATTGCAGCTAATCCATGTTCCTGTTCTTCTTACATAGGCTGCTGCTTGGTTGTAGCATTATAAAGTGTTTGTTTGCTTATGTGGGTAAGGGCTCAAGAAATGCCTCATGCAGGGATTACACACGACAGCAGGGGAAAGGCAATCCAAAGCAGACACTTTTCCATATCTCAGTACAAATCTCTTGAGTAGAAACAATCTCTCTTTACTGGTTACAGAATTTGCCTAAGTTAGTGTCCATTTCAGAATGGCATGGCTTACCAAATATTCACAAACTGCAGAATATACATTTAAGACAACTTTAATAAGAGGCTTAGTCAAACACTTGCCATTTTTATGGTGACTCCTGACAAATTCTATGAATTGACAGTATCTCTAGTCACACTTGTTGAGATAATGAGGAATTTTACTGAAATTGGTTCTGTTAGTATGCCGAAAACAAGCACCAACAAGTATTTATTCTGTCTGTTCTTCCTCCTTCTCTCTTTCTCCTTCTTTCTGAAAACAAACCAAGTAAAAAGCCCTCCCAGATATTTCTTAGTACTGTTAATGTTTACAGGAAGACGAACAAGCCTCAACATTGCCCATACTGAGTAACCGTTAGAGTCTTGGCTGCTATTTGCAAATATTTTTTACTGCTTTCTGAGTTGCCATAAATGCCCTGATTTTCTGAGGTCCCTGTGTCTCAAGGCTACAGATTATGCTCAAAGCAGGGGTGCGTTGCTTTGTACATCTAAGAAGTAGGTTATTTATTAAGACAACAATTTTTACAGTGGCAGATATCAGATGAGCTAATTTGTTTAACATGTTTTAGACATCCACGATAGCTGATGAGTTTGCTCGCTGGCCACCACCAACTTTGTCCTTGGAGTGGCAGTAAAGGCTCCTACAGAAGTATGTGGAAAAATGATATAACTCTGCACACAGTCAGGCTCCATGTTTTGATACCCATCTTAGAGAAGATGAGAATTGAGGCACTGTGTCTCAGGCTGCTCAAGTGTTCTTAGCCAGGCACCGCCCATATTCCTTCTACAGGGCTTGCAGAAGACAGAGGGAGAGACCCTGCAACCAAAATCTGTTTCCAAAGATCTGGTTATACAGATTGACCTAGCAATGACTTCGTCCAAATATATGTATTAATCTTTGTAGTAATGGTCACCTCATCTTGCCTGAGAAGAAGAGATCTGAGGCTTAATAGCCAGATGTGTTTCTGAAGAAGATGCCAGAGCTAATGGCAGTTTTAAGAGTACTTTCAGAATGGGCCCTGCTTTCTACATTGAGTTGCACACACAGTTGCAACAGTGGAAAAAATTCACGACTAGTCTTTTTTCATCTTACCACCACACTTCCTAGAGACAGAGCCATCGGTGTCTAGATATGTTGGTTGGACGTGCAGAAACATCCACATATTAAGTACCGTGGGATCAAATGGAATGCAGATAGTAAAATCCCTCTGAAAAGAAACAGCCTGTCAGTGACTGAACAGTTTTAAAGCTCCCTGTAACTGTACTGAACAAAGAAAATGCCTCCAAGAAATTTTCATCCAGCTTCTGATAAGATAGCTTGCTTGTGTGCTGTGTTCAAAAGGATAATGTCTTCTCCCGAATCAGCTTTTGCTGAGGAAAACAGTTACTTCCATTTTTTTCTTGGAGCAGTTGAGATGGAAGGAATGAGATTTTACTAAGTCTGCAGAAAAGGGTGGGGTGTCCTAAAGAGAGTGCTAAAATGGAAAAATTTACTCCCTTGAATTGAAATTATTCCATTATCATTTGGATGTGATATAACTCGGCAAATTCCTTCTGTTTTCATAATCCTGGGAATTGTTAAATTTCCCACTGTAAAGGAGAGAATTGTAAGACAGAGTTCCCTGAAAATCCCAGAAAGGTCTTAACAGTAAAAGCAAGCAAATAATGGCTTTAAGTTTTAAATTCTGACTTTTATTTGGGGGGGGGGGGGGGGGGGGAGGGGAAGGTTCACCCAAGAGATTTCTCAGCTTTCCACTCTGGAATAAGTAATTCTTTGGTGGGACAATTTTTTCTGAAGCATCAGCTAGAGTAGGAACGATTAGATCTGTCTGTTTTCATACTGAGCATTAATGATAGTCTCCCTCTTCTGATCATGGTTGCCTTTGTCACCAAAATTGTGTACATATGTAGGAAAGAAATTGTAATTCCCATCTTCGTGTTACCCACTTGGGAGGTGCGTCTTTCTTTATAGTAACAGCAGATGGGAGCCACATCTGGTGACAATGGCTCTGAGGGATGCCCATAGCAGGAACTGAGAAGAGGTCCAGGCTATAGTGAAGGCTCCCCACTCCTGCACACATTTTTATCTCCTATGGGTTTGGGGGTCAGTCAGACCAAGCTGGTAGTGTACAGTTTTGCTCTTCAACTTCACAAATGCCTCTGATAATACTGATTTCATCAAGAACATCTCATGCTGACTTCCCGCCTTATTATTTCTTCCTACTAGGATTTCTAAAAGCTGTTTACACCAAACTAAAACAATATAAAATACTTTAGTCTCAATGACAGAACAAATACCATGTACTTCTTTAGGGGCCAAGAGTCTAAGGACCAATCCTTCATTACTTGACACATAATTATTTTTCATTCTTTTCAAATGTAGCAAAATTCAAGTCTTCAGAGAGAAGAATTTTGTAATCAAGACGCTTTGAAGTGGGGTATAAACGAGAAGCCAGAAATCACAAGTATTTCAGTGCAAGCCCCCTAATAAAGAGCCATGTGGGAAAATTGTAAGCTGGTCTAAGGCTTCATGTAGCACTTGAATGTGGCCAAGATCTAAGCATTCTCAAGAAACTGAGAAAGCTATAGGGAGTGAAAAGCTTTAGTTTTGTACAGTAGCTCCTCATCAGTCCAGAAAGAAATCCAGTCTCTTCTTGTTCTTTGGTTAGTACTTTGGATTTACCTGTGTGAATTTCCTTCTGTGCAGCAGAAGAAGTAGCAGTGGTTCTCACTCTTGTTATGTATGAGTAATGCCAACTGAAGTGCTGCCACTTCTGGCTTCTTTTGCAATGGTACCTGTCTTCTTATATCAGACACATGTTGAGAATCCCAGGTAGTAGTTGCTAACACAGCCTGTTATGCAAGATGCAGAAACAGAGGTGTAAACAAAACAATGGAAGGAATTACCACGAGTAGGCTCCAGAGAGCACAGTGCAGCCATATGTGCATGTGAGCGAGACATCGCTGTGGGTTTCAGGCGGCCCTCCCAGGTGCAGTGCTTATCTTTCCATCACATGGACACACAATCAATAGATTATAAGAGAAATAGAAGGTAACTTTCACTTGTGTGTTGGTGTCATGGAGGGTACAGCTGGTGCAGCAAAGAATAACAGACTGAAAAGCGGCAAAGCAGATGTGATTCCCTGCTAATGAAGTGAGGCCTCTGGAGTGGTAGGAGCCAAGGAGGAGCCGACAGAGACAGTATGTCCCCCGAGGGCTCAAGGGGTACAGCTGCCATTGAAATTCAATTTTGCCACTTCAGAGCTTTGGTCCTTAGCAGCCAAATTCATTAGCAGTGAGAGATATCCCATGATGTTTCACTGCCTCCTGAAACAGACTGTTCAGTACACCTCTCACCTTTGGAGTGGTGGAAAAGTTTCATGTTTCAGGATCAATTCTCTGAAAACCCATAGATAACAAAACTGTAGCACATCTCTAGCATGCTGAAGCCCATGGCTGCCTTTTCTCTGCAGTCAGCAGTAGCCCGTGACAACTTTCTGGCTACACTGACTGGGTGGCTTCTACCCATTGTATTAGTCAGAAGAGAGCTGTGCTTATAAGGAAGCACAGTTTAGGTATGTGTTGGGGGTTGGTTCTTTCCCTCTTCCCTCTGTGGAATTTTCCCCATTGTCATGCTAAGATACCTGTTGACTGGGCCCTGGTGGCAAGGGGGAGGGGAGAGAAGAGGGAAACTCCCACGAGATTCAAACATCCAGAAGAGGAAGCGGAAGGCTGGGCCTCGGTCCCATTTTCGCCGCAGAGTTCGGAGGAGAAGGACGATCGGCACCTCTGCTCCATCCCTACCATCCCAGCGTTGGGAACCATCCTCACTGCTGTCAGACCCTGCCCTGCTGCCTTCTCGCTGTAACCTGCCACCATCCAGCACTCTGCTGAGCATCAGGACCCACACCGTGAGTGGAGGGCTCTCTCCATCTCTCTCTCCCCCTGGGACAGCGCTGCCATCACCCCCAGCCCTCCTGCGGCTCTGCAGGACCTGCCTGCCCCCAGCACCGGGAACTGCAGCTCAGGGAAAAGGGGCCTGCAGACAAAAAACACTGGGACTGAGTTACTGTTCTGTTTGTGGGTAATTTCATAGCTGTTGTTCTTATTTGTCTTGTTAGATATACTAGTAAAGAACTGTTATTCCTATCCCCATATCTTTGCCTGAGAGGTGCCTTAATTCCAAAATTATAATAATTTGTAGGGAGGAGAGATCACATTTTTCAGTCCAAAGGGAAGCTTCTGCTTTCCTTAGCAAATACCTGTCTTTCAAACTAGGACAGTATGATAAGAAAAGATGTGGCTGGACCATGTTTCTGTGCCAGACAGGAGAGCTCTGCTGCCTCACCTAGCCACATATGAACAAAGAGCCCTGGGTGCCTGTGAAGGAGCTCCAGGATACCTCCTCTCAAAAGTGGCAACAGTGATAGCCCTCAGCAAACTTCTTGCCATGGGAAAATGTTCACAGCCAAATGAGTTTATCTGCCTAAGACACTATTATGGCTAGAAAAATGAATTGCTTCACCAGCTTTTTCCTCTCTATCCCTTACCCTTTGGCATTAAATGGAGACTATTGTTGTACTCTGAAGTACTCTGTATGTGTCACTTGTAACTGACCAGCCAAGAGGAATCACAGTTGTGGGCTGTATCCCCAAGTCTTAGCCATTTTATTCCAGAGTTACAGAAACCAAAACCAAGGGAGATGTGTCTGTCTTTCCCCCTTAACTACCATTTCCACTTTCCCTTCCCTTAAGACAGTTTATTCATCTAAACTATTCACAAGTGAATTGCTGTTGATGTCTTGGTGTCTTCTACTAAAAATCCAAGTGATGGTACATCTCTTTTTTGGGTAAATCAAACTGAGCAGTTTTCCAGGCCCTTAGCATTTGGTTTCTGCTTGTGTCTGACCTACTGAGCCATGGCTCTTGTCAGGAAACTCAGTTGTCTCATTACTCAGGATGTGAATATTCAGGAAATACTGCATTGATAATTTGTACTGCTTGCTTGCTCATCTCACCCATTCAGTGCTTCTCTTCTCTCATATGCTCTCTCAAATCCTTTTATGATCCCCATTGTCCTTGGTTACAATCCAGGATGTGCCCAAAATCTATTCTATCACCACCTTCATGAACTGTTAATGGGCCCATCAATGCCTTGCCACACGACTCATAGATAACTCTCTCCAGGAACTATCTCTGTTAATGGGCAATCAAGGACCTACTGTAGGACTCATAGAATGATATCATCCCATTGTGATATGCTCCGCCCAGAGGGAGGAGCCAAGGATTCTCACCTGGATATAATGTGGGATTTGGGCCCTTACCCACTAGTCGCAGAAGACAAAGGCTACCAGACCTTCTCTATGAGATCACTGCTTCGACTAGACTGCTTCATCTGGACCTCTACCATCAGCCCAGGATTTTCCACCGTTCCAGCTTGGTGCTTTCAGAGTTCCACACTGGAATCAGACTGCCCCAGGTTTTGTAAAACAAAGCCCCTCAAGGTCCCCAGTTGTGTTTACTTTTAATGCTGTAGTTATTATTGTTGTTTGTTTGTCTTGCTATGTGTATTAGTAAAGAGCTGTTATTCCTATCCCCAGACCTCTGCCTGAAAGCCCCTTTAGTTTTCTAAATTATAATAATTTAGAGAGAGGGGATTTGAATTCTCCATTCCGAAGGGAGGCTTTGCCCTCCCTAGCAGATACCTGTCTTTCAAACCAAGACAACCATATACATGGATCTCCTGTCCCTTCCAGCAAACATCCATATAATCAACTTTTTTTTTTTTTCAGTAAAGGAAGGTTGAGGTTGAAGGTTGAGGAATTTTCTGCCGTTTCATCAACCTTATGTCATATTTTTCCAAATAAAAGCAAGCAGATGGTAGTACTATGCTTTTTTCATTTGTTTGTTCTGCTTCCTGCCAAAAGTCAGATTTGGAGTCACACAGATTAGGTGTAGGTTGGGTTCAAGAACATCTGTGTGTTCCATTCAGGATGGAACAAAACTGGCAGGATAAATGTTAGCAGTGCAGTTTGTTTGTATGTCAGGTAATCCAGACTTTTTGGGAACAGTGAGAAGATGCCTGTTTAGGGGCCTATGCTCTGAATTCTTTGTTATAAGTACTTAATTACGCTGATCAACTCTCCTTCAGCAAAAGTAGAGCACATGACAAGCTTGGGAAGAGGTGCCAAGTCATTGTGACTGTCTAAACAAGTTCAGAGTTGAAATTTGATTTTAGAAAGTTCTGTTCACACCTAACCTTAAAGAAAGATCTACTTTAATTTGGATATAGGGAAGCTATATGTATATGTGGCTCAAAGACCACAAAAAAAAATCATTCAGTATGCATCTCTCATCCCTATCTTCTAACCCTAGAAGATTTTAGAACAGTCTGGACAACTGTAGTTTTCAGAGGTTTTAGAGAAGGGCCCCTGAATAACACAAAAATTGCAGAGAAATATATCATATAAGCAATAAAAAAAAAAGTATCTCTTATTTTCCAGTAAGTCTGAGTAAAACCCTTAAATTCCTTACCCCTGCTCCCTTGAATGTTAAATAGTAGTTGGGTAGGCTGCAAACTGATCTGAGCAGAAGGATAGAAACTGAAAGTTTAACACTGGAAAGATGATTAACCAAACACTTGCTCTGAAAACTCACTCATTATTTTAAAGCAGTGCAGGAGATGCTAATTTTAAAGTGCCAAGACTTATGAGTGGGCAGCAGAAAAGCATGAAGATAAAGTAAGCCAACAGAACAGCATTTGATAAATAACAGATATAACACATTGAAGAATAGCTTGCAAAATATGTTTACTTTAAGGTTAGATCTTGTTAAGAAAGAGATTATTTTGGTGATTTGGCATCTGATGAATTAAGAGACCTCACTTGACTTGCACTTCCAGCCAAGTGGCTGGCAGGTGAGAGATGAGACAAGCCTGCCTTCAACTACTGATTGACTATATACAAACAGTATTTTAAGTGTATGATCTTTCATTTCATTCATGCTGTGCACAACCGTGCTGTGTCATTTGTACAGACTGGGTCAGGATGAGTGTTTACACATGGGCAAGATTTCAGAGGTCATGCTTCCCATTAGAACAAGGCCGTTATCTCAGTTTCTGGTACAAGGCTAAAAATGGTCTAGTAGGTGTCAAATGTTAGGTCCCCAAGGTCAGGAAATGAGGCTCAGCAACAGCTGGAATCGGGTGCTTATAAATGAGAGACCTCCAGGTTTTCTCTCCATCATATATGTCAAAATGCCCTTATACAATGCCTACAAAATGCATCCTTCTCCAAGGTATTGCCTATTTTAAAACAATGTTTTCTAGTCTGATAGAGCTGCCGTCTGTCCTACTGCTGAGTCTGCTGCTGAGAAGTGCACTACTAGCTTTTAGTGACTGTCAGCAGATCTTTTGCAAACCACTGACTCCTAAACTCTAGCCAGCTCCATGTGGCAAATCTACAAAACCAGTGATGGTGAACAAGTTCTTCTGAGGCCATCACTCAGTCTGCAGCACCTCGTGACAGGTGGCCAGACAGAAGGACCTGGCCCTCGGTCATCAGTTCAGAGACCTGGAAGCAAGAAGAGTGATGATCACAAACTTTGTTGTCTCAAAATCAGAGTTATCCCAGAACATCAGTTTAATAGTCACTTGTCAAAACTGTGACTTTCCTGCTTTTGGCCTCCTGAACCTGGTGTTTTGGTTTTGGTTCTTTTTAAGGAATAGAGAGAAAATGCATCTGTGCTGCCAAGCACTAGGAAGGTTCAAAATGGTTGTGGAGAGCCTAGCTCCTGTGCGTCCATGCATAACCCCCAAATGCAAAAATTATGTACTTATGTGTGTGTGAAATACCAGACCTCCCTCTAGGGCTGTCAGCGTCGTTCCAAGACTGTCAATGTCTTCAGAAACCACAGCCATCACAAATGCCCCATTAGTCAAGGGTTAGCTGGTCCCACAGCTGTCACTGTGAGTGCCTCTCCTGGGTTCCATCTACAAAGGATTCACTTGCCAACACCAGTCTTTCATGAAGAAGGGGACAGTGGGGTGGCAGGACCATCTGTTTAGATTCAAAGGACCAAATCAGGGCCAGAAAGTAATTACAAGTGTATTACAGGGAAGATGTAGCATAGGACCATATTTGCAACCCCTGAAGAGAGAGTGGACAAAGCTGTGCTTGTAGCTACACTGAAATTCACTGTGAAGAGCTTTATCTTCAGTGATGATACTAAGAGATTACACTGTCTGAAAGGTAAATATAACTTCAATGTCTACAATATTCTGTGGTGACGTTGAAGATATTTTATATATATGTATGTAAAGCTATACAAAACTTTCACAATTAAAATGAAATGTACAAGCTATTATAGCAATAGAAATTAGAGCCTGGATATTTAAAACTCTATGTCAAAATTCAGGATCAAAAAGAGATGCCAGACTTTAAAAAAATGTTAAGCCATTCACAGAAGTCAGTGGGCAAACCTGGAGCTTTTACTTCCTCATGTACACAGCTCTGATTTATATACCAAAAGACATTTTCTTGAATTTCAACCTAAATCTCTATGGTTTCAGGGGGAATGTGCTTGCTCAGTAACATAATTTTAATCCTGTATCTTATACCCTCTTGAAGCTATAGGAAACATGGAATAATAACACAAATCACCACATACTGAAGTTTGACTTTTTTCATGGGTGCCATTCTCACAAAATAAGTGAAGAAAAAAAAAAGGAAATTAAAGCAAAATTTTGGTAGTTGTTTTGCTAAAGATTTTTGTCTTATTTCTTTGGGAAGGACCTAAATATTTGAAAAGCCTAAGCATTTAAAATTTTGAAAAAAAACCTTAATATATGAGCTTTAAAGACACTTAAGTTTCAAATGTCTAAAAGAAAATTATTGCAGCCTTTCCGAATTCTCCATAGAAAATAAACTTTTTTGCTTTCATCCGTTTGCCCGTTTGCCTGCTCTCTACAAAGAACAAGAGAAGTATACTTTTACGCTCTATGCTAGCACTTTGTGCCAAGGCATTTCTGCTATTTCTTATAAAATACACAATTACAAGTTCTTTTACATAAGCTTCTTGGAGTTTATTGCTTGTAAGCCTGAACTGAAGACAGTAGGCACTATTTTGTTTTGAGTTGCTATATATTTTGACATTTGTCTAAGGGGATAATTCATGTAGCACTGTACAACTGTTGTTTAAATTCCAGAAGGAACTATGTCTTGTTTTGGAAGAATGGCTTGTTTAAAATCACAAATCTAGAATAAGAAGCCAAATAATAAGGCCAAAAAAGGAATAAAAACAATTCTTACAAGATGGACCTCTAGGCTTAGAATTGCCTGATGTATGAGCTGTCAGAGATCCAGAGTTCACCATGTGCAGATGAATGTTTTGCAAAATCCCTAAGTTAGGACTTTCTTGGCAGTATGTATTTCCTGAGCAGCTTTTTAAAAAATTTATTCCCTTACAATTACAAAAAGCTTTGAAAATGGTGCCTTCCTGCAGCAGAAGTAGAAATGCCATGATAGGGCCTATTTTCAACATTTTTGTTTGTGTTGGTCACTTATTTGCTTGTCATTTCTAGAGCTGATAAAGGTGTGGATCCCTTTGGTTCAGCTGTGATACATGAAGTTTGTAAACATTTTTTATGTGTCAAACTTACTGAATATTTTTGAGGTATAATACAGCATATGAAAACTTTGGTGGATCAGTTGCTGAAGAGGTGAATCCCAGGTGCTGGGTATTTTGTGTAGGAGGATAACGTGAACGATGAATGATCTACAGTAATGTAAGAAACAGTTATGAGTTTTAAGACTCTGTGTCCAAATGCACTCAAGACACCTTTAGGTTTGGCTAATGTAATTTATTTGTCTACAAGGTTCACACTAAGCCAGGAAGGTAAGTATCAAACATTTGGAGTACTTTAAAACCAGCCTGTGTCTTAAATCAACTTTTGATTAGGAGATTTCTTTCACAGGATCTAGGACAGTAATACAGAATGCCTTTGGACCCATTTTGCTTTTTCTTGGGGAAATTCCTTATTGAAATTTCCCAAGTAGAAAACAGTTATGGAAAATAGGGACTGGATTTAGGAGGCATCAGGCATCCCCAGACCTGAACTTAGATGGAGTGTAGCAAGGCCTGGTCTCTGAAGATGATTAGCACACACTGCCCTTCACCTGCCATAAGTTTCACAGGATCATAACCAGCTGTATGCAAATGAGAGGTGTGGGTGGCAGGGACTGCACAGAGAGATGGCTCAGCTGATGTCTTTTTAACAGGAAGGGAAGAGGAGGGTGTCCTGTAGCTTCAAGGTATCTTAGCTTATACAAAGAAGGTCTGCAGCAGAAGTTATATGATGCCTCTCTGGCAAACAGAAGACAGGCTTACCAGCATATCTTTTGGAATTCTGTAGTCTGTGAGATGCACATCTTTTCACTGCATTAAGAATCTGTGTATTCCAGCTCTCTAGTATGTGCAAAGCTAGTTGTTAGGAGCTGGAGATGCAGCTTCAGTGAGGGCCACTTAGCTCAGAGCACAGAGTGTTAGCCCAGTGGCTTACTAACTTCATGCAAATTCTTTGGGACACTGTGGGCCTAGAAGGGATGCCATGAGAAGTAACCTTATGCTTGTGTGGAGAACTATTCACTGTAATGCTAGAGAATGCTAGATCAAGTTCTGTATAAAAAAAATAAATAAACCTTTTGAATTCACTCCTCCAGTGACATGAGTTTCAGATCCTCTCTGGTCTGCTTTTTAAAAGCCTTATTGCCTATCTGAGATGTAGTTACAGCTCGTTTATACTTAATCTGAATTAAACACCCAGGGGAAATCAGGATATGTGGTATATGCAGTGCTTGAGATGGACTGTAATTGTACTGAGAGAGCTCCAAAAAGGTCTGCTCAATGGAAAAAAGGTGTTTGGAGAAGGATGGTGCCCTTGCAGTTGTGGGAGAATATTTTTCCATATTATCAAAACATAAGCCTGTAGCTCAGCTAGTCCCAGTGGATGTTGAGGGTAGGAAAGACTCTTGTCTTCTAAGCCAAATTTATAAAACTTCCAAACATCTTTTGCCTCTTAAGCTCAAGTAACAATAGGCTTCATTTTCTCAGCTTTAACTCTGTTCACTGAAATGAGAAGCATTGGTTCCCCAGGGGAGAGCTGAAGCAAAGTAAAGCAAGCTGTGTGCAATTACTGCTTTCTGAAAAGCAGGAGGAGCTGGACCAGTACAAATGGTAAGGTTCAGATCTTGATAAGAATTTTTCAGAGCAGCACTGAAGGGCAAACCCCACAGCCCTAATTAATTCAGCTAAACCACTCCATGTCACATTCTCACAAAAAAAAAAAAAAAAAAAAAAAAAAAAAAAAAAAAAAAAAAAAAAAAGACTGAGCAATTTGTGAACTACAATTTCTTTGTCAATCACTTTTCAAAACATTCTCTAAAACACAGCATTTTCTTCTGCATCTCATCTTGCTGTAGCATTGCTGGTTGCCATAGAAAGCTTCACTGGGGATAAATTGCAGATAGTAAGTCAGTGGTGTTTGAGGATCAAGCAATACCCTCCACACACCCCAGTTTCTCTGCACTTGCACCATTTGTAAATGCTTCCAGGTTTGTTAATTTTACATCTCTTCTGCCATTTCTATCCCAGAGCCCTGCCCTGCATGTGAATATCCAAAAAGTCTGTGAGGAGAGGGGAATGCAGCAGAGAGGTTGTCACCCAAATCCATTTATTCTTCTGCACAATGGGTTCATACTCTGGTGATTTAGATTACAGTCTTTAGAGTTGTCCAGGATGGCTCCTAATTTCCATGCCATGCTATTTTTCTCTCTTTCATCTGGGCAGCCAAGGAACCCTGCATCTCTTTCTAAAGGGCATCTGGGCCAGGAAACATTCTGTATTTTTCAGAGGTAAATATGCTTGTCCTTCTCACACTGCACATCTCTGCAGGCATTGTTTCAGGACTTCCAGGCTGTCTATGAGCTGGGATCCATCTAAGAAGCTGTCTGTACTCAGCCTTCCACTATACTGGAGCTGCCTATTTTGGGCATTTGCAAAGTCCTCTGCTCCACTGCTTGTCTTGCTTTGTTATCAGAGGGGCTTTTAGCACTGGTGGAGCTTTCAGGTGTTTAGTGTGATGTTTAAATCCTGCTGAAAGGTGTTATTCCTCTCCCTTGCTTCTGAAATATTCTTCACCTACCAATATTCTTTATGAGGATGGGGTTTGTTCTAGCATGGATTTTAAAAACAGAGGTGTTTTACTGTGCCTTGAGGCTCTGTGATTTTAATAATTGCTGCTCAACATCCTTGTACTTTTGAGGAGGAAAAACCCAGGCTCCTTCAAGTTCTTGAAGGATGGCTAGTTTTGAAGTTAAATCATACAGCTCTACAATTGTCAAAACACGTATCTGTTTATTGAGTATCTTAATGTGTTAGTGCAGTTTTTAAAAGCCCTCTTCTTCCAGTCAAGCTGCCAGGGATAATTTCAATATACATTCAGAGTCCTAAATGAAAATACTTCTGATGAATAGTGCCCTTCACAGACCCTAAGATGGAGAGCAAGTTAAACTGTGTAGCTAGACTAAACTTTTTATAGTTGACAGGTTCTTATTTAGGACTCTACATACTGCTTTCTTGCTTAATGGTGCCATCTTTTTTATATAAAAATAAAACAAACAGCACTTGTTACCATGGTTATTAAACTTTCAAAAACAGAAAAAGTTCTCTGAAAATGCACTAAGAGCTACTTCACACAAGGCAAACACTGACACAGCAACCTCACTGATTACTCTGTATGCAAAGCACAGCATGCACCTACAAAAACCTTGCTGCAGCTTACTAGAGCAACAGCTTAAAAGAGGATGAAATATTTTATAAAAGGGATTTAAAGAAAATGAGAAAAGAATACATGACCATGCAGTGGTTAGTGATAACTGCTCCCCTTAGTTCCATGCTGAGCTTCAAAGCAAATATCCAAGCCCTTCCAGCAAAAAGAACAACTGCTGAACAAGTACATGTGCAGGAGGCCACTCTTCCAGTTACAGTAGATATCCTGATATTGTATCATTTCATTGTGAGGCCAAGAGTTGTGTATTTGTTTTTAAGAACTGCAGCAATTAACGATTTAGAAGTGTTTGATAATTTTTGTTAATAATTTCAATAATTACTTAATCTGTCTGATTCATTTCTAACCCTCTTCAGCAAAGAAGAGTGAGGGACATGCCCACAACTTGCTGGTCTGGGCTAAAACATTTCCTTGTATAAGGGCAGGTGCAGTCTCACTCTTCTGATGGAGAAGGATCTGAACCTGGTTCTCTTACGACAGATTATCAGACTGTTGAATTACTGCTTTATAAGGGCCAGGGAACATCACACCCACAGCCACCCCCTACTCCTTGCCCTCTAGCTATGCTTAGTTGGAGTGAACCGGGAGACAGGAATGTCAGGGTAATAGGTACAAGGTCTTGGTGGGACCTGCGCATGAGCAAGGTGTGAGCTGGTTGACATCAGGCACTGGAGTGTGTCAGCTGAGGTGTATTTCATGGGCAAATGATCTGCCTCCTGTCAGCTGTGCTGGTAACTGATTACCTGCAAAATATCTTACCCGGGTAAAATCCACGACCTTCTATCTCCTTGTTTTGCCAAGGGGGACTTGCCCACTGCAAACACAGAAAAGCTGAGAATAAACATCACCAAGCATCTTTTCCCTCACACTTTCATTGGGTTATCCTGAACTTTCTCACAGACTGATACTGACATAAGATATCGAGAGTTGCATGTAGCCTCATAAAAACTGACCTTTTATACAGAGAAATTGCTCTTCTCCCACGGCAAGGAATTCCTTTTTTGGATGGGGGATTCTTTTTAGTTCTAGCCAATATAATACATACCATCAGTGAAACTGAACCTAGAGAATACACTCATGCTAAAGTCAGGATACTTATCTATTTATTCCTCATAGTTTAAAAAGAAATTTTGTGTAACTCAGGAGATTCCTTTAACTGCTAAGGCCATAGTTTTCACATGCTGCTCTCTGAGTTGCAGCAGTAAATCTCATTGTGAGGCTGGTGCATGATCCATATTACAAACTGGTTTTAAAAAAGGGCAGGAGAGGGGTAGAATAGAAAACCACCCAGCAAGACCCGCTATATTTTTGTCTTCTAGAACTACAGAGAGAGTTGTGCACTCTTATACAAAGTGAATGTTCCATGGGCAGTAGAGCTGTTTCAATTCAGTGACTTTTTACAACCACCCCTCATTTTGCATAGGGCACAAGAAGAAAACAGGCATTCAAGGAGTGAGGCAACAAAGAATTAAGGCAGAGGTCACAAAATCTGAAATAAATGTCATTGTGGGAAAGTGATCAAAGCATGCACCCAGGGAAAATAGATGTAGACTGCCTAAAACAGCTGTGTAATTCTTTAGGGACTGGAGTTTTCAGTGGATCTATGTTGCAATTGTTCTCATGGTTCATGCTTTCTAAATCCATAGCTTGCTCTGACTTGTAATGGTGTGAACTTGATGAACTGCTGCTTGGGTCATTTGATATTTATTTCAGTAATTTAAACTTGGGGGGGGTTTCCCCCTTAATAAAATAAAGCTGAAAAGAAACACTCCAAGCTCTTCTGGAGTAAAAATTGAATCCCATAGATCTAAAGATCAAGAACTGAATAACAAACACAGGAAAATATACTTGAAGAGATTAAAAGGATTAAATAAATAGCTTTCTATAGAAATAATGTTTTTAAACCTTGTGGAATGTGATAGAAAACTGAGTTTGTGATTGCAATGACAGTTTGCAACCCTCAGTAGAGTGTAGCTAAAAGGGCTTAAGTGCATTCTGGAGGATTTTTTGAATGGGAAATTTGCAGGTCATCTTCCTCTCAGTGCTGCAGGCCCTTCTGCTTTCTCCTTGCCAGCTGTCAAAGGAGTGACTCCCCTTCCCTTCCCTTCCCTTCCCTTCCCTTCCCTTCCCTTCCCTTCCCTTCCCTTCCCTTCCCTTCCCTTCCCTTCCCTTCCCTTCCCTTCCCTTCCCTTCCCTTCCCTTCCCTTCCCTTCCCTTCCCTTCCCTTCCCTTCCCTTCCCTTCCCTTCCCTTCCCTTCCCTTCCCTTCCCTTCCCTTCCCTTCCCTTCCCTTCCCTTCCCACCTGTGGAATTTTCCCCATTGAGTTGCTTCTTTTTCCCATTGAGTTGCTAAGAAGCACTTACGGCTGCGTGCTTGAGACATCAGGGAAGGGGAACCCGTATGGTTTTGGGAATTTCTCTTGGAGGGAGGGGAACACCATGAGATTAGAAGCAGGAAAAAGGAGAGTGGGAGCAGTTGCTCTCTCCCACTTGCTCTTGGCTTCAGAGGAGGAAAGTCACTGCTACCACCATCATAGCCCAACTGGGAGCTGCCTCTTCTTCTGCCACTGGACCCCGCACCCTTGCCCTGCCAGGACATCCTGTCATTTCAGCTTGCTGTTTCCAAGTGTCCTGTTGGAGCACCAGGACCAACACTACCTCAGGGTGGTTTGTGAAGCAAATCCTCTCTTTTCCGTCCCTTCCCATCTCGGACACAGCCGCCATTACCGCGCGCTCCCCCAGCTCACACCACAGCGCCCCCTGCAGGCGCGGGGGAATCATCGCACCTGCCCTGCCTGGCCGGGAGCCACCAGCGCCCCCTGCCGGCTGAGACTGGAACTGCACCGAAGGGGAAAGTGCCCGACAGCCAGGCAGGGTCACCGAGTTCCTGTTCTGTTTGCTGTTCATGCTATAGCTTGCTGCTGTTTGTTTGCTTTATTACACATACTAGTAAAGAACTGTTATTCCTATCCCCATATCTTTGCCTGAGAGCCCCTTAATTTCAACATTATACCAATTTGGAGGGAGGGGGTTTTGCATTCTCCAGTCCAAGGGAGGATCCTGCCTACCCTAGCAGACATCTGTCTTTCAAACCAAAACACTTGCATTTGCTCATATCCCTTCAAGAATGCTGGACGCTTATTGGGCCACGTGAAATTGAGAAAAAGTGGAAGAATGGTGCAGTGATGTTGCTCTGCAGTAGAACTTCTAATTTGCTAGACATCCAAAGTCAGATGACTGTCTAACAGTGTGTTGGGGCTTAGTAGCTTTTTTCAGCTGAAGGGTGAAAGCAGATGGATTCCACACAAAATGGAAATAGTCATCATTCTCTTTGCATTCAGTCATGGTACAAAGAACCTGAGTGAAGTTCATCAGATGAAGAATTGTCCCTGTCTGAGAATCATAATCCTTACTTATCAGTAGTTAGTCTGTGTGAAGTTGTGATTGTAAGAGACATGTCCCATCCAAAGATAGCTCTGCTGCGTCCCCCCTTGGAATGCATTTGAAAGATTATTCCGTTTATGCCTTTGAAACTCTCAGAAAAGTGAAAACATTATTATACCTCTCTGCCTGCTCTATCATCTAGCCATGTCCTTGCCCAAGCAGCATTAGAATGTTCAGTCTACACATGGGGCTTTGGTATGTGCATCACATGAGTTGTCTCCTCACATTTACTCATACAAAAACTCATGGTAACCTTTATAACTTTTAGTAAACAGGGACCTTTTAGTGATTGTCACTGTATTAATGAGGAAGACTATTCTAAGCACTACTTGTGTTTTGCATCATAAAAAAACAGCCACCCAAATATGACAGTAATAAGTGTTCTACCATTTCTTGCATAAAACCTGAGTTTGAGGCTTGTGGGCTGGCATTAACTTTGGACCATTTGTAACTTAAATGCATTCAGATGTTTTCTAACTTGAAAACAAAACAAAATCAATCTGCTCATACCTTCATGGTATCTATCCAAACCATACTGAAATAACGTGTAAACTTTGTGTGAAGCCCATGGAAAAAGAGTCATGTCACATTAAATTCAGCCTAGATTTGGTCAGGACCTGGCTGCAGTTCTCTAGGCTGGTTGAAAAACTCCAGAGACCTGGTTCAAATTGCAGCTGATGAACACTCTTACTATTATCCACATGTAAATTGTCCCGCAAAGAAGCATTTTCTCTCCCCCCACCTTTCTTGAGCTCTGTGTCACCTTTTTTAGACCTCCTTTGGATGCTATTGGTGAAAATGAGGAAAATATTGTTCAGAAAACTGGAAGAGAAAATTTCATGTTTGAGGGTTATCTTAAGAATTGAGTAGAAAACTCAGGTGGTAAACTGGGAGAAACAAGATATTACATGTATCACCAAAGCTTCTGGAAATTAATGTCAGGAAGATACGTGTTCTTCTCCTGGCTCTGCCAGCTCAGACCTTTTGTTTAGAAGTTATGTTGATCTAAACTGTTCCCTTCTGTCATAGCTGATCCCAGCTGGTTCTTCCCACATTATCCTTCCTCACCTTATGTGCACACATTTGTTTTTCAACACCAGTTGCAGCTCAGAGGGGGACTGGAATAAAATTCTTCAAATCTTTTGCAGTACGGTCATTGATGTAGTTCCCGCATGCTTGAGTTTAGAAGTGCAATGTTATGGAGCAAGACAAGGAACTCCCTTAGCTGGCACCAAATCCATGAGACAAGGGCTGTGGACTGCTCTGAACTGCCACCTGCCCATGAGCAGGTTGCTTTATGTTTTGTTCCTACTCTGCTAAAGCCAGAAGACCTTGCACATGACCATCCATCTCTCAGAGGTGTTTGGAGGATTAAAAAGCTAATACTGCTACAGGCCAAGGTTTCTCAAACTGATACTAGGCTAATAGCATTGAACTTAGAACCAAATGAATTCCAAAATAATGCTCTGAATATTAGAAGTGTGACAGGTTTAACAGTAATTGTGTTGAAATAAATAGATTTATGCTCACTTCCAAAAGCATCAACATGACTGAAAAGAATACTGCATTTCCTGGTACTTTCAGCTTTCAGAGATGGCCTTTACTGTCATTATTTTCCCTCTGCTTCATAATTTGCTCAAGGAATAAAAGAAAAGCAAAAAAAGTATCCCACAGGAGTTTTTAAACACAGAAATATAAGCCTCCTTAAAATGGGTTCTGTAACCAAAAACCATAATGCTTTTAAAATTTCAGAGATATATAAAGATTTTGGCATGTCATGCAAAAGAGTGGAATTACTGTTAACATTTTTCATCCAACTCTGAAAACTAGGCTTTGTTACCTGCTGTCTACTGATGCTCAAAATATCCACCTTCAAAAGTGAACTTTCCCATCTCTAATGTGAAGAGTAATCAGAATCTCCCCAGCAGTCTCCTCATTCCCATGCTCCTGCCTCTTACTGCATCCAGAGCAAGACACTAATGAGGATTAAATACAAGTCAAAACCTCAGTTGTTTCTTCTTCCAGCATAGTTGGATTAATTTGCAAGACCATTTTCTCTTTTTCATCTTCATTTACACTGTTTATGAGCTGACAGAGCTGTGCTTGTACTTTTGAGCAGAGACCAAGAATGAAAAACATAATCCTCAAAGTGCCTTAGAAATTTTAGATAGAAAACCATTCCTGTTTTCCATATATACCTTGCAATAACAATCAGGATCAAGTGTCTGGAAGTATTTGCTTTTGACAATGAGATAAAGATATTTTTCTTTCACATAATGGAAGAGTAAATTAATTTTTTACTTAGGGGAAAAAAGTCTACCTGACTTACCAGTCAGCAGAGCAAGACTTTTACTGTTGCAAATGAAGGGGCATGTGTTGCTCACATATTCCACTTCTGCCTGCTGCCTTTATCTTGGTGAAAGATGTGTTTTAGACAAATGTAGCCCAAACTTTGGTCTTCTGATATGTAGAGTGGGAAGAGTCCAGTGATGGCTTGGTAAGAGGAGTGGACATGAATATATGTAGTGGAGTAGCCTTAAGTGTCTAATTCATGTTTGTTTGTGTTATCATATTTGCAGCATTTCTGTAATAAATATAAAACTACCCTAAAGCAGAACAATTTTATGAAGTGTAAAAATGACAGTCAAATGACTACTTCTAAGCAGTTCTGGAGTCATCTTAATACAGGGCAATAATGTGCACCCTTGGAGTACAAAAATTGGAGCCTGAGAGAAAAGGAAGTCTTTGTAAAATGTCACATCTTTGAAATGAGAAAGTATTTGCAAAGTGCTACCTCTTTGAAATGCCTTTCCTTAGTCTTTACTCCACAATTTCATGAAAACAGGTAAAGCAGAGAAGCAGGAAATTAGCTACAGTGACCAGCAGAGGAAGAGCATCTACACAGGGTGGGCTGGGGTCCCACAATGTACATGACAGTACCCTGGAGCCCACTCCCTTTACTAGTTAAAAAAAAAGGGGGGGGAGAGGGGGAAATGAGAGCGAGAATACCATTCATAGGCAGTTCATTATAACAATAAAGTTACTATAAATTTTTTGGTCACTAATATTTTATGGATTTTATCAAAAATCCCCTAGTCTTTGTCATTTCCATGGTTCTAAGAATAATTTGGTGATTTAACTCCTTAGAAAGATGTTTCTTTTTCATCTGCTCATTTTCCAAGACTTACTTCATGAGGGAGACTTGTCAAAAATATTCCAAGAAGTGAAGCAATGCAGGAAAAAGGACTGAGTTTTTGGAATGTGATGATATATTTTTTTGAAAATCCTTGAAGCAGATGAAATGATAGACAGAGATGTTTCACTGTAGTTTCAGCAAGAATTTTCAGAACTTGTCACTTCAAAGCAGGTGGAGTCTTGGCACAGGCTTCCATGTTATGTTTTTTTTCTTTGAATTCTCCCATGGTTCTCCCCCAAATTATTTCATTGTTAGTATTATAATGAAAATAAGCAAGTTTGCTACACACTTAGAAAAATATAAAGCCTTATCCTTGCCTTATGCAAACCTCTATTCATGTTCATAAAACTAAACTAATTTGCTTCAACTAAGGAAGTAGCCTTTAATCCATTCTTCAACTAATAAATGTTATAATCAAGAATTATTGCCTGTGTTTCAGATGGACTTAAGTGTGAATGTACCATAAATCTTTCCTCTCTTTTTTCCTTCCCTAACCAAACCTGAAGTCTCTATTCTCCAAGCTTTAAATTCACCTTGTCTTCAGAGAGGTTAACTTTCCATCTGAGAGGCATGGTCTGTATTCTGTTCCTAAATATTTTCCGTGTCTTTTGGTCATCTCATCTAAGTAAAAATAGCACAAAATAGTATAGTCATGCACCTTGCCTGAGGATAGAATACTTTCAGGGATTTCTTGCACAGACTGTGTACCACACTTGAGAGTCTTTTATGCCAAATGAAGGTCTGATTTTTTTTCAGTATTTCACTTTTCATACCTGCATGTTCCCCACTGCTGGCTGAGGATTTAGTAGAAAGTTACAATTTGAAGACGACAGGAAGCCTGCCTGAAACAATCAGGACTGGGCTGCTGTTCCCCTGTGTCTGCATTGTTTTGTGGGATAGAGTTTAGGCAATATACATTAATACAGCTGATGCACTGCAATTAAAGAGAAGAAGCATAAGATCATGCTCACCATTGCTCATTATTAATGATCATGTCTGTGTCAGTAGTTTTCTGCACCTCTGCCTATTAGCTTTTGAAGTTGAACATGCTTAATGGGCTTATTTGAGGGAGTAAAGATGACAAAAATATATTGGAGAAAGCAGATCCATGAAAAAATAATGATGATGGAAAACACAGTGAGTGAAAGGAAAGTAATTCATAAAAGAAAGGGATTAGAGACCTTTCCTTGCCTTTCTCATTTTCCCTCCTAAGAGTGAGGGAGTACATCCTTCAAAATTTTCGTGCACCATTTTTTTTTTTTTCCTTTTCAAGGACAAAATGGATCACTGCAGTAAATCAGTCTGGTTTTCTTTGTAACATTAGCCACAAAACTTTCCCAAATTAAGTTTTGATCAAAACCATGTGTGGAGGAGAGGACAAAAAGGAGCCATGCCATGAAAAATCAGCTGCCCTTTCTAGGTGAAACGTGTGTATGGCCCATCCTATTGCTTGAATTTGATGCAATTCAGAGCCCTGGCAAGGCAGCTGCCGCTTGATCAGGATGGTGGTCACATGCTGAGGCAGTGAGACAGGAGGTGGATAAGGGATAAGGGATAGCTTTGTTTTATATAGGTATCTGTTGGTTTTCATGTGCCTTTTAGCTTGAGCTTCCGCTGTCTGTATTTTTAAATCAGGACACTGGGCTAGACAGATCTTTCATCAGAGGTAGTCTGAGAGATCTTATGTTCCAGGATCTAGAGGAATTCTTGCACATACATTTCAGAACTTTTTCATTGTTTTTCCCCCAAGAAAGAGGTGAATATTTCAAGTTTTATAAAAATAAGTTCTCAATTTTCTGGTTTTTCTTCCATGCTTTCATTTTCTTTCAGTGAATTAATCTGTACAATATCCTCTTAAAAAAAATGGTACTTCAACTCAGAGACTTTATTCTAAGTAGCTATATGAAACCTGTTGGTTCCAAAAGCTTGTTAAATACTCATTCAAATTAAACTTTACAAAGTTAGGAGGATACTGGCAACCTGCTTGCAAACATGAGATTTTTCAGCAGTCATAGAAAATCTTCCTGAATCTTTCTTTTTGCTTCCTTTGATGCCCTGAAAGAGTAAAGTTGATAAGACAGATTTCATTCCTCAGAAAGCACTGTGAACTGTTAAATTTACAATGTATTTTAAGATAGCAATTTGCAAATAAATTTTAAGTTAGAAGAAAAATACGGACTATCAGAGTAAGTGAAGTATACATTTTTGTTGAAGGGATAAACTGTATCTTTGCTTTGACCCTAGCAACTCTGTTGAGCCCTCTTATCTCATCTATCTGGAAAAATCCAAAGCAATGCCATAAAAATTTAGCAGTAAGTCATTCCAATATAATGAGCCATTGTGAATTTAAGGAGAATTTGACCACCCAGGTGAACGTCTCCTGCTGTCACTCAACAGCCTGTCCAGTTTTTTGTCTCTCATTTGAGTTTGAAGAATATTTCCCCTATGTTTGTTGCAGCTCTCTAAAAGTTCATGAAGTGCTTGCCTGGGAAGTACACAAAAATTACAGTCATGAACTTGAGGTATCACTTTGCAGAAACAAAATCCCCACGGAAGCTGCAGTTTCTGCAGTGACACTGATGGCACACGCAGGATGAGGAAGCGCAGTGTGGAGGTGCACGCAGTGCCGGCAGATCATGCAAATTAAATATTCAGTCCCTCTTATTTCACTTGTGTCAGTGATTTCCTCAGCCAGGCTTCAGTGGTTTTAAAAGTGCAAACCTGCTGCTTTCTTCATCACTGGGGGCCGCTGGGACCTGCACTCGGCATGCTCCAGGAGAGTCAGCAGCTGCTTAAATCAGAGAAGGCATGTGGCTGATTGAATCACCTGTCACATTGATTTATGGACCTCCAAGGTCATCTCTTTGTGGCTTGTAAGTGATTTTCTATGGATGAAAAATATAAAAGAAGAAATTGTAGATGACCTCTTTATTAAGAGAAATGTGAAAATAATGAATAAAGACAGATTTTTTTAAACATATAATTCCAGTAGAAGGAAAAAAACCTTCTTCCACAATGACATCCCTAGCTAAAAAGAAAAAACAAAGGGGTAAAGAAAGTCTTGGTCCCATGGACAACATCTTTACAAGTTACTGATCTATCTAGTGGTTTTTATTTGGTGGCTAAGTACATTGCCACTCCTCTTCAGACTGAACTTAAGTACTTGCTCTGCAAACTCCTGCCAGAGGTTAAAAACACCCAGCTTACAATGCACTGTTGGTGCCTGAGCTTCTTGTTATAGCTTTGTTGTTGCCATTCATCCCGATAGCATCCAGCTCTTTATTTCATGTTCTCTTTCAGAGCATAACTTGTGGAGTAAAATTCTGTACAAAATAAAGAAGACGAATCTGTTCTGTAAAAATAGAGCAGGCATACCTGCAGTACTGCTGCAAGAGTTCTCTTGCACTTTAATGAGGAATTGTTTCTTTGTCTGGAAGAATTTATCTTTTTAAGCTTTTAATTGAAAAAAAAAGAAAAAATAAATAAAAAATATTTTCATTTATCATCATTAAATGATAAAGGATACTCATACTAAAATGAGTATGTCTGAAGAACTGGAGAAGGTTGGTTGGGTTTTTTCCTGGCATGCTAGAAGTCATGTGAAAGAGCAAAACTTAGCCTATTTGTTTTATTCCTTATAAAGATTTTTCCTCGTGCCTTTCATTCCTTTCACCTATCACTCCTGAGTAGGAATGTTGTTGATCACATAGGTTACACTGAGAGCAAACTTCCATGAAGACTCTCAAGTGCAGTTTCACCCTTGGACTCCAGGTATCACATGCATCAAATATCACTTCTATTTTCAAGAAAGCAAAGAGCTTTTAAAGAGTGAGATTCCTGGTCACTGACTAATGTGGAAACCAGGGAAATGCCAAGATTTGTGCCCACCAGAAATTCTCAAAATAACCAGAAATTCCCCATAGGAGACTTAGAGATAAAATAAATTAAAGTTCAAACTATGCAGAAAATATTTCAGAAATTTGAAGCATAGTTTGCAGAACTACATAAATAAAGGCCATTTACTACATAAAGTCCATCTTTTCTGATTTTTCACCTTGTTAATGAATCAAAGTATTTTCTTGACACACATACTAGGAAATTTTGTTCCACAGACCTGTGCAATTTCTGCCTTAGCAGATGAGCTTAGGTTCAGCAAAAACTTACTTAAGCAGCTGAGCTTAGGTTTTCACAAAGCTGCTAAGTGGATCCACAGGGAAGAACTGCAGAAATACAGAATTTGT
Organism: Cinclus cinclus; assembly: GCF_963662255.1. NCBI lineage: Eukaryota > Metazoa > Chordata > Aves > Passeriformes > Cinclidae > Cinclus > Cinclus cinclus. Next base: position 51,652,030 of record NC_085046.1, read on the forward strand.
AGAACTGCTTTACATCTCTGCCACAAAACTCTGACAGCTTAAATTAAAAGTAAAGGATGGATTAATTTTATGGGTACACATCATTAATATAGATTTTTTTCCTTATCATTTTGTGGATAAGACAAAGCTGATGATAAAAAAGAGAAAACACATCCTTTCAAAAGAGCTGATTGTGAAGCCTTAGTGATTGCTCTGGCTGACAGAACACTTTGTGTTCCTCTGGGAACACAAAGTCAGGCAAAGTGGATGAACTGATTTGAAATGCATAATAATTTTTTACTTTTAGAGACAACTCGAATCAATATTTCCCTTTTTTACTTACCAGAAATGTTAATCATAACTTTTCCATTATTCTATGCCCTTTTGAAATTCTAGAAATGTCCAGAAAGGACAAGAAGCAGAAATGCAGTAATGCTGTGAAAGAAATGGTTATTCCAGCAATTCTGACTTCTTGGGAAGGAAATAAGAAGTATTATATTTCCAATATAAAATAATAAACATATGCTTCCAGTTGCAGTGACCTTTCGGATTAAGCAAACAAGACGAGCAAAAAGCACTGTCTTGGTGAAAGGGTGGATGGTGTTTACCCAATTGCTGCTGTCTGAAGCACTGCTAAATAATTTATGCTTGTGCAAAGTGGATGTACTGCACTACCAGAATTCAGGAGCACATTCCCTTTGCACAGGAGTTCAAATGTCAGCGTAAGGCACCTAACTGAGGAGAGGGGAAAAAGCAAAAGGAGCAGAGAAAAAAGGACAGATATTTTTTAAATGGCAATCAGTGTAGCAAATAATAGATGTCTCCTGGTCTTCTGTGCACATAGGGAGTCAGGAAAAACAACTTTGAGTTGCTTCCTACACTCCCTGTAGTAGTGATAACCTCATAACAGGCAATTGCCTCGGAAATTTCACAGCCCATTTGCCATAAACCCAAGAGAGCTGCATAGTTTGAATAGACCCAGACATCCAAGCACTAATCTTAAGCAAGGTTGCACTTCAGACTTATGTTTTCAAGACTTGTTTCCTTTTATCATCTTCCATGCTATGTATTGCAAGAGACTTCTAACAGGGAGAGAAGGCCTCTCTCTCCTTATCTGCCCCTTCGAGGAGCCCTCAAGGCCCTGCTGCAGCCAGAGGGCACCAGCTGGAGCTGCCATTAGGAGCTGGTGCCTCCTAAGAGGAGCCTTGCTCAGAGGCACACACTGCTCCATCATGGGCAGGGCCATACTCGCACTGGAGGTCACCACGTGCCGGGGGTGTCTGGTTCATTGGCAAATGATCAGCCAGACCTGATGCCTGGGATCTCAAAGCTGGAGACATTATGATATTTTATCACAAGAGGAAATACCACTATTCAAGAAGATGAAATGTCAAAGGGATAAGACTCTTGCTCAACATTCAGTAGATTACCAGTTTAATCTCTTTTTTTTTCCAAAATGAGCATGTCTTTAGAGGGGGAAAAATAGCAAATTTTTTCCTCTTTTCTTAAGCAAAAAAATATTTTCCTCCAAGTTTGCATAATTTCTTGATCAAAATCCAAACATCAAATAACTACTGATTTGTTTTGTTAACAATAATAATATTAATAATAGTAATAATAACAATAATAATAGTAATATTGTAGTGTATTATATATTTATATTGAAATATATTTTCTGCTTGTTACAATAATTTTTGGCTTTTCTCCCAGAGGAGTTTTGCTTTATTGATGGTAGCCACGGCTGGCTGTGGTAGCAGCAGTCTGTGGTAACATCTGCAGAGTTGCAGGTCTCCTTGTGGATTGACAGATATTTTACATGGATAAGAAGTTACTATTTTCTTCACCTTGCAGATGAAATGCAGACAGCAGCACAAGAAGAGTCATTTTTTGTTGGTTTGTTTGGTGCTTTTTTCTTGGAGTTGCTCAAGGAGTTGGTGCAGGGCTGAACTTGATGATGGTGCAAACAATGCCCAGGAGCTCAGTTCCTCCCAAATGTGTCCAGTGTTTTCCAGCAATGTATGAAAGCAGAGGAGATTTGCGGCCTGTCTGAGTAAAATACTGCAGAGACTCCCTTCAGCAGCAGTGTGTATTAGGGAGAGAAAGGCATTTGTTTAAGACATTTAAGGTATCAGCATAGAAATCTTGCTTACTGGTTACTACTTTGCAGTTCATATGAGCCTGTAACAGATATAATCTGACTGTGGTATTTTCTATTTTGAAGCATGGCTTTTAACCAGTGACCTTAATGGAGAGCAGCACTCCCTTTCTCTGTGTTATGGAGTTTGAGGAGAGAGGGTGGCTCTGGTTTTTGTCCTGGGAAAGCAGGAATGCCAGCAGCAGACACAAGCATTTGGTGCAAGCCTCTAAAGCCTTTATGGATGACAGTATGATGTAAATCAAAGGTGGCGAAGATGTGACAAGATAGGAAGCAATGAACTCTGGAAATAAGCAGGTCTGCTTGTATGCAAAGTTTGTGTTATGTTTACTGTAGGATTTATATTGCAGTGTAAAAGACCAGGGCATAAAATCACTTGGCAAACCTTCTCCAGAGAAGTGTTTTCAGTCTGTTTGCCAGAGCACTCAAAGACCATGAGGTGTTACTGAGGAGATTAATGACAGGTAAATAAGAAGGCAAGTTGTTGTCAATAAAGTGAAATTTCACTCATCATAGGGCTAAAAAATGTTAAGAGGCAGAGAATCAATTTAGTTGAAAATTGTTAACCCAGGGTATGCTGTGCTAATGTAAGTGTGTAGGAGAGTAGCAGGTGGTGCTGAAGGTTGAGTTTATCAGGGCTAGCCCATGGCATTTTTTTCTCATCTGAAGTAAATGTAAGGAGCTAGTAGCTCATAAAGCCCAAATACAGAATCTTGCTCCTGGAACTGCTGAGCTGGAGATGAAATAGTTTGGTATGAAATAAGTTGGTATGAAATGGAAGGATTGATGTTGTACCAGGATTTGGGACACCCAGATTTTGTTTTTAGCATCATGAAATGTCAGACAAGTCACCTTTGCTTTGATTTCTTCCCTATAAACCAGAAATTGTACATGGAGATATTGTGGAGCAGGGTCACCTCAAAGCCCACTCCTTCCAGCTCAGGAAACCAATCAAGCTTTTATCCCATGGACAGTGGGAGGAGCTCATAGCTCTCTCTTAAATATTCCTTGTTAGAATATTAACAGTGACTGACAACTCTTCATGATCCATGTTGTCATTCTGGAAGCTGACATGGTAGCTGAGGCTAAGATAGTAAACCAAATCTGCTGAAGTGAATTAATCTTTTGTCACAGCCACAGCTGACACAGTGTTTACAACTTCACTTCCCATTACACTGCCACTTTTCTGCAACACTGTGGGGGGACAATGGCAGCCTTGAGAATGTGTAATTCCATAGTGGAGCTGAATTTCTGTTTCTATGGTCAGACAATGTTGCTGTTTTTGAAACAAAACAAGGCCCTGATACCATGTTAGGTGTACTTGCTCCTGATCAGAAGGGGAATACTTATTTGTGTCTGAGAAGAATCTGAAGAAAACTCATTTAGCTCATGTAGTAATGTGCATTTGAACTACCATATATGGATTTCTTTTACATTATTGTTCCTTCTCTTTAATTATTTTTATTACATTTCTATACTTTTTCATGCAGTTCTGCCATTAAATGCTCAGACATTAATCCATGGAATATATACCACAGTGTATACCACCACAATTCCCAGTGGAGCATACACAGCTCATGTACAGTTTTCTACAGTAGCTGCAGTAACTGTAGGTCTTTACCCATGAAATGCAGCTATTTGGAGTGCCTAATTAAAGATGGAATAGGCAGACTGGAAGGCACAGTTTTGTCCTTGCCAGTCAGATTAGCTGAACAAAAACCAATTTCTTAATAAGTCAATATTTTTTTTATGGCAAGAGAGAAGGAAAGCTGAGTTGCAAGAGTCCATGAATTGCTTGTTTTCTTCCAGGATTTTCTTCCTTGCAGTCACAAGGAAGTCCATGTGAAATATGAAATAGTTGTTTTCTATGGATTCAAAAAAATAATCTGGATTTCAATTTATTTTTTATGCATATGAAATAAAATACATATATTCAAGGGTTAAATAGGTCATTTTTTACCCTGTACACTCTAAGGAACTTAAATAGGAAGGAGTGTCAGGTAGTGCTCAGCATAGTGCCAGAAAAATTTAAGTGAATTATGGAGTCAATTACAAATTCTTTGATGGCACTGGCAGCAGAAAAGTCTGACCTGAGAGATACAATGCAGTCTTTAAGCTGCAGCCAAAGATCTAATTAATAACAAATCCCATTGCTGCAACCGCAATCTACCCTCCTGGACCATGCAGCTTTCTAAGAAGTAACCTGGTATCATAAAAAGTCAATATGTGGTTTCTTCCACATGAATATGAATTTGTCTCAGTCACAGAACCAACCACCACACCAACTAGGAACCTATGATTCACTTCAGAACAGGGGGTAAAGCAGAAATTTTCTTGAGACCCCTTCATAAACAACTTTGCTATTATTTTCTCTGTGGCTGTGGCTTCTGAAGTGAGAATCATACTTTTGCATAGGTAATTGCCATGAAATCACCTTTGGAAATTATGTACAAGACTGGAATTTGGTACCAGATATTGTCACCCTTATATTCAGCATATGCCTGTTCTTGCTGAAGTTTAGATGGTGCTTTGGTCATCTTCAGGCTTGACTGTGCATTTCTATCCATGAAGTAGGAAGCCCATATCCTAATGTGGCATGTACTGTACATTTCATACTTAATTTAGGGAAAACAGAGGGTCTCTTTGAGAAGATAGTAGACAGGAGTTGTTTTTTTAATGACAGTGACTGACTTAAAATGCTGCAACCATTACAGTTTCATCTGCTGAAATGGCTTTCTGTGATCTGGGATGAGGCATTTCTCGTAGTGTACTGACATTATGTAGTTTTGATCCTGAAAAACGGATAATAGTAGTATAGAAAGCCCACTGTTAATAAATCCAACACAGTCTGCACTTTATAACCCAGTTCCAGAACGCTTTGGCCAGCTTCAGAATGATGCTGTGTTGAAAGGGCCTCATCACTCCTAGCCTGATCTTAATGCTGTCACTTCTGGCTTCTGTTGCTGCAGGGATGTCTATGTAGCGACCCACCCCCTTGCAGGCACAAAAGCCTTGTGTGGTGGACAGCACTCTGGGGTCATAACTCCCACTGGGACCTCACAAACTCTGGTGAATATTAATAATTAAGGACACTTTAATGATATTTTTCCCCACACATGCATCATCCCCCTGCTTCTCTAGCTACTGTAGGAAGAACCTCAGCCTCTTCACCTCTAGCTTCCATATGACAGGACTTTGAAAGTTCAGGAGGCTCCTTCCAGCTGGGAGCAAGAAAAACAACTAGGCTAAACATGCTTTGCTGTGCAGCCAGAGGTTTGTAGAGTGAGTTTTCCAAAGGAAGTGTGTCTGTTTTTAAGGATCTGGAGTACACTTCAGTTTCAAGACAGTAATTCCAGATTTACTAATAATGTTGCAGTGCTATCTGGGACCTGCTAAAGTCTTTTGGTAACCAACTGATCTACATTGAGATGTTGGAATTTAACCCTGGAGACCTCTATGATGATTTCTCCAACTGTGTTTCTAGGGGAGGGGAGTGGCTGTAATACGGGGAGCCTATTGCAATTCCTTTGGCAGCAAAGTGAAAAGGATAGATTTGATTTCTACAGACCTCTGGCAAAGTACTGCCCTGGACTATTGCCCAGAAAAATGGCTATTTTTGAATAATAAGCTGTACTTTTGGAGCAGAGGTTCATGATTATATGAGCCCCTGGCCGCTTCTCTCTCACTGCCTCCCTTATCCCACGCACATGACATGTTGATGTCAAGTCCAACAGTTCCATTGAAGTGGAGACAGGATTGGGCTTCATGGAGGGAGCCCTCGCCAAATGAATGCTTGTTAACTCTGTGGTGTAAAGCTGCTCTTCTCTGCTCACTGTACCCTCGGTGAGGTGCTTTAGCTCATCAGTCCCCACTGCTGTCATTGCCAGACTCTTTTATTCACTGCTTGCACCCCTAAGTTGTTTTCTATTTGCCTGTACTGTGAAGTGGATGTCTCACAGATGATCTTTGGGCCATCTGGCAGTCCAGAGTCTTACTACTTGTTCCTTGTTCTGGGGTTTCTGTGTCTCCAGGCTATAAGCCTTGAAACCTCGAAGCAGCAGGACTCCATCATTTTCAGGAACAGCTGGCTGTTTCACACACTATTTTCCTGACTATAATTTGCTCAGTTTTATGGTGTGGTTCCAAGACCGCTCAGACTCCATTGGTTTCTCCTCATACCCTCCCTTCCCTCCGCCAGTGGTCCCACCCTTCTTGGTTGCCACTGCCCTGAAGCTTTTGGGAGCAGGATATCCTTGCTCACGCAATCTTCTGCTATTTTGCAAGTGGCTTTCCCCCAGATTTTCCCTTTTTCTTGCTTGACTGCTCTTCCATCCTTCCCCACACTTCATCTCTGTGTACTGGAGAGTCCTCTGCATGCAGAGGAGCTTCTACAGGCTGGGTCCAAACTGTGTCAGTGAACACACTGAGGCAATTTTCCCATGTAATACATGCGCCTCACATGATACTTGAATCAGATTAGAATCATGCCCGAGGTGTGTTTTTATTAAACAGAAGAAGAAAATGCTATCCCCTCCTACCACCTTCCCCTCTGGTCATAAAGTATTTCTTTTAAGTTTGTCTTTCAAGACAGCTTTAAAATGGTGTTTTGGCCTGTTAATTCCCTTTCATCAAGGTGCAAATAAACCACTCTGGCCCTTTCAATCCTGGTGAGCCTAAGTGTGCATATGGAGCTGTAAATAAGGAATTTTTGGTTGTTTTGGGTCTTTTTAAACTTTAATCTGACTTTGACATGCTTCATTTAAATTCAGCCACAATTCAAGGCAAGGTAGATTCTTGTTTAATTTATTGGTTTAACTCTGCAATGGGGAGAGTACAAAATTTTCTGTTAGTATTAGCTGCTTGATGTCCCTGGAAGTGTAAAACAGGTATGTAGTACTATAAATATGGCAATAAGTGTCTAAAAGACCTCCAGCTGAGAGCTTTTATCAGATATCTGTTTGGTCTCATTTCCTTTCTTGCATGTTAATACTCATCTTTTATAAACTGCCTTAATTCTATCTGACTCACAGCAAGGAGTAAAGGAAATACTCTCTCCTTTATTTCTAACCTATGCAGAGGAGGAATTTCAAAGCCTCAGCCACACTGGGCATCCCTGTCTGTCAGGTCCACCTGTGGGACTTGGATGGGAAGGCAGAGAGTGGACCCCAGGGAGAGCAGGACAGGGGTGACTGGGCTGGCAGAGGGGCAGTGGGAGCACGGAGTCACAGCCCCACATCCTCTGCCTCCCAGCCCAAAGCACCTCCCTCCCCATCTCTGTAACGTGAACACAGGTTTTATTCTGATCCTTCAATCAGCATGCTGGAATAACAGTTCAGCCTCATAGGGAATATGATGTGCAATACTTAGGCAATTCTTACTTGCTATATTCCCTCTATTAATTTTTTATTAAGTATTTATAATTTCAAGGTGCAGCTGACAAAGCAGAGGGTGACCTTGCTGAGAGGAAGAATTTGCTGCAGGAGCAAAGCCCGTGCATGCTACAGCCTCAGCTTAAACATTCTTAGTTTTGTGTGCTGGCCCAAGGAGGGCTGCTTTGGAAGGTGATGCTGGTGGGCCTAGACTGGAGGAAGATGGGATGCTGCAGGTAGCACCACCATGCCAGCTTGAGGATTTGTACTGCAGGCAGCAGGTCCTTCACCATCCTGGCCTAGCCCTGAGAGTCTAGGTAGGGCTGGGACTCTGTTCTCTCCACAAGGGAATTTTGTTGGTGCCAACAAACCCAGGCACCTGGGATGTGCATGCCAGCCCCCTAAAAACAGTCCAGCTGACTCATGTAAAGAGCAGGAAGAAGGGGAGGTTTGGTGAGCCATCCCATCTCCTTCCTTTATCCACTCTCAGTACTTGCCTTGCAAAAGATGCAGCAGTGTTGTTGAACATTTTATTTCTACATTATTTGTGTAGCTCAACCACAGAAAAAATGTGTGGTTTGTGGAGTCTGATCCTCAGGGAAGGAGGGTTTGGAAGAAAATAGGAGTTTAAAAGAGTGTTCCAATAGTGAAGTGCTAAGAATGACTGGGGGTACCCCTTGAAAATGTCCCATGGTGACATTGACATCTCTATGTGCACACTTCATCACACCTCTGGACAGCAGAAAACCTTCACGGCTCCTTTCCCTCCACTCCCCAGGCTGTTCTTTCACTCCCATGCTCCAGCCCTTGCTGCCAGAGACTCTCTTTAACCCCACACTGCCAGAACTTTGATGGGCTGCCCAGGCAGGCTCTCCTCTGCTAAACTGGGGGAAAAAGGGAGTGCCTTTGGAGTTCCTTTCATGTTGCCATGAAATAAGGTTTAGGTGGGATACATGCAGTAGTATAATGCAGGCAAAGAAAACACTGAATGAGCTCAAGGAAAGCCCACGCATGATGGAAAGGCAAAAGGAAAGGGGGGAAGGGTGAGTTTGGGACAGATGCTCAAGCTCAGGATTTCTTGGCTATTTTTATGCTACATTCCTATACTTAAAATGACTCAGTTGTTCTTCCTCATATGATATAATGGGCCCCATGAGAAATTTCATAGGTTAAAAAAGCCTTGTGCTTGCATAACATCACTTCTTCAATATGTGCTTCTCCCCAGCGAGCATATGGGGGAGCAGAAAGTTTAAATGCCATAATTGCCAAAGGACTTGCCTTGATCCAGGAGCCCAAAGAAAACAGACTTTCTTGTGTAAAGTCCTGCTGGAGCACTGCTCAATATGATACAGAACAGCAGAGGCTGAGTCTGTTTTCACAGTGTAAGAAGCAGGGGGTGGCTCATGTGGGGAGCAGGGCGTGCTTTGACACATGCCAGACACTCTCACACTGGAGAAGGGCCTCGTCCTTGGAAGTCTTTGGTGATTTAATGCACTGGAGTTTACAGCCACCTGTGCGACTAGGTTGGGTTGTATGTGGCACAGTATCCTATGCCATGACCTTGGATGCCATGAGAAGCCTTGTATTGAGCTCCCAGTCCAGACCACCAAATATATTTTTCCACTGAGATACCATCAAATAGGGACTACCTGTCTGCAAACAGCAGTGACAACGATGTTTCTTTTTCTGTGAACAGAAGCAAGGCCTTTCCCTGTAGTAAATGAAATCGGAATTACAAAGTAAATGCAGGCCTGAGCAGGAGTGTTTTGTTCAAGAGAGAAAAAAAAATAATGAAAAATGAAAATGAAAAGCACTAAAAGGGTTAGTCAGGGCTGGCAAAATTGCAGTGTGGGAAGAATGGGAGAGAGAATTCAAAGACCTTTTGGTTCATCAGCAGGCAAACATGCTGTGACAGCTCATTGTGAAACAAATTATTTTCTCCATATGAAAATGCAGATGTTTATTTAAAACAAAGGCTGAAGCTGAAATTACTTTCTGCGGCTGGCTGCCTGGGTGTACTTGGTATCCTCAGTATTCAGTGCTTTACCTGTTCACTCACAAGCAGGTAAATCTAATGCCCTATAATAGCTAAATAAATACATGTGTGATCACTCTGTGCAGTGTATGGCGTGATGGGGACTTGGGGCTTCTAGGAATTACTGCAGCATAAATTATAACAGGAGGTTGTGTATCTTGCTGTGAGCAAGCCTGGTTGGTTTACAATTAAGATTTTTCATGGGTGGGCCATATTTTTTATATATCTAATTTTGAGAATATTTTATTTCCTAGTTCAAACTGTGCATCTTTTCGTTGCTTTTCTCTGCGAAGAGTTGATGTATTTCCAGCATTCAGTTACTCCCAAAAATGATGCCCATTATTTCTAGGCACGGTTTTACCCAAATTCCATTATGAAGATGCCCAGCTTCTGCTTCATGACCTGGAACCATGGAACATGCAACCCAGTCTCTAGTTATTGTATAAAGAGACCAATTTCTGCAGCACTGTAGAAACTGCTGAAGGCAAGATAGACATCAAGATTTGTTTTGAGTGCCTAAACCTACAAAAAACGTTGGTTGGTTTACAAACAGCTCAAAACCAAAATTATTTTGACTTTTTTTGAAACTGGAAGGGTTTCTGGTTCTTGGTTTTATAGTGTTGGGAAGAGAAAATATTTAGATGGAGAATTCATTTTTATTTCTTTGGAGGTCATCAACATATTTTGCTCAGTTTTTTCCATTTCTATTAATCTTGCAAGGGATTGCTTTCAATTTATGCATTACTATTTTATAATGGCTTATCTGTCAAATCTCTTTGAAATTGCTAACCTTTGCTATAAAAATTAATTATGGAGTGTTCCTTTTGCAAAGTATTTTCATCTTATTGCCCCATTTCAAAACGGAAAAGAGTCAAAATATCAGTATTTTCTGTGAAGTAGAATCATGCTTTTTCTGACCTCTGATGTCCCAGGCCCATTATAGAAAGCCCTTAGAAATATTTTGAAGTTCAACTCAGGTTAATGGGGATTACTGCATGTGTTTAATTACTCTGTTGCAGAGACAAAAGTAGAAATTAATAGCTTCACACTGTACCAAATACACTACTGTGGCCCCTTTTTGAGCTTGTGTATTATTATTGCAAGTATAATTTACAGAATTATTGCAACTGTCTATTAATTAATTGACACTGAGAGCAGCCCCATAAAGATTGGTGCTTTCTCAAATGTTATTCAGTTCTACATACATATACAAACATACATGGGCATATATTTATATATATATAAATATGTACATATCTGTGAATACACTTAACAGGTGAATTTGAAGGCATTTTATTGAACATGCTTCCAATTTTTATAAGAAAACATGTTCATAAGTGTCTTTTTACTGTAGATTTAGGATCCTCTGAATGAATATGTTTACATACAGATGAAAATCAGTAGTATAGTTAATAAAACAAAATCAATAGTTAACTACTGGATGCATGCTTATAAACTGGTGGGTTTAATCCTTAGAAAAATCTCTAACATATGTTCACTAAAAAATTCAAATGGCCTTTCAGCATTAAAAAGAGTTGAGACCTGCCATATAGGAAAGTGTGATGCCTGAAAAGCTACAATTTTATTTAATTTATTAGATTTCCTATTGTAAGGATTGTAATAAAAATAGTATCTCAAAATCTAAAGAAAAAAAAATTATGGTAGTCACCAGAATTATTTTGAAAATTTGCACACTGGAAATGAGGCAAAGTTTCAATTTTGATTTATATGAAGTTGTTAATCTGTGAACAGGAAAATTAAATGCTATGATTTGCATAAAATGTAATGATTAAATGCTATTATTAACTTTACATAAATAGATATAGCCCATTTTATGAAGGTCATTCAGCAAGAAAATGCACTTGTTATTACTTTCGTAGGAAAAGAGAATGTCCTGTTTACAAACATGTCTACTGAATTAGATATTTTCACACTGTTTGTGTTTGCTGTATTAATTTATAAGGATCCAAACTTGAAGCTGACAGTGGTGTTTTCTATGTTTTTTTGAAAATGGAGAGACTGCAGAGGATAACCCATAAAACACTGCCTCTGAGAAAAACATTAAAGGCATTGGGGAAAATTTATATGATTGCTACAACCAAAATTTTCAGTCCTACTGAGTCCTGACAGACTTCCATGGACCATAGCCTGGCAGAAAAATCTCCTGATAAAAGGCCTTCTGAACTTGTCCAGTGACAGAACTAAATAACCAAAACAAAGCAATACCTTAAATACATCTCTGTGTTACAGCTCCAGCTGCACTAGGTCACCATGTGGAGCTGTTTAAAACACTGAAAATTATTTTAAACCTTTGTTGCTTCAATTTGGAGACATGAAAAAGAAATGACTGCATCAAAATGAATGCCTCTATTGGTTTAATGGGGGACATGATTTACAGAATTTTTATTGTCATGTTCTATTTAGTTAAAAAAAAAAGAAGCTCTTCTTTTGACCACCCCTGTTGAACCAGTGAGTAAAATCATGCCCAGTCTCCAGTAAAGTACTCACATTTGTTCATTGAGGATAATGGGGCTTCTTAAAAGTTCAAAGTTATGGTAAAGATATACATGTACTTTCAAGTGTATTACTGACTTCAGGCCATAGTAATAAAGAAAATAGAAAGTCAGGATAACCACAACAAAATGAATTAAAATCTTGTGCATGAATCTGAGAGGTCAAGTCAGGTGGCCTAAATCTCCCCACCAATCCCTCAGCCTCATGTTTCTGACTATTGCATGACTGTTGGCCTCGAGGACCAAATACTGGGATTATTGCTGGCCAGCTCCTGCAGATATTTAACACAAGATGGGCCAAGGTACTTGTGTTTGAGTTTAGAAAGGTCCCCCCATTTTTTTTCCTTCTTCATACTCTCTTTTAAATACTTCCAGGTTTCTTGTTCATTATTTAGAATTTTCTTTTAAGGAAGACACAAGATTTTGGATTGAACCAGAAGGATTTGGTATCTCTTTCTTACATTGCTCATTTCTGCATTGCAGCACTGGAATGTGAGAGCTTGAGTGCTGACCACAGTAAACACATCAAAGCTTCTCAGTGGTGACAGGAGAAAGTTTCTTCTACATAGCACAAATGGGCCCAAAAAATGTACTTTCTGCTTACTTCCTGCTTTCCTTGACTGATTTGGTCAGGCACAGTCCCCTCTGACTTGAATGGGAACCAGCTGATAGTCTGTCCTGGAGTGCTGACAAAACTGCTTCTAGTTCTGGAGAAAATCAAGACATTTAATACTAAGAGTGCCACACACCGTGCAGAGGCTTGCAGGATACTTTCTAATTTTAATTCAAACTTGTCTGGATTTTGATGATGAGAATCCAACTTTTATTTAATTTTCTTCAATCAAGCTGAAAGCTCTGCTGGCTTCACTATATTCAAAACCATTACTCTCCCAGGGTGGTTGCAAGCACCTTTCAGATGTCCCTCTATCCTAAGGCAGAGATGCTGGATGAGTGAGCCTTGGAGCTAGGAGCACTCAGGTGTTAGGAGCACTCCATTGCTAGCAGCTCTGGCAGCAGAATGGGGATGTGGCTGCAGACCAGATGCACATTTGAGCAATGGGGCAAAGGGATTTGAGGACCAAAAGACTTCTGGCCTCAAGCAAACTCTCCCTAGAACTATATATGGCCCAAAGTCTTAGATTTGGTGAAAATTCAGTGAAAACAAAGTGTTTGATTAAAAGCAGTGTTTTTTTTCAAGGCAAATTTTTTTCCTTGTAAACCATCCAACCTGTGCTACCAAAAAAAGTCTATTTATGCTTTGATTTATTACAAATTCTTGGAACACACATCAAAAGTTTTCATGGAGCTACCACTTACTTTGAGGAGAATCTGTGTTGTATAACTGATTATATAATGAAATGTAATTACTTCTCCCAAAGTATACACAACAAAATCTCAGCTTTTTTTGCCTATCAGTAGATCTTGGTTATTAGAGTTTATATATTAACCTTCATCCTTGCCAAGCACAATGTGACCAGGCCAGATGTTTTCAGACCTACCCCTGTTTGAGGAATATCTAATATATATATAATAGCGCAATTCCAAGTCTTTGCTCTACATAGTGAAAATCAGGCAACCAGAGCATGGGAATTTTTTCTTCTCTGATGTTTCTCTGCATTAACCCAAATCTATATGGGTTCCTTTATGCCTTTTCAGCTCGTAGGAACTATAAGAAGCAGTATGCAGTAGCAGTAATGTCAAGACTGGAAAACATTTCAGTCTTTCTTCCCACCATACCACTCCTCTTCCCCATCATATGAAAACGTTAGATGTACGACACAGAGTCTTTGTGGTTCTGCTTTGAAAAATGTATTAGCAATGATAGCGCTATCTTTGTCAACAAGATTTACCCTCTGACCTATTAGGCTCATGCTTGGACTGCTCTGATAATAAATATCTATTTCTCTCTTGTCTGTTCAGGATGGGACTAGAGGTCTGGGCTACAAAATGTGAGCCTTTGGGTGACTGTGCATCACCTGGGGAAGGAACAGTGTTCCAGAGCAGGACCACGTAATTCTCCTGAGCTTCTGCTTGGACTGACAGGCCCAGATCTATCCAGTGCTTTTCCTCCTGTGTGCTAAGTGCTTGCAGATACTGCCATGTTCAAACTGTAAACTCTGTCACAGGAAGGGCAGCTCATGGTACTGGGGTAAGAATTGGGCTCCTGGGACCACAGACAAGTGACTTGGCTTATTTTCTAAGGAATAATGTTCAATTCAGCTTCCTAATCTCATCTGAGCCTGCACTGTTGAAGGCCAGCTTTGGAAATGCAGGAGGTAGCATGTATATTATTTCACTGAAAGAATATGAAAGAAACATCTGACTAAATGTGTGGTGAGAGTTCAGCTTCTTCAAATGACACCCTTTGAATTGGTCTGTGCAAACTTAGCCCAACATTTATTTGAAGGTAACTGGTATGTCACGCAAAGCGAGTATGTTGGAATGCAATAATGCAGGCTGAAGCTGGGGAGGCATGCTCATATTTGGAAGGCTGCAAAAACCAGAGAGTAGACACACTCAGATTTCGTTATAAAGCTGGGGAACAAGGAATGAACAATACCACATTGCTCACACAGCCACTCAGGGCTTAATATTCACTGATAATCATTATTCACACCTCTCACTCAGAGAGCAGGAAGAATGTGTGCTCAGTAGAGGCAATGCCCCAAAGTGAATGCAAACTTCTGATGGCTTCCAGGTTGTTTGTCAACTTCCCCCAGTCATCCCACTCTTGAACATGCCACACTACTAGATTTTCACTTTCACGTCCTATGTACAAATGAAAAGCAATGCCTAAGACAAATACACAATTCATCTAAAGCACAGCAACATAAGGTTGAAGAGATACAATGTATTCTTCTAGCAATGCAAGTGTTAAAGACAAAGCTCCAATCCTAATCCAGGCTTCATGCAGAAATGGAGGTGTTCAGACCACCCAAATTTAGCCACCCAATTTGGCTGGTTAAACTAGCCAGCGGGGCTCTCCAGGCTCTCCCTGGAGTCAACGGAAAAACACTGGGAGGGAGACTCGCTTCCAGGAGCAATTCAGCAAGCCTGTGTCAGGCTTCTGTTCTGAATTGCCTCTAGGAGGGCTTCTCTATTAAGGAAATTCAAGGAGGCAAGCCAGGTAGCTAAACCAGCTAGGCTGGGTGCCTAAACTCAGTGTTTTAGCAATCCTTCTTGAGCTGTAGAGAAGTGTCATGTACCTTTACATCTCTACACTGTATCCCATGAAGCTATGAAAAAACTCCCTTTTGCTTGGCTCTAGATTTTGTGTGTGTGCTCTCCAGAATCCTTTGTCCCTCTTTCCTTGGACTCCAAGTGACCCACAGCCATCTGCTTAGGAGCCTGGAGATATCATTCACACACAGTTTAAGTGCTGTCTAGTAGCAAGGGAAATGGGTTTTTATTTTGTTCTTTATCTTGATGTGTTTCTACAGCATGATACTGTGGTATTCCATAATAAAATATTTATAGCTGTAATTGTCTGTCATCATAGAGCAGTTTGGAAATCTCCCCATCAGACAGGAGTCTGCTGGAAAGATGGCGAGTTGGTAGAACTGACATACTCTGTAGAAACAGGTCAGTTTTGGGGTTTTTTTTAAAGGAAACAGCAAGTAGTTTCCTGGCTCATCAGCAGGTCAGCCAGCAGGAAGACAGGTCCTGAAAGACTTCGTCTGTTTTGTCAGAACTACCGGGATGCCAGCTTATCACTGTGACACTAAACACAGCAGTTCCTCAGGATTTATCATAAAGTGAAAAATATTATACTGGTCAGTTCTGAACTACCTAAAGCCGCATGGTTTTGATTTCTTCCTTTTCCCCCTTGTCCTTCTTCCCTGCTACAAGGGAAACCAGTTAATCTGAGGATCTGTTGTTATGGTTTGTTTTGTTTTCCCTCCTCCTTGTTCTAGTGCCTCAATTATTTCCGATCTGCATGTTTATTGTTTGGAAGCAAACTTGCTTTCCTGGTCTTTCACCCGACATTTCCTTTCAGAGGGTCAATCTTTCTGGCACTTTTAGAATGTGATTTCAGCTCCAGCCTTGCCAACAAATGAGCTGCAGGCAGCTGCTGCTAACTCCACTGCTTCCAGTTTTGCAGTATGTACTCAGACACAGCAAGGAAAGGGCAAATCAAGCATATCTTTTAAATATATTTTCATACTCAAAAAATAAGTTTATCAGGCTGAACCAGGTAAGCAAAAAGGACATGACAGGACAGGATGCCAGAGTAGCTGAAGTAGCTGGCTCTGGAACCAGAGAACCCACTAGACACAGAGAAACAAAACACTGCAGGCACATCCCACTGGAAAGTGCCACTATTCCGTCCAGTCTGGGGAATCAGAGTTAGCCTGGTGTAACAACAACACCCCTCTCCTGTCTGCTACTTGCTGTGAAGTTGGTGTGCCTTGGCCTCAATAGTATAATGGAGTCATAGGGCTCAAGCAGGGTTTTGTCCTGGGCCAGTGTGACTCTGTTGACAACCAAGGCAAGCCATTATGTATTGAGTTACAGTTTCCCGTGTAGCCTTGCAAAAGGAAAGCTGTCCAGAGAGTCTGTATTTTCCTTCAAATCTCTACAAAATGCATCACTTGGGCTTTAAGAGCTCTCCAGATATGAAAGGATGCTGAGGGCCAAAATATACAAAAGCCCTTATCAGATATAATTTCAGTGGAACATAATCAGTTCTGCTTATCTGAAGGAAGGCAAACTATTTGCCTAGCCTTCTGCCAGAGACCCCATTTCTCTGGCTGCTGTAAATTGTGGGAAACAGCTTTATTAGGAGGATCCCAAGTGTGCTTTGCAGGGGGGTCAAATAGCAAACAACCTGGCCCTATTGTGGACCCTCATCCCAGGCTTGCTCATCTCATAATGAAATGATGTAAATATGTGCAGAAAAAGTATTGACAGCTGTGTGTCCATTATGCCTAGCTCAACACACAACCTTGTTATCTGTGGACCATTATTTTTTGATTGTTTTCTCTCTGCCATGAATTCAAGGCAAGAAAATCCATTTCAATCTGAATAAAATGACAGGCTACCCCAATTTAGTGGCGATCTCATCAGTTCAGCCAGGCAGGCAGTGTTAGAAAATTATACAGGGACAGGTGCCCATAATAGATCAGCTTTAGCTTCTCTGCCTTCAATGCATTTATAATGATGATGGTGATATTATGTATGTGCTGAGCACTTTCCAACCAAAAGTCTCCAACACTTTGCAAACTATATACAGCACATAATGTTACATCTGTGCAGCATTGAAATACTTGCATGTTTTAATAGTGACTTTGTTCTAGAAGCCCCAGAAACGCCAATGGGTTGTTGTTCAAACAGGAGACCTTCCAAAAAAAAAATCCTCTCTGATGCAAGACAAATTCATTACAATCACATGCTTTCAGTGTTGTGAACCGAGTGTATTCCAGCCTCCACCCCAGAAAGAACTTCAGCACACTAATCTTGGCAAACATGTACAACCCAGCTGAGTGCAGTGCATTAGCTGAAGATTGTGCTTAAAGACTCTCCTAACTGTCCCGAAGACAGTAGGAAACTGTTTATTAAAGATTCAAACAATTAGTGAAGGGGGAGGAGAGGCAGGGATTCTGCTCATTGGTTCTCAAATTTAAACCTATTGGCTGCTGCTTTAATTAAAGAAAAATGCAACAAATCTTGGCAGGCTAACCCAAGCTTGCTGTCCTGGCTGGAAATACACTTTCATCCTGAAATGAAATATTCTGAATGCACTAAGACTTTTGTGTGTCACCCTGCTTCTGTGATGTGGAGACCATGCACAGAGGCAGGGCTGGCAGCAGGTAGCTTGGTTTAAAATCCCTGCTGTTACCCTGCTGTTTCTGCATCATTTCTCTTTTGGCACAGTCTGATACATTCCAGAACCAGACTGATGCTGAGCCCTGAAGGTAAATTGTCCCAGGTAGGAATGAATCAGCAGAAGGGAATTTCAGCAGCCCCATCATCCTCCACAGCTTTGCATACATTATGAACAGGAACAGTCAAGTCTCCTAAAGGACTATCCCACCAGGCTCCTTGAGACAGAGTGCTGCCTTGTACTCATAGCATGGGCAGGGTTGCCTCTGCTCAGTTAAAATACAGCCTAATTTGCCATAGACGTGGTAAGAAAGGAGAAGTCCTCAGCCTTCTTCAGCTGTCTGCACCCAATACCCATGATGTGACTGCAGCTCATGCAGTACACAGGAGCCCTGTGAAGAGTCTGAGGCAGCTGCAGTGGTGAAAGGCTGGCAGTGAAGGCTTCTGCCCTCTCCCACTGCCAGCACCTGTGCCACTGCCATTGCCAGCACGTGTGCACTTGCTGCCTGCACTGATGAGCAAACCCAATTAACACCGGCATGCAGCGCCACAGGCTCTGAAGGTCTGTGTTGAGTGGTGCAGTTGTTGAGGAGGTGCCAATGAAGTGAACTTAGTGCCTGGTTATTTGAGCAGTTGTGTGTTTGCTCACTTCTTCTAAAAAGGAATAAGGGTATTTGAAACCTATTTTTGAAGGGCAAACCAGCTAGCCCCCAGATATTTCCACCTCTTGGAGTAGGAGTGAGAAATATGTCACTGAACTGAAACTGCAAGAAGTTTTTGGTAAGCAGCAAGCAGTCATAGCCTGGGGCTTGGCTGGAACTTTGGCCTGATGCCTCCATTCCCACCACAGCTGTTTTGATCCTGGGAGACTCTCTTTGGCAAGGTGCTCACATTGTTTGACAATGATCATGCACAGGAAGACCAGCTCAGCCTACTTAGCACAGCTACTTTTAATGAGACATTCCCCTCTTTACTATCCTGCATTCCCATATGAAATCCAGCATGTGGCCAGCTCTCCCCTTGTCTACTCTTCAGGTATGCCTACCTCTGAAAAAACTTTGGCCCTGTTGTTTAACATTTCTGAGCATAGGAATGGATGTAACTTCACAGCTGCACGTTTTTCATAGGTCTGGACTTATGGCAAGTAGTTTTATTTGGACAGAAATACAAAAGTAATTGGAGTCTGGCTGAAGATAGACACAGTCTAAAGCAAATTGGATTTTCTTATAGCACGAAGTTACCCAAGATAAACAGATCTAAAAAAGCTTGCAAAGAGCACAGATATTTTCTCTCTCAAGGCTTCTTCAACACTGAACTTTTAAATAAACAACAAAGGTGCACTGATCAGCTTGTGTCACCCACTAGACACAGCCAATAGCTCAGATGCACCAAAACACACACAGATGTAGGAGGCTAAATTTGTAATAGCCTGAGTACAGTTTTCTAGAGTGCTTCGCCAGTGCACGTCAAATAAACACTGTTGCCAGGATATGAGTCAAGCATCATTTTTAGCAGGCAAGCTGGACTGATCAAATGTCTGAAAAAATCAAACTTGCATAGAACTATTTTATGGAACCACATAGGATTAAAACATTAAAGGAAATAATTGGCAAACAGTAAAATCATGAGCAGCATTTCCAGCAAAAGTTGGCAATTTTCGTGGCTAAACATATGGTTATATTAAAGGCGTTGGTTTTACTGGAATGTTTATAGAAAATAAAAAGGAGGAGAAAATGAAAAAAAGGAGCCACAGAGCCTGTACATGAAACTAGAACACAATGTCCAATTTTTTACATACGAGTGAGAAGTGTTAAGTGCTGTGTGAGAGCCCCTTAGGTGTTCATGATAGGCATGCACTCTCAGAAGCATGAGGCATCCAAATACCATTTAAAAACAGTTTGTGGCAGGGCTGAGTGTGCTCCACCTTGCAGGTATCATGGCCAAGGAGGATGGGCACGTACCTTTACACTGGGAACTGGCCTTCCTTCCACCCCTTTTGGGTGGGGATCTGGTCTTCCTTCTACCCCTGCTTCACATTCTTCAAAAACAATAAATGGGGTAATAAAACAGAGCTGTAAGTCTCACTAAAGGTGCTTAACATTAACCCTGCCACGCCAATAAATATGTACCTACAGAAGCACTTGCAGTAGTCTGGGACCCAAGCCTTCCAGGCATCATCTAGGCAATGGAAAAGCTAACCCTGAAGTTACTGACCAGTTACAGAAATGCATGTATAAAAATACATATATGCTGATATATAGGAAATGTACACTGATTGGTTACAGAACTACTACTGAATTTGGTTTGATATTAATTTTAATCTAACAAGATTACTTAAAAAGTATTAAAAACTTCAGGATACATCTCTTTGGTGAATTAATTTCTCCAGGATATAGTTTAAATTTGTTGTTCTATCTACTTTTGTATTCCCATTGCTGATCCAAGACAAACTCAGTATTAAATTAATGTATTTTGTAAGTTCTGTTCAAAATAATGTTCTGTAAAACATTGGCTTATCTTGGGGCTTATACCAGCACATATCATTATGACATCATGCTGATTTCATGAGTATTGTATTAAATTAGGCACATCACATCCTCACAGACAGCAAAATATCCCAAAATATCTGAGAACTTGTTCTGGAGAGAATTCTTCAGAACCTAATGACTTGCACAGATATTCAAAATCTTTCATCATTTTTCCTCTTCTCTTTCAAAATCATTCATGGTTCTCTGGAAGAAGTATGTAGCAGGATGGGGGAAAAAAACAGTTAATCATTTCCATGTACCCGAGCCTTGTCTTCAACTCAGGGAATTTTAATCCTGCTCGTTATATTATCTACAACTAGATCAAACATCTGCAAGTGTCAAAATGGTTCTGGAGATGTAGATTTACTTGGGAAACTGTTGTACACATTGCAAAGGTATGGGGCAACCCTGCGTGTGAAGAAGCTCCTTCCTTGATTCCTGTACAGCACACAGCACTTGTTAAGAGGTCTCCAGAGCCTACAGATCCCCATGTGCCTCCTCTAGTATTTGCAGCAGCATGATTGCCTCTTGAACTGCTGTGCCATCCAGAGAACTTGTGGTATGTACATGGTTTCCCTTCCCTGAGAGTTAGCATGCTTTGCTCTCAGGACAAAGGAAGATTTCATAGTAAAACATGGGCTTTATATTTAGTATTATGCATGGGCGATATCTTCTGCATTATTTAAATCTTTTATTTATCACTTTGCAGTGCATAAAAATTATATTTTCTCTTGACTCCTGCTTTCTGGGGCAATACAAAATGTTTCCAACAGAAGCTATGCAGCCCTTTGCCACCTGCCAGATTCCCATGTATTATAGCATTTTCAGCCAGCTGCTGTGGTAGTTGTTCATGCCAAGGGCAAGAATTCCTCTGCTCTGGTTTTAGCTTTCATGCAGTCCAGAGCCTGCTTTCACCCAGTGCCGAGCTGTGAATGTGTAGTCTGAGTCAGTGAGAGCCAAAATAAGAGGTCAAACTTCACAGAGCCAGCAACCAGCTGGTGGAGCCCAGGTATTGTGTCCTGGTCCCAGAGTAAATGCAATGCCTCCACTTCCTCCCCTCTCTAGTGCACTATCCCAGTCCTTTCCTGCGGGCATTCTAGGCAGAATAGCATATGTATAGGAACAGTGATCCCAGTGGAGATATTTGGCAGGAAATACTGAAGTGGCTGATTGCTGGGAGAAGGTGTTGTACCTCTGGCTGAGCCACTCTTAACCCCAGTTCTTCCAGAGACATACTGCTGAAGAATGTGAGTCAGAATTTTGTACTATTTTAAATATTGTGTTTTATTGTTTGAGGTTTTTTATTT
Source organism: Cinclus cinclus (assembly GCF_963662255.1). Taxonomy (NCBI): domain Eukaryota; kingdom Metazoa; phylum Chordata; class Aves; order Passeriformes; family Cinclidae; genus Cinclus; species Cinclus cinclus. The sequence continues at coordinate 51,673,739 of NC_085046.1, forward strand.
GGGGTTTTTAATTTTTTAAAATTATTTTTTAAATTTACCATTGGATACCAAATAGGCTTTTCTTAATGTTCTCTTCAAGTGCCTGGCATTTCTGAATAGTTTGCAGTTTTCTGGTGGACACATCGCTTCCTCATCAGAGTATTCAGAGTTATCTGGGAGTGTTCAGAAAACAGGAGCCTCCTTCCAAGAGTGCATTTGTTTTGGGTGTCCAGTTCAAAACATATGCTAGGTATGGGGTTTTAATTCTTCAGAAATTTCTGACATTCTCCTCTGGAAGTCAGATGTCTCAGATGGGTCATCCAAGGTCATTAGCTGCTTTTCTGGAAAAAAAAATTCAATTGACAGTGGTCCAGGAATATATTTAATCATACTCTTGTCCTCAATGCAGGCAAAATACCATCACTGCCTAAGAAGCTTGCTTCTGCAGACTGCAGATGCAAAAGAAGATCACAATCTGTGACTCTGTAGGCACTATCAGAAAGCATTGTAAACATGCACACAGAGAAGTTTCTTTCCCAAAGCCAGTTTGTATCTGAGAAAAGTCATCTTTTGTGCTGAGCTAACACAGCTTGGTGATTATTTCCATCTGGGTTCTGATCTCAGGAAAGATTCAGTAGTCCAGAAAAAGAGCAATGGGAGTGGAATAGGTGGATAAACTACTCTGTGGTGGGAAAAAAAACCACTCTGATGAAAATATGCTGTGAAGAAAGTCTCTGAAATTCTGATCATAAGGTTAAAAACCTTAACTATTACTGGAGGAGAGCTGGGGGAAAAAAAGGATGTGCTCAGCCATGGAAAAGGCGCAAATGGAGAAGAGGACTTCTGGGAATAAATTATGTACTGCCACTTGTAGCTGGTAGTTGGAGAGGCTCTGCTGTTGTGTAGAGCTGGACTCACAGCAAAAAGATGGGAGCTATGAAGAAATGGTAGGGACACAATGTATCTGGGAGAGTTCTACATACAATTTCTTTAGTATCTCTGATTATTGCAGTGTGTGGAAGATCTGAATGTGTAGGATTCCTGTACATGTAGCTGTGAAGGAAACATAGCACACCTTACACTTACTGAAAAAATATGTATTTCTGACTGCAGAATTAGAAGATTCATAGTAATAATGTTTCAGTCTTTGATACCATATGTTGAGATATTCATGGCTAGCCCCTGAAGAACTATAGAGTTGATAATGAATTACAGTCACATTCCCTCCGACAGCCTTAACTTTTGAGTAGAGTCCCTTGTTGCTCTTCAATTGAAGAGAGCAGACAGAGAGATATCACTTAAAATTTCACTTGCTTTCTAGGACCTGTAGAACAAGGTCATGACTAGTTAATGCTCACCAGCACCTGGCCAGTCTTATCTACCCCAGAGAGACAAGGGGAATTGTGGAGTAAAGCTGATCCAAGGGCAGGTCCAGCTGTTTATTTTTATCTATTGATTTTTTTCAAGGCCTGAATGGCCAAGCACTGGTCAACTGATGTCTGTTGAGGACCTTCTCAGGTGGCAGAGTTTGGGGTTTTGGTACAACAGGAAAACGTTGTTTTGACTGTGATGAGCAACAGATTTGATGAATGTGTGTAGTCACAGAAAACTGCACAAAAGGGAGAGATGCCTTTGAAGTAGAAGGGTTAAAGGCCCATTGTTTTTTAAAGTGATTGCTGAAATAGGCAATTTCCCACTTGCTCGACTGTATTGCTTTGGTGCTGATCGACTCAGAAGTTGATCTGGGTGCTCTGCTGCTGGGCAGAGGAAATCTGGGGGAAGTGGCTGTAACAGCAGGACTGGTTTCACATACGTGTACATGTTTCACAAACTCTCATTCCTGTTTTCCAGGCATTTTCATCTCAGTAGATCTCCCTCATCATTCTCCAGACTCAGCTCTTTGCCACTTCTGCAGCAGCTCTGGAGACGTCCTTTCTGTGAAAGCAGTGCAGAGCTAAGAACAGTTGAGCACTTGGACTGTAAACACAAATGGTGTCTTTTTCTTTCTTGGGGGTATGTTAATCCAAACAACCCATTAAAGACCTGAGCCAGTTCTCACATATTTAATTTGGTGTCTGATTTGGGGTTTGTCTGGGTTTTTTTTGCTCTGCAAGTCTGAACAACTGGTCCTGCTCATTCTCACCTAATTTCCTGTTCATGCTGGTCCTGACTTTTTCCTAAGAAGCATGTCTCCCTTCTGAAGTAAGTGGTGTTTTGAAGGGAATTCTTCAGAAGCTTAAGGGGAAAACAGTATGATAGTTTATTTTGATATGCAAAAATAAGGTCCAATGTCACCTCTGGAGAAATGCTACATGTTTGACTACTTTTTCCATGTAGTATTTCCTCATGTCCTTCCTTTCACATCTCCCAAGCCAGCTATGTTTTATTAAATGAGTGCCAAAGTATTGTGTTCTACTTGTACAGCCAAAAAACAGTGCATGTCCTAATGATTGTATGCCATGTGTGATACTTGAATAGAACAAAATAGAATATTATTTGTATTACATAGGAGCAAAAAACAGAATACCTTTGAAAGTGAGTACATTTTTTCATGAATTTCTACATATTTTAGATCAAACCAAAAAAGATGTCTCTCTGCTGATGTCATGGCTCATAGTCATAACAAACTCATGGCAAACTGGACTGGTTTCTTTGGGGAAAGAATGTGTTTAGTCAGAGTAACTGAGAGGCAAGACACCTGCTTTCATCTTGCCAGCCTCCAAACACAGAATGTTTGTGTAGAGCAATGCACAAACATACATAACTGCATTTTAACAGCAGATCTCAGTTCCTGTGGCACTCTTACTCACCCTGGGTATGATTTCACTCCATCAAGAGTCTTGTTATTTTTGACAAAGCTTTTGGGGTAAGGAAGTAAAGGACATGAGTAAAGCTAAAATACAGATTCTTCATTTGTGTTCTGAATGTGCATGGAAGCACAAATTGAACCTCATGGAACAAATCACTAGCACAGGATGATTTAAATTGGAACAAACCTCTGGACACTATCTAGTCCAAAAAAAAAAAAAAAGTCTAAGTAGCATTTTGCTGTACAGTTTTAACTCCAACTTCATTCTAATTTCTCAGTTCCTGGAAAATCCAAGGAACTCCATTATTTGGATATACCATGCAAACTACTACATTAAAGCTCCTCAAACCAATTAATTAGAACTTATGCTCACCTGTGTTTGGTTATAATCTTAGGTTGGGAGCACAACAAAAGAAAAGCAGTTTCTATCTTGGTGAACTACATCCAAATATGTGGACTGACTGTAACTCTTCTACACCAGAAAGCTGAAAGCTTGAGGTCTTATGATAGTACCATAATTGCAAAAATGAGTAGTAATTCTGTTATTTAGTCCTACGTGTGAGGACATGTAACACCGAAAGCCCTTCTCACTTGGAAACAGACAGACCTTTCTGCTGGTCTTCTTTCAGTGAGGATGAGAGAAGCTTTCTGTTGCTCTCCTCAGCATCTGTAATTAGAAGGCTGTTCTTGGTTACAGTGGTGAAAATCAGGGCTGGCAGTAGAATTGTGCATCTGAAAGGTGTTTGACCACTCTTACTTCTCAGTTGTTCTGAAAACACCAAATTCAAAGTGACAAGTGCAGCCCCACATCTCCAGCTTCTGTTTGAGTACTAACTTTTCTTAACTAACTAATCCACTGCCAGGATTTATTCCTCTGCAGCACAAACATTCCTGGGCAGGAAGGTTCGTGTCTGCCCAGCCTGTGGTTATTCTGATTTGTATATGAAGTACTAGAGGGACTAACTGGTTTGATGGATGAGAGGTGTCGAAGTTAGAGCGTATGGGCTTCTTGGTCTGTGTCTGTGAATACAAGCAAAAATATGCTGGAATTTTTCTGCCTTTGGAGTTTCTTTCAGGGTTTCCATTACAGACTGTTACTTTGCAGAACCTATAGGGAGAGCCAGTTAAAATAAATCCTTGGGATTTAAAGCTGGCAGCTATAGTTTGCCTGTACAGAGGGCTGTAAGAGAATTAGGCTTTCTTCTCAGGCTCAGGCACATGACAGCAGCTGAGGACACAACTCTTGCAGCCGTCCTCCCACCCCAGACCCCTGACATTCCAGCTTTAGTTCACTCAATAGTGATGCTTTTGATCCTGTCTTGTTTTTCGTAGATCTGTCGGTCTCATATGGACAGTGAAAGACAAAGAGTATGCAAAGAAGTTTATAAGTAGGTGTCCTACTTACAATGCTGATTAACTAATTTGCATCTTTTTAAGGCAGAATGACCCTTCCTGAAATACAGCACTGGGCAGTCCTGCCTCAAGACTTTAGCAGGGCTATGGTGGGAGCAAGCATAGAGCCACAACCTCAAGGATGAGAGGACAGGTTCTCTGGGTAGCACAGACCTTCTGCAAGAGTTTAACTATAATTTAATATAAAATAATGCATGTTTCATGGGCTTTCCTGCACATCCCAAGTAGTGACTATCTACTGGCCAATAAAAAGATACTACTTAGTGTAACAAACACCACTCCACCAGATTCTGTTGCTGTGAGAATGGGCATCATGCTGGGACAGAAGAATTAATTGAGCTTTTTACAATCCCTTTTGATTTGCATCAGAAATATCCAATACAATATCTCTGACATTATTACATTTTAAAGCTTAACTCCTCAAGCATTTGGTCTCTGCACTGTCCTCCCAAAAGGCAAATGAAAGCTCAGTACTTTTTGGGACTTTGTTTGTATCAGCTTCTTTATTGGTGCTGCTTACTCTACCCAAAAGATGGTGTTTTCACTTGAAGAGAATGTAATTTGTAATAACTCCATCCATCACTTTGTCATTTACCCAAAAGATACAATTAAATATCTATTAAAGCCTTGGGGTTCTGGAACACTGATCTTCCACAGATCATTTCATCAAAAGGCTCAAATAACAAATTTCTTGTAAGGAGGATGAGCCAAAGCTTCTGGGTACATATGCATGTATAGAAAAATGAACTGTATGGGATTCTCATGCTTTTGCATGAAAAGAATTTTAAGGCTTTTCTTTTGCAAAGGGTTAAGTACATAATTAAGTTCATGTGTTTTTGCATAATCTTAGTTGCTTCATTAAATAAAAAAGAAAAATAGAGTCTCAAGGGAATATTTTTCACTCAGGTCTTATAATTTTTTTAAATTACTGACTTTTCATCTCTTAAAGGTTTGCAAGCAGATGTACTTAAACAGTCAGTTTTTCTGCTACAATAAACTATATACAGATTTTAGTAAAATATTGCAGAAACCTGTATATCTGGGGAGAAAAACACCATAACCAGCTAACAAGCTATCTTCATTTAAAATTTGCAGAAATTAAAAATGATCCATAAAACATTCTTTACCATTTTTCAAATTCATGTATTTAGGAGCACATCATCAGAGTTTCTTGTGTAAGTAATAGAAAGATCTAAAATAGGTTACTATCCACACCACCAAGTAGAAATTCCTTCAGTGCTTTTGCTACTTTATGAATGTTCTTTACTGACATGTATGTACCCATGTCATGGATCTGTTCCCTTTCCCAGTGTTTGCTTACAAAGGATGTGCTCTGTGCATGTAAACATACATGCAGGGAGCAGTGTACAAAAGGGGGAAACAAACACAAGAAGAGGATGTTTCTGAGGTGCCCACAATTTGAACTACAGCCTTTTGGGAACCTGGCAACCCAATGCAACACCTGACTGATCCGTTTTTGCAATGGAAGTTCTGCCCCAGTGCCTGAATGTGAGATTAACATCTACTTTGCATAGATATCTCGATTATGATCACACAAACAATGCAACATATTTACATGTGTGAGTATGTGGATAATAATGCAATCCAGAAAACATACACTGCAATCTTTGAGTACAGCTATTGCCATGTGACTGGAAGCTGATATACCTCTCACAGGATGCACCAGGCATCACAACATATATTTTCTGAGTGCTGCACTCAATGACAAATTAGAAAAGAACTGGTCTTAGTCCCACTCTGGTCATCCTTAGAGATATGGTTCTCCCCATTTAGAAAACGAAGATTGACAGTCTCTCCTATGATGTGTTGTCCTTTGAAAGTGATGCACTTGACATTGGGCATGAAGGAAAGAAGGGAAAATTGGGAAATAATTCCTTTAAATTATTTTTAGAAAACATGGGGCTGAATTGCCAGCTTCGATGCCTTTTCATAGGAGAGGAATCTATGAAGTTGCAGGAAGTGCATCTGCCTACTGAGAGCAGAGAGAATCAGAACTGATGGAGAGTTGTACCACCTCCCTGCAGCTTTGCATGTCTTCTTTCCGAAGGGAAACTCTTGTACCTCTGCCTGTTTAAAGGCAAGCCTGCAGCTGCAGATGTAGAGAGACATCCACACTCTCAGTCAGCAGAGCATTCAATGCCCTCCTGAAGGCAAGCTGTCATTTTTTGTGTTCAGAGTGAATGGACTAACATGAGGACTGCATTATGCTCCTCCAGAGCATGCAGTCCATTTGAGGGCATTTGTTTCATGTCCTGATAAATGTCATGGGGATGTGCTAAAACAGTTAAGGGTACAAGACCAGATGGGATAGCTTGGCAGTGCAGTGCAGAGTGAAAGGAATCAAAATTAGTGCAGCCTAATACATACCAGCTTGAGGGGGATAGCCCTACCCCAAACCTTAGGGACAGCTGATTGCAGTAGAACAAAACAGAGCCATGCTAAGGATCTGCTGCTCAGGTTTGATCCTGGGACTTCTTACACTTGTTTCTTAGGAAGCATAGTTGTAGCATTCAGTTCAGGCCTTGTCTAAGCCTCTCCATCTTAGACATTTCACAAGCCAGGGTAATATCACTGTCTGCACTTCAGAATGGAGATGACCTTCTGACTGCCAGATGTGAAAGCATTTGAGACACAGCATTGTCTGTTATTTTTCTGACCCGCCATGAGGATGTGCTATGCTTGTGTGTGGGATCTCCTTGCTCTGGCTGCTCTTGGGTCTGGTGTTCTCAGTTTTTTTAGAACACCTTTGAGACAAGTTAAAAACTTATTTTGAGAGCTTTCTCTTTACACATGGAAGAAAAACCTCCTTTAAAGCATCTCATGCTGGGCCAAAGTAGGGGTAGATCTCTCTTACATTCTCTTCAGGTCTCACCACAAGTCAGGCAAATTTAAAAATTACTTCAAGGTTACTTAAACACCTACTTTATAAGAGTCTTGAGTTATTTGGCTTTGTACACTTAAGACCTTTCAAAGCCAAACTCTTACCCTGCAAGGCATTTAGAGCCCAGTCCAACTTGATTTTGAATGTTTCCAGGGCTAAGAAGTCTACAACCTCTCAGTCAACCTGTACAAATGTTTCACCAAACTTATCAAAATTTGTTTTTCTTTATATCTAGTCTGAATCTATGCAGTCTTTCAGTCTACAGACATTACATCTTGGTTTATCACAACAAGCCCTATTACTAAAAATCTGTCCCCATCTTTCTTCTAAGCCTCCTTTTAAGTATTGAAAGGCCACAATAAGTTCTTCATGGAGCCTTCACTTCTCCAGGTTGAACAGCCCCAACCCTCTCAACTTATACTTGTAGGAGAGGTGCTCCTGCCCTCTGACATTTTTGTGGCCTCTTCTGGATTCATTCCAACAGGTTAATATCTTTCCTGTGCTGATGACCCTGGATGCAGCACTCCAGGTGGGGTCTCAAGAGACCAGAGCAGAAGGGAAAAGCCACCTCCTTTGATCTGCTGGCCACACTTCTCTTGCTGCAGGCCAGGACAAGGTTGGTTTTCTGGGCCACAGATGCACACTGTCAGCTGTTTACTTCCAAACTGGAAAGCTGTCAGCTTCACTACTGATTCTGGCAACTGAGGTGACATTTATCCTTTGTCTTCCCTTGCTCTTTCCCCTAGAGTCACAAATCCTCTCTTTTCCCTAAAAGCTCCATATACCTTCCCTCCCTGATGTTCCAGCAGCCACTAGCAGCCAGCCTGAAGTCCTGCTCTCCAGAGCTATCCTTGCAGTCTCTTTGACTCAGGTGTAGGGAAGTGGTCTCCTGGAACACGTATCCCACTACAGACATCTCCAGTCTGCTTACCCATCTGCTCCCATTAAGGGCAGCCAGTTTCCCTGCTGCAATATTGTTCAGCTGCAGGATGCTCTGACTCCCTCCCTAATGTGTCTGACAACTGGCGCAAGCCATCTGACAACTCAAACTTCCAAGATCACTTGCTACTAATCTGCCTCAGAAAAGGCTGACTTTGACTCCCCTTGCCCTAACCCTATGCTATATTCTAGTCAACCTGTTCTGGGGGATTTTGTGTTTTTTCTTCATTAAAGTTCAAGGAAAGTAAAGTGGAAAGGTTATTCTCTGAAAAGGCTGACAGCAAGTCTCACGGGCATAGTCCAAAAGTACTCTGTACACCAGCAGCGCTATTACACATTTAATGAATGCACAAAGGTTACATGGTTTCAGATTTCCCAACCATAACCCTTTCTGGGAACACAAAGTCAAATTTTAGTCTTTTTCAGGTCACTAAACCCCCACAGAAGTCAATGCATTTGAAAATGGGACCAGTATTTGACCTACCACCTATGATTGCTTTTAATAAAGAAAGTAACTTCTCAGGTATTAAGTTCATGTGAATTTCTGTATTTAAATACACATCTGAAAAGCCAAAGAATACAAAAGTAACTTCAGGGGGAAAATACTCTTTCTATACTTCTGCAAATCTGAAGAAACACTGGACATGTGCCTAGCAATAACTTCAGACTCTTTAAGCAAATTGGATCCTTACAATGTTACTCAAGCTTCCCTAATGAATGATGATTTGCTTACGTATTACTTGGCAGTGAGCTAGCAAGGCCCCATTAAACAAAATGCATATTAATATTGTCCTAAGTAATGATTTTTGCAGTCCACTGTAATTATGCTGAATTAAGTCTGCAGAGAAAACTTTAGGAGATATATTTTCAACAAAATAGAATATAATATGTGCATCCTTGTGCAACATATGTATGGCAGATCCCTGAAGGGAGAGTCTGTCAGTTCAGTAACATACCCTCGCATAAGAACAGGAAAGTTCCTGGATCTGTAGGGCTCCTATACTGCCATTTATTTTCCATCAGCAGTACATATCTGTGTAGATCCTGGCACTACATGTTTGTAAATGTGTGTGTGTGTGTAAGATAAAAGGAGAAAAATGTGTCAATCTCCAAAGACTTCCAGCTGTAGAAGGGGCAAATAACTGGTAGTGAGGTTTTGAGTGACTCTTGGGATCTATCACGTACCACCCGTCAGGACATGTATTTCCAGTTATTTCTGATCACCCTGTTTGGTAGCTTTCATGTTTTTTCATGCTTTGCCTCAGGGGAAAAGATTATTCAACTATTAGGTCATCTTGTACAACTGTTTTTCTTACTCAAGAGTCCTCTTTTTCCAGAAAGGTACTCCAACTCAAATTGCAGCAGAGATTCCTAAAGGATGAGATACTGTTGATAAGATTACAGCCAAAGCCAGCATGACCTGACACTGCATCACACCATAAAAAGAAAATAAGGTAAATTTCTTCTGCAGTTTTTCTATATGGCATATTTTTAGAGATTTCCTAATAAGATAAAAGGGGAAAGATTTTTTTCTCTGCCTTTCCAGTGTTTGCATTCACACAAATATTTTTGTGTCATTACCTGTAGTGGCAACAAAGCTACATCACAGAGGCTAATTCTGGGAGAAAAATAAAAGTCCATTTTAAATGTATGGGTTTGTCATTCAAAGTTTTGAGTTAGAAAAACCTTTTACCGTCAAGTGAATATGACATTGCCAAAAGGTTAATTCCTGCTCTGGCATTTAACCTCACAGCAATACAATATCACTTTACCCCATGATAGCTTTAATGTTCAAACACTAAGAAGAATCTCGCAGTGATGCTTCAGGGTGTGGGAGGTATTTAGTAGGTGCCATTCCTCATTCTGTGTTGATATGGTATCGAAGTACAAAATGTAAACTCATTTTCATGAGCATTTTCTTGCCCTCCTTTGGAGATTGGATAACCACAACTACTGTGTATGTTGTGGTAGGGCGCCCATGGTTTAGGAGGCAATTCTGCAATCAAATTTGGTTTCTTTCTTTGCTGTTTACTCCACCCTGGTTGCACTATCTGTCATGGAATTAGCTGATTCTGTGTGTTTTGCAGTTTCTGGGACTATTATCCATCTCCTTGGGGTGGATGTGAGCTCTGGACATGTGCTGACACTGAAATGTCCATGCATTCTTCCCCCAGTTCTCCTATGCCTCACATCTCCACACTGCTTTCTACTGCAAGAAAACATGGGTGTGCAGGCTGGCTCATCTTCAAGCTGAAGAGCTGATCAGTTAGCAGGTACTCTTTGCAATAAACCTGCTTTGCTGACCTAGAAACCAAAAAGCATTTCATTTATCAGCCACAGATTTGCCTTTGTCCTGCGGGTGGTTTCCAGTGCTGGGTGGTGATCCATCACCTGTAATCATTCCTTCCCAGCTGGTGTCACTGTCTGTGGCTCCACCCGTTGTGTTGGCAGTGCCTTTTCCTGGGTGCAGGTGCACACTGTGATTACACCATCACATCCTGTTAGTCTTGGATCAGAGAAAGTTTTGTGGAAGCTTCTTCTGAGACCCTGGACGGATGGACAGGCACAGAGAAGATACTGTCTGTGTGCAGACAGACACAGAGAAGACACTGTGTGAACAGCTAAAGTTGTTTTCCTGATACCTGACTATGGGTAAAATCTTAAGTTCTTCTCAGTGCCCTTAGGGTGCTATTAGACCTTAACAGCCCAGATTAGATTCACTTGGGCCTCTCCCACACCCTCTGCTAGTGGACCCAGAAGACCAATTCAGGCACAGTTCTGAGCCTTTGGTTCTTGTCTGACCTATATTGTGGGTATGCTTGCACTCAGTGCTGTCCCTGACTGTTCACCTGGTTGGACCTCTAGCTCTGCCTCCTGGTCCTTGTTACTGGACTCTGTAATGTCCTCTGGACCTGATCCTTTAGCTTGCTCTGTAAGAAGATGTTACATTAATCACATTATTCCTGCCCTGTAGGGTGTCACCCTAGGTGGTGATGGCATTTCTTGCACTGGGATCGCAGTTAGGCTCTGGCTTATCCTCTATCAGCAACCTTTCTCTTGCTGATCTCTGACATGGTCAGAGACTTTGGTAGAAATACTCATTTGAAATTTGGGTAAGGCTTTATTTTTTGTGCTGTTTTGTTATCTAATTTTTGTGTATCTTGTTCAGAAAAAACACAAGTTATGCTTATCATAAAGCAATATTTAGTCTCCACTCATCTCATGTACAATAGGTACAAGCCTCTGGAATTCAAAGCAAACACTGATGAAGATGATGGCTTACCAAGGTTGGAGGTGTTGCCAAGGTTAAGTGAGGAGCTGTCACCGGGCTTGTTCAGCTTAGAGAAGGCTGAGTGGAGACCTCATTGGAGTCTATGACTTTCTCAAGGGGACAGTAGGGAGAAAGGTGCTGATCTTCTCCCTCTGGTGACCAGGGAGAGGACATGAGGAGATGGAAGGAATCTGTGTCAGGGGAAGTTCAGATTGAACATTAGGAAAAGCTTCTTCACTGAGAAGATGGTTGGGCGTTGGAGCAGAGTCCCCAAGGAAGGGGTTGTGGCACTAAGCCTGACAGAGTTCAAATAGTGTCTGGATGATTCTGCCATATATTTTAGTGTTAGGTTGTCCTATGAGAAGCAGGGAATTGGGCTGAATGATCCTTATGGGTCCCTTCCCATTTGAGATATCTTATGATTTACAAAGCCCAGAACACTTCCTACTGGCTTTATGAAAACACTGCTATTATAGGAACAAGGCATTCCCATGAGGAAAATGAACAGTATGGAAGGCTACATTTGCTGATCCAACTCTAACCATAATTTTAGAAAGACAGCAATTTGAAGCAAGTTGGGTATGAGAAAGTAATGCTGCTTGATGAGTTGGCAGGACTTGCATGCTCTTTTCCCAGCTTCGTCTGCCTGCTGACAGATCAGCTGTGCTGCTGAACAGACAGCATGGCTTCTGACCACGGGTGGAGCAGCCCAGCAGCACAAACGAAGGTGCGCTGTTGCAAGCTGATTAGAGAGTTGGAAAAATGATGTTTCGCTGACTTATACACAGGGCCTCTGTAGCCTTGATAAAGTAGTCAATTCCCTGGACTGCAGAAAGAGTTGAGCCCCCCAGGTGAGCTATTTGTAGATCTAAACTATTAATAGCTATCATCAGCTAAGGCAGACTGGGTCAAGGAGCTCTCCTCTCTTCTCTTCTACCTCTGAATTCACAGCCATAGCTTGAAATGTGCTGTAATTGTCAGTCATTGCATAGGTAGCAAATTACCAAGCACCTTAAGTAAAGAAGAAAGAAAACAGCATGTAGCATCAGAGGTTAATCTGTAAACTATGATGGCCCTTGTGCCTAGAGAAGGGCTCCATGTCTTCAGGGGTAAAGGGAACTTCTCTTGAATGTTCAGTAAACACTTCAAGGATGCAAAATTGAGTTAGGGGTCTCCTGAATGAGGAACATGGCAGTGGACATGTCTCAAGAGGCAACCTAAACTTTAAACCATATTTAGGTGGTACCCAAGTCATCCGAGAACTGTGGAGGTGATGGAGTCTGGTCTCCTAGAGTTTTGTATTGCAGTGTGTTATCTGCCATCTCATTAGATGGAAAATCCTACTGTTTTCCCAGGACAAGAGTTCAGGACATTTCACTCTTTGCACCCATCTAGCACAATCATGCTGTAGCCTTTTCACCGGATGAGTTGGTGAGGGTTTTCTTCTCACTATCTGCTGGCTTATTTTCCTTGCTGGAGCAACTGAAAGTCTCTGAAGCTGCCATGTGTTTGTTACATTGGAATGGCAGGCCAGCAGGATCAGAGGTTGCTGGGAGGAGACGGAGTCAAGTTATACATACACATGAACACACACAACTGTACACAGTGCACAACTGCAGTAACCTCATGGCCTTAGGAAACCAAGCTGCAGGTGGCATGAGGTGTAGCAGGTGTAGTAGGAGTAGTAATATGATGTTATTTTCGTCAAATAGCAAGGGAGTTACTAAAGTTTGGACACCTGGTGCTTCAATGACATCTGAACATGGACATACACAGAGAGAGAAAATTATAAGCAGAACAAAAAGAGACAAAAGAAGACAACCTCAAAAATATACACAGGTCACTAAGGTATTTTTGAAGTGTGAGTGTGCTTGTAATACATATACACACACAGCTGTACTGAGCAATGGGCATAATTAAGGTATATTTCTTAAAAAATAGTAGAATTGCTTTTATTCACCTTGCAGAAATACATCACAACATATTCAAGGCTGATGATGGAATTCCATTTTTAAAACCTACCTAGTGAAGTACTGTCCCAACTATAGAGGACAAAAATTTGTTCTGCAGTGTTTTCTTTCAAAAGAAAAGAAATACATTCAAAACAACCATCAAACTATGAGCAGGGCTTTTGTTTGCTTTGTCCCAAACAGTCCCTTGCAGATAATTATTATCTACATTTCTCTTTGTTATTTGTTTCACATGGAACAGGATGCTGTGGCTGCTTGTCTGACCTCTACATGGTCACAATGGTCACAACATGGTTACAGAATTCCCCACTGTTAGAGATGATGTGTGGATGGTAGATTAGGGTAAGATGCTGCTCCCCATGCTCAAGTTTTGCTTCATGATAAGGCTATTTTGGGGTGAGTTTCTCCTCCATAGGGAATTCCTCCCCAGTGTTCAATATGCTTCGTGATTCAGTAGAAATTAAGTGTCAGGTGAAATCCTGTCTGATGTAACTGTAAATTACTGAGGTTAAGCTGTAGATGGCAAGAATTGGCTAGTTAAATTAATCGTGACATGTACAATACTTGGTAGGAAGTGAAATAATTACTTATAAAAGCAAAGATGGCAGTGTTTAGTTCTGAATTATATCTATGGAGCTATTTATGTCCTTTAAAGTTTAAGTATTGAAAGCAATAAGTACTTGTGCACAGTTCAGTTCAGTGTAGACACTTCTGAAAGCAGCTATAAATATATTTACCTCTCCAAATTTGAGTAAGCCTCTGGCAAGTGCAAAATATTGTCAAGTCTGTTTTGCATTCTCTCAATGTTTTGATGTCTGGCTTCTGCTTTATGCTACCAGAGTTGGCAAGGCACAGACAAAACACTTTTCCCAGCTCCCAACCATATCATAAACTCCACAGGCTTATAAAGCAGTGTTTATTCTGGTGTCCTTCCCTAATGCTGCAAGTATAAAGATGCCTAACAGAGAAACTATTTTTTTTTTGGTACAAATAACTGCTAATAGAAAAATTTTTACTGTACTGTGGTAGAAAATTGCCAAGGGGTAAATGGCCACAGATTGCAATTTTGCTTGCAGAAAATCTGCTTTGAACTATGCATGGTGGCAATCTGACTCCATGCTTGGGACTGCTTGAACTAAGCAATGATCCTGTGATATTACCCAGGGAACATTTCTTGTCATGGCCTGCACTTCAGACCTGGCCTTCACAGAGAACCAGAGAAAGAAATACCATAGAGGCATCTACAAAACATTCGTGGTATCTGTCCTACAACTTAATTAACTCTGTGCAGGACGTGAAAAAGCCTCTGTGTGGAAGATGATCAGGAGCATCCCCAGGTCCCAGGGATGAGGCACCGTAGTACCTTTCCCTCCTCCCCTTCTTCCTGGTGTCTGCTCAGACATATTTGTATCTGGTATTGCAAGCCACAAACATTCAAAACTTTGTCTCTCAGAAATAGTGATTGGTTTTAGTAATAAGGTCATCTTAAAAGATACGATTTTGCTTCTTTGCCTGCCGGTGTTGCATCTACAGATCACCACCTTTTATGGTTTTTAAAAAAATTCTTTCTCATTTATATATTTGCCAGTCATGTCAACACCAATTTTTAAAGATTTCATGCAACACCAATGAGCATGACATTTTCCTTAAAGTATGTAGATTTGAATTCTCTGTTTAACCAAGGCAGAGGATTTAAGAAAGATACAAAATACCACAGGTTCACACTAGAATGACTGTTGTCCAAGCTATTATTTATAAGCATGTAGTAAGTAAAATATGACCAGTCCAATGATTAGCAAAAGCACAACTTCAACAGCATGCACCAGAGTCAGACATGCTTCACAGAAGAATACCAGACAGCAGGATAGGAAACAAATCATTCCCTAAAGGTGATGCCATCAGGGAAGATCTTCATGACTCTGGAGTGACGTAAATACTGAATACCCCTGAAAATCTTCAGGGTTGTGGGAAAGGTAAGGAATTAATGCTCTAGTGATCAAAAGTCCTTAAAGAAGATTTGGCACAGCCAACATTAAAAAAATTGATTAGGAGCTGGATTCTGTCTTTATATGCTACAGACTTTCTTAAGTCAAGATGTAATTGGTACCCTCTTAGAGTCACTCATCTCAATTGAACTGTAGTTTTGGATGGAATGTGGAAGTTTTAGTGGCTCGTACCACTTGAACTAATATTTTTTAATAGCTATGCAACTGATAGGTGTTTCTGCAGGGCTCCAATCCTGATGTGGAGAAAAAAACCACTCTTGGCTGTGTTTCAGCCCCCAGAACACCTCAGTACCTCATTTGCCTTCTGGCCTTTCTCAAGCTGGACTTCCTGAAGAGGCCATGATAGGCAAGTATCTCTATTGTCCTGGAACTGCACAGCTCAAAGCAGGACTACCAACATGCAACAAATGTCCATGCCTCACCACAATCCTTTTAGCAAGCAGCCAGGTAAGGACTAAATTTCCTCAATGAGGTAGGCAAGGCTATTGGCAAGTCCTGTGCAAGAGCCATAAGCATTCTTTATTCCTGAATCATATGCCTTGGGTTCTTGGAAGTAAATTGTTGGTCTGTGCAGGTATGTAATCACCTTTTAATCAAGTGACTGAGACTTCTTTTTTGTTATTTAAAATTCAGGCCTGGTAATGAACTATAATGGTTCACTTTTCAGGTAAAAATCTGAAGTAGCATCCTTAAAAGTTCCCCAGAGTCTTGTGAGGTAAACAATAATGTCTGGCTCTACAGATAGGCACATTTTGCTCTGGGAAGGCAAGAGGCCGATTCCATATAGACAACTGGTACTTCAAGGCACCCATAAACTTTGGCAAACATGAGCTACAATAATTTGCCCACAGTGGGAATGTAGGGTGACTGGTGTTCAGCTGCCCAAGTGTTTTGCCTGCTAGCCATATTCTTTAGCCACTGGCTCTTTGCCTGGAGTGTCTGAGTGCTGTGGTCAAGGTGTGCTGCAGGCTACATGTGAAACAAGTTTGTGAGACATGGGCTCTGACTCAAGGCATCATGGCTTTTGTTTGTTTTCTTCCTCAGATGGCTTTTCCCCTGGTCTTTGGCTATATCCAGGCAGTGAACAGAGTAAAATTAAGAACTCCTAATAAAAGTCACACTGGACTGAGAAAAACATCAGCTTTAATCTTTTTATTTCTGTGTCCCTTTATTTTTCAGCATCTATAAAACCAAAATATTAAAATAGAGCAGATGTTGGGCAAGCATTTCTACAGACTTAAAGCTATGCTTCCATAACCATCTATTGCTTCTGGAGTGAGAAACTGGGGAATGGTTAAGCTTTCTTGAGTGCTCCATAAAGGCAGTAAACCCCATGAGAGCTGTTTTAAGAGCGAGTCCTCTGCCAAGGTGTTTAGTGGGGAAAACTTCTGTACACTGAGGGTCTCTGGAGTCATCCCATCTCTTGAAGTTTGTGGTCTTAGCACTGGGTCTGATGTCATTTGGGAATGTCTGCTTTTGTTTTTGGCAAGCATGTTTGCTAAGTCCATTTTACTTGACTTCTTGCAAGATAGTGTGTCTCCTTATGTTCTTTGTACCATGGTCAGCATCTGATTTCTTCTAAGTGTCATCGAGCTACTCGACTAGTTATCACATTTGTACACAGAAATATTTGAGGGGAGTTTTATTTCTCCAGACACAAATGCTAATCTATTCATTAAATGCATTTACCAAACAAGCAAACAAACAAAACCAAAAAACAACCACAAAACAAACCCAAACCAACCCCCAAACCCAAAAGAACAGGAAATTATTTTGTGCCAAGGTGAGTATAAGAAATATTGGTGAAATTGATTAATTTTTTCCCTTAAAAAGCTGATAGTATCTACAGAGCATGTTTAATATGTCTAAAGCAAACTCTTAGAGGATTTCCTTTTCCTTGTCTTTTTTCTGCATGCAATGCGCTGTGTGCTCTTCAGGCACTGTTCTTGTATATACAGACTGAGTCATCCATTGAGGGAATAGAAATCATGCTCCTATGCTGAGTCATGCTGGCCAAATACAGAGTATCAAGCACCAAAAAATGAAAAGAAGCCTTTTCCTCACAGAGCTTTTGGAAGTGGAATGTGTCTTAACTATTACAAACATTCATTGAGCAATCCTGACAAATCCATAAAATTCATTACTATCTTGAGAGTAGGAAAAGGAGTAGCTCCAGGAACAGTCGAACTAAAGAAACTTTATTTCCTAAAATCTGTTTCATTAAAGGCACATGTAGAAATCCTGTATTAATCTAATACATTATTTAAATGTATTTATTTTTCATTTCTTTGGTTTGAAGAGGATAAGAAGTTCAGTGGAAATCTATTTCACTACAAAATACTTATCTCTCTCTCTGAAGGGACTGTCTAGTGCCCAATAAGACTGTTTCATCTCAGAAGCCAGGTTAAAAGATTTTTTTTTGGGGAACTAGCAGTCACTAAACTAGAAGCAGTGCCTGAAGGGTTAGTAAGAGCAGGGAAGGAGGTGCTGCTGGAGCAGAAACTTAAGAAGATCCCATAATGTCTAAGGCATTGAAAGAGAAAGCAATAGAGCAAGTCAAGGGTGATGAAGTTATTTGCCTGCATGTGAAACACTTTAAGTCTCCTATAAGCACACCTGGGATTGCATTGCCTGATAAAGCAGTTTTATTCAGGGTCAAATGCAGCCTGGGAGCTTAAAGAGTAGTTTCCTGTTTGAATACACACAATGAGACATTAGACTCATTTGTTTGGTTATGGAACAGCCAAAAGCATGCTGAGGTGCTTGAGCTCAGGCATCAATCATTGTTTGCATGCTCTTGGTTTTGGTTTGATTGTACAGAACTGCTATAAACCGCTTCTGAATAACTTCTGCACTTGAGCCCTGTTTATGAGGTAGGATGGGTCCAAAGTTTCACATACTCTTTCGGTTCACTAACAGTGCTGTTCATATGTGACTGAACTTGTATCTGGGCAAGATATTAGATTAAGAGGAGCAATGTATGGTAAGCCTCTTCCTCCTGGGATGGAGTAAATTTCAGCTTATGATTCTAACCAGAACACTGTGGATGCAGTAATTTGACTGGTGCTGTTCAGCCTGTGCTAATGAGCTTGGCAAGGATGGCTTGAAACACCCTGCTCCAGACTGGACAGGAGCCCTGCACAAAGTTTGGGGGAAAGGCTCCATTCATAGAGAGCAGCAGCATTACTGGAGGTTTTTCTTTTGAGGAACAACAGTTTCACTTCACAAGTTTGTAGGTGATCTAGCAAACAATACATGAAATATACCTATGAAATTTGTTTCTGGTAAAATAATAATAACCTGATGTCCTGTGGGAGG
Source organism: Cinclus cinclus (assembly GCF_963662255.1). Taxonomy (NCBI): domain Eukaryota; kingdom Metazoa; phylum Chordata; class Aves; order Passeriformes; family Cinclidae; genus Cinclus; species Cinclus cinclus. Next base: position 51,692,346 of record NC_085046.1, read on the forward strand.
GCTCTGGAAATTAGAAAATTATGAGGCATGAGCCCATCTAGAATGAGCTATTTCTGATTGCTTCAAAATTGCACTTAAAATTGGGGAACTTAGAGATTCTCCACAACTGATTTCCTTTTCTTTTCTTTTCTTGCTCCTCCCAAGGCTTTTCCTTTCCACACTTCCAAACACAGCAATTTTAAACTACACAGTAGAAGCTAGGCCCTTTGTCACTGTGGGAAGCATTGAATGAGACACTTCTGAGACTTCACCACCAGCTGCACCACATTTAATCTAGCAAGGCTCCTGATAAATACATATGCGCTTTAAATGAAACAGCGGCTTTGATAAATAAGTAAACAAAACCCCCAACTCTCTAGAAAGCGGGAACTGTTCTCCCCTTTCCATACTTGTGAGTATAAGCTCCGAGGCTAGAGGAGAGCTAGCAGAGCTGCCTGCCTGGCAGCATCGCAGCAGCTGCCAGCTACCCCAAATGGCTCAGCATGCCTGGGAACATCCACGTTAGCCAGCCTCATGCAAAAGAGCTCTCTGCCTGCCTGCGCAGACCTGCACAGCTATTTGAGTGTGTGCTCTGTGAATGCCAGCAGTACCACCCAGACTCCTCCAGTCATTAGCCTAAGGTCATCAGTACATTTCTCTGCATGGGAGTGTCTGCATTTTATGTATCACTATGGCTTGTCTGGGTGTGTGTATATTTGTTTGTGTGCTTGCTCTGTAATGATCCAAGCTATCTTACATGTATATTTAAAAGCATTTTTTAAAAAGAGGGTAGATATCATTATCTAAAGGAAAGTGAAGTGCAGGGTCGGAGGTTATGCCCTTTGCTGAAGGATGCAGAGCAGAGACATGCACTGGGGCACCAGGTTTCTAACACAAAGCCTGCAGACTCTACTAAGCCATGTTACTTTTTTTGCCTCTTCTGTGTAGGAAGCATTCTGAATTGTAGATTATCTAATGTGCATTCATGCTGTTGTGTTTCAGAAAGCCCTGTGGCAAAGGAGAGGAAATTCTATTTCTTTACCCAAGAGCGTTTACTACTTCTGGTGTTACTGACAGCAAGAGTTAAACCCAGTGACAATTTACATTGACTTAAGCCTGCTACCAAGAGCACTCAGTGCATCCTTCAGCAAATGTCTGACAGAGTGACCAGCCAGGTCCAGCTGCATTTATTTCCAATGAGCAAAGCAGGTGGTCAGGGACCCAATTATGACCTCAAACACTAAATGAGAGTCCTGTAGATTACCTGATCCAACAGTTAGTCCAGCCCTTTGCTTTGCTGCGGGTTTGTTCACAATGATCCCTCTTTCTTGAAATTATAAGTCTTGTTTACTGCGGCAGAGTTTACTGAACAGCAGGACATTTGGCAGCTTTTGGCAGGTTTGGAATATTTTTCCTTCAGAAAAATGTAGAAAGAATCACTTCTGGAAGTGACATATTTTGTCCATAAGTTGTTTTATTTAGCCATATTATTCAAAGAAGTCTAGAAATAAAATTTATTCTTAACCAACATATTACATAATTTCAACTTCAAAATGTCTGAACAGACAGGAATATTTTTTTTATTATTTTTTTAACCAAACACAATTTCTGGAGTCACCATACATTAGTATGGCCTATTCTGTGATTCTCACAGAAACTAGAATTTACATGACAAATGTGCCCAGCCTTCAAAGTAGACTATAAACTCAGAGAACAAATTGAATAAATCACTTTGCAAGAGACAAATACTTTCCTTTGGTCTTTTTTTAGACTGCAAACCCCTAGGGCAGGGATAGTCCTTATTTTATACCATCTATCAGGCCAACCCACAGCTGAAACTTAAGAAGTAATAGTTTCCATCAGACTTGATTCACATCATAACAATCGGCTTGTGCCCTCTTGTTGACACCTCTGTGTTGAGCTGAGCAGATATTCAGACTGGATGTTGTTTAATTTCAAGTGGAGTTAGTGAGATAATATGATGTAGACTGCAGAATTTGCTTATTAGAATAACATATTTGGGGTTTTTTTATTAATTTCTCAACTCTCAACCACTTTCTCACATCTCATTGTAGATTGTGGATTCTAAGCCATATATGAAACTAAAGCAAAGAACCTATGTGTATTTTTGTGATCTATAACATGAGGTAATTTCAACGCTGACCCATGTCATTGCTGTGTAGTCACTGAACACCATTCTGTTAAAGCAAAAATAACTAAAAGAGATTTTTTCCCTCTTTTTATTTTTTTATGTCATGAGGACAGACAAGCTTGAAACAAACTGTATTCCTTCTCCTTCCCTTTCTGCCTCCCCTGCAAAGTCAGTTAAATACATGATTCATGAAGCTGTAATTTGATAAATTTGGTTTCTTATAGTGGTACTAGCAGACAGGCAGAAAATGTGCTTTCTGTATTGCCATATGCTCTGCTTTTCCACAGCAAAGCAAAAGATCAAATGCTATCATCTTTCTTTCTCTGTCATTGTAAATTATTCTGAGGAATCTGATGTTTGAGATTAAGGAAGATCAAGCCACAAATGTTCAGGGTCCTGAGTGTTGTCATCTTTTGTGAGACTTCTCTAGAATCTGTGGAAGCCATATATGTGCCTATAGACGTTGTTCTCCTAGTGCTGTCTAAAACTGCATTGCCTCTGCACATGGATGGATTTATGGACAGGTTCGATAAGTTCTTGGAGGACCACATTCCTTAGATAACTTGTCAGCATATTGTTCCTGCAATTTGTTGGAACATAAGATCAAGAGCTTGTCCGTTGGCTCTGTAAATCAGCAGCTTGAATGTAGACTGAGGTGTTGAACACACTTTTCTTATTTTGCTCTTTGTTATGCAGTGTTTTCCTAATGTTATGCACATATGGTACAAAGCAGAGATTTACATATTCAGTGTTGCTACCATAATGTTCCACACTAGAGGCAGGATTCCAAAGCCTTTACTCATGGTGAGCAGGTCCCTCCTCCATGTCTAATGCCTTGGAGATTAGGGAAGCTCCTGGTGAAATGAAGCATTACTTAACACATGTTCAAGCTTTAGAGCCTTTCCTTGTAGCATTAGGGACAACTATTAGAATCTCTTCCCCTCCTGTACCTGTGGGTCGGTGTGATCCTGGGTAGGTTTGTGTCATGTGGGAATAAAGTCAACAGCCAGAAACATATGGCCAGCAGCCTGGCATCAGAGCCAAATCAGTGGAATGCAACCCAAATTATCACCCACCTCTATGGATATCTCAGAGATCTGTAAGTCCCTACACATCCTACACTCCACAAGTATTTTTAGTTGCTGGACAGAATATGTGTCCCATTCCATGAGCTTGGGGAGTGAGCAGCTCATAAGCTGACACTGGAAAATCTTCTCTGCTGTTTAAAAGTACTCCAGTAGTGGTGGATAAAGGCTCTTCACTCCCCAGGGGAAGGAAAAGAGGTGTTCTGTAAATGTAAATGCCTTAAGAGCTGGAGAATGGTACCTAAGGACTTCCATTTCTGCTTGCTTAATTAAGGGGAGAGAGGCTGTATTGTGTCAAACAAAAATAAATATTTCCATGGCACCTCTCTTTCTCCATCCCAAACTATCCCAATTGCTGCTGTGGTGTTATACCTTTCCTGAGTCAACAGCTGTGTTTGTGCCCCAGCATTTAACAACCTTAAATGAACTTGAGCTCTTTTATACATTGCTCACATACCTCACCATATCCTATGGCAATGTCCTTCTCAGCAAAGCTGGGCACTGGGGGGAAAAGCTCAGCTTTGGTAAAATAAGGTTCTTGCAGAGTGTGGGCTATGGGCCCTGCAGGAGAGATGGCCAGTGACTTTTGCTCTTCTGGGCTGAGTGTCAGCAGAGCAAGTTTCTCGACACCCTGGCCCCGTTTCCAGCAAAACTGATGCCTGTTAGCAATGCCATTGCTATTTGGGTGGGAGGTAGTTATATGCGTTATGCCCAGATTTATAAAGACACCACAGAATTTAATTCGTAAACTAAAGAAAATCTCTGTACTGTTTTGACTATGAAGTCTAATCTGCAAGTTTTGAGTAGAGTGAATTGGTGAAACATTGGAAGAGAACTTGCAGAACTTGTTATACTTGTTCTGTGAATAACACCAGGCTTTCAATTTCCCATACTCTTGTTCTGACGAATTTTACAGGCACTAAAGTAAACAAATGCCTTTCCTAGAGAAATGGTGCTATATAAAATACTCAGGCTGGATTTTTGTTTTAAAATGGAAAGAAAGCAAATACATCATTCAACTCTGATTACCAAGATCAGTGCATTTTTTGTGTGCTTTGGACATGTCTAGAGGCACCTATGCAACCACTATGCAGCAAACTCCACCTGAGTTCATTGCCCTCTTTCACACTGGGTTCCAAGTAAGTCTGAGTGGGTGTCACATCATGGGCAAAAGGGAGGGTTGGAGAATTCACACCAGCTCAAGCCATGGAGTTTCCTGCTCATGGCCTCTGTTCCCTTCACTTTGACCTATACATACAAGCAAGTGGCCTCCCTCAAGGTTTTACCCTCATTTTAATCCCTTCTAGGAAATGAAGTGTCAGATGTTCATATTGATGTAGAGGTTAACCAGCCTGTGGTAAGATCTCCTGGCTAGACTGTCTTGATTTATACTTCTTTTGTCACCACACCAGTAATTTAGAGTGAACAGAGCATAAATGCCAATGATGTATCCCATCAACCTGGACGTTTTTCTATTTCAGAGAAGAACTTTTACTTAAGAAGTGAGACAACACCTGGTCCCTGAAACAGGAAACACCCCCTTGCAGATACCAAACCAAAATCATTGAGGAATACCAAGATTTTAAGAATATTTCGCATTCCTGAAGCCCTCCCTGGATGTAATGTGGTTATTAAGTTGTTATTCTTAAAACTTGTCTAGGTATTTGTGCTTCATGTTATCCCCACTTTATGTAGGGAAGGTTGGTCTTACACAGACTTCCAGCTTTTGAAGATGTGGCTCCAACTTCAGCATGTAATTTTTCAGGCCACACATAGAAATTTATTTCCTTTAGGACAGACTTTATTCCCTTTTTGCACTAGTAAGCTGCATAGGTGTGCCTGAAAGGCAGTGACAAGCTCCCATTTGTGGTTTTGAGATTTTTCATTGTAATTCTTATTTCCCCTAACTTCCTTCTTCATACTCAGATAAGACTTTTGTTCACTTATGGTCAATCTTCTGGTTCTTGAGAAACTGGAAAACAAACATAATATCCTTGTTTTCTTTTCCTGAGGGAAACCTTTGTGAGCCAGCAGCTGACTCTCCAAGGAAGCCCTCTGACTTCTGTGGGCTTGCTCAAGTAGACCTGGCTTCTGTTGCACTTTATGTTAGCTTTAGGGTGAGATGCAGAGATTAAAAACAAACGTCAGGAGCAGATCTGTGAATGACAAACATCAGAATCATGGAGCACATATGCCTCTGCCACGAGCTGTAACAACTCTGGTAACCTTGGACCACACAGATGTCCAGAGTTAAAGACAGTCACTTTAAAGTCACCAAAAAAAAGCCTGGAGAGAGTTGTTCAGACACACTGCAGTGTGCTCCATCTCAAATAAGGTCACAGAGTTGCACTCTCTAAACCTGCCATTATTCCTGTGGCACTAGAAAGGACATCAAGGACACATTTCAACTGTTTCAAGTCACAGAGCCACAGCTTCTTGCCAGCCCCAAATTTTTTCATTTGGAAGAAAGATTCATGCACTCATTCCATCTATTGATCCCCCATCCTTGTTAACTAATTTTAACCAAATACCATGGAAGAATGAGGACCTCCCAAGTCTTGTGAAATCACGTGGTAGGTTAAGAAGAGATGCTGAAAGCTTCAGCATCTATTGTGTCACCATCAGTCCATGTGGCCAATTACCACGGATACATCTCCATACCAGCTGTCTCTAATCCAGCTGGTATTGGAGGGCACAGGAGTGTACTGCAGGCAACAGTACAGGGAAAAAGGGAGGCAACAAAGGGAGAAAGCAAAATAATTTGTAGAAAAACAGTCTGCAGTAGTTCCTCTGCTGGGAGGTCCAGGCATTTGTTGCCTGCTCCATATAGAAGTATTTCTATATTATGCAACCATATAGAAAACAGGCAATATTTTAAACAGCTCATCCATTTGCAGACTTATTAATTCCCACAAGACCCTTGCCTCAAATTAATAGATTGGGCAAGGCACATAATTAAAAAGCAGTCAGGTAAATAAGCCAGAAAAGCCAAAGTATTGGTTTGCATGAGCAAGTGCTGGCTGGATAAGCAAGGGCTAGGCAGTGTAGCATGAACCCATGAAGGAAGAAGTTTTTTGAAGCTTAAATTGATAAAACCTTGAGGAAGCTTGAGTCATTGGTGATAATTTTCTATCATCAGAGGAAATCAGACTTAAAGGAAAAGGAGCTGGTTTAAAATATACTTAAAGTATCAAATTGCATGTATTTATGCCATAGTCACTTTCCCACTCCCACAGACTAGGAATAGAAGTTGTGGTCCACATTCACCTCTTTGAAAACTGCAGCATCAGTTGTTTTACAGTCAAATAAGCAGTGAGGTCAGGGAAGGAAGCAAGTCTGGAAAAGTTAATGTTCTTGCACTGGGTCTCATTTTTTAAATGAATTGGGTCTCTAGTTCTGCAGAAGTGGCTGGGAAAGGAAGTGATGCATGAAATCAAATGATGAGGAGCTTATAAGTTTGGGGAGCTGCTTATGAAAATATGATGATAAAGAATGTGAAGCAACCTATCCAATCTGACCCATTTCAGAAAAAAATTTGGCAGGAGGTAGGTCTCTTTATCCTCATATATCCCTGGGCTCTTTTATGGTATGCTTTCTATTACACCAGGATATTGTGTTTTTGCCAGCAGTGCAGGATATCACACACTGGTAGCTGGGGGTCTGATGGAGGTAGGAGTGTGCACACGGAATTAATTAGAAGTTCACATCCTCTTGCTGTCAAGTCACATGAGGATTTTAAAGACTGACTCTGAGTTTGGAGAAGAGGAAGCTACAGAGACAGCTATATCTTAATTACCTCTGGAAGGTTTACTGAAATGCCGGGAGAATTGCTCATCTGTCTGAAAAGAAAGGGAGTACTGCCATCAAAGTTGTTGGGAGCTCAAGAAATAAATACCAGAGAGCTGAGATCAAATAGATATCCTGAGGTGTGCTGGGGACCATGCTATAAATAGGAAGGAAGGAAAAGCTCAGGTGGCATCCAGGTGGCCCCTCACAACCCATTTTTGTAGCCATGTTTTGACAGCACCTAAAATGTGATGTCAGCTCTTGATATCTGGTTTGTGGGCTAACTAACTTTGTCCTACCTGAGTTGCAGCACCTGAATTCTGTGGATGCAGTGGCCAGCCCTGGCTCCCACCCTGCCTGCCTGCTGATGTGTACCACTGGAATGGCTTCCTGAAGAGCTGTCTTGGCTGCTTTTAGCCTGCTCTTTTCATTACAGGTCCTATGTATGTTGTTAACCTTGCAGTATCACTAGGTAGTGGGAAGTGCTTGGCATTCTTATCCCACTGCCATTTTCATATCAAGTGGTTTTCTAGGTAACCTGTGAAAGACTGGGTCTGTTTATGTTCTGAGTTTGGGGTCAGCCCAGTTCGAAAACCTCAAAGACTGAAGTTCTAGGTCTTGTCTTGCCTTCTAAAATTGTCTTGCCTTCTAAAGATTAAAATTCCTACTTCTGTAGGATCTAAAATATTTTATTGTTTCTCTTTTTTTCTAGAAACTGCAGATTGTGGGCAAGCATTTGTAAAAGCATTTTGGTATGTATCAGGAGTTTGCTTCTGAGGCTGATCCTCCTCATGCTATGGCTTTGGGTGCAAAACCTGTGTTTCTTCCAAAAAAGAGCTAAGCTGAAAGGTGTGTTCCAGGGGCATATGTAGAATACCCCAATGAACAGTAGACATTCAGCCCACAGGATCACAAGAGGCAGTCTGAACTAAAATGCCCAGAAACACATGCAGTACAATGACAGGGCTGCAATGATATTGCAGCTGTTTCACTCCACAAATCCAATCCTCCAACACCAAGTCACCCAAATATCAGTCTTCAATATTGTACCTTGCTATGTTGGCCAGACTGTCTTAAGGCTTTCTTCAGTGGCATTTACATTGGTTTCTCCTCATTAGAAAAGAAAGATGCCATTGCTGGAAGGTCGGGCACTTTGTGACACCTCTGATTTCCAGAACATGCATTTCTGCTCAGTCTCATTTGTTGAAAGTCTCTAACATGCTGCAGAAAACTTTTACCTGAAAAAGATTTTGAAAGTTAAAGGTATGACAAAGCAAAAAAGTCAGCTGATTGATTGTCCATGTCCTATGGGATTTGTTTCAATGCAGTTGTAGTATCTCTGGGATTTAGGTTACAGTAATCATATTGAATTGACCAGACTTTGCCACATATGTCTTTATTATTTATCTATGCAGAGCTGAATAAAAGATTATATAATTTTTTTAAAAAGCATTATGACTTGTTTTGCTGTAAATAAAAATGATCATCTACTCTGTGGTTAAAACCCTTGGGGGACAAAACCCCAAAACACATGACAGAAAAATGCTTTTTCCCTTCTCTTCAGTGACAGCTTTGCTACTGAGCTTAGTTTTCCTGTGGAAAATATGCAAGGTAATTATTTGAGTGGCATATCTCTGGGGTCACAGAGCAGGAAGAAGCAAGGAAATGTGTATAAACGTAAGAGTACATACTAACTGGGCTGGGAGAAAATAACTGTTCCTTACTCATTTCTGGTTTTCTTGGCTAGAAAGGAAAATTTACCTACTCAGATTTATTTAGTTATTTTAGTTAGTTTAGTTATTTTTTAGTTATTTTACTCAGTTAATTTAGTTATTGAATCTGTGTGCACTGACATGAATAAGGAACAAAACTGCTGACTTCAAAATATTGGGAAACAGCTATGACCATGTTCATGTTGGTCAATTGTGCAGGGAGTTCTCCCTGCACATTGTGATAGATCATCTTCATTTTCCATTTATACAAGCAGTCCAGGCTAGACTGGCTGTTAGTGTTCCACCTACAGTTTGAGAGGCAGCAGAGGGCAAGGAGTGCTCCTTATAGGTAGTCTGAATGGAACCACATCAGTCTGTGGGCTGAGAGACTTCAACATTTTGATGGATACAATCTACTCTGTGACAATTAATTCTGTACTGGAGAATGGCCCTGTGCAGTTACTTGTATGGTTAGCCTCTGTGTAGCTTTGTTTTCATTTGAGTAGCATGTTAATGTAGAAAAGTCAGTTAAGGTAGAGGGACATCCATAGTGCAAAACAAGGAGTGGATATAAGGGAAGGCTGATTTATTTTATATTTGTTAGCCTACATAAGGACTGGTTGCTGCAGTTTTTCAGAAAAATCGCAGTGTTGCAACGTCTTATCATTCTTGTCTGTGTCTGCTTTTGATGCAAACCGCAGGAGATGGCTGCATCTGAAGAAACTCCCATTAGCCCCACCCTTGATGCAACTCACATTCTTTGCGCATTTACTCAGGGCTACCAGCTTTCCTCACTCTCCCTGTGCCATAGATTTCTCGGCACTACAAACACCTAAGCAGTTTGAGCATTGAACAACTGAGTATTTTGAACAACCACTTGCAGTATTTGCACAAGGGAAGGGAAGGGAAGGGAAGGGAAGGGAAGGGAAGGGAAGGGAAGGGAAGGGAAGGGAAGGGAAGGGAAGGGAAGGGAAGGGAAGGGAAGGGAAGGGAAGGGAAGGGAAGGGAAGGGAAGGGAAGGGAAGGGAAGGGAAGGGAAGGGAAGGGAAGGGAAGGGAAAAACACAATCAACCCAAACCAATCACCACACCTGAGCTTGGCTTCATTGGCCCTTTAAATCTTCCTAAGTTAAAGCTCATGGCATGGGCTTGTGCCTTGTTGTCCCCATCTTTTTGTCACTATGGACATACATGGACTGTGACAGGCTATGCAGTGTGTCAGGAATTAGGTGAGCAAGAGCATAAAGTGCAGAACAGACAGTGAGAGTAATGTAATTAGCAGTATTAATGTTCATAACCAGACACCTGGCATGACTACTCACCCACCCTGAATAACTACACAGTGTGCTCTGGTAGTGTCTCCATGCACCAGCACAGGCTGGGGGCTGACCTGCTGGAAAGGAACTCTGTGGAGAAGGCCCTGAGGATCCTGGTGAACAGCAAGCTGCCTATGAACCATGTCCATGAGAGGGGGCCACATGAATGCATGTGCATATCTGAAGGGAGGGTGTCAAGGGGAAGGATCCAGGCTCCTCTCAGTGACGTCAAGCAATAGGACAAGAGGCAATGGGCAGAAGCTGATGCACAGGAAACTCCATCTGCATGCGAAGAACTCCTTTACTGTGCAGATGACCAAGCAGATTGCCCACAACACATCGCCCAGGGAGGTTGTGGAGTCTCCCCCACTGCAAATTTTGAAGAACAATCTGGATGCAATACTGTGTCATTTGCTCTAGGATGACCCTGTTTGAGCAGAGAGGCTGGACCAAATGACCCACTGTGGTCCCTTCCAATCTGACCCATTCTGTGATTTTGTGTTAGCTCTGCTTCCACTGACACGTCATTAATTGACACCAGGCTCAAGCTGTATTTGCTGCAATCATACAGAGTTGTATGATTTCTGGTTGAGTGAAGGAATATATGTACCATATTAATATCAAGGTGTAAGTCACCTCAACGAGGACATAAAGCAGGAGCTTGTTTTTGTATAGGAAACTTGTACTGTTTAGTAACAAAGGTTTTGTATATAATATACCTCATTCCATCATCCCTATGTCCTTATGTACTTACAGACTGTACTCACAGGCTGTAAAACTTACTGAGGTAAGAAATACCTAGTTTTGGTACTTGTTAAAGCTTGTGATAAACCATAGTAGTCTCTACGTGAAGTTACAAACAACAAAATGACAGATGCTTTTAAGCAGGAAGTGCATTCTCCCCCTTGAAATTATCTCCTAGATGGCAATGGAGGTGTCATATTCCCCAGGAGTTCAGCAGAGATTTTGTGAGAGGGGAAGAACAGCTATACAATGAGTAAATCTGAATCCTTCTGTCAATACAGGGTAATTATTCCTATGAAACCCCAATAATCTTGCTCAGTTTATCTTATCAATTCCCGTGTTTGTCTTCAATACTGAAAGAATTTGCCATACCTTTCTTTTGTCTCTTGTAATTACTTCAGATGCTAATCAAAATGCACAAAACTAACTTTTTCCCTGCTTTATACTGGACAAAAATTGGGGTCTTTTCAAAGAGAAGCCATAATTCATAAAATAGGTGGCCCACACTTTCTCCCATGCAATTGGTGAAATTAATCTTTGGGTGCTAAAACCCACTACAGCCACACTGGTGATTTTTTTTTGTTGCCTACTTTCATTAACGTATAAGCTAATGCTGTGAATCCCTAACAGAGTTTAAATAATTTTAAAAGTCTGTTCCTGATTTAAGAGAATTTTGCTGAAAAATTACACAGTGAAGCTGGTGACTGAGATGACAGATAAATCTAACATGGATATAAAAAAAATATAAAGAACATGTAGGAACCCTCCTGGGATAACACCTTGGTCAGTGTGTTGAAATACTGACTGTGCAATTTATTATAATTAAGGTTTAATTTCAACACTCATGTGTTTGTTGGTGTTGTCCTTTTTAAGTGCTGTTATATAAACAAACAAAAGCTAACAGAAAGACAGACAAACTGCTGGATTCTGCACCTGGGATGGAACAGCCTGGAATGTATGGAGAAGCTGATGAATAAGATGCTGGAAGGTGGTGCCATGTAAAGGGACCTGGGGATCCTGGTTGATGGCAGGTTGAATGTGAGTCAGCAGTGCCCCTGCAGCCAGGAGGACCAACCATGTCCTGGTGTTCATCAGGCACAGCATCACCAGCTGGGCAAGGGAGGAGATTCTCCTGCTCTGCTCTGCTCTGCACTGCACTGGGGAGGGCTCACTTTGAGTGCTGGGAGCAGTTTGGGGTGCCACAATATAAGAAGGATACAAAGCTATTAGAGAGTGTCCAAAGAAGGGCAACAAAGATGGTAAAAGTCCTTGAGGGGAAGTCATATGAGGAGAGGTTGAGGTCACTTGGTGTGTTCAGCCTGAAGGAGACCTCACTGCAGCTAAAACTTCCTCATGAACAGAAGGGGAGGGGCAGAGACTGATCTCTTGTCTGTCTTGACTAGTGACAAGACCTGAGAGACTGGCTTGTAGTTATGTCAGGGAAGGTTTGAGAAAAGGTTCTTCCCCCAGAGGGTGGCTGGACACTGGAACAGACTCCCCAGGGAAGCCATCATAGCCTGACAGAATTCAGCAAGTGTTTGGACAGTTTTCTCAGGCACACAGTGTAACTCTTGGGGTGTTCTGTGCAAGGTCAGGAGTCAGACTCAATGATCCTGATGAGTTCCTTCTAACTTAGTATATTCTGTGATTCTGTAAACAGTGTTAAGCAGAGAGAGAAAGATAATCTGTGTAAAAATGCATCCATTTTCATCAGGGACACTCTCTAGAAATAGCATGATCCAAGGTTTAAATAGAGTTCTTGAGTGATAACCCTAGCTCTGCCACTAATGCTCTGCCCAAGGCAAATTATTTTACATCTATAAAATGGAAATGATAGCTACTAACCTGCTTTACAGGAGATTTGCAAAGATAAATTAGTTAAAGTGTGTGCAATATTTTCAGCATGCAAAGTGCCATAAAGCTCCATGAATTTTTATCGTAGCCCTTGCTTTAAAACCTGAGTGAGGAGTCACAGAATACAAACTACAATGCAAAATACAACGTTGATAATCTCAAACAATATGCAAAGTCTGAGCATACCGGATTGTAAAACTCCACTAATTCATCTTTATTTAATTTCTTCTCTTCCAGTAAAAAAGCCTGCCCTTTAAAATCACTTTCGCAACTTGCAGAGAAGAGCAGGATTGTAACTGAGGAATGGTTGCTGATAAATTTTTTTGAGGGGCAAATGCTGACCCACTCTTGGCGCATAATGAAAAGCAACACTTCTTTTTGTTTTGGGGTTTTGTGTGTTTGTGTGTGTGTGTAAGGAAAGGATTCAGTAGCAGGGATTTTTTTTCTTACTCTTGAGAGGATTTCAAAACTCTATTCTGTTTTGAGGAAATGAGGAAGAGATAGGAGAATTAATCCTGCTTTTTTCACTACCAGGGAAATAAGTTATTCATCCTCTTACAGTTACTTCACTCAATGTAGCAAAGTAAACAGCTCAGTGGTGCAGGCAAGTGGTGGTGAGCAACTGCAGTAAAATTCTACAATCCAGAAGTATCTTCATGTGGAAGAACTACCAGATTACATGACCTTCACAGGTCAGCATGTTTATGCTTAATATACAGAGAAGAATATATACATACATACATATATATATTTATGTATATATATGCATGCATAAATACTATAAAAGAAGCAAATCAAAAGAAAGCTGAAGAGAGATGTTGCGTTTAGTATTTTCACTGTGAATTATCAATTTAAAAATTGGTGATCAAAATGTTGGCCTTTGTTCCATGACCTTTGTTCCATGCACACATGCAGCCAGTAATAAAATTTTGCAACGTGAACATTGCATGCTCTTGGTAAAATTTATGTTTGCTTCAAAGGAGTTATAAAAAAGGCAGTCACTGGGTTTGTAACCAGCTGTTTAGGGAAAATGGGAAACCATTTCAGAAGTTGCTCAGTTGTGTAAAAAAGGCCTGAAATTCCTGCCTGTGGTAAACTTCAGTCTTAGAGTTCCTTTATATGTCTTGTGACCTTGTCAAGCAGAGCACAATGCCACAAAAGTAACACATTTGTGCTCACAAAGGTGGGAGGACAGAATTTATGGTAGCTTGCTGTGCAGCCCCTTCAGCAGTACTGCACTGCCAGCAGCAGATGAGAATATCCTGTAGTGGATATCTGCAGTGTGGGAAAAAATTAAAGGGGAATTTGCCTAGTTTCCTCTTGCTCACCACGTGGGCAATGAAAGAGATGTTTAATTAGGATCAAATACTTGAATTTATGTGTATTTATGTAAGGGCAGTACGTGATGGGGAGGTGAAGCAAGTACGAAATGTTCCCTCTCAGTACAGCAGGTAGAATCACAAAAATTCTGCAAAACAAGTATTTGTTCTTCAGCATGTTAGAATGGGATTTAGACCAGTTTCTCCACAGAATTCATATGCAAAAATGTTTTCTTTTTTTCTTATGTTTAGATTTTCATTTTTCACTTTGAATCCTCTCTTCCTCTAGATTTTAAAAACCCGATTGCCTTCTACAGTGGTAGCTTGATACTCAATGTGTGTGTGTAGGGACACATTTTTGTTTATTATTTAGCTACAGAATTGATTTGAAGTTCATTTCTTGGTTGTCTGAATTGTATTTCCTTTATCATAATGTAAGCTGCAATCATTAGTGTGTGCTGAGGATGCTTTGCAAATCTTCCCTCCCTAGAAGCTGATCTCTTTTTCCTGGGTCTCTCACACTTTTAAAGATCATCCTATTTGTCAAATAAATGAAAATAAACCGTATACACATAGTGTTTATGAAGTTGCACTGTGTGAGAATCTTTGAAGCAAATTTGTATTAATACTGTATTGTAAGCTCAGGTTCTGCCCTCAGTTACAGACATGAAACCAATCATATTAATAGAGTTCCTTGGATGTTATTAATGCCTGAGTTTACTTCAAAGTACATCTTTCACATTATTTACAAAATATAATCGAACCAGAATGTCAGCTACAGCATGTGAAAGTTGCCTTGTAATTCCACTCATCTTAATAAATGATTAAAGGTATGTGGTCAGGCACTGGGCTTTGTGCTAGGATGTGTAAATGGGACAGAAGTTTTCTTTGCCTAGTTAGGACAGTAGCTAGTTAAACTGTCAGAGAAAAGGGATTTTACAGAGGAATTTGACTTGTAGGAGAAGGATGATGCATCTCTCAGAGAAACATGCATAACAGAGGAAAGTCAAGGTACACTCAGTGGCTGTTTTGCAATCTATTTTGTTCAATACCCAGTGATAGACACAGGCATTTAGCACGGAATTTCCCAAACCTCATGTCATTATTGACTTTAGTTTTGGAGTTCCCACTTAATCACAGCAGTTTTAAGTCCTCATATCCTATTGACTGTGCAACCTAAACCCTCACAAGAGCTCTATGAAGAAATTACAACCAGCGTTCAGCAAGTTTGAGTGTCGAATCATGATTTACTCGGAGAAACCCCAGCCCAGACAAGTGGCACGTCTAAGTCCTATTTACATACCTGAGTGACAAGACAGTGCTTCCTCCCACTTTCCAGAGAAACGGCCTGTTAAAAAAACATAGGAATATTTTAATGAATATTGAATAGTTTGGATTTTCCTCTTGGGGCAAGGAGCACCATACGGGTACTCTTTTGCTTAGTATCTGCGGATGTACTTGGAGCGCCTCAAGAATACTTGTGTTATTTTGTCTCCATTAAGTAACTTGCTGCGCGGACCAAGGAGCCCTTCCTCAGGGCTGGTGGGCAGGGCAATAGAAGCAGTGCGGGCAGACATGGACCCTGTTATCCGTGTGCTAAATACGCATTAAAACCGCGCTGTTTCATTCCACGCACACTCTTGGCCTTGCAAGTATTGGGAGTAAAATGACCAGAGCGAGAGCACGACAATCCGCAGAGGCCGAGTGGGCTCCGGTGATTTCGGGGGAGGGGAGAAACGAGGCCGGAACCCGGGAGATGATGCCGCCCTGAGGAGGGGACCGAACCTTCGGAGCGGCTTCGCTGCTCCCCCGTGAAACGCCTCACTTCTCCCTTGCCCGCACTCTTCTCCCTGGCGCTGCGACGGGACAGCTCTCCCTGAGGAACGGGACGGGACAGCGCTCCCTCTGCAATCCCCCCGGGACACCCGCGCTGCTGTAAACCTCTGCCCCCCTCCCGCACTCCCGGGCGGGCACACACGGGAAGGCAGAAGCTGCGTTCGGGCCACGCCGCTTTTTTGCGGGCAGCGGCGCAAATTCACGCTCATGCCTTCCGCAGCTGCCGGGTAGAAAATGCTGGGAAGTAGAAAATCCACACGTACACACCCTTCCAAGCAAGGAGAAATGACTAAACTATCTCACCCCCGGTCCCACCCCCTCTCATCCTATATTCCGGGACAGGTGGGAGGCCCCCACTTTTCCACCTAGGCGGGGAAGGCACTGCCGGTTTCTCCTCCCTATTCCTCCTTGCTCCCTCCCCATCCTCCTCCTCCTTGGCGTCCCCAGAGGGAGCCCCTGCGCTCCGCGACCGACTGGAGAGTGCAGCCGGGCTCACCCCGTCCCACAGCCGGCTCCAGCCGCTCCGCAAGCTCTTGTGCACCCGCCGCCGCCTGCAGCAGGAGGAGCAGAGGTGGGAGGAGGAGGAGAAGGGGGAGGAAGGCAGCAGCCCGCCCGCAGCGGGGCACGCACGTGTGCGCACAGACCTCGACGGCCGCCCTCCAGCATGCTGCTCGGAGCCGCGCAGGGCAGAGCGCCGGAGAGGAGCTGATCGCTGCCCCGGGAGAAGAGCAAAGCAGGAGCGGCTCCGCGGGGTCATCCGTGCGCCCGTCCCGTCCGACCCCCACCCACTCCGCCGAGGGAGCGGCGGTCCCGCAGCATGGGCGGCCGCAGCCCCCTCGCTGCCGCCGGGCCCCGCGGCGCCGCTGTCCTGGTGCTGCTGCTGGGGCGCCTCGCTTTATGCCTCGCCGTGGAAGGCAAGAAAGGTAGGGGTCTCGGGGGGCCAGGGCGCGGTGTCCCGCCGCTCTTTGCCGGCTGCGTCCCGGAGGAACAGGGAGTCGGGGCTGCGGGCGGCTGCGTGCCGCGGCCTCCCGTGGGGGGAGGCGGAGGGAAAGTCCCAACTACTTATTTCCCTAAGGAAAAAAGAAAAACAAAACTAAACAACAAACTAAAACAAAAACCCCACCCCAAAAACGGAGAAACGGTGTGAAAACCAAACTTATAGCAGCGATCACGCAGCCCTGACTTCCTGATTCTTGGCTTATTTTTTTTTGTGGGGGTGGAGGAAATAAAAGGGAATAAGCCTTGGCATATCTCATCGGTTGTGCTTTTCTCCTTTAGTGCTCCTTTTTTCTTCCCCCCGTTCCCACGTTGCCCAGCCGCTCCCCGGAGAGCGCTCCCGGCTGAGCCCGGCACAGCCGCTCCCGGTTCCCCAGCACCGTGACAGCGGGGAAGAGCCGCGGGGTTACCGTGAGCACCGCTCCGGTAACCCGCTGTCGCTCTGACCTGGACACCTCCGCTTGTCTTGTTCAAAAATAGTCATAGTAGTAATCGGAAGAAGTATATACCTGGGGAGGGGTGACTGTAAGGAAGGGAAACTTCGTGCGGGTTCTGGTTCCCCAGTTATCAGAAAGAGGGGCGATTTATCCCGACCCGACGGGAAGGAGCCGCCGTCCCGTCTCATCCCGTCCCATCCCGAGCCTCCCGGCGCTGCCCGCCCGTCCCGGCGGTGCGTGGGAACAGCACGGCGGGGCTGGGGCATGGGGCTGCCGCGGGCGCTTGGGTTTGCCTTCTCTTCCCTGGGTTTTCTTGCCTTTCTTTCCTTCCTTGGAGAAGCTGTCTCAGAGAGTGAGAAGACGTTTCTGGCCGGTCAGACCCGTCGCTTTTTCTCTGTGTGTGGTGTTTCTCTTTTGTGAGTTTGGAGAGCAGGCCCCGGCTGCTGTTCCAGCCGGAGAACAGTCCTCTTTATCTTGGAAATCTGCCAGCCAGAGGAAAAAATGCCGATTTGGGTGGTTTGGCTTTTCTTCTTTTTCCTTTCATTCTTTTTAAAGAAAACGCGGGAGAAGAGAGCTACTACTTTCTAGAAAGGCTGATTGCATGGCTTAGAGCTACTGAGTTAGAGTCTTTCGTGACTCTGGACTGTAAAGCTGCCCTGAAAGTGAGGAACACCCCATCCAAAAGAACTAGTTGCACGGCCTTTAAAAAGCAGAAAGATTCTCCTGTTCCAGAAATCAAGTTCATACCTGTTGTTGATGTAACATGGGCAGTTTTTCTTTCCTGGTTTTCTTTGTATTTATTTTTCCTCACCCTTTGAAGTAAAGTGCCTCCCACCTGCTCTGCCTGTCTTTTGAGATGCAGTCTCAGGTGCACATGACCTGTATAATATGTAAAAAGTGAGGAGAAATACCTTGTTTATAATGTTTAATTCTGTGTCTCATAAGATCAGGAGGCTGCCAGTTTTTTAAGGATTACTAAATAATCAACAGTTATGTGATAAACCCAAATGAGATTATTCTCAGGGTGTTGTGTCAGCGAGTAACTGTTCCTCTGGTAAGAGCTGGAGGCTCAGTGACAGACGTGAAGGCAGAAGGATTTCTTCAGAAAGCATTAATCAATTGATTGGGCTTTATTAGTTTCTCCTCATACTTGAAGATAAGCAAGAAAATTACTCAGAGGCACAAAATGAAGCAGCATCTGAGATCTGTGAGATATTGACTTGAAGCAACAGGTCCAGCAGGTAGCAGAGGATCTGTGTATGTTGGGGACTGCCTCCTTGGTCAAATGATAAGACCTAGCATAAGAATTCAGAGAAATCCTGAAAGGAAATTTGCTGTCATAAATACATGCAATACTCCAGCAAGTTCAAACTGCATGTGAAATGGCACTTCTTAAAATATCAACCTGATTTTTCTATTACCAAAAGGAGATGTCTCAGAAAAAGAAAGGGTGCCTGGGCAGCTGTTAGAAGAACATCAGAATCAGCCTATAAAATCAGCATAATGTTAAAATGGTAATTTAAATACAATTGTGTCTTCTCCCAAAATTGTAGGATTAATTTTCTTGAAGATGGATGAGAGAAAACTGTTTTTGTTATAACAGTGTAGTCATTAAGACACAGGAAAAAAGCATAATTTAATATATTCCAGAACCAAACAACATTGCTCAAAAGTATTCTCATCACAGGGATCAATACCCACCTCTATCTACCTGCTCTGATGTTGACCCACATTAAGCACAGTGGAACTAATCTGGATTTCCACTAATGTACCCTGGGAGGACTGCTTGGAAGTACCTGAGATAAATACCTCTGATAGCTGGCATGCCACTTATGCTGGATGGATTTGACTCGCGTCCTTTTTGTGTGCCAGTGCCCAGCGACAGTTCAGCAAATTTCTTTTTGTTGCTATATGTATTTGTTTCATATCTCTAGTTTTGATCTGTAGTGCAGCCGTTGTGGGATGGGAGCGTGCTGCTCCTTGTTGGGAGTGTGCACACAGGCGTGCGGGGCAGCTCGGGAGGTGCCGGAGTGGACTGTGGAGTCTTATAACAAGGACTAAGTTCTTTAACGGTATTGAAGTATTCATGTCCATGTGAAGTGGAAAAAACCTTTGTCTAATATCCCGTGCAGTGCTTATGTGTGAGCTGTGTGTGTACTTATATTGAGTATTGCTGCCCTTTACATTGTCTTGTAGTTTCTGCATTGTGTCTTATTCCACGCTTACTTGTGATAGATGTGTACAAGTAGACGAGTCTTTGTGGACTGTGCAGAGCTTGATCCAGTTACATGCAAGCATGAAGTGCCTTTTTAGATGCACTCCAGGGTAACCTGGCTGCTGGAGATCTGGCTGGAGAAGCCTGTGAGTTGTGCCTGCTATGGGGGATTCCCAGGAGCAGAGGGCTGCCACACATCTACAGCTCGGCTGAGGAATCAGCAATATTCTACCAGGTGATGAATGTCTCATACTCCTATTAAAGTCCTGGGAGAGCTGCTACACTATTCTCTCATTCCTGTGTTTGTATTACCACTGACACAAGCAGAATTTTCTATGTGGACAGGACCTAGTATGTTTGTGTAGGTATTTATTAATGTGGGTTTTTGTCTCTGCAACCATTTATTATTTTCTATTCTTCTTGGTAAATGATCAAACTTTTTTGGATTTGGAAACTAAAATAAATCTGTGAAGTCTTGATGGTAAATACAGTTAGGGAAATAGAAACTTAGATACTGGTATGGCCCAATTTGGTGAGATAATAGAAATAAATAGTGTTGAGTGTAGAGCTGTTTTACTCCAGTGCCTCAGTGTGTGAATGCTTAAGAACAAAAACCAAAACTCATGCAGTGAAGAGAAGGTAAAATGCTAGCAGTCATCACCTTAATTCAGGCAATGTACAAAGTACAGTGACTATATGCAAAATTTTACAAGGGAGATTGGCCTCTCAGCAAAGTTTTGTGTATGGTGACCAAACTAGATGCTGAAGTGCTGCTAAATACAAATATGTTATTTCTTTCAAGAAATCAAAGAGTATATCAAGAGTGTATTAAGAAATTTGTAGATTAATAGAATATCAAGATCAATGCCCTGGAGACTTTATAATCAGAGTAGTCCGTTGTAATTTATTTGTTAATTTATAAAGAGAGACTCTTGGGGAGTGTCATACAATGCCATTATGGTCCTCAGGGTTGACTTTTGCATTTATGCATCCATGTATCACTGAAATCACTGGGATATGCTAACTTTAGCAGCAAGATACCTGACTAGCCAAACCAGTTCCTTCAGAAAGTGTCCTTATCTTCCTTGAGCACAAACTGCCTTTGCTTAATAGCTCTTCAGAAACAAGCCTAGTGGAAGGTTTACTTCATTTTTGGGAGGATGACAATACCTTCATGGAATGGTTTTGCATAGAAACTGTTGATGTTGCTACTAACTTGCTCTAGTCCAGGTTTCAGTAATATGTGTGCATCACAGTACAGTCATACTGTGTATGTGAGTGGATTATCCCAAAAAGAGCTGATACTCAAAATTGGTGTCAACATGTTATGTTACAAGCACTGGCATTTACAGGTATGAGAACTTGTGTTAAATCTCATGTTAGGCTTGGATCTGTATTGCAAAGGGGTTTTTGTAACATGAATTTGACTTGTAGAACTTCTATTTGAGTGAACTAGAAATGGCTGTACTCACAAAAGCATCTTCTGGCTGTTGTATATTAGGAGCCTTCCTGGAGTGACTTGGCTGACAAACCTTTATAAATCTTGACTAGTCAAAATCTGTAAAAATATTACGTGTTAGATAGAATAATTGTAATTTTGGAATTGTGTGAATTGCATTAGGCATCTTCTAACTGTGTTTATAATTTCCCAAACCGTTATTCTGCTGTACTGCTCTCCTTGAACACCTACTAGTGGAAAATAGACTTCTGTCAGTCAGGCACAAGAATCTGGCACAAGAATCAGATTCAAGTTGGCTGGGAAATCACTAGCTTTATCAGAAAGTTATTAGGAAATGCAGCAGAGCTGTTATTTGCATCTCAGTGGAAGATCATTCTCACTTTTTGATTCCTGCATTTGCTTTGTGGCAGTTGTTGGAGGTGTGTAGCCTGCGATGAACACTCGAGCAGCAGCTTCTGTGGTGACAGAGATAGTTGCCTGTCTGGGATAGTTGCCTGTCTCACACTCACCTCGAGGTTAGCTTGAGCAACACATCTTGCTCTAATTGCAGAACTTTCCTCTCTGGGTCCTGAGCAGTGCTTCACCCAGCACCTGAGATAGGGACCATTCCTGGGAGCTGTGTGACGCTGAGCTCTATGGCAGGGGGAACAGTATAATAACAAGGGGCCCTCACCACTGGGATGCACCCTTCAAACAAGGCTTCTGCAATGTCACATGCCTCTGGCGATGAGGGTGCTGTGAGAGCTGTGTTGGATGTGACTCATCAGAACTCCTCTGTTCCTGAGGACCGCTTCTGCTCATACCTCTCTGCTTTAGAGAGCTCATGAAATGCATGAGGACATGGAGGGCCTGCACTATGGGATTATCAGCATTGTGTATGTGTTGGTAGAAAATGTTCAGGTGAATTATGCTTTTCAGTGTGGAAATCCACTGCTTTATTTTTTGTGCGGACTTTGACAGTCCTTGTTCAGCTCAATACAGTACACACTGATCCTATTAAGTACACATGGATTTGACCTTTTCCTGTGCCCCTTCTTCCAGGAACACTGTTAGTAGGTGCAGTATGAGACCTAGTGGTGTTTCAGTCCATTCTGGTCATGTTACTTCTTGTCTTCCAACCATGGCAAATGGAATTGTAATGCTTCCTTTTTTATGGCTGAATTCTGCTGATCTAACACTATTGAGTAATAGCGTATTTTTTTAATTTTAGAAATAGTTACAGAACATTTGGCATTAGTATGTGCAGAATTAATTCTTAAAGGAAATGTGAAAAAAATAAAATATGTACTCCTCTGTACAGAGAAGTTGGACCAAAATAAATGTGTATTTCTGCTGAAGCAAGATGGTTATTTATTAGTAACTGTGACACGACTTTTTAATTTGTCTCATAGGGTGAATGTGTAGGTGTGGGTATTGTGCTTTCTGTGCTTAATGTTATTGAGAATTGCTCAAAGGAAGAAACATGACAAACCTACCTGTGAGACTGTGTGCTTAAAGAGGAAATCTTTCTGATGTCCAGAGCGAAAAGATGTGGCCATTGAGCTAGCAAGTGCTTTTAAAAGTTATTTTTTAACAAAGAGAAGGCACAGTTAGGAGAGAGACATGCTGGATTTATGCATCCTGCAAGGATGTGTGAGTTTTTGTTTGGAAGCTTCAATGCAAAGTATGTTTTGCCTGTTGACATATCCGTGCAAGGCAGATGCAGGGATTCTCCTTCTGCCAGTGTTCCTTCATCTGCCCAGCGCATCTGCTTACATGAAAGTAAACATCTACGTGTTCACATGCATGTTCTACTAACAGAGTGCTTTGAATCACAGGTGGCTTTTGTTTGTCTCAGTGGTTGAAGAGGAAATAAAGACCTCGGAAAAAAAAAGGCTGATTTCCACTCATACTGAAACAAGTATGTCAAGGGTGGTTTTAGTGAAGTGAAAAGAATAATAGCAACAAAACTCCAAGAAAAAAAGCCCTGTTTCAATGTAATCTGGAGTATCAAATTTGACTTGAGATGATTTCTTTTCAAGTTGGGTAAAAAGCAAAATGAAATGTTGCCTGAAATGAAAATTTGCAGGTATATGTTGAAAGTACCAGAATACCACTTGATTTTCTTATACCTCCCTCCCACTTAGTTTTTTGACCAAGGCGTGTTTGCTGAGCTTGGCTCAAAAAATTAAGATTTTGGGAGTGGGGTAAACTATATTTGTATACACATTAATAGCTCTCTGATCTCTGTGAACGCTGAGATAAATGAAGTCTAAAATGCTTGTGATCACTTTTTTCTATTTTCATAAATTGAAATAATGAAATAGTAAAAATAATGGAATAGGGATACATAAATATGTTTAAATTAAAAGAAGCTTGGTATTCATTACCTCTCTGGCCTCCACATTTTTGACACCTTCACCCATACATTGCTGAGCTCCAGAGGAGGAACCCGGGCTTTGCAGGCTGCTTACTGGAGGTGCAGGAGCAGGCAGGTCAGGGTTCTGGGCAGGCAGGGTGAAACTGCCAAGCAGTAGCAATGGCCCAAGAGCCAGCAACGCTTCTGTGTGGGTTAAAACCCTTACTGTCTAGTGGTTACCTCTCCCTGGTTGCTTTACCTTGCAAAGGTGCTCTGTGAAAGGTGGGTAGCCTCCCCGGGAATATCCTCCAGCTCCTTGGAAAGGTGGGAGATTTGCCAGCCCTCTCCGTTCCAAACTGAAAAACTGTAAGTATTCAGGACCAGCAAAGGCAGTTGTGCCAGAACCACTCTGCCAGGGTAGATGGCTCCTTCCTGGGTGCAGAGACCACTGGGGTTGGATGAGTCGGCAGAGACCGTGCCAGACAGGATGTTTTCTGGGTAAGAGGTGGAAGGAAGGACAAGAGGATATAAACCAGCTGTCTTGATGACAGGATAGCAGCATTTTAGCTCTGGCTTTTATAAGAAGAAAATTATCACTTTGTGGGAAAAGGGTTTGTATGTTTGGTAATCAGGACATGGTGGCATAATCCCTTCCTTCCCATCACCAGATTCTGCAGTAAATATGAAGATAGCCAAGAAAACCCCGGAAATCAGCCAGTCTTGGCAGTGGGGCACTGCAAGCTCGCACAGCACTTTTCCTAGATAGGGGAAAGTATTGTTTTACCTATCATGATTCAAGGGATCGAAGCCACAGAGACTTTGAATGTTTGCTTGAGGCAATTCATCTAGCCACTGACAAAGTTGCCTGCTAGTGTTTTGGCCTCTCACCCCATGCCCAAGCCTGTGATAAACACTGCCTGGAGTTGAAGGTAACCAACATCCTACTTGGGGCTTATTCACAAGCTTTGAAAAACTCTCATGTGCAGCGTAATTCCTTGCCTTTCCTGAAGGCCCTTCTGTGTGCCCTTCCCTGGGGACATGTCCCTTGCTGGAGGCTGGCCGGAGCCTGGGATGAGGTGACCTGTGGTGGCATGCATCTGGCTTGGCTCCTGGTGGCTGAGGCATGCTCACTCCCTGCCTGAGGTAGGGCTCAGCATACCTGGTCCCTTGCTCCACCACCCTGGGGAAACCCTGGCACCTACTGAAATAACAGCAGTGTGAGACAGGAGCTGCAAATCAAGGCTGGGTGTAAGCATATGTAAAGTCCGAATTGTTTCCTAAATTATGCTTCCTATGTAGCTGCACCATAGTTATGATGGCAGTTTTCCCATTTGTAAGGCCTAACTTAAAAACCCTTAAAATCAACCAACCAACCAACCACCCCAAACAAAAAGAATTGTAGTAGCTTCTGTCTGGGGCTATGTATTCTCTCCCCCTCACCCATTAAGATCTGAGACATATATGCAATTCTGAAAGTTGAGTTTGATTCACATCTGAGGCAGTGGATGTTTCTTCTTGAGAGGTACTTCAATTCTGCAAAGTGAAGTTATGGCTGCATGTGTAGTTCCTTATTACTAAGCAATTATTTGATCTTGAAAATACCAATGTTTCAATTGCATTATTAATTCATTACATTGGAATTATTTTTTTTAATTAAGTTCACAATGTTTTTGTAGAACAATGATGTTTTCTCAAGTTCACTCAGGAGGTAAGACTAAATCAGGAGGCAGGGCTCAAGGAAGAAGCTTGTTTTAGCAGTTGGGTCAGTTATTTCAACAATGCCTTTAGCAAAGAAGTAAGAGGCTGTTTGCACAAATCAGTAACTAGTTCCCATGATTCAGATTGAATCATGTAGTTCAAGTCATTTGAATAAATATATGACTTCTAGTAAGTGAGACAACCTCTGCAATTAGGATGGCATGCTGCATATTTCATGTTATTTATTATGTGGTTTTCAATAGATATGATTAAGCTGGTTTACACTTGGAATGCTAGGTAGCATTTCAACACAAGCCACTTAACCAGAGCACACATTAAAATGAGATGCACATTTGTTTTGCACAGGTGACGTTGTGGTATGTCTTCTACACCTATATTTTCTTGTGAATTTTCTGCAAACTGTTAAGTATCAGGAAAAAAAGTCACCTGTCCAAGGACATCTCCATTTTCTGTAATTGTAGCGGGCAATTCTCAAGCAGGTCTTTCTAAATATTTACAGTTGCTGCAGTCTTAACTTTCCTTCATGTCTTACTTGGCCATCAGCTCCCATGGATGTGCATAACCAGAGGTGCAGCAAACTGCTTTTCTCAGAGGTGTTTGTGGATTACACACTGTCCCTGGTGTTTCCAAGGGGATGCGTTGCATGGGTCACCTGCAACTACTGCTCTTGTGTTTGGACTTGGGATGAGAGCATTGCAATCTGATGTAGAAGACAAGGAAGAAAAGATCTGAGTGTCCTTTTCTTCCTAATGTTATTTTGTAATTTGTTTTAATTTTAAGTAGCTATATTATGAAACTGAAAAATCCCAGGTGGTTTTGGTGTTGTGAAAATAGTATTTTAAAAACATGTATGTTTTTAAAAACATACCTGTTTGTGTCATACCTGTTTGTGTCATGTACAAAACAATGCTAATTTCAGAAAATATTCCCTACTACCAAAGGCAATATGATACGGAGAATAGGTAAGATTTGGGGCCTACTGGCCAAGTGATCATGTGCTTTATTCAGGATAAAATTTTGCAATCTGTTTCTTTCCAACTTTTTCAGTTAATATAACATGAAAGGTGCATTAAACAGAAGGGACACCTATTTGATAAGAAGACTTTCACAATAATGAAGATAACAGATTTTCAGTGCCAGATAAAAAAACCCTTTTGCATATGTGATCACCATTTCTTCTGAGAGTGGAAACTACAGTTCTCCTACCTGAAGGCATTGGTGAATTTTACACAAACTTTAGAATCTGGGAGAGAAAGAAAACCTTCTTCATTTCCTTTAATCATTGGGAAGGGGCAGCTGTGATATGAGCAGATATGACTAATGTTTGACAAATTTGTTTCTCATGTGTTAAATCTCAAGG
Organism: Cinclus cinclus; assembly: GCF_963662255.1. Classification (NCBI taxonomy): domain Eukaryota; kingdom Metazoa; phylum Chordata; class Aves; order Passeriformes; family Cinclidae; genus Cinclus; species Cinclus cinclus. Next base: position 51,718,652 of record NC_085046.1, read on the forward strand.
TTCACAGGTCATCTACTGGGCACATGATGACAAGGAAATTTTCTCCCACAAAAATGTGGGGGAGGCATCCTCAAGTCTGAGCGACTGGTTGGCATGATGTTTTGGAAACTGCTGAATAGCAAGGGCCTTTAGTGAAAATCTTAAGTTACAGAAGTGGAGTGGCTTTTCTTCTCCATTTTTATTGCAACCTATTTCTCATGAATGGAATTTTGACATTCTCACTTCTTGAACAGGATTCAGTTTGTTAGACTGTTCTTCAGACTATTTCAACACCAAGTACATGCCTTTTTTTTTCCATTAAAAACAAACAGAAAACCCCAAGTGAAAAACCAATTAAACCAGAACAAAACAAACCATTTTTTTGGAAGCAGAAGTGTTAGTTGGCAGAATCTTGACTCTGGAAGTTGATTTGTCACAGCTGGACCATAATTGAAGCTGTGAGGTTTCCACATGAACATGGGTTTTGCACCGCAGAGCAGTGTGTGCAACATGAGGCCCTTGGCTTTTGAGGAGAGCTGGGAAATGGTGGAAGTGTGGCTGTGACCTCTCTCTTTAGTCAGGCTCTGAAAACACTCTTAAAATAAACAAGGTGTTGAAAAACCAGTAGTAACAGTCACATCTCCCCTCCATCAGGTACTGATCCAGGTCTCTCCTAATGGAGACATGTGGTAATGTGAACAGAAGATGAATTGTGCCCAGCAAGAGAATTTTTTCCACCTCAGGTTCCGTATTTGAAATTTTGACTGGTATCAGAATGCCGAGACTGTCCTTAGTGAGACACAATGATCAGCAGGGCACTGGTTGCCTGTACAAATGGACCATTTGGTGTTTGCTTTCTAAAGAATAAAGCCCTTTCTAACTGGTCCTTGTGTACCCAAACATGTTGGAGATGGACCAGAGGCTTCTGTTCAGAGTTCCACTCATGTAGCAGAGGAAGGTCAACATGAGAATTGGTGTCTGTGCAGCAGACTGAGTGAGATGATTGCAAGGTGGTATCAGCTCCACACTTCGCCTTTATTGCCATGTTTGAAACATCTGGGTAGATCTTAATGCCATTATCACTACCCCCAAATTAACAGCAGAAGTTCAGTCTTTGAGAGTAGGAGCACTGACAAGTATTTCACAGGATGTAAGAAGAATATATGCCTTGTGTTCAGCTTCCACCTGCCTGTAAGAATAAGTGATTGAGTTGCACCATTTTTAACTTGGTGTAGAAGTAATTTGCAGTTCCTAATTTGACATCTTGCAGAGGTGAAGTCAAAATTTGAGCACCTTCAGTTATCTGGTAGGTTCTCATTATTTCTTAAAACATTTGTTTTAAGATATGTGCCCAGTTAGTGGAGGAGTTTGATATTTGTTTTCTATTTTGAATTTGAAAGGATGACCACAGCAATGCTCTCTTATTTCCATCTGGTCTACAAAAAGTAATTAGGTGTTGAACAATGGTATTGTAGTCTGTTTCCTACCTAATAAGCCCTTCAAGGTGTTCTTGTTAATGATTTTATTATTTCAGATCTGCTCTTGTTCTTGCTTTTCCACCTTAATGAGGCAGATCCCCTAGGCAGCATCAGTTTATCACAGTTGTCTATGGGAAATGAACTAATCCAGCACCAAGGAAGTTTGTGTTCAGCAGTGTGTAAGATGCTCCCATCAGTATGTGCAGATAATTCTCACTGACACATGAAAGACTTTGCATGTTGCAAAAAAGGAGCAGACCCTTTTTCTAAATGAGGGTCATCTTGATCTGAATAGCAGTAGTCTGGTTTGCATCAATGAGCACATGTTATTCAGCGAATTAAGAGTAAAAATAGCTAATTAACACCTTCTCTATTTCTTTTCTGTCTGGTCATTAGTTAATAGGAGCCAAATTAATTACTGACAGCATAGGGCATGGAAAGGTGTCAATGACAATCTCGAGTAAAGAACTGAATCCTTTGATGTTCTGGAGAGAAGTATTACCTTTTATATTGTATTGCCTGTATCATGTAATTTAATACAGGTATGCTAACATCTGTGTTTTGTATTTCAACTTATGAAGAGAAAATCTGAATTGACTGTTAGAATTTTAAAGAAGGTCTATTTTATCCTGTTTAGTATGGTATCTATTGGATCTTATCTGTGGACTAAAATACAGTTTGAAAGACTTAGATTATTTCAGAAATAGCAAACATATGATTTCTAAGCAAACAGACTGATTATAATAGAGAGGATTAGAAAACAGATTGTTGTGGGCCATCACTGTACTACTGAGAGAGATGATATCGTACTGGTAATTGCATTGTTGGGCTTAATGGCCCATAAACTCTGATAGAAGCTTTTGTAAAATTGTCAACAATAATTCCATCCATTGTTAGGTTGCCAGTGAACGTCTTCAGGTCCTGGAATAAATTGCTACCATCAATTGTGTTTATGCAATTTCATTAAATAAGGCTTTCACTCTGAAGATGTAATAACTCTAATAGTGAATAATAAAAAATACTGCCAGCTAAAAATTAACAGCTGAGGTTCACAGTTGCTACAGCTGTTCCTTACCTGGCTTGGGTTGAGGTGGATTTACATCTGAGGTTCCTGTGTGTAGGGGATTGGCACTTTTTCATTACCTCTGCCAGTTGCTCGTTGGGCAGCAGAAATAGGCAATGTCAGCGCAGGATTTGTATGAAAATAAAAAAAATAGTTTAAGCTTACTATATTTCTACTGTGTTGTTAGCTTTCACTATGGTTTTTATGGCATTACAACTATTAGAATGTGAAAATTGAAAAGGCTTAATTACTTTCATAAGCATCAATGCTGCATTTTAAAAAAGGTGCAGAAGCATTTAAATTTTGTCTATAACTTACAAGCTGTGTCAATGTATGGTCCCTTTCAAATTGTTTTCACAGCTACTGCCTTCCTATCTTCTTTTTATTTCCCTCATCCCTTCCACATGATTGGTTAGATAAATTATTGGCCATAGTGTGATGCAAAATGGGCTTTAATCCAAAGTGTGAAGAGAGGGAAGTTCTTTTGCAAGAAAATAAATAGCAGAGGGTATTTAACAGTGCATTAAGCAAATTGCTGTTAATACTGCACTGATAATGCAGTGAGGACAGCAGGAAAATATGCCATTAGTTTAGTCAAGTGGTGAATTGCTCCAGCTCTGATATTTTTTGGGTGATATTCAACATATCCAGTGCATATGCATTGCTAGTACAAAGCTTAATGAAGAGTTGAACATGGACTTTCCATCTCTGCAGCATGGGATAGAAAGGAGGAGCTGGTTTACATGCCTGTAGGTGGAGTTTCATTTTTATACTCTGGGAGGGAGGGAGTGGAACAGAAATATGCTAAATAGACTGCTAAAGGTCTGTCCTTCTAGAGTTACTGCTTGCACATATTTATTTGGTTTATTTTCTTTAGGGGGTGATAGTAGAGGTAGGAAAGTATCTTGGGGGAATATATTCTCCAGTCTCTACCTATACAGCTTCAGGAATGCTTTACCCCAGAAAAATATAATTCTTAATGATCTTGAATGGCCCATTGATAAACTTGCTTGCTTCACCTCCACCTTCCTGATGTATTTGACAGTGGGTGGTAAAATGGAGGTCAAGGAGGGGCTCAAAATTATTTGGCTCCCCAGCTTCAGAATGTGCAACTTTGAAAAAAAAGCATTGTAGCTACATTCATGGAAGCTTATGGAAAAGGTAAAATTATGGAGGTCTGGAGGACAAAGAAGAAAATCGGGAACTCTTGCTTCTCAGTTACAGTAACACTGCAGCAGGGACATGAATTTTCTCTTCAGGCTCAAACCAGCAAACCATAGGCATCATATCCCTTTGAAGTCTATGGATATTTTGCCTGCCACAGCAGGTTCAGGTTTTTTATTACTTTATTTGCCTAAGAAAATTCTTCTCATCTAGTTTAAAGGCAAAAGCTGATATGGAATACCACAATGTGCTATATGAACACTATGCCAAAAAATAATTCTCCCAAAACAGAAGGTAAGATGATAATCACATTCCAAGATTTTATGGTATCAGTGTTATAACTTGCAATGAGTCTTTTGCCTGGGTAAGGCAGGTAAGTCCAGTAAGCAGATATTCTGATAATTGTCCTTTCACTTTCTTTTCCAAAAAGATTGTTTATAGATATATTTTTGGATGTGATTAATATGGGTGAATTCTTTAGGCTGCATAAAGTACTGTGGGTTCAGGAACTGATTTCTGGCAGCCAAAGTGGTGGTCTCATGGATTGGCAAAAATGAGATACTTTAAACTCGCTGAAATGAGCTTGATGGAGTTGAGTGGCATTTCACTTACACACTGGATGTGTTGAAGCCAAAAGTTTTACATTGGAACTCTTGCAAAGAAGGGTGTGTGTAGCATACACCTCTCTCTCTTCCTGAGAACTATTTACTATAGGCCTGAGATGATATGTTAATATGTAATTCTTAGTATATAGAGGCCTCTGGCACTCTTGCTTTATCATGTAAGTAAAAAATGGTGTTACCACAGCAACTGCTATGCCACACGGTACTGAAACAGCTCCCATCTATGTAGTGCTTATAAAAGTACATTAGACAGATTTTTAAAGTGCATGTAGCTAAAGTGAGAGTAGGAACTTAACACCTAGTGAAAGCTACAGTGGAAAGAGATCATGAATTTGTTCAGAAGTTGAGAAAAGTTCTTAATGGAAATAAATAGCTATAGATCTAATTCAGCAAGCTCTTTGATGGATGCATTATTTCAAGTCTATGTGCAATCACTTTGAAATCAGTTGAGTTCTGTGAAGGGCTAGAGTTTGTATAGGTTCAAGAGTCTCATTCTACAGGTGACAAAAATTGCATTGTGAAAGGGAGTGATGTTTTTGAGATGTTCCAGTGGTGACTTTTAGGGTGTGACTGGTGAGGGCAGATACCTGGCATTTCTCTGCAATGAGCCACTGAAAATGATTGAAAGGGAAGTCATGACTAACTAACTAGAAGTATCAGAAGTTTTGATTTATGGATAATTTTGAATTTTGGACAAGGTTTCATATTAGAATTGTGCGTCACCTGTATTTGATATAGCAAGGGATCTGTGTTGAGGGGTTTGTATATAAATATGCTTTGTTGTCTATTAAATGTTAGAGCAGTACACTGTAGAAATTTCTGTACTATAAAATATAATTGTTTTAGGGGAGGCAAAAGACTAGGAGAGGCTTTAAGCTAGTTTAGACCTTGCAGTGTAAACCTGTGTGAATTTTCCTCTTAAGGCACTGAGGTATAAGAAGACCCTGCTGTAGGTTGATGTTCACAGCTGAACCCAAGCCCTGGTGAAGCTATAGGTTGTTATTAAAATGTATGAAAATTCACAAATTTTGCATGAAAGCCATGCTGGGTTGTAAGGCAGCTTTCCATTCCTAGCCTGGGTCAGGTAGGCACAAACAATGAAAGATCAGTTTTGGATGATTTCTGAACCTCTTTTACACCTTCACTGTAGTATAACCCACAGCACTTTAGCTGATATTCCTTCTCTCTAATCCTCATTCTGATCTTTCTCATGGGTTCTCTCTCTTGGTAACTACCTTTACTGTTACTCTTTAGGATGGTGCAGCAGGTTTACACTTGATAACCATCCTACAGCCTCAGTATGTTTTGTTTGAACAAATGCCAAAAGCACTTGGAAGTTCACACAGTTACAGTCAGCAATAGTGACAGTATCCTGGGACTGGAAAAAGCACCTTTGTGGTGCTGCCCAAACACTAAGAAAAACTGATGGAAAGGGTCCCTAATAAGTTTCTTCAGAAACTCAGTTTAGCTCTGGTACAAATATGCAAGGGAGTCCAGCACATAAAAGATATTTCATGTGTGCTCCCAGTATTAAATGAATAGGTGTGTAATGAAAGTGTTCAGACATGTAACATGTATGATAATTTGCCTGAGACAACAAAAAGAAGTCAGTTTGTGGTCAAAAGCAGAATTTTTAACGATATATTTTGTTATTTGTATGTAGTACATTAAATATGTACAGCAAAAGTTGAATGTAGGCAGTGATTTATCTCAGAAATACACATCCACCTTCAAAAATCCAGCCTGTCTGCCTGATATCTAATTAATCACTCACTTCTGGTGATAAACTCCATGTTATGTTGGGAATGCTTTCCAGCACTAGCAGGTTTTTAACAAGCTGCTTGAGATGCATATTAAAAATTCTTTTGGAGACATAGAGGCAGAAAAGCTAAAATGTCTGATGACTGTTTATCTGAAAGGAGCTCCCAGGGGCAGAGGAACTGGGTTCACCATTCGTAGTAGTTTAACCAGGTAAGAAATTTATTTGTTCATCTGCTCACAGAGACACTGAGAGGACAGTCTGTTTTGAATTTTAAAATTCAAGTCAGTAGCATTATTTCAGTACATTAAGTCCAGGTCCTTGCCTAAAGGATGTGGTGGTAGGCACGGTTGATACCTGAAAATGATGTTTTGTCCATAACTCACAGCCTGTGCAAAGGGGAAAGTGAGTGACTGATGTCAGGGAGAGGAAGCTTCCCAAGGTTTGGAAAGTTATCTCACGGACTTCATATTTAATTGCACTAGATTTATTACAACGCTTAGCAGTCCCAGTTTAAAATGCATGTGTTCCCTTGCTGCGTTTCCAGATTGTATACAACATGATATGCTAAAGAGAGAGCTTGCTTTTGCTATGGACTAAGTTAAACACCAGAGGCTTCTGAAAGCCAGGCAAGTTTGTTAGCATATTTTCTTTTATAGGAAGGAATAGAAACATTTACCTCTGCTGTAGGCGTCTGCACGGACAGCTGTTATCTAAAGCTGACAGTACTTTTACATGCACAGGTATGAAGAGGGGACAGTGTAAGTGTCTGCAGTACTGTGACATGAAAACATGAGCTCACATTCTACCATTAGGTAAACCTTCTGCAGCTCTGCTGAAATGCTGAGGTACTGTGCTCAGATCTGAAAGCAGACGTGGGTCTACAGTCAGGAAAAGCAATGTTCAAAAGCAGGGATGCAAGTCTTTCAGGTTTGCTCCCAGTCTGGGCTGTCAGGTGTAAAGAACTTGCTTTAAAAAAAAAAGTTTGTCCTTTATGATTCATTGTAGATAAGTCCTATGCTATAGTCTGCCAATTACTTTTTGTTGGTTTTGGTTTTTTTTTCAGGCCACTGTAACTGCAATAAGGAGTTTTGCACGGAAATCATAATCTGTTGCAGATAAAACAAGGGATTTTGCCTAGTATCTCAGAATAAATTCTGGAAGAAGGATGCCCAAGAAAAAGATATACCAAGGAGGAGCTAAAATTACCTGAATTTAAGTATCAAATCCTTAGCAAGCTCTGGATTTTGGGGAGACCTTTGGTTTTTATTTTGTTTGGGTGGGTTTGACTTGAATTGTATAGGGATGAGAATAAGGGATTTCCTATGAGATAATCAAAAGAGGATTATAAAATCAGGATCTGTGTAATATAATTGTCTGCACTGTTGTATAAATTTGATATGGTCTAAGCTCCATCCCACCACCACCTCCAAGTAATTGTGCATTATCAAGAATTATGTGCTGCAATACAAGGTGTGTGCACTAAAGAGACTTCATTTTCTTGGATGTAAAACAGTGATTGAAGCCATAGCAATGTGTAAGTGCTGGGGTCTTAAAATGTCTTTGTGTGTGCATGTTTGGAAACTGCCACAAAATCCACTGGCCTGGGGAAATGTTCCCTTTACTAATTGCCTCTGACTTCCCAAGGAGAGTGTGGGCATCCTCAAGTGCCAAACGCTGCACTGGGGCTGCTGTTGGGTGGGTGATGCCCTTATGGGTGTTTCTGTCCAGGCATGTTGGGGGGATGGGGGGGGGAAGGTGCTGCCTGCCCCATGGCTCCTGGCACTGCTCACAACCTTGGCATGCTGGCCCAGCTCTCCACCTTTGCTCTTTGGCCCCTGCTTGGCGTCTGCAACCTCCTCGATAAGCTGGGAGGTTGTGTTTGGGTTAGGCATGATTCACCCTGTTAAAACTTCTCTAAGTGAGGGCTGTGTAACAGCTTCCTTAAGGTCCCATTAATTTATCTGTTCATGGCATTTTCTCACAAAGTCTATCAGGGTTTCTAAGTTGTAGACCAGTAGAAAACAAAATGGAGTGGGAGGGAGGAAAGAAACTTTTAAAGCTTTGAACTATATATTGTCTACAAACTGCCATTGGCCATCACTGCATATTTATTAGTTCACAGCTTTAGGATATTCTGCTTTCATTAATATTGAAAATTAATCTGCACTGTGTTTTTCTGCAGCACAGCAGCAATCCTTTGGCTGAATACAAATGAGGTTTTTTGCTGCAATCCAAATTCAGGTGTGGGTAAAGAGGATATTTATGAGGGACCTACATGGCATAGTGAATTCTGGTCTGGGTGTTTGATTTTTGTTTTTTTGGCTGGGTTTTGGGTGTTTTTTTAGTGATATTACTTTCTGCAGCATGCCAGGATATCAGGTGGGATATTTACATCTCCATTCTTACTTTCTTTCTTAATAGGATTTTATTCCTGAGAGGCATGAGGAGTGCATAACTTATTTTCATTGAAAGAGAGTTTGGTCCATTGGCAAAATCTCAGGCCAATAGCTACTTTACAGATCTATCATGATTTCTGATGATAAAAGGCCTTTATAAGGTAAAAGCAGCCCTGTAATATCTGGAAAGCCTGCAAAAGGTGCTGCACAATTTCTGTGCTTAACTACTATATCACAAGGATACTTGGAAACCGCCCAGACTGAGCCATGAAAAAGAGGGTTGGACATTTCTCCTTGGCCAAAGAACCCGATGACAATTTTGGTCATGTTGTGTTTGCTTTATTTTCTCCTGAAATGGGATAGGCATATTCCTTTGCCCAACCACTTGCCTGTTGCCCTCACCATAAGTTTTCAGTTGGCTGAGCATTCTCAGGACTGATTTGTGCCTTTGGAGAAAGCTTCATAGGAAGGAAAAGGATCTCATATCTGGGAAGAGTGGAAAAGAGCACCATGTGATAGCTGTCCGTTCTATGATCTGATTCAAAAACTGCTCCTTCCCCACAATTTTTATCTATTTTTAATTGAACATTTTCTTTTAAATTGTGTGCATTGGACAGGCAGTGCAAAATGCCCTTGATAACTTCATGGTGTTTTGAAAATACATGTTTGTTCTTCAAGCTTGTTTTGTATCTTTGTCCTGGGATCCATTTTATAGACAATTTAAACCCATTAGAAAGAGAAACAAGTCTCCACAGATCCTGTTATGTACAACAGCTTCACATTTAAATTTGAAGTGTAATCATGCACAAACATTGACTTGACCAGTATTGCTACTGGCGTTCCTGTTAAGTGGACAGTTTAAGGCTTAATGACCCCTTTGAAACCAAGTTCTTGCTTTCTGTCATGTATTGATGGTACTGTATGAGGACAGCAATTGAATTTTTTTATCTTTCCAGTGGTTTTTAGGGAACGTTTTAGAGAACTGGCCTGGTTTGTTCACTCCATTACCCTCACTGGTGAAGATAGAGCTGTTTGAATGGGACATGTGCCATCCAAACCCAGCTGGTTCAGAGTAGCATCCTCAGGATTTCTTCTCAAATTTGGTGAATGCTTGTTAATCTGCCTTTGCAGTCATCATGGCAAGAAGATGCCAGTTGGATGAGAAATTTATATGATGCAAGAGAAGGTCGCTCAGGCCTGGGGCCTTACACAGCAATGAAGATTTTCATTGGTTAGCCCAGTGCCTAGGGGGTCTGCTTGTGGTGAGGTCTGAAAAGTAAAGTTGGGGAAGCCTTGACTGAGTGTTGCCCCATGTTTTTGCATAGTATGCTTAAGGGTGGAGAGAGCAAACATTGCAAAGAACATGGTTTCTGCAAATCTGCAACAAATGAAAAGGTAGTGCACAGAGGTTTAAATGCAACTGATTGAAAAAATAAATGGTTTGAGGTTCAGTAATGGAAAAAATTGCTGGAAGCTTTGGGATGAAGTACATAGAGATGTTCACTTTTTATGTCACTTAGCATTAGTTTAACTTAGTTCAGCTAGATGTTCCATGCTTTTTACATGGGATTGGCACTTTAATGCTCTTAGCTTCCTTCTCCTTACCAGAGAAAAGTTTGCATCAGCCACTGGCACTGATTGAAGTCTTGGGCTGTGGAGTGAGCATCCCCAGCTAAACATTGAGGAACCTGAACAAAATCAAGTGAAGCTTTTGCACCTTGTTATTCATAGTTTCTCATCCCATTATGAATTCGGATAATTTAATTTAAAAAAGCAGCTTGTAAAACCAAGAACATACTGAACTTGGCATCGGTCCTCTTGTGCAAGTCTGGGACTCATAAAAGACTTGGACACGGCATGAAGCACCTTCTGCAAGAGCCCCTGGCTGCTACCCAGGACAGCTGCAGGGACGCTGCAGCCTCCTCTGCCAAAAGAGGGTGTTGCAATATGCAGCCACTCCTGAGCACAGAGGGTCTTTCCCACTAGCAGCTTTCTTCCGTGGAAAAATGTATTCCCAAAAGTGAACACTGAGCCTGGGATCGGCCTGGGGGGTCAGATAACATCTTTCAAAATGCTACCCTGCAAGCCAGAGACTGAGTAAGCCTTTGGTTATGTTTGCTCTTTGGGACACTTCACAGTTGCAGCACATGGTGTTCCCCAAAGTCTTGTGTGTGTAACCAGAAGCAAACGGACACCTGGGGAGAGAGAAAACCTCTCTTAGTTCATCCTTCATGGTGTTAAAGGAAATCCTGCTTCCAGACAAGCACGGTGCTTTCCACAGTGTTTCCACGAGATCTTTCTTCTTCTTGCCAAAGTGTTTGCATGCCTCTTCTTGTGGAAGGGCGCAAGGAAAGTTGGAGAAATCCTTGTAAAAGGCAGGGATTTTCGGCTCTTGGCAGGCCTGTAAGCAAGGAGGTTTCTGACATTCCAGTTGTACCTTCGGAGAGTTTGTTGTCACATTATGTAGGAGGAGCTCTGCTTATGAGAGAGTAACTTACTGCCCTCAGTTTCTGGAAATATACAGTGGGTTTGTACCCTTGGGTGGAAGATTCTATGACCAGTAAACCTACAGTTTCCTTAAAGTCTGAAATTAAAGTGTAACTTTTATTTTTCTACTTAAGATGTGCAATTAGGCTGTTTGCAGTGTTCTAGAGAGGCAGCAGAATTACTTCTGGCTTTCCCACAATAAATCTTTGACCTTCCTCACCATTTAAGCATTAGCAGTTTCCCTGCTCTATGTATGGGAGTAGAGAAAAGAGCTGTGGAGTTACATGCACATGCTGACCCACAGGCACATGTTTGTTAGCAGCTCTAGCAAGAACTTGACCTGTGATCTCAAGGCAGTGTTTGGGGGCTTCTTTCCTCCTCAGCACAATGCTGGATGTAAAGCAGTTAGGCTACAAAATGATATTGTACAAATTTGGGCAAAACTGTTACTCTGCAATTCGCATTATGTTCAGCGTGCCCCCAAGTTCCCTGGGGTAGACCTGTAACATTTGTTTGTGTGTGTTTGTACAACCTCCTGTGCCCAGCCTGAGGGGCTCTTGTGGTACTTGGCTTCTTCCTTCAAGCCCTCAGCATCCACGCACTGATCTGTCATCTGGCAGTGGATGCAGAAGTTGAAACTTCATCTGTTCATGATGCCGATCACGGAGATGTAGCGTGAAACGGAGTTTTCCTCGTGTTATGTTTCCATGAGTTTCAGACTTCAGCAGCTTGTGAGCTTTATGTAAGCTGATGGATGCAAAAGGAGTGCTGAGCACTGTAGGCATAGGGCAGGGAGAGGAGCAGAGAGGATGGTTTCAGGGCTGCACACATCTGTTACCTTCGTGCCGTGCTCACAACAGAGCAGCGGGGGCTTTTTGACACTTTGGATTTTTTTCAGTTCAGTTGCTCAGTCCCAGATTTTGTTTTGTACATTACTGTAGTTTCACATTTCACTGCAAATTATTCACTCCTTGTGCCAAAATTAGGAAGTTTGAGGAAAAGGCAGAGTAGGCTCAGGAAAGACGAGACAATACTGGTGTTGGAGGTGATTAGCTCTGTAAGTTATGCTCAAAAGTTGCACACAGAAGTTACACTTTGCGTGGCACATCAGAGCCAAGTGTGAAGAAAACACAGTAGGAGTCATACCTGTGGTAGATCCTAAGCCTCTCCCTTTGAGAATAAACCAGACATAAGGGCATCTGTGCACTTCTGATGGCTGAAAGATCTTACGAATTACAGAACATGTCTAAAATAGAGTAAGACTATACATTGTATTACAAGTCCAGAGAACTGTTGCTAGTTTCTGGGTTTTGCTAGGCTAATATTTCATCCGGGATGGAAAATATGAAGCTCTCCTTAGCCTGCACGTTCTGCAATAACATTTTATCAGCAGGCAAAGTCTCATTAAATACACCCCATCGGCTGTGCTTGCACTGCCAATTTTTTGAGTGGAAACATTGTATTAACTTGGCTGTTCCCTGCAGGATATTACTCTTGGAAAATTATAACAAAGTGAACAATCCCCAAATCAGCATTTTTCATTTAGAGCAGACCATAATTTACAGTACAGTATGGATGTACGCCTGTCTGGAGAATTCCCTGTCTGCTGTGGCAGCAAAGAGTGTGCATTTCTGTATTTGCTCAAGAAAGCATTTGTCTTACATGCACAGTGGTTAGGATCCACACGACCTCTGTGTTTTGCTGTGTGTTACATATAATGTCTCATTATCAACTATCAAAATCCAGCCTGCACATCCGTTTTAGGACCACATTCTATCTCCTGCATGGGAATGACATGCACTTTCCAGGGCCAAAAGTAAAGGACGGGGTTTTGTCCCTTGCCTCATCAGATCCCAGCCTGCTATAACCAATTTGACATGAAGACTTTAAAAGAGAAAGGAAAATAATTACTTCAAATACTAAATGAAAATCCCGTGCCAGTGTTTTTAAAGAGGATTTTGAAGGCTCTCAACAGTGATGACAGCAACCCACCTCCTTGCACTCTAGAAGTTTATTGCTTGTAGCATCTATGATTCCTTACTTAACTGTGTAAAGCCAATGCAGTGATTTCATTTAAATTCTGTAAGGTTTAAGTAAGCAGTGCCCTGAATGTCAGTAAAGAGTAGAAATTTTTTCTGTTACAGGAAAAAGAGAAGATACTATTTTTCTTCCCCTTGTAAAGTTTTCTTTGTCGAGAGTAAAGCAGTTCACTGCATGCCCATAGCTTCTATGTAGTCCTTCTCCTTTGTTTGTGTAACAATTTGTATCAGCAAATGAAAACAGTTCAAGCTATTCACTTTGGCAGTTTCTTTTTGATAAATGCAAATACTAAATTGAAACATGCTGGAAAAGTCCTAAGTCCTGGGGGCAAACCAGTCCCTAGTGTCCACAGAGGTGTGGCTGGTGCTGCATTTCTGTATGTATTTACTTATATGTATCCATGGAAATATATGTCTATTCTTATTTTCACACGTCTGCTGTGTAGAAACCCTGATTCTTTAAAAACATTACCAGTGGACTTTTTATCAGGCAGCCTTAGTCTTACTTAGCATCAGATATTTCCTGAGAACTGAAGCTATTCCAGCACCAGTACTTCTGAGACTGTCAGCGTTAGATACACAGCCTGTGGATATTATTGTATGTTAGAAAATAAAATTAAATAAAATTTACTCAGGGAAGCATAGTGTTTTTTCTATCCAAAATATATTTTTCCCCCCTTTTCTTTCTGGAGCATTTTGCAGAATCTGGGCGGGAAAGTATGCTCCCCTTAATACCATTAGAGCTGAGGAGAAGGGTGTAGATATGGTTTGTTCTACTGTCTTTCATTCCCATCAACTCCAGTATGGCTTCTCCCTTTCATACTCAGTCTAACCTGACTTAACATTCCACTTCAAAAGAAGGCAGTCAAACAAAAGGTCTGTGCTTTGTGCCAGCATCTTTGAAGCCAACCATGAGACTCCATTCCCAGAGGATGAAAGATAGCTTCCAAGGAGGCCTAAAATTTCTAGAGCATAAACAAAGCAAGTGGACGGTTTCACTAAATGGCTGTATCTATTAATAATTGCATTAGCTGCCTCTTATGGGTCTACATGTGTTGATTTTTGCACTGATATTCTGGTAAGCAGCTTAGTCTTTTCAACACTATCTTGTTCTACAATGTTTTTCTTTTCTTTTTCTTCTTTTTTTTTTCTTTTTTTTTTTTTTAATAAAGAGGGCAGCAGCAATAGTTAAATCTGCCCTGCACCTTTGTAGGTGATGAATTAAATTGAATGATGTTTTGGGGAAACTGGGAAGTCATGTTATTTTCATTCCTGTCCTGTGATTGTTCTGTCAGAGTGAAAGGACATCTTTCATTATTTTCTCTTTAGTTTTTTTTTTTTAAACATTAAAATACATTCACCAATACTAGGTTCTCCTTTCCAAATTTGTTATTAAGAGTCAGCATATTTGAAGCCTTTGTGGGTGGGCTCATAAAAACATGATCTTTCTTCATGTTCTTTGCATAATGAAGAAGAAAAAGTAAAAACACCTCTGGGGGATTCTGGTAATTGAAACCTAATTCACAGTTATTTAAGCATATTAATGTCTTTAAAGACAAGGCCAGAAAATTATGGGAACATACAAGGACTTTGTACATATTTGTGTGAGGGGAAAAAAATTCACAGCCTTTACTTTTTTTTAAATCCAGTTGTATTATTTTTTTCTTGAAAACATAATGAGAACTGCTAGATGAAGTAAGTAGGAGCAGCATATAAAATGTTGATTTGCAGCCCTACCACGCACTGAGGGGAAAGCAGATGCTTAGAACTCCATGGAGTTGAGAAAAAGAGATGTTTTTCTGTACCTCCCAGGTGGAAGTGCAATGAATTGAAAGGCCCATGCCAGAGCTCACTACTTAAGCTCATGGGCTCTTCACAATTACACTCTCCAAAGTTGTTCCTGCCTCTTAAAGATATGTGGGATTACTTACAAGATAAGGTTGGTAGGGACCCTAGTGCAACCTGTTAGCCTGATTTGATCCTGCTGTGCAGAGAGTGGAGAACTGCGGGAGGAGTCACTAATGTGAAGGTAGAACTTACCGCTTTTCAGCTGGAAGGTATCTTTACTTTTCACCTTCCAAAAGACAAAGTATGTTGCTTCGGTTAGGGACTGGGTTCAAAATCTAGGTCTTGGAGGTATTAAAATGTAAAAAAAAAAAAAAAAAAAGAAAAGAAAAAATCCAGTAAATAATGAGAGAGAATGACTGTTTCCCTGAGGTCAAATTGAGAAGGTTGATTAATCAGCTTTCAAACTTGTAGTGATACAAACATGCAGTGACACAAATCCCACCCCCCCCCCCCCCCACCAACAGCAGTTTAATACCAGAAGCTATTCCATAGATAGTAGAACATTTAGAGCTGAACTGAGATTGGGCAGGGGATGTTATAGAGAGCCCACTTTTATATAAATTTCTGGGGAGTGGCAGCACAGAGGAACTTCTTGATCCTGGTGTCTTATGACTCATGGTGGCAGCCCTCATTTTGTAGAAAAGTCATTTGCTAATTCTTACTGATGCACAGAACTGTGTTTGCTAGTGGTTTGGGAAGCATGTAGGATTCCATGCATCCCATGAGTATAGCATTTAAGGTGCTTCAATTCTTCCAGGAGAGAGGTAGAAGGTTACAACTGGAGAGCTACAGGACAGTAGCAAATGTGTTTTGGCTGCTTGACCTTTTTGGGTCTTCTCTCCTACCTTTGTAAAAGATAAAATTGCTCTGATTCTGAAGTTGTTAATCATTCCTCACTGTCCCACTGACTTCTGTGTGGAAGCTGGATGCTTGCAAGCAGCACAGGCTGCTGTGAGTCATTCCCACAGGGCTCTTGCTGAAGCATCAGATATGTCAAGGCTGTCCTAACCTGTTATTGGGAAGTCTCCAAGTTCTTCTAGATAACATGGTTGAATTCCATGCATTTGTCTTTGGGGAGAGATTTCTGGGTCCCTCCCACATTTCAGATTAGTACTTGACTGCATACAGTTAAATGCCAATGGTCAACACTGCAGTCCATGGGATCCATTCCATGGAGGACACTCAGAGGTGCATTTCTTAAACCCTGGCTGGGGTAGAAAAGATAAGTGTTCTGCTTGTGTTGTTACATCCCTCATTATTTGGGAGAGAAAGGTGTTTTGGAGAGGAGGGTCTTTTTGGTGTTTGGATTTTAAAATGCTGTTGCATGGGCAGTTGGTGTGGAATAGGGGATTTGTCAGACATATCTCATAGAAGCACTGCTTCTCTATTCAGGAGTTATCTTTAGGTTTTTCAGAATCTCTGCCCTGGGGTCACAGACTCCCTCTAATACTGCTTGTGAAGAAAATTACTGTAACCTCTCTTTTTTGAATGGGAGAAATGAAGTCAAGACTGAGACTTTAAGTTGCCTGGAGTAGGTACTATTTTTTTCTACTTTTCTCAGGAAAACCTGCATGTTGTGGTAGAAGCATCTGTCCTCTTGTGCTGAGCAGGCACGTCTGATTGGGTAACTTGCTACCTGGAAAGATCATTATATGTAATTAGGACCTAGAGTGTTACCGAGAGGAATGCTGATTCCGCTTTTGTGCAGGTAATCTATCGTGTTTTGTATTTCAGCTGTTTTTTTTTTTTTGGGGGGGGGGGGGGGGGGGGGTGTTGTTCATTCATGTCACCCTGTTTCAATGATTTGGTCCCTTCCAGGTGATAGTGTGCTCTGTTTGCATTACCAAGCAAGCATGAACTTTCTGTAGATCAAATCTTTGGCTTGGGTGCTTTCTTGAATCTGTAGGCTTTGCAGTCTGAACTAAAAGCCAGAAAACAAAAAAGGTTTCATACTTTGTGGTGAAGGAACATTTTACTGGAGACATTTCAGCCCAGCTGGTCATTACTCATCCAAATTCAGTGGCTGCACTTAGCCCATGTGGGAGGGACATTGCAATCTGTCAGACAGGAAGTACAAATAAGGGATATTGCTTGGGAAAGAAATTTAGATTATTTATACTGTGAAACTGTGTGTGTGTGCAGTGGCTCTGATACCAATAGAAAATGCAACTTTTACTGTTCACTACAGGAGAATTTTTTAACAGTTTCTGTTACTTTTGTTAACTTCTGCAACAGATTCTGTTTCTGAAATCTCTGCTCCTTTTGCACATAGACACCTAGCATCCATTCAACTTTACCTGCACATTACTAAAGCTTTGGGATGTTAAACTCATCTCAGATTTTTTTAACATACATGTTTTCTTGAAGCACTTAAAATAAATTAGTATATTTTCAAGTCTCTTAAAAGATGGAAGAACGGATGGAAGTTTACGTGCTAAATTTTGAGGACACTTTTGAACAGACTCTTTTTACTTTGACTCCATGATGTATCCAGAAAATTACTACAGGTAGAAATGATGGATTAATTAAAGCTAAAATGGAAAAACTTGTATATTAAAAAAAACCAAAACAACTATGATGAAAATGTGGAGCAGATGCTTCTTTTAGTCTTAAGGAAGAGCTTAGTCTGATTAAAGTAGGTGGCTGGAGAGACTTTTCATCAGAGCTGTGCGTGCCAGGCCATGTCTGAGCAGGAATATTTTCTCTCAGTTAATAAACATTTGCTCTTTGCCCCGGGTGCTAAACAACCCTGTTGTTCTGTTCCGCCATGTGGAACACCTCTGTGAGCTTTACAAAGGAGACAAAAAAAACTGCAGCTTGGCTGAGTAGAGCTCCTTGTGTTTACACTGAAAGCTGGAACATGTTTCCCCTCCTCTGCCTTGAACTTCTTGATTGGTGTAACTACACCCTGCCCTCTCTGAAGAGCTTCAAGCTGAGATGCTTTTCTGCAGCAGCAACCCTTGCCAGCAAGGTTTCAGCCCTGGGAATGGCAGAGGTGGGACCCAGTTTTCCCGTTGGATGATCTGGTGGCAGAAGGACCAAGTGATCAGGTTAAAGAGCAATGTCCACAGCCTCCATGGAGAAGAGTCTCTCTCCAGAAGGAGTTCCTGGGCTCTCCTATCCCTGTGTTTATATTACATGTGGTTGCATCCTGCAAGCGCTGTCCTCAGTGGAAGAGGTGTAAGCGAAGGGCTGAATGTAAACTGATGGGTCAGAGTGACTTCATGTGTGGCCAGATCCACTTTGAAGAATTAAAGCAGATTAGGAAAGCGGAAAGCTGTCTGTTTAATGGTGAGCACGTACTTCTGAAGAGTACAATATGTGGGTGGTGGTGTAGTAGAAGAGCAGTGTGTGTGAAGCATTGCATTAAAGCAGCCCCACAGATTAAAACTTACATACTCTTGTATTTGTTCTGTGGCACTTGGGAAGGCTTCTTCTGTTATTTTGAACATGGTTCTAAGACAGCTGGTATCATATAAGCAGATTGGTTTTTTTTTAGCAGCTCAGTGTTTTCATAAGGTATTTTTGACTGGAAAGAAAAGAGAAGAATGCTACAGGCCCATTACTAATGCACCAACTTCCCCCCCCCGCCCCTGCCAATACTTGTAGCTTGCATGCTTTTTACATGCAGCAGGCACCTTAATTCTGATCTGGACTTGAGTGCATTTGTTTTCAGAGGAGACAAATTGGTTTGATCCTCACTTTTCATTCAGGAGAAAGGCTTGAAAAATCACACAAAAGAAAGGTGGTGAAGTTAATGAACTTTGTATGTGGCACAGACATAACATGGAGAGCTATTCATATTCTTCTAAAAATTAGTGAATTATGTCCATTTAAAGTAAATGGAATTGTATCTTCTGCCCTGTCCTCTGAATAGCAGAGGTTTAGCATTACTTTGTTGCAGTGATTCATATTCTACAGATCAGATAACACCCGATATCACAGAATAGATAAAAACAGTTCACTTGAGAGTTCAATTCCAGTACTATATTATGACTACTAAGAGTTCCCTAGCTTGTGTTAGAACAAATAGCATCTTTTATCTAGGTATTTTTCATGCAAATGATAATATTAATAACAGTGTAGTCTACATTAAGAAAGAGGGTCTGATTTCACTTCTAATTGTAGGACAGCAGTCATTCAAGCTTATTCAAGAAAATGTAAGCATGAGGCAGTACAGCTTGGATTCTCATCACACTCAAAAGGCCCGATTTTGGGTCCCTGGCAAAGCTATCAAGCCCCAAATCAGAATTTCAATGTCCACTGCCGGATGTTAAATGCCTGGTTGGCTCTCTGCCTTTCTTTTGCAGAGTTTAACACGGGCCATAAGGCTTTTAGATCGGTATTGCCCTTCCCCACCTCATCAGCAACAGTTATATTGTGATTCACAGCTTGGATAAGACTCCCAACACTTCCCAGAAGGGTTGGAGAACTCCATCCCCCAGCCCACAGCCAGTCCTTGACTTCTCCGGGAGACTCAGTTGCTCAGGAATCAGGTAGATGTCTTGGTGGGTTTTTCACTTTAGTTATTCACAGTGCATCTGGAAGCATTTGGAAGGCTTTTCCTGGTGGTGCCCCAAGCTCTCTGGAGCAGTGTGCCTGCAGAAAGCTCTTTCAGCCACCGGATGTAAAACAGTTTTGCAGTGGGAGGATGATTCCTTCTCCCTCCCACCCTCAGCTCTCCCTTAGGAAGTTCACTTTGGGAATTGTGTTACTGCGTTTGGCCAAGAATACTGCACTTATAAAACAAGCAAACAAACAAAAAAAAAATCCTGAAAATGAGCTTTACTGAAATTTTGTTGGTATTTGGTACCTCTTTTTTTTTAAATGTTTCTATTTTATTTAACCTTCATTAGACTTTCTTCTTCTGAAACAAGATTGTGATTTAAACTTTTGCCTTTGCTGCATCCCTGGAGTTAAGCATCACTCCAGTCTATGCCATTGGTTGAATGTTCAGCCATTAAGCAGAATGTAAGTTAATTGCTGTACTGATTAAACAGCAGTTGTCACCACTCCCCCAGGTGAGTTGCCTGGGAGATAGTTTTGTACTGCGGCAATAAAACTATTTCAGAGCACGAGAAGGTAAATTGGTATGCACAGGTATAATTAAATATAGTTATGATGGAATCTGAAACAGGACAACAGATGAATTTGTAATTTTACCAGAGTGAGATTTTTCATAGTGTTTTTTTCAGTATTTTCCCAAATATGCATTAATTTTATTTCTATAAATCAGTTTTGCAAATAGAATGTTTTCTTGTTTGTTTGCTTAAAAGGAGATGAAATGGAACATGTAGCTGGATGCTTTTAAGTGCAAATGTTTGAACTGAAAGTGCTTGTTTGCAGTTACACACATTCCTGAGCTAAAACTTCTAGCCTGTGTTTCATAAATGTCCCTTGGATCTCTCAGGATAAAAGGTTCTAGGTAAATAGTATTTCTATAATTGCTCTGCAACAAAGCAAAAGTCATTATTTTCTAATCCTAGACAAAGGAATGTACTTAGAAGAGCCCCAAACAATTCCCTTTAAATTTATTTTCTTCTTTGCTCTGTCATTATGACTAGAGGAAGAAAAACTGCAGATTATTTTTTAAGACAGTATTTGGAAACTGTATCCATTTCCAGAGTTCTGCTTTTCTGAAACAGAACTATGCATTGTGAGAGGCTTTTGAGGGTGAAAGAGGTTCGGGTGACAGGCTCTGAAGTGGAAGAGCAAAAGATGTGAATTCTAGCGTTTCATTAACAGGTCTGTTCCCTTAATCTTCCTTTGAAACTGTTCTACTCTACTGTGGGATCCAAATTCTGCTGAATACCTCTGTGAATAGGAATGTAGCATCTCTTTGAGAGTTCCCAGGTTGTCCAAGGCAATAACAAATACCCGGTGCTCTTACAGTTACCAAAGGGGCATTCTTCAAACATTTACACACTGCCTTTGCTTTAAGCATGCAAGGAATCTCACTGCAACTGAGCTGGAGCCTAAATGTTTTCAGGACATCTAACTACTCCAAGCATGGCCCTGTGTCACTAATGAGTTTCGTCCTGCCCAAGGGGCTGAGACATGGGCCCCTGCATTCCCTTTTCAAAGCATCCACCAATGCCTTTAGCATTCCTACATTTGTTTTTTCATAAATACCACGTACATATCATGAACTGCAACAGTGCTTTGTATCCTATGTCCTGTTTGACGGCTGTGTCAAGTTTTACTTAAAATTTTAAATAACCCTTGAACTCCTTACCACAGTGTTTACATGAGTTCAGAGAGCAAGCAGGGGAAATCTCTAGATGAAATATCTATCAAGTGTCTTTAAATGGAACTGCATCCCCTTGTTTCAGAATTTATTTTAGTGGTAGGTTGATGGAGTGATAAAAATATAATGAAAGGCATTTTTAGTACTTTCCTGCTGTCCTGGCTGCTTTCCTTTGCTGTTGATACTACTGGAGAAGGGACAAGGTAGAGAGACTTACTGTTCAGATGAACATAAAGCTTTTACTGTCCTGACACATGCTGAGCTTGATTTTCTTGAATTCTGCACAAGTTAAAATAGGGATTGAAATGGTATAGGCTTTGAAGGAGAAAAGAAACAGATGTATCCTTGGACATGAAGCCAGTACTGAAGAAATTTGGCCTGGCCTGTTCTTCTCACTGAGTAGTTGCCAACCTAGTTTAAGCATAGTAGTTTATTCAAACACAGGCAGTTTCCTTCTCTTAAGCAGTATAAAACAGGGTGATGTGACAGCAGGAAATGGATGATCAAAGCAAAGATTTTGAGGAATGGCAGAACTTGATGTCAAACTTCAGAGAATTTCCTTTCACTCTCTAGCAATTTCCAAGAGAAGAACTTTGGATAGTTGTCCATCCCAGACCACTGTCCAGTACAACAATCCTTAATGTTTTAAACAAGATTTTGGATTTTAAAAAGGAAGCTGAGTCCAAACATGTGAATTCTCTTGTGAAGTTTTTCCACTACCAGTCTGGTATCTGTATGGTTAATAGGATTGTG
Source organism: Cinclus cinclus (assembly GCF_963662255.1). Classification (NCBI taxonomy): domain Eukaryota; kingdom Metazoa; phylum Chordata; class Aves; order Passeriformes; family Cinclidae; genus Cinclus; species Cinclus cinclus. The sequence continues at coordinate 51,740,491 of NC_085046.1, forward strand.
CTTTTCTTATTCTGATGACCTATGGAGCCTTTGAACCAATTTTTCCATTTTAAGATGTTTAACCAGAACACTGCTGAATGGACTAGAGGTTATTAATCTTCAGTTCTTCAGGTGGTTGAATGTGATTCCTGCTGATTTGCTGGTGCTGGCCAGTGCAGTCTTTTGACCCCTAGATGCTTCTCATAGCTGCCATAGATGATTTTGTAAAGCAGCTCCTTCAAGTTACTGTTATTCCCTGGAACCAGTTTCAGTTTTCTTCTTGGCAGTCATATTCAGATACGTAGAAGACACCGCTCTTGTTTCTGTGCTCTTTACCTTTTAGCACTGGTTGGAGCTCCAGGAAATCATCTTAAACGTTTTTAAGATGATCATGATGCCTCTTTAAGCTAAAGCCTCTTGGATAAAAATCTCCACTTTCCACCCACTAAAGCAAATATCTCCAGGAGGGTTCTTGTGCTGCTTGTTCACTTCACTAGTTCTGCTAATTTTTGAATGAGCATTAGTTGCTCAGAGGAGCTGAGCAAATTGCCACTGTCTAGTTTGCAGAATTCAGTAAATGCCTCAAAGAACCAGAAGTGCTGATTCGGAGAGAATGTCCTGTTTGACATCTAGGAACTTACCTGAGTTGGAAGGACACCCTGCATTTTGCCTGTACAGATTTGGCAAACCAGAGATCCATTTGGTTAATGGTGATAATAGCTAAAGATGCAGTTACTGTGGATTTTAGCCACACCAAAGCATCTGTGCTAAAGTTGTATTCACTGAAAACTGAGTTTTAGTAATAAAATTAGCTTCCCTTTCAATAAGATAGAAATGGAGCATGTAATGGAAATATTATCCAGTTGTTTGATAACACTGTCCCACCTGCAAATTCTTAAAGAGCAGTTAAAAGTGTGAAATACACCTGTTTTTTAAGGTTTTTCTGGAGAGGCTTTGAAAAACTTCATCTCACACTGATTTGAAGAAAGCAAGTCGGTGTGACTTTTGGCATCAGGCCTTTGTAATTTGGCCATTACCAGTATATTAATAGCTGCTTAAGGAAAAAAGACATCTGTGACATACTCTTTATCTCTGTAGCTAAGTTGCTTAGGGCATAAGTCTAATAGGGGCATTTGATAAAGGGCATTTGATAAAGACATAACTAATATGGCATCAAAAGCTGGTGAAAAGCCTAAAGTGAAACTTGAAGCTCTATTTTGCTTCTCATATGAATGTTAAGCAATTTTTTTATGCCTATGCTTCATGCCTGTTCCAAAACTCCTTTTTTATCCTTTAAGCAGTCAAAGCACACAAACGCATTGCCTATTCTACACTCATGTTATTTATATGTAACTGATGAGATGTTTATGTGGTGAACATGGTAGTAAAAACTGGTCTGCTGGACAAGGTGTGAAGTGCAGTGGTGTGTTTTGCCTTTTAACATATGTACTTATGGGCACCCAAAAACCAGAACAAGGAGTGCGTGTGTCTGGAAGCATGATGCCCCTTGATAAGAAGTGGAAGGCAGTCACATTCAGCCATCAATGACTGAAAAAGCTTTTTTTGTGGAAGGGCAGAAGAATGCTATCGATGACTTGTGCAATCCAAATACATGATGTCAAGACAGCTGCAAGGTTTTTGTTATTGTTCTGTGTCCCCATTCCAATCTCCAGTACGTGCCAGTTATGTTTGGTCACTGGAAATGTTCCTGTATGTACATGAGCTCCATGTGACAAAAATTACTCTTCTCAGAGGTCACAGATGATTCCTTTGCTTTGGCGCAGGAGGCTTGCCTGACATGCCTTCTAGTGTCCTCCAAAATGGCAAATGTCACATAAACACCCCTTAGAGAAGGCCTCACTGTTTTTGCCAGAGTTTTGGGGCTGTAGGATTTCCATGGTTACCCTTGTCTCCCTAGGCTCTGTGGAGGTAAGTCCTTGTTTCTCTAGAATGCATTACCATAAACTGTCTAAAAAGGACAGTGGTCTGTGGTTATCAAGAGCTTTCAGTTCCTGCTGTGGCTGATCAGTTAAATACAAGGACACCAACTCTTGAACTTGTTCTAGGCATTACAACACTGATATCCGCTAAGTTCATCAAGAACAAAATAATTAGTGTTAAGTGAATAAGGATCAATTTATTTCTGCAGGAATATGTGTGAGGCATTGGTATCCTCTAGTTGCAAAGCTCTCCATCCTTACAGGTTGGTGTTACACAGCTGTGTCCCCGAATCAGTAAATGTTTCATGTATCCACCTCAGAATTTATCAGAATGAGAAAATTGTCTACCTGAGTTGGAAATACTCTCCTGATGGTAGCAAGTATGAAAGAAAGATGGCATTCACTCACAAATAGGAGATTTCCAGACCAGAGCAGCAGAGGAATGCAGGTCAAGAACAGGGTGTCATTGTGTTGTGACATCATATTGTGGTGGAACAAATGTAGCTTGATGTTTAACGATAGGTGCTTGGGCATGGAGCAGTGGAGCAGTGGTTGGTGATACAGAGGAACAGTCTCAAGTCATCTTACATAATGTTAAGATGTCATCAGTGACATCCCTGCTTGTTTTTAACTTATGGTTCAACCCTTAGCTGAGTTAAATGATCTTTGCTGTCAGTAGGGATAGAGATTATCGTGTGTAATCTTACTCCAAAGCTGCAAAAGTCAGCCTTTTCCTCTGTCTCTCTTTTGTCCATGATGACTTATTTTGATCACTATTTGACTTTCTGGGAAGCGAGTTTTTCACAGAATCACAGAATATTCAGAGTTGGAAGCAGCCATGAGGATCATCAAGTTCAACTCTTCAGTGAATGGTCCATACAGGGACCCAATCCACAACCTTGGTATTAGTAGCACCATGCTCTAACCAACTGAACTTTTCTCAGTGTTTTTAAGAAAGACTGCTTGTAAAAGTGAAAAGGTATGCACCTAAAATCACGTCAGGTGAGGGTAGGCAGATTTTGAAACCATTAAGTGTGACTTGATTAGATGTGCTGATGAGAATTTCTGTGTATCTGTAATAAAACACTGACTAGTGCAGCTTGGACTGCGTGGTTTTTGCACTGACTTAAGCAAAATGCAATACACTTGAATTTTTATAAGAATTCCAACAATGGACCTCGGAAAAGTCGTCTAAAAGGAAGCCTGTGAGGGAAGAAGGCACGTTAGGAAACTTATGCTGAACCACAGTACTGTAAGGAACTAGTCACGTTGACTTCCTTTTTTGATTTATCTACTGTTTTGTCCAACAAGATACCTGTTCCTTCCTCTCCTGGCCTCTGTAATTGTTTTTCCCTATACTATATGGTTTTTGCTCTTAGGACCTTCAGCTAAAGTATCATATATAAAGTTATTTTTGTCTTGATTAAATGCACTATTAAACCTCCACACATGTTGCAGTGAAAGTGTTTTCTGTAATTACATGTCTTGAAGGCTCACTGAGGAATGAAGAATAGAGGGAAACACTTGGAAATGTAATCCTAGGGTAAAATATTTCTTTCTTATGATAATCTTCATATTTTAAAGTATTGTCACATTAGCACATGCAGGTCTGTGCTAGGTACAAGGGACAGTCTTTTAGCACTGTTTTAACAAGATACAAATCTCAGCTCTAATGCATTTATGTGTTTTCTCTGTGCCAACAAGATAAATACAAGCAATTTTTGTTCTCAAGTTACTGAGTGAATAGTGCTGTCTAACTGTAAATTGCTTTAAGGGGGAATCAATACAGTGCATCCACTTCTAATAGCCCATTTGCCAATGTTTTTTCAAATCTATGTATAAAGTTTGGGCATGGATGATCATTGTTCATTTTAGTTCACAATATATTGTGTATAACTAATGGTACAATTCAAGGGCACAGTGATAAGGTCATGAGGTTTTAAAAGAAAATGGCTACTAAGCATGGCAAAGGAAACTTTATTGTTCCACAGTGTTTTGTAATTAATCTTAATAAAGATTTGCTCTATATAACATAGCCTTTCTTTTATTGAGATTTTAGGTAGTGGATTTTACCTCTGAGGATCCCTAGAGCACCTTCTTTCATAAGTGAAGTTTAGAGTGAAATTAGTTTTATGTTCGTGCTGCTTCCTCTTTGGTAACTGTGGATTTTTCCCACTCTTCCATTTCAGTGTACATTATTACATGCATTTCCATTGCAAATACAACATATGTAAAGCTTTCTCAGGCTTGATTTTTCTACCTTTATTTTATGACTATATACATCTAACAATTGCTCCCAGAAAGTACCCTAAGAGTGTTATAACTACATCTCTATAAATTTTGTGGTCACATACAAGTATCACTGGGCCAAGCTACTACGTTTTTTAGTTTTGTAGAACTCGCCATTGACTTTGATATGAAAATTGAAAAGCAAGAATTTCTACTTAGAACTTGATTGCCACTATAGCAAAATGATTTTTTTTCTAACTGCAGGGCTGAGAGGGAATGCTCTGGAGGCATTTTTCTGCAGTGTGGACAGTGCTTGGCTGTTCTCAATTTACACATGCTTGAATTTTGTGTTTCCAAAAATATAGTTTCCATCTATGTTCACTAAAGCTTTTCTAATATCTGGGGGGTTTTGGAATCTACTGAAAAGGCATCTGATTTGTGGTGCTTTTTCCTGTTCTATTTTTTATTGAGGTCTCTCGTTTTCTCAGAAAAAAAAAAAAATCTGCAATGGGATTTGTGCTTGTGTCCCAAAGCAGATGGATGAAGTAAGATAGGAACAGCTTTCCCAAGGAGCTGGTGCCGAGTTGGTTTGAGCACATCCCTGTGTCTCACACTCAGACAAGAAGGGTCACAGATCTCTAGGGGGGGTATGTGTTTTCACCTCAGCCTGTCATAGAGTATGAGGATGTATTCCACGGTGGTCAGCACAGATAAAGGGGTGAAGAAGGCCTTACATCTTTCCTCCTCTCTGCTTGATCCTTGCCTTTGCTTGTAGCTGTGTTTGTGAGAACTGTGCTTCAGAACAGATGTGATGGTCTTGACCAATTTTACCAGTGTGTTAGAAACTAGCAGATTTTTCCTACATCTGTGTTGTGCATGTGTTTTCTATTTTATTCCTCCTTTTCTTTCAAATGTTTCTATTATGAGCCTGGTGATGAAAGCTCCCCCTTTTTTGAGCCTATTTTCAGAGTTGGATACCTTTCATAGAGTATTCTAGGGCAATAAATAATTTTGTGCTTTATGATTATAACCCCAAATTAGAGGACTAAGGTAATGTGCAAGACTGGTTACCTTAGTCCTGAGGTGTATAGTAGAAATATGAATGACAACTTTCTTATTTTAAGGAAGAGGCTATTATAAATAAGACGTGAATAAGACTTGCATCTAAAGCAAGGCCACAACATTCAAAATCTGTATTAAAAATGCTAAAATGCAAATAACACAGAAGGATTATGTCCATAAAGAAGGTTTCAGTCAGTATGCACATAGCTGTTAAGACGTGATACTGTCAGTCTTTAACTCTGAAAGCTTGTACCCATAGCTGACTGACATAAAAGCAGAGTTTAAGATGGGTTACTGTGAAGAAATGCTTGTCTTTGTTGGAAGAAGGAATATGGCTACCTCAGGCAGGGATTCAAGTGGCTTCAACAGCATTCTTAAGAGAAGACCTGGTAGCATTTAGAATATTATGTTGCAGAGTTGATGAAAGATTGTTCCATTTTTCATTTTCTATAATGTTTTATCTGAAGAGATGTCAAAAGAATTACCAAAAATACCTTTTCTAAAATGCAATATCCTCAGTCTGTGACTTTCTCACAATGTTGCTACTGCTCCCTGCTTACCATCAAAGTTCATGTCATGACTTGCAGTGGGATAGTCTTCTTGCTGCTTGCAGCCATGCTAGAAGTAGTTTTCACAGTGTACAGTCTTTTGTCTGTGTTTAATCTTGGATTATATTTGTTTTTTTCTCCATTCTGCTGTCAGTTTACTCTTATCCTACAGATCTCTGGAAATGGCTTGTCATGTGGCACTCTTGTGGTCTTTTGAGAGGTTCCTCCTTCTCAGTTTTGGAGCAATGTATTGAGGTAATGCTGGATTGCCAAGTCTTGTGGGAACATTGTTATTAAACTGTGGCCCATATTCTCCCTATAGAGGTTGAATGAAAAAAACCACACAGGGTCAATTTACACATTAAGAAAAAAAACTTAAGAAATAAGTGAACAGGAAATAACCACTGACCTTATATTGCCTTTTGCTCAATTCTAATTATTTTCATAATTATTCCCCTGTGATGTCAAGTGTGCTTGGAGTTATTTAGGTTTTGGGCTTTATTCCTCCCAGCCATGTCCTCTCTGTTAAAGTTCCTAACTTCTGAGTCAGTATAGATGAGGCTGCCTACAGAGCCCATGCCACTTCCCCTTGCAGATGGGTAGGCAAGGCATTTTGGACAGTCCTTGTAAGAGATGAGGAAGGAGAGCTATTAGACAAAAACTCCTGAGGTTGACTTCCATTCTTAAGCAGTTGCTGAAGTCATCAGCTGGGTCTTCAGCTGTCACTGCAGCATTGCTACCCTTGGGGACCTGAACCTCATAATCAGCACTGTCAGCTGGATTGCCTGAAAAGAAAATAAATAGGCGTTTAAAAAAAAGGAACTGATACATAAACTATATAAAAGAGCAGGGAGAAATCATGATTTAGAAAACTCTTTCCTCTAGTTACTATCTTGATGGGTTTTTCTATAGCAATGCTCTCTCCCTGAAAATGGCTTTAACCTTTGGTCTATAGTTTGCTTCCTGCCAACATCTGCCAGCAGACATACTTGTGTTGGAAAACAGGGATTAACCAACCAGTGTAGGATTAACTCCATATTTCTTTTAGCATTTTCTGCTCAAGGAGAACCTCAAAGTGCCTTAAAACCTCTGAAATTCATACTAAAGCTCATTTAATAGCTTGAAGATTTTACTATTAAATATAATTGGGGCTTAAATATTCTCAGATAATCTCTGACTTTTAAAGCCTAAAATTCCAAATGAGAAAAGTAGTTTTTATGTTATCTCAAATGTCTTTGAAGTGATAGTTTGCAGGTGAGAAAGGCCACTAGATCTCTTAAATACAGTGCCACCAAAGGACCTTTGTTTGGTGGTTTAAGGTAAACTGATGAAATTCTTTAGGCCTACATTTCAGAAATACACGGCAAAAAGAAGTGGAATTTTATTGCAGTTTTGTGTAAATGGAGAGACATCTGGTATAGTAACAGCAGATCCTTTCATAAAATTGAAGTTGTCCCCAAACATTGACATGCATGAGCATGTAAGTGCATTTTCACTTTCCAAAAAAGCCAGACCCAGACCAAAAACCTGGATCTAGCTCTGCAGTTTAGGTTCATCACAGATTCAGCTACCTAAAATGATGGCTGTAGGAGGTGAAAAACTTGGGTCTAGTTCTTGTCCATGTGCTGCTTCATGCATTCTCTAGCAGTGAGTCTGCACTTACAGTTTGAGCATCACTGGATTTGGGGATTGGGGGGGTTTCTCTCAAACCTAGTCTGCAAACTCTTCTCTGTTCTTCTATGTATCTGCAGCAATCTACTTTTTAAAAACATATACTTCTACTTCCTTGAATCTAAATATGTTCTTTTAAGGTTCCCTCAAAGAGGTGCCTGAGAATGTTTGAGAAACAGGGAAAAAAATCTGACGTTTCTGTTATGCCTTAGCTTTGGAAGCCAGCAGTAGTCAGATTAAGAATGGCTTTATTAGTTAAATAGAATTGTTTAAGAGTTTGAGTTAAAATGAAGAGGAAGATGCTGACTGCCTTACTGTACCAGCTGAAATAGGAGGCTCTTGAGTGCCTGCAGGAGAGTTTCTCTTCCTTAGAAAGATATTTTTCATGCTGATTAATTCTTTTAGTGCTCTTTGGACCAGGAACCACACTGGAATAGTGGAGCCAGAGGTCTGAAAACACTGAAAATGCATTAGTGACAGGGAAGGTGAAGGGGTCATGGCACCTGCAAAATGTCCTGTGAATAATACATACCCAGCTCCAGAAAAGGTATGGTATGTGGCACGTCCTGGCAATGGCAGGGAGGACTTTAGTCAGGGCATCTTCCTGTAACTGCATACAAACCCTCAGCCTCAGGCTCTCTTCAGGGAGGAACTTCATGCTCTTCTTAAGCCTTTTGGCAGACTGGGGAAGTTGTTTCTTGTGGGAGGCTTTTGTAAGGCATGACTGGAAGGACAAGGGTGATGTGCAGTATTGTACAGTGGCCAATACTGCATTGATGTGGCAGTTTGAACTATATTGTGTGGACACCTCTCCACAGCTTACTATTTTTGGCTTGTAATGGTTTCACAAAGAGGTAAATCCTTGTCCCTTGACCATACAGACTCAAGATTTTAATTTATTTTTAAAAAGGCATCTGAATTATGTAATTCAGTACCATTTGGCTTGGTGCCTGAGCAGATACTGGCTGTTCTGCAGCTGTCATGAAGGTGGTGTGAATGCACTGAGTCAATAAATATCACATCACCTGCCTCAGGTAGCACAACAGAAATGGTGCCATGTGCCTGTGACTGGCCTGAGCCCCTCATGTCCACCCATGGGACTCTTATTTATCATGGGTGATCAAGGAGCCACAGCTTTCCAGTCATGTTGCTCAAACCAAACAGGGAGGTGGGAGGGTTCAGCATGACCCACTGTGGCTCCAGCAGCAATGTCTCAAGGGACAGCATTACCAAGACCTCATCTTCCCTTGTCAAACATCAGGCTTTGGCATCTCTTCTTTTTTAATGCATCAAGGATAGGTATGCTGTAGCTCCGGAATGAAAAAGAAGCTGCTAGAAGACTCTGTCTGGTTCCTGAGCTGCAAGCCAGTGAAATTTTGTGGCAAGTCAGTTCTTGAATGAAGGCTAAATAGCAAGACCTGGGTGGGGTTCACCTCTGCCTTTAGAAGTAATCTCAGTTGTCTCTGAAGGACCAAAGTGATTTTTGGTTCTTTGATGTAAGAACCAGACAGTTGTTGACAGTCTTGGGTCTTTCTGTGGAAAATACATTCAGCACTGGCACTGTTTGAATAAAGGAAGAAAACAACCTGAGTTAGAGTTTGTTTCAGAGATTGTTACACCCTTTTGTGAAGTATCTGGATCTGATAAAATAAACATCACCAGTGCCAGCAAGACAGAGGGAAAAGGAGCTGTTTGCCCCTCTGCTTCCTGCTGGTGTCCTTGCCTCCTGCCATGATGACGTCTCCTCCAGCCGTCGCTCCCTGCTGTAAATGTTCCTGTGCTGATTTGTGGGGCCTGTGGTTTTCCTCCAGCACCAGTGTCCATGGTCATCTCAGGTCAGCCCTCTTCATTGCTCCGTCCAGCATTTTAAATTCACTAACCTGGGCTCCAAAACAAGGGTAGAAAACTGTCTCTGCAATAGGAATGATGAATACAGACTTGAGATCTTCATCTGTGAATTGGAGAAGTTGAAAAAGCAAGGCTTGCCTGAAGATGGATCATCAGAAATGAGCAAAACTAACAAGCTAAAGCAGAGCTCCTTATACCCATGTGATAGTCTGCTTCCCTCATATGGTACCTATAATTCTGGCTCAATAAATAAGCTAAAGACACTGAACCTGCTGGGAATTAAAACTTAGGTGGCGTGCTCAGGACAGGAAGGAAATGTAAGCCAATAGTTTCAGTGTTTGGGTCCATCAGCCTCTGCTAGCAGAACTAGGGCCAGGATATGCAGGGGCAGGAAATGGGTGAATGCTCACTGGCCTGGGCTGTTTGCTAAATAAAGGTATGTCAATGGGTCTCTGCCACAGAGCAGTGAAAGTCTGAAACAGTAGTTGTCCTCCTGAAGACCTGCTTCCCTCTATTTTTTAGAGAAATGCTGAGCAGAAAAGAAAGTAAGTTAAAACCCATGGATAGGTATTAACCTTGGCTCTTGTTTGATGTCATATTATCCAGTCTCAGTTCAGCCTAATGTTGTGAAAAGCAAAGATAAATGAAAAGGAAAACTGAAGAGATGAAGAGGAGGAAGAATAGACCTGCAGTAATAATTTGTTTTCCCCAGTTCATGAGCAGAGAAGGCTGTAGGGGTGGGGTAGGGTAGCTATCCATCTTGCTTGTAGGCAAGAGCCACTTTTCCTTTTAAGGCCCCTTTTGTATGTGAGGTGTTTTAATGAACAGTGTGAGTTTCCTACTGAAAAAAAGATGAAAAAAGAGCTAAGGTCATTTGTACAGTTGAATAGTAATATATTTTTCTGCTATACTGAAGGAAATTTCAAACGAAGCCTTCAGTGGTTTTTTTGACTGATTATTTCCATATGGACTGCCTTTTTGTGCTCAAGTAATGTTAATGCAGCTGAAACCCAAGCAGGTCTTAATTCCTGTACTTAACGCTGCAGAGAATGCACCTCTTTTTATGCACATTAGTTACGTTTTACTCCAGCTTTATAGCATTTTGGGGGGGAATTTCTTTAACTGCTTAAGAGCAAGCTACTGAAAACACTACTGGACTGTTGGAGGGCGTGGGCCCAGTACCAATCAGGAGCCTTTCCAGCATCCCAAAAAAATTCTCTGCATACTGTTGATTGTTTCAAGTTTCCCTTTTTTCTGTATTTAGGATACTAATGAAATTTAAACTAAACTAGGAAACTAATAGAAATATTTACAGTGCAGCAAAAATAATTTGTGGTGTTAACACAAAAATAAACATTCCCAAGAAAGGATAGGAAAGCAGGATTATATCATAAAAAGAAATAGCCAGCACATTCTTTCTGTCCCATCTTCCAACCTGTCACTTGTATTTGTCTCCCCCATATGTCATGGACTCTTTGCATGTTTATTTCGATTCAATAAAACATACGGTTCTATATATTTCCTAATATTGGGTCAGAGAGCATAACTGGCTCAATCTGTAAAGCAGAAATAAAAATATAAATATTTTAACAAGAGAGCAGCTGCTGCATTTTCACTTCTTACTGCATATACTATTCTTGAAGGTACTGGGAAGAGAGATAAGGCTGGAGGGGAAGGAGGGCAGAGAGATGGTATGTAAAGGGAGGCTGAGAAAATGCATTAAGATGACACATCTTGAGAGAATCTGTTTGAACAGCAGAGATTTACTAAGTTTTGTCCTACTCCATGGCAACTTTGGTACACAGATCAAACATGTCATAGGAATAACATGGGGCAGGTGAGCCTTGAGCCAAAAAATTCAGAAGGGAGCAACGTGAGGGGGCGGGTGATGCTGGAAGACATCAGAGATGTCTGTGTGCTGCACATGAGCCTGGCTGAGGAGGGAGGAGGATTTGGTGTCCATCATGGGCTGCCATTAGCTTCAGCTGGAGATATTAGTTCTCTTTTAGAAGAGCAGATACGTACTTATTCTTTTGAGGTTTTTTGGATGAAACCTTTATTTATGAGTCCCCTAGCACTTGCTTAAGGAAAAATACATGTTTTTATTGTTTTGCTTTGGTTTAGGCATGAAGCTTATTCCTCACTTTCCTATGGTGTGCCATGGATGACCAGAACACTTTACTCCACATTGACTTGCTGCTTGTTTTCCAACATGCTCTAATATTTGTGTTTCAGTTTTGAGGCATCTTTTAATTTACTTTTGCTTATGTGTCTTGACTTGTTTATGCTAGCATTGAACATCCCAACCACTGACAGTCTCTATTATATAGAAAGCTAAAACTGAAGCAGTGGTGTAAATTTGGTGCTTTGAGAGCTTTTCATGCAACACCAGAAACCTTAGATCATTTCTAATACATCCTTATTGAGAGGGTCTCCCTTGAATGAAAATTGCAGTGTGATACCATGCTGAGACACCACAGATTTCTCATGGCAGCTTAATGCATTCTCGGCTCAGCATAAATCTTAAGTCTTGTACCCTCAATATATGCCATTATCTTAGCTCAGTGGGTCTATCTGAATTGACAGATTAATGACAAATTGTCTTGTTTTGTTCAATTTCATAATAGAGTATAGGAATTAAAAAAAAAAAAAAGAAAATAAGAAGAGATGAGCTGACTTCTTAAAATATCATTATGGAAGCTTAATATCCCCTGCTTTAATTCCCCACATAGACAATGTGCATGCAATGAAATGGGAAAGCATGCTTCTCCATAACATTTTTGGGGATAGTGAATTAGTGCAGCTGAAACAAGGATTTGTTGCATGAAATTCTGCCTGTTTAAAACTGGGTCTCCACTATCTGCAAGTGAGACAGTCAAGAGGTGAGCTCCTGTTATGCTCATTCCTAGGGTGAGTTACCAGTGGTCCCAGGCATGACCAAGGTCCCCTTTAGAGAAGGTGATGCTTAGGCTGATAATGAAGTATGGCCCTGAAGATACTGTTCTAGGACAACCCATGGAAATGCCTATAAGGAAAGTAGGGATGAGGTATGTTTTATTCCAGCATGACTCAAAGTTCCTAGAGCAAGTGGAAGATCTGTGTTTCATTTCAGAGTGAACTTCCCAGAGTGAATGTTGGAACTCTTTGATTTTTTTTCTTGATTCTTTTCTTCTGGCCCATCACACATTGTTCAGATTAATTTGATTGGACCCCAGTAGCTGGGTCTGCCATGTTTTACATGACTGCTTGGTGGCTGCCTATAAAATATCTGAGCTGCAGGGGGCTGGATTGGAAGCACATCATGAACAGGAGTATGCATTCTCTCTATACCATCCAGCAAGGAGGGGAGAAGGGATCACTATGAGAAAGCTATGGGACAGAAGATGTCCTCCTGTTACTTTAACTTCTGATGGTATTACTGAAAAACAGGGGATTTAAACATATTCTTCTGCTTATTTTCCTTACTGTGTTTGTGTGCATCTCCATTCTTTACCAACATATGTTTGAAAATGATAGCTGATCATGAACTCCTCTCAAAGCTTTTAATTAGATACTATCAACATCTGACCCTAGCTAAATTCCAAGGGAAAAGATAGGTGAAGCAGTATTACTGCTTTAAAACGTTAAGTAGTTACAAACTCACTATTTCTCCTTAAGGAAGACAGAGGAGGAGCAACGTGGGCTCCATGAGGGACATCACAATTATTTCACAAACCTCTTTGGCCCTGTCAACTGGGCAGTGCTAGCACTATAAGAGAAAATACTTGTTCACTTAGGGATGGTCAGTTCAAGTGGAATTTGTCTTTATTAGTTCATTTGATTATGCGAGTGTCTTTTGTTTCTTATTGAAAGCATTGTTTGTTCAAACAAATTATGAGAAAGAGCAAAAGGCAGTTCCGTTCTTCTCTGATAAAACCAAGAGGTTTGGGTTGTGAGAAATACAGCATTCTTGCAACTCCAGAGACTAAGGCACTTTTCAGTCAGTGAGCAGTAAGCAGGTGGTGAATGTTAAATAAAGAGATCAAGGAAGAGAGCCTGTGGTTAAAGAAGGATGGGGTGAGGCTGGGATACTTCTGCCAGGTTCTGAAAGTGGGCTATCATTGTTTAGTCTATGTTGTGTCCAAGAGGCTGGGTCATTCTTGTGTGACAGACCAGCTGCTCAACTCCCTCAAGTCACAAAGTTAGCAATTTAAGTCCAGAATATTAAGGTTCTGTAAGAACAGGGCTCAGAAAAACATACTTATTTATGTAAGTTTTTTGTAATCTTTCACACACTCAAAGTTCTTTTTGGGCAGTGGACCAAGCAGAGTGTTTGCTGCCGCTTTCCAAGAAGGTTTGCTTCCCATGAATGAGTGGCTTCATCTTTTAATATTTATCCTTCACTTCTGAGCAGTTAATTTGCAGCTGATTGAACCTAAGAGGAGGTAAGAAAGCATCAAAAATCAATACAGCTTCCAAAATGAGGCACTTCCCTTACCTATATGGTTCACTGGAAAAACCTTTTCTTCGTCCTAAGACCTTTCGCAATAGTTTATCTTTTCAAGACAGGCCTTTATTTTGTTAATCTAAGATGGCATCTTGTGAGCTTTGGTTAGCTTTTCTGAGATTTATGGTACCTTGAGTAGTATAAATTGTAGGAACATTTCAAAAAATGGATTATTTGATGGTGTTTATTTATAACTTGACCAGGGAGGATACCTTACTTTGTCAGCTGTTTCTGGTTTGGAGAATTAATGGGTTGAGGAGACAGCACACACAAGCTCATCTCTATGAGAAAACTCTCTAAACTGGTCCCAGCTGCTGGTTCCATCACTGCCCATTGCAACTGCAGCTAGGATGGGCTTATTCCTGGGGTTGAAAGCTCTGGGGTGACTCAGGTTTGGGAAGAAAGTGAGAGGTGTGGAGCTGATTGACTCACTGGAGTGGCCAGTATCAGTGTAGTGGACAGAGATACCCATCAGCTCCTCTGTGGCCTGGTATGGCTGAGTGGGAATACTGGAGGGTGATGGAAGCAAATGTGCTCCATCGTTACTTGTGCCCTTCACATAATCATAGAATGTTTGGAGTTAGAAGGGATCTCAGAGATAATCTAGTTCCAGCTGCCCTGCCATAGGCAGGGCCACCTTCTACTTCCATGAAGTCCCATCCAGACTAGCCTTGAACTCTCCTGGGCGTGGAGAATAGGAATAGTAGTTGTTGCTAAAAGTATTTCATAAGACTCTGGATGCTTTAAATTATAGCTTTAAATTATACTCTGTGGTCTCCATGCCATATTGTTGTCCTGCTTTGGAGTGTGTTACCAGAGTCCTTTCTTCTTGCTCTTCCTTCAGTGAATGTAGAAAACTTTCACAGTTTTATTACCATTACTTGCAAAAAAAGATGGCAAGCAAAGACATTTGCCTGTGTACTTAAGTTTGTTTTCTGGAGCATGTTTTTTGAGGGTAAACACTGCTGGATAGTGCTGGTCAAAGCCATATCGAAGATCCTGTATATACTTGCAAATAAGAACATATTTTATTCCATTTTCAGCAGCATCAGTTGATGACAATTGACATTTTCTTCAAAGCCCAGTATCCTGGAAACAAGTGATTAAATTACAAAATGATTTTTTTTAAAAAACCTCACAAACCCCAAACAAGCCCACCCAAAATGCTGGGTTTAGTCTTCCTGTCTGTAGAGAATGTTATGAAATAAGCCATCAGTGCTTCCTAGGGTTTAAAATGTAAATAAATACAGCTCTTACCACATTTGTTATCATACATTTATTTTTATAAAACTCTTTTACAGAGTCCTGTTTACTTTCAGACTTCTGAAAAAATCCAGGTGATTGTAAAAAATTATTTTCACACTTACAGTTTTTCTTCTGATTGGGCTTAGGCCTAACATGTGTTGATAACACATATATTAATAATTCCAAAATGCTTCTTAATCCATATAATAAATTCAGGTTTCTTCTTAATAGGTTCAAAATTTTCCCATTTGAAATCAGGTTTATTTAGTTATAGTTGGATTAGGCACAGAACTGTGTACTGTGGAAGAACCTTGAAGGCAAGTTTCATGCTTTGTGGTGGTATCGAGCAGGATGGCACAATTTCCAGAACTGTTTTATTCAACATTATAGGGTGTGCAAGCACCTCTGTAGACTCACTTTTGTGTTACTTGGCCCCCAATTTCTCCCAGATTGCTTGTGGTTTGGTGTTCCTGTTAGCTCTGAATATAAGCTCTGATTCTCTGTAATGCTCAGAAAGAGGTAAGCACACTAAAACTGAGATGGCTGGGAAGGGGGATTGTTACTGTGGGAATCCAACCTGGTGTTGGACTTCTTTCCCCCTATATTTTGGCCAGTTCTAGCACCACATAGATGACAGCAGGGCCTGACAGCTGTTCACAGCTAATGTGCCAGACTGTTATTTTCCTTTCCCAAATTAAGCATGCTTTTGTACAGTGTCTGTGAGAGGTAGTGGTTCCTGGCTCCTAGCTTTTGCCGACTTTGGAAATCACTGAAAGCCAGGAGCTACTTTGTGCCAGTGAAAACTGGCTTCATACTGCAGCATGCCAGCTTGGTTTGGAGGATCCTGGAAATGATGGAGAACCCTGTGTGAAGGCTCATTTTTAAGATGTTTTACTTTGCCCATGCTCAGACTTTTCCTCTGTTCCCAGTGAGCTTTGAAATAATTTCTGTATTTGCTCACTTAATGGTAGTACTTTTTTCCTGCCCAGATTTTTGCCTCTGAATTGAAGGTGCAGACATGATGTTATCTGTCTCTCAGCCCACCACACTGGCTAGTCAATGAGTGAGAACCACAGCTTCTGTCAGGTCTGACAGCAGGCTGGCTTGCTTTCTGTAGGATGCTGAAGAGATCTGTTATTCCCAGCTGTTTCCAAATGCAAGTCCTGGGTCTTTCCAATTCTTATGTGCTTATACTTTCTAGTGTTTAAAAACTTGTTGTCTCCAAAAACCCCTTTTTGCAGCTGAGATGCAAGCTTCAGAAGTATTCCCCAGACTGCTGGGGCTTCATCTATGTGTTTTCCCTTCCTGTCCCTGTAGAGTGGTATTTACAGGCTGTCAAGGAAGGTCCTTGCTGAACCTGGCACAGCAACTCAGACACAGTTGCAGCTGCTCTCAGGATTCTTGTATGCTTACAGATAAAACAGCAGTGTTGGTATCTTAATCCCAGTCATCAGCCTTTAATTACTTTGACTCTGAGCTATGTCCCTTCACTTCTTCTATCCCCATTATACATGTGGCAACCAGAAGTTGCTTGGCCGCTACCAGTGCTCTCCTGTTACAATACAAGGCACATGCTTGGGTCTGTACTGCCTTCAGTGCTCAGGCCAGAGGCAAATGCTGTGCCTGGTTGATGCAGCATGTCACAGGCTTTGCTGCCTTGCTGGTTGCATGGTGTAGCTGAAAAGCTTTTACTGAGTTTTTCCTTTGCTTTTTGCTTTCAATTTGCTGCTACTGTGTTATTCAGATATGTCATTTATCTGGAACCGATTTCCTTTTATTCAAGTGAGACGCAACATGAAAAATGGTAAAGTGGGAAGTAAGTAATAGTGAGATCACATGAATTCTCCCAGCATGGAAGTTCCCTGATCATTTTTCAGGTTAACAAAGCAAAGCTGCTTAGTCCAGTTGTTGTTTTTCTAAGGATTCATCCATCCGTTCCCATGTTCTGTCCTCAAACCCTCTGAAGTTTAGTCCAAGCAGAAGGTACCTCTGATATTTTGGGTTATCTTTTTTCCAGACTTGGTCAGCCTCTTCTATAGCCATTTACAAATAAACACAGGAATCAAATTCTGCTCCATTTACAAGTAGGTCAACCTCATTGATTTCAGTGGGACTGCTGTAGACATAAGTCAGCGGAATATGTGCTCCATGTTTTGCTAAGTTGTTGGCAGAACGTGGATTTGTATAAGCTCACCAGAGCAGAGGTTGTCTTTACATGAGAAAAACAACACAGTACAACAGTCCCTAATTTGCTTTTCTCAGAGGTGCAGCAATAACAAATATACTAGACCCAGTTACCAGCACTTAAAAGGATAACCTCATCCCTAGTTCTTCACCCAGATGTAAGAGGGAGATATATTTAGACTAAAGCCATTTCCCCCACTACCACCACATACAAACAAAGCTGTGCAGTTGTAGAAATACTTGAGGCAACATGTGTAACTGATTCCCACTGGGTTTGGTAACTGAGGAGACACATGGTGGGAACAGCTTGGAAGAAAATCTTCAAAGACTGCATAAGGACAGTAGTGCCTTTGCAGTGAGAGCCCTACCGCAAACTTTGGCTTTTATAAAACCGTTCTGACACTTGCAATCTGAAGGAGAGATCTGAAGCAGGTTGAAAGGGAAAAAATATCAAAGACATCCCTTACTTTTCATTCCCCTGTGTGTACAAGTTTCCCTACTGTAGACTTATTCACCAAAAAATGAGCAGGCTGTGGAAATTTGCAAGGTTAAATTCAGAATACTTCAGTTTTGCCCCTATGCTCAGGTTTGTGAGACCCTCGGGAGCCTGATTGCTGCTGGTTATGTTTTGGGGCCCCTAATGGTGACTCTGAACCAATCCTTTCCCTTCCCTGAGGCATTCTTCAAGGCAAGAGCAGCACAACTGTCTGAGATGCCAATGAATACTCTGTTTTTGCAAACAGGCTGCAGATATTTGCACCGTTGCCTTTTAAACAGCTTGGGCAGTACCAAGTTATTGGTAGTTATTGGTAAATACTTCTGTGACCAGAAGATAAACCATCAAGAGCTGCCTGATTTCCTCCTATACATCTTCCTGAAGCATAGTTTGAAAATAGTCATTGATTATTTCCCCCCTCTATTTATATATTCCCTGTAAGAACTGCACACAGAAAGCATATAGATGACACTTGCTCTCCAAGTAGAATCTGCCTACAAGCATTGCACACATCTCCCTGTCCTGTTGGCAATACCCCAAATATGGTTTTTTTGCTGTTCTCCTCAAGGCAAACACTTCCTGGTGTTACATGTAGTATTTCTGTGTGAGAGGAGCTGAATGTCAGAGATGTGATTGGATCATGAGCTTTCAGAAATACCCTCACATGCTTCAGCTCCCCTGTCCTGAAACTGCAAAAAGTACTTAAGCTTTAGAGTCTGCTCCCCTCAGCAGAGTTCAGCTTCAAGCAGCAGTGCTGGGTTAAAGTCCTTGCAAATGAACCCACTGTTGAAAGCAACTTACACCAGCTGAAAAGATCATTAAATGAGGTGCCTGGGGCTTTCAAATGCCTATGTTCTCAGTATGCCACTGTGTAGCCTCTCTTCAAAATGCTGTAAGAGTATTACATGCTAATCCCAATTAAATTCAAAATATCCCTGGGTGTTTACCACTGCTACCCTCTCTTTTTCATTCTTAATGGCATTGTAGCTGAATAACTCTGTATCCACATTAGATTATTCATGAATAGCATAGTGAGTTGTACTCTTTTGCAGTTCACAACAGGGATCTGCTGTTACAGGACCGGTGTAGTCTGAAGCAAAAGACAAATGTCTGCTTTTCAAATCCTTAATCTTGTCACAAACCAATAATAAGTGTTGTTTGGGGTTTGGGGTTTTTTTTTGTTTGTTTGTTGGTTTTTGGTTTTTGGTTTTTTGGGGTTTCTTTTTGTTTTTTTTTAATAGGTGTGTGGTTTGCCAGTGAGATGTTCAGCTTGTAGGATAAAAACATGGTAAACAACATCTATGACCTATCAGTATTGGATTTGGAGATTATTTCAACATCTATGTATGTGTGTCATATACTTATATATGCTAATGCTTTGGGATGAAAACAGTGAGAATATGTAAAACACCACCAAGTTATTTGGTTGCAGAAACACTAATATATGGTGTGTGGGGGGAAATATGCTTATTTTTGTCTGTCTTTGCCTATAGCTAGCTGGAGTAGCTTCTGCTACATCCCTTCCTTGCCATTTTTCTGGTGATAAACTGAATTTCAGTTCCTGCAGCTACTGTAATCTGCCAGGTGCTGCATGGGTTTGTTTTTGTTTTTCTTTGTCTTCTGAAAAAACCCAGCTTGCTCATATGTTCTTTTTAAGTTTTAAGCAAATATTCTCAAGCCTGGTTTGTGCTTTATTTTTTCCCTGTTCAGTGGGGAGGAGATATAAATACTGTCAGTACTGAAAATAATTCTGCAGGTATTTTCATCAGGTGTCCATGCAGACTTGTCTCCCAGAGATTTTAATGAGTGGTACATGTTGGACAAAGAAAATAAGCACGTGTACAAGTAGGGGGGCTTTGAAGGCTAGAAGAATAGAAAGAACTGCTCTTGGGGTTAGTAATGTTAAAATGGATCAGCTTTGATTTTCTTTTATGACTAAGAATAGCCTTTTCTCATAAACAGGATGGAAATGGAAAGTCCAAGACCCTTGCAAGTCACAGTGTATTTTTAGGGTTTTGGGAGGATTTTGGAGGAGGATGGTTTTGTTTATTTTTGACTTTCAAGTCCTCAGAGAGGTGGAACCTTGGATGCAGCAAAGCCTGCACAGCATACCTGCATTCTGACCTGGGCATCTTCCCATACTGCCTTGGGATTCATTTGAGCCCATGTGAGGTGGCTGCTGGTAGGTAATGCTCTCAAGACAGGTTTTGCCCCTTGTCCCCTTTGTTTTGAGGGATGGGGGGAGGGGGGATGTTCCTCCTGCCCTGCTCCAAAGTAAATACAGTCTGATTAAAAAAACGGTGCCACATGTGTGGGCTCATGCTGTCATGTGCAACCACACACCTGGGAAGCCTGGGATGCTAAGCTCTTAGGGATATGGTTTGCTTAGTGAAGGATGGAGGGACCACGTGAGTCCAAGCTGCTTCAGCTGAAACTGAGGATCCGAAGAAAGATACTAAGCAGGTTTGCAACCTTAAAGTACCTTGGCTGCATGCATAGCTACAAAATTAAAAGTTTGTGTCAGTGGTTTATTTGGATTCTGCTTACATTTTACTGAATATTTAGCACTTCATCTAGATTTTTCTGGTTTTTCCTCTCTTCATCATTCTCCATTAGCAAAGTCCCTTCCTGAAATGTTTCTTGTGCTCTTCTCTTTAAAGACACTTTGAATTGAAGGGAAGTTGTTTTCTCTTTTCCCTTTTGCCAGCCATGGCTATGTTCCCCCTATCTGACTGGAGGAAATCTTTGCTTCCGACCCTGGGTAACCCTACTGCAGCTGCTCACATGAAAAGCCTGGGATTCTCAGTGCAAACTGAAAGGCACATGCAGGAAAACTTTTATTTTTTTTTCTGACTAACAAAAGCCCACTGGGGAACTGGAAGATTTCCCATTGGTTTAATTATGGAGGTCTAATGAATTGTAAAAGTCTAAGAGGAGGAAGAGTTCTTTAAATGAATCTCAACTGCTTTGTTACCTTTTTTTTTTGTTTTTAATTGAGGGGTTTCTGTAGTCTAGCTGGTAGCAGAAGAGGGGACTCTCCAGTGAGAAATGTAGAAAGGCCTGTCAATGGGTATTACTCTATTAAGCTTTAACCAAAATTAATCAGAAGCACCCAAGGGATAAGGTTTTGTGTGGAACAGAGCCTCAGTTAAGTAACCTCCATTACTTTATTTAACACATTTGTAAGTACGGTGTATAAGAAGTTGATATAGGCAGTGAAGTAGAAGGTATGGGCAGGGAATGAAGTACCAATATAATTTATTGTATACATGTATTTAGGAAACTGTTTCTAAGAGTGTTTTCTTCATCCACAAAAGTGCCTTAGGGAATATTTGCTTTGCTCCCTCTTTCATAGTCATCTGTTATATTTTCCCACCTCCACCTTGTGCCTGTACAAGTCTTTGTACTTAGGGCTGTACTGGAAATCAGGTCTCTGGTGCTTTGGTCACAGTAGTTAATTTGTGTTTAAAACAGGAATAAGATTTTTTTTTGGGGGGAGGGGGGGAAGAGGGGGGTTTGGGGACTTTCAGGAGAGGCTAGAGGACAGCCCAGTGCATTTTTGGTACCTACTAGGGAAAACCAATATAGAACTAAAGCCAACTTGGGAAATCCTGTTGTGTCATGGGTGACTCTTGGGATATTAAATCTCATTAACTACCCCCCAGAAAAAGCATGAACTAAAAGCCCCAGACCTTTTGCAGAATCCAATGAGGTCGTCAGATATGGAATATGGGCTAGAAAGTGGAGAAGGTTTTCTAATAGTAGCCAAGTGTTTTTTCTCCCCTGGGAGCTCAGCACGACTATTGTGTCTGCTTCTTGCTCCCCTATGCTCCTGGTATATACAAACATAGACTTACAGGCTGTGCTGCCTCTTCCTCTCCACGTGCAAAGAGTATCAAGCCAAGCATACCAGCAAAACAAGATTGATCAGATGAAATACAAATGTTTTTTATTTTGTTCTTCTTCTTGTAGCTGCTGCCTGTAGATGGGAGGATTTTCATGTCCCAGTATCTGGTGACCTACTTAGAGAATTGGAATAGCTTATGGTTGCAGTTCATTAGAGAAAGGGATTTTAATATCTAGAGGAACATGATGGCTAATACAATGTAATTTATATAATAGCAATCATATATACATCAGTCTTGTCTGTACACTGGTGTTTCTATGAATGCCTTTAGTATGCCCTACTCTCTCAACAGCACTTAGCATTTATCCAGTGTCTGCTTTCTAAGGAGATACAGGCCCATTTATGCATTTATACACCTTTTTCAAAACAAAGCCAGCAGCCTTTGATGTTAAGTGTATGATGCCTATGGAGAAAGCTTGTCTCTAATTGAGTAAGTTTAGTAAAAAGAGCTGCAGTTCAAGTGGCTGCTCTTAAAACATGCCATTTTGTCCTTGATGATTTCAGGATAACAGTGGTATCTATAGCAGTTCCTGTAAGGAGGATTGAATATGCCTAGATGATATGACAGTAAAATTAATTAAAAGCAAACTGCAGAGTTTTCAGAAGGGCTGACTACATATATTGTGTTTCTGGCAGAGCTTAGCAGAAACCCTGCAGGTTTGCCTGGCCATGCAGCCTGCCAGCTAATGTCTGCTTTTGCTGAAAGCATGTTAGTTCCAAATTTTCTTCTGTTTTTGCTTTGCTTCGTTGCTAGCAACAATTTCAGCAGTGTTCAAAGAGAAAGTGCTTAGAGAGGAGTTTCTTACAACAAAGCCAAGTAATCCCTCTTGGGTTTTGACTGTCCTGAGTTTAGCCCTGGTGCCACTATCCACATTTCACCCTTGGGGGGATTGTTCTGGTGCAAACACTTGGGAGTGTTATTTTTGGCAAGTTTGTTGCATTTTTCTTTAAAATAAATCAAGCAAGTGCCTCTGCTACACGTCGGAATAGCCTGGTCTTTGGTCTTGGTCCTAGTTGAGAAGTGCAAGGGAGAAGGAAACAGAGAATCGATGAAAATGGTGTGTGTTTTTCTTGCATGTATTATTTGATATTATTCATCTCTCTGGTATGAAGGAATGTTGCTTTAGGCTGCAGCAGCTTTCTGTTTTCCAGGCAGTACCTTGTGTGTGCCAACACCTGCTTTCTTTTATTTCAGATAATTTCTGCTCCACTGTTCCCACCTTCCTTCCCCCTCCTTCAGAGGAGACGAAGGTCAGGCAGAATCGCCCGTCCCATTCACTTGGATTAAAATCTCTCAGCCTGTTAGTTCACAGGGACTCTTTCCAAATCCTTAAAAGGGTTATTGGCAGAGTCTAAGCTGGTGCAAATCAGCCCAGCACCGTTGCTTCTCAGTGGCTCTCTGCCAGGCTCCATGAGCTGCAGGGCTGGCCAAGCAGCCCAAGTGATTTCTTATATCTCATTTCACCTTGCTCTGGTGTCTTAAAAAGGGTTTAATTTGCAAAGGAAAGATGCATGGAAGAAGAGGGAACCTAAGAATGAGCCTGTTCAATGCTGTATGTGACTCAAGGCCTTTTCTTACAGAGAGGCTTACCACAGCCAGAATTAAGCAAAGCAGCAGCAAGGAACAGCAACTGAACTACCAGGTTTTTGGCTCTTTGACCATATGTGAGGGATCAAGCATTTTGATGCTGATTTGTTCTAGTCCTGTTAGATGCATTAAAAAGGGGGGAAAAAATAAAAGGGGAAAAAGCTAACAGAAAACCCTTAAGTTCAGATACACTGATACACTGAGGAGATTTTTACTCTTGTCCAAATTAAATTGAGGTTGCCTTTTGCCTGTCTGTGACCCTGTGGCTTTGCTGTCCCTGTCCTGGGGTGGCAGAGGTGGTGAGCACTTCATTTCCAGCCCTTATGGCTGGCGTGATCCATTACTTGGTAGTTATCAGTCAGCAGGCTACAGCCAGACATCAGCCATCCCAGCTGGCTCCGCTGCAGGGCAAGCTCACAGGGAGGAAGGGCAAAGACCAGCAGGGTTTAGTATAATAAACTATCCCAGAGAAGCCTTTCAGAGTATGGTGAGTGAGAGCCCATTGTGGCTCTCTTTCCCACAGGAAAAGAGAAGGGACGATACTAACCACCTTCAAGGAATGCGTTTAATAGATTGCAGCAGGCCATGTTGCTGACAACTGCAATTGCAGTTCTGTAATCAATACAGTCTCAGAAGTTTGAAGTCGCTTGACAAATTGCTTGTGAATGAAAATCTCTCCTAGATTAAGTGATAAGTTTTCAAGCAAACACTGGACTTATGAAGAAAAATTGCAGTGAACAAAATTTCCCAGTGCTGCTTTGATAGCCTCATCCTGTTCCCAGCAAATTGCAACCTGGCTGACGCTGTGAAAGCAATGAATGAAAGTCTCACTGTTCTCTGCTATGATCTTAACAGAAGCCAGGGTTTGGAGCTGAAGGTGCTGTGAGCCTCTGCAAGTGTCCAGTGCCGGCTACATAGATGTCAAAAGCAGGCTGGAAGGTCCAGATTGATATTAAATTCTGCAGTATTCATAAGCAGAAGTGGGCGAAGCACCGAGGAGAGAGATATTTTAGTTAGTCCAGCTTTGATAATTTGATCAATATCCCATCCTTCTGGATTTTCTTTGAATTTTGTAATTTTGTACCACAGAATAATTCTGCTCCCAATCTTCTGTTGCCATTTACATTTATGGACCCCCTATCATTATTCATTTCCAGGCTGTTTGGAGAAAACCTCAGTGTAACTGAGAGTCATAGCATAACACCTTGCCACGTAGCATAAACACAGTGGAAGTAGAGATTTTCTGGCCCTTAAGTCCAGCCACACAGCATGGTTGAGGAATCCCATAAGGTGCAGGGGTTGTTTTTGAGGGGGGAGTCAAAGTATATGGAGCTGTGAGCAGCCCTGATGTCACAGGAAGAGCTCCAGGCAAAGGAGGATGAGGAAAACAAAACTTATTGGCCAAGTAGTGTGACTCCATACTTAAATCTACATGACATAGGTTTTGGAGACCAGTAGTACTTCAAACATGGCAGGCAGGCTAAGAAGCTTAAATCTGGGCTTAAATTTTAGCCTCACCACATTTTACAGTTGAGTAGGACTGGAATATCACTCTTTGAACCAAATATTAAATTCTTTAGCCAAAGAATAAATGCTAACTTGAGGACTTTCCCACGAACAGTAAAAGCTGAATGGGAACTGCTTTTTCTTATTCCAGGTTTTACATAGGCATAAGGTATGAAAAGACTTTATAGTCACTTTGAATATATGGCTGGGGAGATATGGTTCAAGTGGGGATGCATATTTTAAAATCATAACTTTTAGTCCTGAAGCACAAACTAGAATTCAGTGTGTTCGAGCACAAAAGCTTTAAATGGGGAAAAAATACTTACAGTTTTCACATTTGGCCTTTATATTGATGGTAGGAATTTTTTGTTATGAGCACCCTTTCAAGGTTGCTGGCTGATATTCAAATGGCATCCAGAGCCCATGCAGGTGGTTGCTGCCAGTGTGTTTAATCATAAATGTATGTAGCATCCCACCTGCATCACCAGAAACCAATCTGTAATAGAGGAATTATTTTAAATATCCATTCTGATCTCTAGTAGTAAATGCTCAGCAGCTCATCTGTCATGATGTCGCAAACATGAGAAATTACGTTAGTAAAAAACCTATAGAGTTACCTCGAAATTTTTTATCTTGTGGATTTTAAAAATTGTTTCTGCTTCCAAAAGCCTCCAAAGCTTCTTACATGAAAGATTTAAATGACAGCTTCTTCATTTCTCCACCTAAAACTGTTTTCAGGGATGGTAGTGCCAGTTCATTTGTGTAAGTCTTTACTCTAACTGGGGTTTCTCCAACATGGTGTTTTTCCCCAGGTATTTTCAGACAATTTCATAACACATGTGATGGCCATGCAGTGCTGAACTAGCATTTATGTAGGTTGTGCCAAAGAACCCTTAAAAAAATAAATCCTGATAATTTTGTGTGTGGTTGGCTTTCTTCTAAGAACAAGTAGATTTATTTAAATATTTTTATAAGTCAAAGTGTAGAAGCTTGAAGACATTAGAAGTTATTTTAAATGTCTGTGCTAGCACACAGCTAGGCTAATATGACTCCAGAATCAGACCAGCTTGAAAGAAATTACAGGAAAAGCAGCCACTGGGAACTATAATGGAGGAGAAAGTTATGATGTACATTTAATTTGACAAAATCTTTCCTGGTGTTACCCACTAAGAGCATCCTCATTCTCCACTTGCCCTTACCTTGTGCTGATAAATGCCACCCCCTCACTTGTACCTGCCGTGCTGTGCAGCATTGGAGAATTTAAAAATAGCCGGCAATTAAAATGGTTTAGGTTGGGTTGGTTTTTTTTTTCCCTTCTTTTGGAGCCAGACCTGTTAATCCGGTTCACAGAATGCAGCTGCTGAAACAGTTGTGCTGGCGCAATGGAGGGGGTGTCAGACAGACAGGCGGCATGGCAGGGACAAGAAGGGATAGAGGAGCAGCAGCAGAGGACCAGAATTTATGAGTCGTGAAGAACCCTCCTGAAAAGCCGCAAAGAGCCTTAGCATATCCTCATTTTCTGCCTCTGCTCCTTCTCCTCCTTCAGACTCTTTATGAAGACCCCTTACCTCGCCATTCTTTGTGACCGGGATGTCCAAGCATTTTTCTCTTTCTAGGCTTGATGAAGGCTGATATTAGGTAGGGAATGATCCCTTTTCAGATGCTCCCCCCAACACTTACCTATAGAGTATCTGAGGAGAGCTATTTACAGGAACCACCATGCCTATTTTCATACAAATTAGCCACCAGCCTGGAACCTGTGATGAATCTCAAACAGACTTCTCTTTGTCCTGTTGGATGGGTTTGAAAAGAAAATTTATGGGTTTTGAAGTTAGAGCAGCGAATTAGCTGCTGCTTGTCCAGTTTCTGCTGCATAATACTGTTGTGGTGCAACAGGTTTGTCCTCGAGTCGAGTCAAGAGGCACTGGGATGCAACCAGGCTTCCATGATGTACAGATCCTTCCCTGGCACTTTTTTTCATCTGGAAATGCATCTATGGTGATGAGTGAAAACCTTTCTCCCCTCCCCTCTCCCCCAGCACCCTCCTTTTGTAGCTTGAATTCACCCAAAGCATGTTGAATTAGCACTGTATTTCTGGTATGCAAGCAGAAAGCTCTGAACAAAACACAATCCTACTCTAGGTAGCCTCTGCTCACTCTGTTGCGTGTGTTGATGGAGTGTGGGAAAACAGATGGACTGAACTTTACCAAATGCAATTCAAAAAGCATTTAAGCATGTAGGAACGAGTGGCATAGGCAGCTATTAATACTTTAAACACTGAAGTTGTAGTTAAATAAGACAACTTTTCTTTTTAAACAAATGCCAAGGGGTTTTTTTCATAATACCACTAATTGTTAGAACACACTTGAAAGGTGTTTAACTCGCTCCAGCCACTTCATAATGGCACCTTTCCTACTACAAAAACTGGAGGGAATGAGGCAGACTTGCCCACACAAGCTCTCCTTAATTTACTAGTCTGTAGTTCGGCTTTTTTGCTTCATGATCTCACCAGTCTTTCACATGGCTCACAGTCTGTGTGCTCTGTTGCAGTCATGCACTGCCACTGCACTGACAGGGGTTTGCACGGTTCTCTGGCAATTTGTTAACTTTGTGTAGCTGAGCCTGTTTAACAAGATGAAATGAGATTTCTGCCCCACAGTCACCTCCCTGTGCTACAGCAGGTCTCACAGGTGGTTGATGAGGTTTTTAGGTCAGCTGGTTATTTCACAAATGCTCAGTTGTGGAGGAGAAGAGCTATGTCTCTCCAGCAAAGCTGGTCATCTAATAAAGTAGTAATAACACCCGCTATGATCAATCAGTGCTTTGCAAATATTAGCAAATCCAATTTTCTTTCAACTCTTTGGTGCCTGGCTCTGCAAAGATAGAGAGAAAGCAAATTACTTACCCAGCACTGTGCAGGAGGCGAGTTATGGGGCCCAGTCTGGCACACAGAGGTAATGTTTCCTCATCTAGATCATCAACTGCATCATTTTAGCTACTTTTCTCCTAGGATTGCTTAGAAAAAGGTGTTTCTTAGCTGTGAGAACAGTGAGAGCTGTAAGAACATTGGCAAAAGATGAAAGTAGTGTTTGATGAGATTAAAGTGTTGGGCATTTAGAAAAGCAATGCTTTGAGTTGAGCTAGAGATAGGCACCAGGCTTGGAGAGAGAAGCGGAAAGGACAAGGGTCCTCAAATGGCTGGAGGTAACCATACACTGGCAAGCTAAATGAAAAATAGAATCCTGCTTTTTATATTGTGCAACATAATTCCATTGCAGAATTGGAAATGCTGGATGAGGTTTTGCCATGTTTAAGACTTCAATGTTTAACGTTCTGGTTGACACGAAGTGGCTTCAGTGGGAAAGCATTTACAGTGGGGAAATAATAAATAAACCCCACAATCTTTAACTACCAAGACCAGAGTCCTCATGGGCTAGTGGTGATAAAACAGTGGAGGAGCATAAGAACTGATGTCTAATGAACAACAGATCAGGCTGTCAAGACAGTTGGCATTCAAAATGCCACATTGCCATTGGAATGAATGAGCAGTTGGTAATGTATAAACTCTGTCTTTGCCCAGGCTGTTGGTCTCATGTTGTTATAGCTGAAAAATTCTTTATGTTCAGTATCATTTGTGAAAGAAGTCTTCTGTTTTGGAAAGAACAGACAGAGGAGTTTTATACCATGAGGGCTGCCCAAACTGTGCCCCAGAGCTGCCTTCTTCTTGGGGAGAAGAGACAGGCTGAGGTTTCCCATGGTACTGACAGTAATGCACACTATGAGGGGTTCTTGACATGGGCAGACATCAAAAGAAAGGCAGTCCTGCAAGCTGTTCTTACCTTGCTATTTCATCAGGCATCCTTATCTTTTGCCCTCAATAATCTGGAAAATGTGGTTTATTCAGCTTTACAAGGTAAGAACTGTTTCCCAGGGGATTCTGGGCACTTATGTCTCTCATTGAAACTCTCAGATATATTAGTGTACTTTATTTGTTGATAACTGACTGCACCTGTTTTTCTTGTTGCTTTATTGGAGTTTTGTTTGGATTTTTAAAATGTTTCCTAGAGGTAGACGTGCAAGGCACAATTAAAACTTTCCTTAGCAGCTGTCTCAGCTGGATGCTAAGAAGTAGACACATTTCAGATTTGTACTCTCAATTTATAGCCATTACTATGCAGTCACAGGAAGCCTTAGTACAAAGTGAATGAAAGGTCTACAGTGACCTTCTGCAGCTCTTCCCCTTCTGGTTTCGTATTCAGAAACTCATTTCACATTTTACATTTCTGTCCTGTTTCTTAGATTTCCATTTTCATCGCTCTGGTGATAGTATCACTTGGTAAAAAATTGGGAATGGGATTCAGATTTATTTAGTAGAATCAGAAAAAATTACAATGATCCCTGTGAAATTGGATACCTTGTCACTGCTTCTGGAAGCTGAGGACAAGGGAAGGAAATGCACTGATCAGATAGCTTTATAAAAGAAACGACAGTGAAACTTAAGTTCTATCTTTCATTCATTCATTTTTGGTCAAGTTCTTTAGTTACCCAGACTAATAGGACTCAATGGAGTACATTCCTTTCATTTAAATATGAATAAAAGTAAATGCATTCAACCAGAAAAATTTTATTGTTAGCCACAACCTGGTTTTGTACTTGTCTCCCTTTCAAAGTTATTTAACTTTAATGGTGTATTGTCAAGAGTAGTCTGCACTTATAAGAAATTTCATTCATATGAGTGCAAAGCTGCACAAAACCTTTCCACCTTACTGGTGACCTGCTCCCTTCAGGCTGGAGTGAGTGTCCCTTGCTTTGGGGATGTGTAATAAAAATACAATATAGTATTACTCTCTTTTATTTTTCTTGCATTGAAATGCTTGCATTGAGGACCTAATACTTTTGCTGCAAAGAGTGTCTCTTTTTGAGGCCATTATTTTCCAAATTTGCTTATGCCTTCTCTTTGTGGTGATAACTTTCAGCTCAAAACCCCTACTTCAGTTATGGTGGGAATTTTCCTTCCATGCTTGAATAAATGGACTGGATCATTCTACCATGTGATGACAGACACCAGCCCCTGCACTGCACTCAGCCAGTGGCAAGTGATTTTACCTCTGGACAATTTTCAACAGAGAAGCTTCTTCAGAGAAGACAGGAACTTGATAATGGCACAGGAAAAAGTAAAAGTTAGCACTTACACAGATTTGATATTTAATTGTAATTTCTCAGCCAAGACAGTGGCAACTGATTTCTAGTATGTTTATTGGTCTGGACCCATCATTTTTAGGACAGTTTCTTTCTCAGAGCAGCCCTGAAGAGCTCTGAGTCTACCTGAAGGGTTCAATAGCAGCACTGTATTACTCTTTCAATAGCACAATGTTACTTGTCAGTATACTGCTGCAGTCCCAGGGTGAGGCTTTTGCCAGTGTCAGGTGCACGCAGGAGTTGATAGAACAATCTTGTGTCTGAGAGGACTTTACCTGCCAGCTCTTCAGGGAGGAACCTCATCACAGGACAAAGACTAAAGCCAACACGCTGTATTGTCTTGAGACTATCCACCCTCACAGGGACGGGTCTTACAACCTCCTAGGAACCCAATAATGTGTTTATAGGGTCTGGTATCACCTCTACCACTGAGGTGGAGCTGGAGGAGCCCTGTAACAATTGTTGTAACAGCTGAACCTCACAGCACCTGCTAGCCAAGCACTAGATGTTGGTTGGTGTCCTGCAGCTCACATAAGTACTCCTGGCTCTTCTGTTTTATCCCCCCACATCTGTGACATAAAAGGCGGCTGTACTTCCTCATCAATATCTACAAGGTCTTTCCAAGCCACAGCCCACTCTGAGGCTTGATTCAAACCTACAGGATGCTCAACATCAAGTCAAGGCTTCCTTTCTTTCCTCACCTATTTTGTGTGTAATGGATTTGTTTTCTCTGGAGAGATTTATTTTCCCCAGTGGAACACCCCATCGAGGTCAGTCATTAGGGCTTGGAGGAGTGTGTCAGACCTTGAGTCACATCTTATGCCATCCTTCTCTCTTGGTCAATTGCTCATTTTAGGAGTTTTTGGAATGGCTTTCTCTTTGTTCAGGCTTTAAAGATGTCTCACTTTTCATATGTGGTCCCTGTTGCTTGTTTAATGACAGCCTTTCTGGAAACAAAAAAATTAAGCGGCCACTAACCAGAAAAAAAACTGTTTATAATTACAAGGACTCCTGAATTGACTCTTCAGTGTTCCTAGGATGCTAAAACTGGGGGAAAAATACTTAGACTTTTTTTAAAGTCACTTAAAACATCACTTTTTCCAATCCTGCAAAATGACTTTTCTACCCCTTAACATTTTGGATGAGATCACAGCTGGTAAATGCTTTATGTTGGCAGGTTATTAAAGTACAAATGCAGAATTTGCTTTCACTCAAACTTGCTTCTTTTTTTCCCCTCATCTCAGTATTTCCATTTTCAAGGGGCAGTTCTTACAAGGAACAATTTGGGAGGATATCAAAAAGGAGTTAGGAAATTTTATATTGCAATTATATGCAGCAGAAATCCATTTAAGCTTTTTTTTTTTTTTTTCCTCTTATTTGCCACCAGCTCCATTTTACACTTCTGAACACTGTCCTTCTCCTCCTTACCTCTCTTTGTCCTTCCCAGTGCCTTCATGTGGTCTCCTGGATCTGGAGCTTTTTTCTGTATTTTAAATATATTCCTGCTTGGGTGAGATGCAACATATTAAGGCCACTAGACCAAAAATGAAGCACTTAAGGGTTTGGCTTTTTCTTTTTGTGTTGGACTTTTTTTGCACTGTGTGTGTCTGTGTCAGTGACATACTTCCTGTTCAGTTCTGAGCGCACAGAAGCTGGAGGTGTCTGTCCAGTCAGGCTGTCCCATTATCTCCAGTTGCAGACCAGTACTTTCCAGTCTGACATTCCTGTTCAGTGGCTGTTCCCAGTCATCCCATTGGCCAACCTTGTGCTGCTCAAAATAGGAGAGGGTGTGAGGAGTCCTGCACAGATCCACCACAGAGGCTGTGTCCTATGGGGACTTTATATTGAATGTTGCAAAAAGAAAGGCTTTAAAGTGGTTAAGTGGAGAAGGAATGGGAAACACCTTTTGAAGAAAGTACAGAGCAGTAGGGAGCTGAGGAAGAAGTGAAAACTGCTATATAGGTGGAGTGGTTTAATACAAGAGCAGCAGAACCACAAAGAATAGATAAATAAATGGAAAATCCAGGTGTTGTCTGAAAGCATTAGCAAAGCATGCTGATAGAAAGCTGCTGTTTGATAGAGTCAGGTGAGCATGTTTGGGGAGGTGTGTGTCATCACCTGGGAGGCAGTGCACCGAGATGATCTTAATTGCCACATTTTTTGGCAATGTTTCTGTGGATGCAGCAGGATAAGCAGCCAGAGCAGGAGCTCACAGCAGATGGGGGGAGTGCTTGATGGATCAGGAGAGATGGAGAGGAAGGGAGAAGTTTGTAATAGTTTTGGAGAGAAAGATCAGCTGTAACTCCTGGTTACACCATCTTCCAAATTCAGTGTTGAGCAATCTGTTTCTCACTGCTTTCTCCTTCAAAGAGATCGGTGAATATAAAAAGCACAAGTTACTGTTTTTGTGACAGTCTGGAGCATCTGGTTTGAGTCTGAGGAATTGTAATTATACATGACTGGTGTAAGTACTTCCCTAATGAATCTAACAGCTTCAGCACACCAACAGTACCGTACATGCAAGTAAGAAAGTTAAAAACAGGGAATATCCTTGGTTGAAGTGACTGAAGGGAATTAACTTTTCCAAGCTGTGAAGGAGTGAGATGTCAGTGCAGAGGTGCTGTCGGGGAGCTGCAGCTGCCAGAGTGCTGCTGGCAGGGCTGTGGGATGCCTCGCCTTGCAGCCCCAGCGGCTGCAGCCTGTGCCTTGCATTAAACACATGCGGCTTGCGTCCTGCAATAGAAAATTGAACAGGGTGGTTTTGCCTAGAAAGAGGGTCCTCGTGGCTTTGGATAAGTATACAGCATGGTTTTCAAGAAGAACAAGGAAAAATAAAAAACAAATCCAAATTAAAACTAATGAAAAGAGAGAGAGAGAAAGAAGGAAGGAAGGAAACACCCAGATTTTAGTTGACATACTGAGCACTCATCCTTGTGTTTTGTTTCCTTCAGGAAGGAACAAGAGCTGTCTCTGTGTTTTTTCTAGGCCATTCAGGAAGTGTTACAGAGCAATAATAGCCCAGTTATCTAATAGTCAAAGTTTATTTAGGCTTTCACTGCTTCCCCTGCCCACTTGATCCCTCCCCTATGCCCCCCCAACTCCTCCCCTCCCCTGC
Source organism: Cinclus cinclus (assembly GCF_963662255.1). Lineage (NCBI taxonomy): Eukaryota > Metazoa > Chordata > Aves > Passeriformes > Cinclidae > Cinclus > Cinclus cinclus. Next base: position 51,773,494 of record NC_085046.1, read on the forward strand.
CCTCCCCCACATGAATTTTGCTGGGCTGCTCTAGACTGAGTTGAACTTGATGGCCAAATGGGGGGAGGGAAGCTGTTGCCTGCATGTCATTTCCATTACACTCATGCATATTTTCATCTGGAAACTTCCACACACACCCCCCCCCCCCCCCCCCCCCCCCAGTCAACAATAACAACGGAGGATGGAAAAAACCTATAGCAATAAAACATCCTGGTAGTCTTCTCTTCAGTGCTTTGGGGACTCACCTTCATGAGACCCCCAAAGCATTACATGCCTGCTTTAATCCAGCAGCACTGATCAGTTGGTACAACCCTGATTGAAAAAGAAGTCTTCACTGTTAGGGCTGCCCAGAAGTTAAAGATATTAAATGCTTATTGTACTTTTGTATATTTCATGAACAGGAAAATCAGATAAGAGCATTCCTTTATTAATCATTGCAAAACCCCTTATCTTTTCTTTCCTTTCCTCTGCTTTGAAGCATGCTGGAAATATTGTGATAAATTTAGATTAGGCAGTGGATGATAAACCCCAAAGGGTTTTAGTTGGTGTGTTTGCTTAGAAGTTGTCATTCAAATGTTTCTGATGCTCAGAAGGAATAGTACATTGGGAAAATAGCTGGTGTGAACTGTACCATACAGTAATGTATGCAGTGACACTGCCATCAGAGGAAAAAGCAAACAATCAGTTATTTTGGCAACTTCTCTTCTGACTCTGCTTACTGAACTGAGAGGATATGCAAGGATCTGAGACAGCAAAGACTGGGTCAGAAATAATTCCAAGCTGGTTAGCCCCAGCCTTGCCTTTTTGCCAAGGTTGTTGTGTGCAGTATCATATACAGCACTGAGAAGACCCTCAGGTGCTTATAGCATGGTGCTGATAATGCTAAAGTTGGGGTTCAACCTTTGTATTGGCCAGACCATTCACTTAGGAGTTGGACTGGTTGATCCTGATGGATCCCATCCAGCCAGAATGCTCTGTGATTCTCTGTTTCTTTATCAGGAGGGGGATTTAGAATCCAACATCCCTAATCTGATTCTGATCTTTTTATAATCATCGTCTTTTCAAAATCTTAACAGAATGAGATTTTGGGCCTTGGTCAACAGATGATGCTCAGCTACCAGTAGGCAGCTCTCAGACCAAGAGCTAGTCCCGCATTTTCAGGAAGTGAGCTTCTAAAACACATGTATGGTTAATCACATGAAATGCAGAAAATTTCAGTGCAATTTCTAAGTGAATTGTGAGGTCTTTTTAACTTTAAAAATAAAATCCAAAGGTGTTATTTTGTTAAGGTAATGCTACATTATAGAGCAAATTATAGTACAGGGGGACATCTATGAGCATGTGACATTTACAGTAAAGTCAAGTAAGTGCGTAGCGTGAGTTACCCCTGTTATTACCACATCATTTGGCACTTGAAAGAAATGTTCCCTTATGTGTCATGCGTGAAAGAAAAGATGCAGTCTGTTCCTTTATACTAAATCTGAGTCTTTGCAGATCTGCAGTTTCAACTCCCCTTCTGAAGTGCTGAAGTTTATTGCTGTATTTTGTTTATCCAGTGAAAGGACTATTCAGCAAGTAAAGTATTATTTTCTTTCTCCTTTCATAGAGCCGCTGAACTGTTTGGAAGTTTAAATTGCGCTTCTGAGCTCTAAAAAAAAGGGCATGGGATGGTAGCATTTGTTTTGCAGTGCTCCTAATGCAATCAGTAATCACCCTGTGGCATTACTCCAGCCAAAGGACTAGCTGTGTACTAAAAAAATCCAATATGCACAGATTTATCCTTTTTAAGTTTGTTCCTCCACAGTTTAGGTTGAATATTGTTGGGGTCCTGATAATCAGCTGCAAAGTTTCACCAAGGGTTTTTCTCCTGGTTGACTGTGTACTAACCCCAATATGGGACTGCTGTGTCCAAACATGCAGATTGCTAGAGATCTCATGGTGGACATGTTCCCAGCTAGGGGCAGTGCAGGTGCAAGGCTTCTGAAGGCTGTCTTAGTGATGGCCAGCTGTGCTGCCAGCCACCAGCCTGCTTGTGCACATGCATGCTTGCTGACTTCCACTGATGGGTGCTAGGTTTAGCTTCATCCCCGTGATACTGGCTGGCCTGTTGTGTGTATACTGGCAGGACCTTGTGGGCTGTTCCCTGTTTGCCCTGGCTGGGTTTGGAGCATGAATACCTATCCTCTCTAAAGGTAAATGTATGTCTTTGATCCAGACTGTGGTGATAATGCATATTCTACACTCCAAGCACGCGGCTCCCTAGGGATCTCCAGCCCTTTGTGAACTTGTGCATCTGCAGTTGATATCTGTGAGCAGAAGTGGCATTTTATGTGACTGCCCCACCTGCACTCTGCCCACTTAATCCCAGGTGGGACCTGCAGCTCATATCCCTGACCCCCAAGCCACTACCACCTGATGCCCTCAGTTCTTGGTCCAGCCACCCCCATGGGGTTTGCACTGCTCTTGCTCCCAGGGCTGCAGTCAGGAGCTCCTAGTTCCTGTTCCATTCCAGCAGTAAACTGGGGGCTTGAGAGAGGGATATTAGAGTCAGTTCAAGGGAAGATGGAGAAGCTCCTCCTCTCCTTAATCTACTATTTAGCATATATCAATGGGTTATTATTTATATTTTAGGGTCTTGTTTATTTATAGGAAAGCTGCTTCAGAAGTTTGCCAGTTTAGCCTAACTATCCCCTTCTGTGGGTGCAGTAGTAGGTCTTTAATGTGCTAATGGGAGAGCATGAAAGCTATTACATGCTGGGAATTCTGAAGCGGATCTGGAGATTATGAAGCACAGTGACTGGGAGGATGTGAATCTTTAGCATGTCTTTGGGATAACCTGTGGCTGGTTGGCATTCAGATATAAAGTAGGTAATCCAGCTGACCTCTAGGTGAGCCACTAGAAAAACTGTTGTGCATAACACAAATCACAGGATCTTGTATTTGTCAGGAATTTTATGCTGATAATTGTAGAATAGGAAGGAAAGACTGTAAGTTGTCCGTATAAGTGTAAATGGGCAGGAGAAAATAATTATGTAATCTTTGAAGCCCAGATTTACCTTCACATTGTACCACAGGTTTGTGCTCTTCAAAACTGGGTGACGGGTGAACATCTGGACATTTTGGCCTGTAAAGCCTTTGCAATTGCATGAGTGCACATATGCACCAGCTATTGGTGTACACGTCCTCCTGTGTCAACTACGCAAGTCTGCAAGACTCTGCTAGACAAATAGCATTTATTTCTTCTGCTTTGTTTTTTTTAAGCTTAGAACACCCAAATAAAGTTACTGACTGCTACAGTAGTTCAACAGGAATTAGGTTTGCATTTCCTTAAAATGTTTTGAAGGGGCTTTATGGGAGACAGACAAATAAAGGGTGAATGTGTGTTGCAAGTGAGTGTGGAGTTTGCTTATGGCCAGGAAGAAGTTTGTACTGCATCATGTGGGGATCTTCTGAGCTGTGAGTGTGAAGGAGGAGAGGGGCTGGGCAGCATCACTCCCAGGGTGGCCTGCCTATCCCTCACTGTGTTGCTGTGCCCAAAACCCAAGTGAGTTGCTGAGAGGACACTTCATCCATCTTAAGACCATTTTAATGGTCCTAAAAAATTATGTGTAAACCATCTGTTAATTAAACTCTTAGTCTAAGTGTTTTGGAGGCTAGGATGAATGTGAGGGCATGCAAAAAAAAAGCCTGCTTGGATTTGCTGAATGTGAAAAACAGGGTCATTGAACCTCTTCTTTCTCCTTTAGCTCCAAAACCATCTGAAGCACCAGTAATAGAACCACTGCAATCACAGTTGGCAGTATGTTACTCTTGGAGCTGGTCTTGGCTTTTCCTAAGTGTATCCAGTTGCTGTAGTGCTCTTGTTCTCACAAGTCATGCCTTAGGACTCTTAATAGCTGCCTCCTATGTGTACCCAAGGAAAATAAGGTGAGAGGCATATTTTACAATCAAATGCAAACCCTGTCGTTTATTAATTTGCTCAAGTTAATGAGAGAACATGGTGTCCACAGTGCTCAGCAGAGAGGCAGCACAGTGAACATTTCCACATTGCAAAAGAAAAACATAATTCCTGAGACTGAGTCCCAGTAGATAATGTCTGGTGATAATATTAATTCTCTGGAATTTCTCTTTTTCTGCAGATGGTAGTTGCCATTGATGGAATAAATATATTGTTACGGTATCAAACTGCACACCCACTTAGGACATAGATCATCCCATGTATTACACAAAAATATTGTTAAGTTTCAGATGTCTCCTGGAAATGGCAGGCTTTAGACTTCAGGGAAGGTTTGGATTAATTTTCCTGAACCAGAAGCAATGACGAAATTATATAAAATTCACATGTTCTTTTCATTGTGGTCAGGTTATATTAATGACAGCCATCTCCCAAGCGTGAATTCTCAGTTCATTGTTTAGAGAACATAATTAAATTTTTGAAATTAATATAGGTCTCCAATTTAAGTAGCACTGAGCTGCATGCAAGAAGTTATATTGCCAGGTAAAAACCCTGTGATACAACCAGTTCAGTGCTGTATCCAACCACTAAAGAAAGACATCCAGTGCAATATTAACAAGGTGTGTTAGGTAAAACATGTGCTGCTGTTCTTTGGGTGTTTGTCCGGTGCATTTGTTTCATAGCTCAATATAAGAGCATTGAAAAATGATTTATTTTGTTTATCTGCTCAGAGCATTTACAAATCCCCTAAAAATAAAACTGTCATGGATATGCTGTGTGGATTTAACTCATCAGATAGCAAATCTAGATTATCTGTTGTTTGCCTAATACAAATAAACCCACTTTATTTATAGGGTGGCTTGGATGACATTGCCACCAGAGAACCTTTTCTAATGAACTGGGTGTCATTCCACTTACCAGACAAGTATTTTGTTTTCATTTCATGGTTGTTGGAATATCTTCTTACAGCAGTTGCATCTAAGCCACAGTCCAAGATTCCAAGACTTGTGAAATACAGAGCAGAAAATGGTTCTGTGCTGAAGCAAACTGATGGGAATTTAATTGTTGAGTCTAATCTTGTCCTTGGTGTAAGTCAACAGGAGATAAACCTGCAAAGTAAGGGCACAGATGGACACTTTAAAGTTTCTTAGGTGATAAACACTCTTTACTTTGTTCAATTTCACAGGGAGCTCTAAGGCCAGAGCTTACAAACATTATAATCTATACTTCATTTAATTTTACTTACTTGTGGACAGGGGACTATTTAAACTTCCAAGTTAAGTGAATAAGAGCTTTCACAACTGCAAAGTAGAACATAAATTGCTAAAATAGTCCCTGAAAATTTGTTCAACCAAAATTCTCTTTTCTTTCTGTAACTGGTGTCTCTTTCTCATCCATCAGCCTATTACAAGTTTCACCAAATTGTTTGGATGTCAAGGGATTTTTGTTTAATTCTCTAACAAAAGGACAGACTTACATTTTAAAATAAGACCTGAAATCAGTTATTGTTATTGGCTCTGAGTCTACTTTGATTGTATATGTAAACAGCCAGCATAACATAAATTCTAACCATTATGCTTATGCAGTTATTTGAAGAGTAGTATTTTAAGTACTAGTGGTGCTCTTTGATTCACTCGATTGTCATCACTTGCCATAGTTGCATTCCTTTTTTCAAAGTATTTACTATCACGTGCCTCATTACATTACAAACTGTAATGTACTTTGCCATGTACCTCACAAAAATAGCTCTTTATAAAAATCCCACTGCACATGCAACACTGCAGGGACCATCACTAGAATGCTGCATTTTGGATGATTTTACTGACTTAGTGTATTATTTATTATCCAACACATTCTTCCCTTAGCTTTGCTGGTATCTAGTACAAGAGTAGTGACTAAGAGCACAATGTTATTCCCTCTCACAAAATAAACCCCCCACTGACCAAAATTTTCTGAGGAGAAGCCTGGATGGACAGACCAGCAAAATGCACTGTACATTCCAGTCATAGGTATATTCTTCTCATGCTTGTACAAAACAAGGCTTTCATCTTAGTGGGGTTTCCCCTTCACGGTTATTAATGAGATTAACATATTTTCTCTTTCTTTAATTAAAATTCCACCTACTTACTTGGGGATCTGGTGCTGAAGTGCTGTTCAAGTGGATGGATGGGCTCCTGCCTAATGCCCCAGGGTCTGATGGAGCCTGTCAGCAGAGGCAGCAGCAGGAGAGCATCCGATGGCATACGTACATCTCGGCACTCAAAGCACATTCGAGGGTAACCAAGGGAGAATTCCCACCCAGGCACCTGACATTATGACAGCTCTTAACTTTCTTCTCCTCTCCTCCCCCTGGCACAGGCCTAAAGTATCAAACTGTCAAGAACAACACTGGGCCCTTCCAGCCCCTGAAGGAGTCAACAGAAGTCAATAATGCCTTCTGTCTCCCTCCAGCTGAGCCATGCAGCTGGAGTGACTTTGAAGCCAGTTGAGTTTCTTTTATTTTAAGTTAGTCTATCTGTAAGAGGGCTGGAATTCTAGGAAAGTGAAATGCATCTCATTAAATGTGAGATTAAAACTGGTTTTGAAATCATTAAAAGAAGCTTTTGGTGTTTGATCTTTATTAAAAACACCTTGTTCAAGTCCATGTTTTATTAAAAACAATTAAATTAGTGTGTTCAGTATCTTGGAATTAAATATACGCTTTTCATTTGAGGAGCTGAATTCATTTGCCTCCAGAATTTCCATTTCCATGTTCATGCAAAAAGGAAAACATCAGGGAAGGAGCACCTTCACTTTCTACAGTGGTATCCCTTTAAGTAAGGCTCACCAGATGTGCAGTTGTAGAGGAAATAACAGACAGAAAGTGTCAGTCTGATGGCCATCCAAATGGAGTGTTTAGGTTTTTCTTTTCATAAAAATGGAAAGACTTTGCCTTTTCACTGCCTTGAACAGGAAAGTATATTTCTGCTACTATACTTTTTTCTTACAAGAATTTCTTAGGGGAATTTGTTGTTAGTGTGGTTTGGGTTTTTTACCTGTAAACCAGCATCAGAACATCAATACATACATCATAGACTCTTTCAGGCTACAAGTGTCTCTGTCATCCAGAATAGTATAGACCATTTAACCATAGCCAGTTACTCCTGAATGTGTTACTTCCTGGACTTTATCTTTCCCTTCTCAGTACTTTGGGCACCAAGTACTTTGTGAGTGGTAGAATTAAAGGAGCTCTTTCTCTGTTGATGTTTCCTGTGTCTCCTGGGTATGGTGCCTCATCACATAACCCCGGTTGCCCTCTTTGTTGGTATCTCATGACCTCCTTTTCCACCACTTCTGGCCTACCCTTCCATGACCTCGCAGCTGGGTAGGAGTTGCTGTGTTCAACTTGCCCAGTGGTAGAGGACTAGAAGAGCCAACTTTATGCTGGTGCCCAGGGAGAGAGAGGTTAAAGTTTTAACCCAAACAGCACCAAGGTCAATGAGAATTTTTTCTGTTCTGGCTCCCTAGAGCCTTTGTTTGCTAATTAAGAGGCCTGGGGGAGAAAGGAAAGGTTGTCATGTGAACCTGTGCTTTTTTTAGAGCCCATATCTTTTATATGTTTTGTTATTACAGTAACAGAAAAAGTTATGTATGAGGCCACTTGCAGCCAGGCCTACACTCATGTTTGATCTGCATGAGAGACTTTGAGTGGAGGCTGATTTCTCTATTGACTTCACAACTTTTTTTACTACTTATGGGTGAGATAAAGGCAAGTAAACAGAAGCATCACACTGTCAAATGCCCTGTGGTTTTGATTGTCTCATTAGCCAAGTGCTCAGATGGAGATGCTCAGGGCTTCTGCTTTCAGGTGCTCATTTGCATCCCTCAGATTGTGACTGGTATTTCTGCTGATATTTTGATTTTCTTGGAAAATAGAAAGAAAGATGCCTCCATTTGGGTACCAAAAATGAAATCATTCAGATAAGAATTTATGCCATAGAGGAGAAAAAGAAGCAGAAAACGTGTAGCTAAAAATGTAGGAAATTGCTCCAGGCTTAATTATCATTGACTTTTTCAAACAATGCAAACCAGACATGCAAACCAGAGTATGTGTGTTTATATGTTTCTGGAAAGAAAACAGCCACAGATGAAAAAGTGGTCTCTTGGTTTTATTTCTCTTCTGGATGGTTTCTCTACAGGCCAACAAATGAACAAAAACTTCAGCCACTCAGGTTTTTATATTAATATCAGGTCTTCTTTCTTGAAGATTATTCTCTAAATGCCAACATCTGATAAACTGGAAATCTGAAACACCATGAAAATCCCAGGGCAAATAACCAGCTCTTTTTTGTATTTATCTAACAACTTTGATTTTTTTTTTCCTTTTCCTTTTGAGCCCTCTGGTGGGTTTGTATTTGTAGAGGACAGTGCAAAGAACAAGTCAATATTTATTCTAGTTAACTGATAAATAACTGGGTGATTCAGAGAACCTTAGTAAGAATACCCTTGTCATGGTCATTACTGACGTCTATGGGTTTATTGCTCACTAGGTTTCTGCAGGAATCTGTAATAAAACCCCTAAACATACCAAGAGCTCTGAATGTAGGAGTAGGGTGCATACTGCATGTGGAGAGAGTTTGCGATTGCAGAAACACAGGGAAGAGATCAGAAGTTTGCAATTAGGCTTCAACCCCAGCACTTGCACTCATCAGAAAGAACTCATTGTTTATAAACTGCTCTGCTTTTCAAGGACTGGGCACATAATTAGCATCCTAACTTTTAAATCCTTCACTTAAAAGGCTCCCCCTCTCTTTTGTATGGGTTATTCTCTGTACAGTCATGCAAGCAGAAAAGGTGGTATATTTGGTATTTTCACTTAGTATGCACACCCTTTGTAAAAGGAAGTTTGGGAAATATTAGTGGAGCTTTTCTGTTTAAGTAGCTGAGGCTCTTCAACTAAGTTTTAACAGCTCCCTTGCTACCACCACAATCTCTTCCAGCCCCTTCCCATTATCACCAAGAGACCAGTATAGTACAATCTGCTAGAGAACTTGTTGCTTTCTGAAAAGTCTCATGCCCTGAAGCTGCTTTGATTTCAACCAGCTGAGCTTCTAGACCTTTGCAGACCATTAGAAAGTCAAACGGGGCTCTAAAAAAGAAGAAAAATTGTTTGTACTGGAAGTTTGTCAGCTGTGTATTGAAACAATATAATACAGTGTCAGAAGCTAGGATGTCCTCAGCAGAATAGATCCATGGTTCAAGTAGGGCTGCTAACAGCCTTAGTGTTTAAGTTAAAAATGTGTGCCAGATGGTGTGTGTTAGTGTTTCTCTTGTCTAAAAAAACATTTATGGTCCATACATTGAAAAAATAAATCTGTGGGTTTTTAGTACAGACAACTCTAGTTAATATTTCTATTTGTGCTCAGCTTCTAAATAGCTCTGCATTTGGAAGAAGGAAATGTGATCCTGTTATTAAAAATGCTTCTGGACCACCCCGATTGATAAGCACCTATTTGTAAATATGTCATTTAAATTCTCCTGTGATATTTTTTAAAGTTTTTTCTGTATCTGCAGAAGAGAGTAAAATTATGATATCCAGAATGGTATCTCATTTCCTCATGAGAGTCAACAAGCATTCTTATGGCCACACCTTTTCTCTGCCCTCTTTATTACCTTCTTGCATGGATTGTGTGGGGAGATGTTTTGTTCTTGATAAAACTCTACAGAGCTACTAGATGCTGTTAACAGAATTCATATTTCACCTGACCTCATATTTCACCTGACCTCATATTTCACCTGTTCAAAGACAGGGGGCATCCAGATGGCATAGAATGATTTTGAGTTGGAAGAGACCTTAAAGATCGTCTAGTTCCAAATCCCCTGTCTTAAAAAGGGACTCCACCCACTAGGTCAGGTTGCTCAGGGCCCCATCCAACCTGGTTTTGAATTCTTCCACTGCTCAGATGCAGTCTACTATCAGTTTCCATCCTCCTTGTGAATGTTTTTGGAGACACCCATGTGCTCTTGGGCCACCAGACTCTCTCTGTTCCTGTTATGTTTCAGTGCTACCATACGCAATGGTGAATGTCCTCAGAGTCGGCACAGAGGCATGATTATGTCCTTCCACTGAAGTGTTTGAGATTTTAAATCTGCCAGCCAAAACATGCCTCCATTTAAAGTAAATTGCATTTAAATAAAATTAAGACCAGAGTTTCTTTGCCAGTTATGGCTCCTACCTGGAGAAGGGTATATAGTCAGGGGAATGAGTTGTGCAGGCTTTTTGCCCACATGCACGGTTGTCAAGGGGAAACATTGCTGCAAGGTTAGAATCAGTAGCTTTCCAAAAGAGGCTGATGTGGAGAGTCTGTCTGGGGTGTTGGGGATGCCTTTTCAAGGGGAAAGCCTGTGATATAGTGAGAAAATGCCCTGGGGAAGGAGAGAAATTGAAATAGTTTGCACTGTTGATTTGGTCTCTTTATGCTGGAATTCTGGATGAAAACTTAGTGATTTAAAAGGTTTGGCCTCAAACTTTTAGGCAGTAATAGTCTAGGGCTGTTAAAAAGCAAAACATATGTATTTCCTAACATACGCCATCACTCCTCATCAATGGTACTTCAGAGGAAACATGCAACAGAGGCGAAGACTGGGGCCACTTGTTTCCCATTTCTCATCACCCAAATGTCCTCATTTCTCCTTCCAGCTCTAAGCCTTAGGAGCAACACTGAAATTTTATCCAAATATGTTAGTGCCGAGTACAGAAACATTCTTGGAAAATCACTCACTGGCTATAAAATGTCACCTGACTTAATTTGTCTGGTGAGACATTTCCCTAAAGGTTAATGAATACACACACTCTCAAAGAGTTTTGTAGTGGATTCAAAAGCCCAGAGATACGGAGAGAAGGAAGAGGGCTCAACTGGCTCTTGAGAGGTGGCAAGAAGGCAGAGTATCACCAACAACCTTTCTCAATGAGCCCTCCAATGCACCTTCTCTCCAACATGGTCCGGAGGAACGCAGTTGAGAGATACTGCTAAACCAAGTTATTAGAGCACATTGGGCACTTCCTCTTTTAGAGCACAACAGTTGCTTTCTTTCACTTTCACATTTTGAAACCCTTGGATCAGACTTCTAGCATGTCTTGTACAAGACTGACTTGTAACTTCTCCTACAAGCAGAGTAGGAGAAGGAGTTCAGTCAGATTTTAGGGTAGGTTGCATATGTGTTCTTTCCCTTAAATGATCCTCTCCCCTCTGGGTGGTGAGGAGAAGCTACCCTGGAGACCTTTTGCAGCCACTTCGTTATTCATTCCCAATCAATATGCATCCTACAAAGCTTCCATCATTTTCCTATACAAATATTTGGCAAATTATATTATCTCACTTTTTTTGTAGTCAGAGCCCTATCTGTCCTATCTCATAGAGATAGAATAACAGCAATAAAAATTAATTCCTCTCTGTTTGGAAGCTGATCACTGGAGACTAAGCCATCAGAGGTGATGTTTCTTTGGTTTGCTGGAGATATCTATTTTTATTTCCTGGAGTCCAGCAGTCTTTGTAGTCAGTATGTATTACATTTTTAGGCATCTCTCAACTTCCCTCTCTTCCCTCTTGAGGAGACTGCTCATAATGTTTCTCTTTGCCAGTCCTTTTTTTTTTTTTTGACTTGTCTGACAAGGAAGAAGGAAAAAACCTGCAATATAAGAGTTTTTTCTGGAGAAAAGCAGTAACACTCACATCTGGCTTATTCTGGTACTGTTTAGAAGGAGGAAATCAGGGGGCTTGGGTTTAGGTTTTGTTTGTGTTACCTTTTTCTTTGGCTACTCCTCCTGCACACAAGGCTCAACCCCTGCCACTTGAATTGACCAGACACCTTTGAATTGTCCTTGCATTGCTGATGCAGTGGGTGTTCAGCAGCTGCATTACTGTCTGCTGCAACAGGGAAAAACCTAGAGCCTATTTTGTCCCGGAACTGTTATGGAAAGAAATCTTAGGGCATGGTCTCCATTCATTCCAACACATTACCAAGGTGCAAAATTAATCAAAGTATTGATGTTAGCATAATTTCTGTTGGTTGACAGGAAATACACTGAATCTGAGGCAGTGTGCACCCTGTAGAGTCAGTGCCAGAATCAATCATTCAAAGTACATTTTAAAAGTTCAGAGGAGCACTGTGGAGGGCATCCAGGTGTCCATGAATTGAAGAGACTTCTTCCTTTACCAGTGCACCCCTTGCCTGACCTGAGGCACTAACATGGACATGCTCTTCAGAGGGACACCCTGGCTGCTGCAGAGAATTGTAGATATCTTGGAGGCTCCCAAGGCCACAGAATGTTGTCTGTGGCTCATCTATTGAAGAAGAAATTTTATAAACCCTCTTAAATTGACTGGGGCCATGCTAATGACCTATCATGGTAGGCTGAGACAGGTGGTACTGCCTTCTAGTCCTGAAGCCTGATTTTCCCTTGGGAACAGAATTTTCTCTTTTATCTCTCTGTAGAAGTGGGTATTTTGTTGGTGTTTGTTGTGTAATACCACTGGCTTATTATTAAAGGTCAGGCTTTATGAAAAGCCACCATGCACGCATTAGGTTTAATGGCATGATGTTAAAATAAGGAAGGGTTGGTCCAGAAGTTTCCACACTGAGATCTACACTGACTTAAGTGTAAAGTCTCATTTTTTCCAGTAATGTTACCATGAAGTCCACAAGATACTGCTCCTTTTGTTTTAAGCACTGCAGACACTTCAGCCCTTTCTTTAAGCAGCAGGCACATTGTTGCTGCTGTTATTGATGCCTAATGCATGAGTAGAGCACTTTCCCAGCTCATTCCTGGTTAAGGGCTGTGTGTACTGACCTTCTTCCCTATTTTATGGGAAGCGTCAGACACCTCACATCATACAGTGCTGGTGGTGATTTGCTTGGAGAGCTCTGTGATACGCTATCTGTGGCGCAGTTAAGCAGTTGTTCTCCCAAGCTGCAGGTACCAAGCAGCAACAAAGCCATCTTGCCTAATAAATCCTGGAGATGGATCTGGCCAGAAAGCTATTCTTTTATGTCTCCTTCACTTTTAAATTTAATTTTGAAAACTTCAAGGGCTTTGTATAGATGTACATTTCCTTTTGTGGATCATGACATCATGGTCATGAGACTTTGCAATCTCAGCTGGGTTTTGCATACAGGAACTATATCTGGTTGTACAGATGTTTTCAGCACTCTGTTATATCAGAGATATCTTGTACGAACATTTGTTATAATTTGTCTGTCTGGGTGTTGGGGGGGGTTGGTTTTGGTTTTTTTTGTTAGTTTGTTTGGGGTTTTTTGGGGGTTTGTTTGTTTGTTTGTTTTTTGTTTGTTTTTTTTCTTTTTTTTCTTTTTTGCTTCCCAGCAAGATAAAAGAAGAGCTGATTTGATGCATGCAAGGAATGCAGTTGTTTGTTATTTTCTCCACACCAGTGTGAGGGAGAAAATGAATTGGGTTAACAGCAGCTGACTGATCTGCAGTCTCTTTTTCTTCAGTATTCTCAGTCTCTGAACTTTGATCCAGGTCTTCTCATTAAAAAAAAAGGATAACCCCTGTGTCATAGAATTAAGCTTTCTGGCTCTTCTGGTGAAGGGGCAAAGAAGAACAGGACACTTTTGTTTGTAGTTAACATTTTGTTGCTCTAATGCTTAACAGTACTACTGAGTGAAGTGTGAAGTATCTTGGAAGAGTATAAGGGGTTTGCTGCAGTAACAGACATATTTAAGTAGAAAATTGGGGTGGAGGATTAGCTGTGAGTGCAGATTTCCTGCATATTTTTTTTAAATTGATGTTTTAAATTTATTTTCTGTTTGTAATTGATTTTTAGCATAACTTTTCAGAACATATGTGTGAGTTTTGTGCTCAGCCATTCTGAAAAGGTAACTTAGGAAAACAACATGAAGCTGAAACTCACGGCAGAGCTACATACTAGATGTTCTTCTCACAATCAACTACTTTATAAGCAGAATTACTGGACTCTATGAATGCATTTTCCCAGATTAATGGTATTTGAAGCTCAGGAGAGATGCTTAACTTGTGTTAAATGGTGTAACTTTGTTGCTCAGCAAATCTTAAGTTCTTGATTCTGCTCTTCTGAAGTCACTGGGATCTTGACTGCATGTAAGATGAAGTACATATATGAAGCTGTTGTGTGTATTTTTAAATATGCTTCTGATGTGACTCTTAGAAATTAATTCTGCCCTTGTTATTTGGCATGAGGGAACTGGTTGTGCTCAGTATCATAATTCAAACATCCAATAAAGGAGTCAAAATGACTTGTCACTATCTCTAGAGCCCTACCTTTACAGGAGCTCACATTTACTGTTTTCTTTTGCAGGGTGCTATGTCATGACAAACTTAAACTAGCATGTAGTACATACTAGACTGCGAGTAATACTACCAGGGTCAGAAATAACTTTATTCTTTGATAGGAGAATAACTAGTGGTATTTATTTGTATTAGAATTGCAGTTCTCACATGCATAGTGGCTTTTGTAACATAGGAGGCCTTTTCCTCATGACATATCTAAAATTCAAACTTTGAGAAAGAACAGAAACAAACTTTGAAGATTATTTTGTACATGAACACTTTCAAAATATTTTAATATTAAATCATTTTCTCTCTCTTTTGTGATTATATTGTTTTTGAAGAAATACAGTGATCATAATTTTTTGGCAAAGAGGTTTTCTGAGGGAAACTGCCTACAACTGAAATATAAGAGCTTCAACATCCAAATAGTCATCAGTCTGTCTGGGATGTAAAAAGGGTGTATGCCTGAACAGATATTGCTGTTTAGGATAATTGTGTTGATAACAGCAGTCTCACTGATTTAGGATTTTAATAGAATATTCAAGTGTCTTTAACAATCTCTAATAATAAAAATGTGCAGCAGCTGGAAGCATGCTCTAGGTTCTTCTTAAATTCTGTGGTCCCAAACCACTAAGTGTAGTTGGAGAGCACAAGAAGGAACATTTTTCCCCATACTACAGCATCTTACCTTTCTGCTATCCTTAATCCTATGCACTTCTCTGTGTTTCTTGTAGTTATATTAAATCCATCTGGGTTTCATACAAAGAGCATTAACATAAAATACTTATGCAGTCTAGGAAACCAAACATATTAGAAGCCCTGGTCTATGCATTACCACTTTCAGAACCTTCCAAAAAGTTATTTGATAGTGAGTGGTGGTAAAAAGATAGAAAGGATTTTTGTCGCTCTGTAATTTTCATTAAGTTTAAGCAGGAAAGATTTGAGCTGAATTTCTAATATACAAGATGAGAAAAAAACTGTTAAGGTCCTCTGGGTGTACTGTAGAGAGAATTGAAAGGTAAGAGAGCGGTAGAGACTACTTCTGTTTTTCCTTGTAAATGAAAGGTCATGTTTACCAACTTGGAAATGTTTTGGAAAACTAAATGATTGTCTGTACATCAATTCTAGGGCCATTTTGTAAGCTTTTTAATAGGCTATGTAGTCTACTGCCTATAAGCAATTTTTGCATAACAACAGGATGGGAAATTATTTTAAAATATACATTTTTAATGGTGCCAGAAATGAACTTCCTTGTGTAATATGAGTGATGGCAAAGTGTGTGTTTCTGGTTTTGAAGGTAGTCATTGCAACCCTCCTAGAAATACTATGACTGGGAACACACGCTTCAGCAAACTTGCTCCACTGCCCAAAATCTGGAATTCCAAGCAGATTTTGCAGGAAGTTATGATGTGATCATCTCATTTGAACACTAGTCAGATGTGGCCATGTAGCTGCTGTGCCCCCTTCCAGAAGCAGAGACCTTCCAGAACCCTGGTTCAGTCAGGTCAAACCTGCGTAACATGGGAGAGGGTGCTCAGCTGGCAGGTCTGGAAAAGGCTTCCTTTCCAGGTCTAGCAACACGCTCTAACTGGAGCGTGTTGACTTTCAGGCTTTGGTTTGAGCCTGCCTAGTAGCAGAGCACATGCTATGAAGAGACTTGAGTGTTATAGCTGGCGAAGGGATTTGAGTAATTCAGCTTCTTCCTAATTTTCTAATTTTATGATGGTCTTCTTTTGTATACTATACCCGGCCTTATCCGTTCTGATTGAGCAATTTAACAGATTTTGACAAATAGCTGTGTGGATGGTAGCTCCAGCAGCTGTATTTTTAAGAAATTTGTGATCCTGTAGCCCAGGTTCTTTTGATGCAGACCATGTTTGTATTTTTTGCTTAGGTACCTTGTTATAGGGGTTCTGGTTTTAATTTGCACTATTCTGAGGACACTGGGATAAAAAGATGTAAGTATAAACACATCTGAAACTGGGACTCCTTGGGGGTACTTGAGTGAACCTGTTAGAAAACAGGATTAATAATATATTTGCTTGACTGATGACTTACAAGAAGACATAGAGCCTACAGTATAAAGCCTCCATGCTTCTCTGGTACTCAACTACAGTCAATTTATTTCATTATGATTTTAATTTCTTTAGCAGTAGCCAGTATTCAGGTCTGTGTTTTTCTAGGCAGAGAATAAAATCAGGTGCTTGACTTCAGTATTGAAACCCAATTCCTGTATTCACATTCATCATGTGAAAGATAATTTGAGCTTGGCCACGAACATTTTACGCTTTTACAAAGATAGACAACACAGTTACCCACAGTCAATTTTTCTTATTAAGACAGAAGAGAGGGCAAGTTCATTTCTCACTATTGTAATTTTGAGGATTTATTTCAACAATAAAAGGATCCAAGGGGAAAGCACAGATTTTTTTATCTCAGGAAAAGAGCTTTATATCACTTTAGCAGGGCATTGATTAATGACAGTAAGAGGAAGAAAATCATGTGAATATTTGTTTCTTTGAGCATCATACAGGGCTCTGTTGGTTATTTTCATGTTGACTGATTAAATGCAATCTTTCAGTAACACACTGAACGCTGGTTTCTCTCTAATGAGGTGAATAAAACACTGTAAGATGGCCACTCAATTATCTCTAACTCCAGAATTTTGCCACTGGAAATTAACACTGCAGATACTAATTAAGGTCCTGTTGAGCTGATCCCTGCTCTTTTAACCCATGTGAGCAGTCTTTGACAGGAGGAACCATAGCCTGGTTCTCTTCTCTCTCTGTTTGTCTCTTGAGAAGTCAGTACTGTTGAGTGCACTGCCCAACAGTGTCCATGAACCTTAGCTTGGAGTTAGAAAAAACCAAGAAACTACCACAAATCATATCCAGCATCTTGATGAAGCAAGGGCAGTTTCTATAGGAAAGAAGGGGCTGGCACAGTAGAAGATATAGCCTCACATTTAAAGATTTCACTATTAAGACATGACTGTGAAAAGCTGATTTATGCCTCTCTGCCTGAAAAGTGCAGATTAGACAGAAGAAATAAAAAGGTGAAAAGCAGACCTGTTCCGATGAAAAAGTCTGTCAGTCAACCTGGTGGATGAATCTCTTCTCTGCTGTAACTGTCTTCCACATGGGAATGTTTGGGGTTCTTTTTCTGAAACATCTGGTTCTCTCAAAGCAAGAGAAAATCTCATTGTTTATACATAGCAGTTCATATTGTGAACACTGATACTTTAAAATAGTAACACTCTCTTTTGGTATGTTATTCATGGACAGGCTTGTTTTCTGGCATGCAATAAAAGGGAAAACTCTGAGAAGCAGCTAATTATTGAAGGAATATTAATGGAGGAATGACAGCTTGGACCCCCACTTTCCCTCTCCTGCTAGGCTCTATTGCTAAGCTGAAGAAATGGAGCTGAATATCTTTATTTGAAGTGTAGTATCAGTGCTGATGAGTCACCAACTCCCATGGAGCTAAAACAGTACAAATCCTGTTATTTCAGGTGGTTGTGTAAACTGCTTCGTTTCTGTGTAATTCTGCCATTCCTGGCAAACACGGGGCAGAGAGCAGAATGGAATAACCACCCCTTCTACTCAAACCTTCCCTAGTGAAATCTGCTTTTATTTGTGAAGACCTAATTTGAATGGGTTTGTTAATAAAAAGGTACAAAAATAAGTCACCTCTTTTCACCCTTATTCCCATCAGACAGATCTGTGAGGCCCTGAAGCAAGTCACTGGCAGGCAGGATGAACTGCTTAGGAGCTAATAAAAATATTTAAAGACTATGTAAATATACAGAACAGTAACTAGATACTGACTTTCTGTTCTTGCCACAAAACACTAAAAATGAGGCATCTGCCTGTAACAGGAAAAAGAAAAAAAAGAGAGAGATAGAGAGATCCTGCTATCCCCTTCCCTGCAAAACCTTCCCAGAGGAATTAAAATGCTCTCACTAAGTCACTGTCACAGTTTTGAGTGCCACTGAATTCCTGTCCCGTGTCCCTGTGGGCAGCTGTGTTGGATTTAAGTTGCAAGGCCAGGATCTGTCGGGTCAGTCGGGGCAATTCCATCCGCAGAGAGCTGCACACAGGTGTGCCCTTCACAGTTAATGGGACATGAATAATTTGCATTTTTAAAGGTATCTTCATTAATATGACACGTGTCATTGCAGATGTATTCATGTGCTAGTACCGACAATGAGCTCTGATAATTTGCTAAAAAGAAAAGAAAGGTTGCAAAAGATGTATAAGTTTTTAGTAGCAGTATTATCTCTCTTGTTCCTCCTGTCCAGTTCCGAGAATACACTTCTCAGATCTTGGGTTCAATAATTTTTCATCCATTAAATAGATTTTGAGGACAGAAAGAATGGGGAAGCTGAGTTATGCTAATGCTGAGAAGCAAAACAAATAAAAAAGTCAATCTTGCCACTGCTCATGCAAAGCCCCTTCTGTGTGCAGCTGCGTGCAGCCGTGTTGCAGACTCAGTTGTGTAGCTTTGAGGGGAAGAATAGGATGTGATCTCTGATGGCTTTAAAAAGGAAGGTGGGGTAGTATGAACACATTGTCTATTGGTTAATACTTGTTCTCCTCTTTACAAATAATAAGCTGCAAAGCAAGAACGGACAGGTACAAGAGAAATAATTAGGAGCTCTTGATTTTTCCCAGATGAGTCAGTCTTCCTGGGGGTATTAACTTTGTCATTTATGCAGATGATAAAAAAAGAGTGGAGATTCAAAGAAATATTGACAAATATACTCTCAAATTCACATATAGATCAATCATACTTTGAAACCAGCTTCACACTGCCCTTGTTCATGCTCCTGAGTGCAGTTTTTGCATTGCAAAAGAAAAGCTAATGTTGCGTAATTATTTAAGGCAGTCCTGGAACTGGGCCATAACACATGGATCTGGACAGGCACTTCCTCGCATGTTTTAGGCTATGGCCGGAGATCCTGTCACCAGGAACACTTGAGCATCCATAGGGAAAGCCCCTCCAGTGTTCTTGCCAGTGCTTCACGCACAAACATGATATGAAATTCTGGGCTGAATCTCTGGTAGTTTCAGCAGGGTATTTTCCCGTGGCAGCAATTCAGGGACATGTATTTGCTGTTTGCTTCAAGACACAGGTAACTGTATTTATTGTTCCTGTTACTTGCTGTATGTTGAGGACTGCATTATCCCTCCTGTCTTTATCTCTGCAAGTCAGAAGATAGTGTTAAATAAAGACAGAATTTGGTAAAATAATCCTAAGCATGTGGCCTGTTGTAGTCCCCTTATGCTGTCAGTTAGAGGAAGTATTAAGGGAATTATTTCATGCAGACCATTTCAAATTTTGTTGTTGTAGCTCTGGAAATTAAAAAGGGAGCTGTATCACAGGAAAATTAATATTTTACTTTATGTAATTATAATATCAGATACACATGAATACATTAGAGCCTCTTTGACAATTAGCAGCCTTAATCAGCTACGAGGATCACCCCCTAATGCTATAATTTGCTTTGTTTCTCAGGAAGAACAGAGATGGGTGGTGGTTTTGTGTAAGAATTCTGTAAGATTTCTTTGCTATTATTCTCTTCTTGCCCTGCTTGGTGCCTCCACATCCTGGCAGATATCACCCTAGAGGGTGGTAGAGAGATGGAGGTGTTGGAGATGTTGGTGTCCCCAGGGGCACCTAAATGGCTCTAGCATGTATTTCAGAAAGTCCTGAAGAAGCAATAACTTGAACTGACTTTACACTTCTCAGTGTCCGGCATCAAGTGGACCAAAGTGACCTTTGTTTCTTCATAGTAAAACATTGTGTCATGCCAAATACTGTGAGTAATTCCCATTTGGCCTCACATCGTTTGCTTATGAGTTGTATGAGTGGTACCAGCAGCAATAAAATCTTGGGTAATACCTGATATGTAACTCCCTTCTTCCTTGCTAGAGCATAGTTCTATCCCTAAATGAGATGTGACATGTTTCTTGAGGACAGATTTGTCCTATCAAATTCTTAGTGCCTTACTTGGTAGTGCCAGCAAGGGCAGAGGAGGAGTTTACCTCTGGGTGGGAGAGCTAATGTCATCATGTGTCTCAGTTGTTTCATTGTCCTGCTTTTCTGTCATCTGCTAAAATGTAAAAAGCAGACTTGAGAGGGTGAAAGATCCAGTGAAGATTCCATGCCCCAAGTGAGTGCCCAGATGTTTCTCCCACATGTCAAGTTTTGCTGGTTGATGTTTGGATTTTCTGTTCACAGCCCAGAAGCTGACTCAGTGGCCATGCAAACCCTGGCTTGAGTTAGTGGTGAGCAGCTGACTGTAGCTACTTTGTCTGTTCATTGCCCCCTCCCATTTGCTCTTCCCAAATCCCCTGTATATTAACTTAGCATGTGAATTTAATTTTTTATTATTATTTCTGATTTAACTCAGCCGGGGACTGTGCTGTATTGCAGCAGAATGCTGACTTCTCTGCTCAGCTGTGGCTTGGGATGGCAGGGGAAGAGCTCCTGCAGCCCACAGTAACCTTGACTTCAGCCGGCTGTCATGCTGAGGCAAGTTTTGTCTTGCTCTTTGGTGCTTACCTGGCCTTTTGTCATAGACCAGCCCTGCCTCTCAGGAGTGTGACTACGCCATGAACCACCAGAAATTGGGCAGGATGTTTCTCAGTACCCTGTGGTGGCTGAGAAATCTCTCAACGTGGCCCTTTGGGGCTGGAAATAGAAATCCAGTTGTGCAGAGTGAGCTGGGTTCACTTGGCTTACTGCAAAGAATCTTCAGTGGCTCCAGACAAATAGGAATTATTATAAGAAAGCCAAGAGCGTAATGAAGAATAAGACTTATGTATTTTAGTAATTGGAAAAGTACTTTCTTTCTTTCTTTAACAATACACAGTCAGTATGACTGGTGTATTCTTCAGGAAGCAGTGATTCTGCCCTTACTGGGAAATGCCCTTACTGATGCCCAGACAGAACCAGGAGCTGAGCTGGGAGCAGCCCCAGCAGTGCTGCCAGAGGCAAGGACAGTGTCACCTCTCTGCTCTGCAATTCACTTGGTGTCTCTGTTGGGAGGCTGGGCTGCTACTTTTTACCTCCTTGCCGTCACAGATCACCCCGGTAATACTTTTCCCTTTAACTGCCATTAACAGAACCATCAGCACCTACAAGTAAAACACATCCTTAAAATGTGGCTGTCTAGATTTTTGCATATTTTTTCTGGTGTTGTTTGTGGTAGGTTTTATTTGTTTTTCATCTGACTCAGTTAATCTAGTATTTTTAATTATGTGTGTGTGTGTTCACAAGAGAGTTTTTACTTGTGCCCTGGAAATTGGCACTTCACTAAGGCAGAGTACTTTAATATCAAATATTGGCAGGGATTTTTTATTAGTGGTCTCAGAGAAGATTAAACACCTCTTGAATGTGGATAAATACATGTGGACATTTTAATAAAGCGATAGGCCACAAGGCTCCACATATTAACAAACGATAACTGTTGTTGGTTATTTCATTTACTCTGGGTAAATGAACTCTGAGCACGTCACAGCCCTGATTTTCAGCTTGCAAATGGTTTTGGATGGTGTGGATAAGAAGGCAAAAGGATTTTGCTTTTGGGAGTTTCTGGGTGATGATGTCAGGCAGTGGGAAAGGAAGCAGTGTTGGCTCTGGGATGGGCACAAGGGTGTGGGAGCAATGTCCCCTGGTCCACGCCAACCCACCCAAGCTACAGTTCACAGGTACATTCCTCACTGCACAGTAAGGTCATGCCTTCTTCACTCCTGGGCTTTGTTTTCCTAAAACAAGACCTTTCTCCTCTTTGCCTTTTTCTCCTAACTATTTTGAGACAGGTTGGGGAAAAGCAGTCTTCTGGTTCACTGTATTCTGGCTGCTTTTTGGGAAGAAGGCAAATTTCAGAGGGTAGATCTTTAAAGAAAAAGTTTAATCTCAATGGGAAAGCACCAAGTAAAAAGATAAAACCACAAGGAGTCCAGGCTGAGGGAATATACAGAGAAAACCTTGATTAGGAACAGACAGTGGCTGATCACAAGAAATACAGCCCTCCTATTGATGATGGGAATATTTGTCTTTCCAGGCTTCTGGCCCTTCAGTACTACATCCCCATTCAGACAGGGAGTTGTAGTGGTGGTGCACACACAAAAAAAATGAACCAAGATATGCAAGATTCTAATTCCTTCCTCTTGCTTTTGAGATGCTGATTCTCATTTGACCTTCAGAACAGTGTGTTAAGACAGACTTTATTCTTTTTGGTGCATTTGTTTCCCTGCATGATTCTGCTCAACTATGAGTGATACCCAAGTAAGTACATAATAAACTATGGGATAGATTTCGTTATAGGCAAATTTATCTCAATTTTTAAACTCAGTTGAGCATCTCTTTTTAGGAGAAAAACAAAACTTAAAAACTGCTTTCTGATTATGTTGTTCTTCTAAACAGCACTGAGTGCTATATACCTGTGTGTGTGGGTTGGGTTTTTTGGAGCATGGAGGGAGAGGCGCCAGGTCAAGGTGTGGATGCTGGGACAGGTAACTGGCCACACATCTCTCCCTCTGACTCCCTTGTGTACTGTGAATGCATGACCTGATAATTGCATAAGCAGCCCTATGTGATATCCTCCCTTTCTCCCAGCATTTAAACCAAGGCCCTAAGAGCTCTGCAAAAATAAGAAGTATTTAATTTCAAAGACAGATGCTCTCACTTTCATCCAAGAGAGAATGTGGTCCCAGGTGCCTTCTGTGGGGATAAGAGTGGTTGCAGAAGCTATGTACTGCAGGAAGATATAACTGCCAAAGAAGTTGTTTTGACTGCAACAGAGTAAATAAAATGTGAAAACCATTAAGGAAATATGAGGGGGAATTTGAGACTGTGGTGTTTTTAGAAGATAATTTCATACTGGAAGGACCATTCAATCAAAACTCCAGATCAAGCAATTATCAAAGTTCATAAAAGTATTCTCCTTTCTGCCATAACTTCCCTACTACAACACATGTGCATGTTCAGTTTTGAATTCAAGGGAGTTTTATAGTGAGTGCTTCTTGTCAATAAGACAAACATGTTAAGTCTAGTTTTTCTTCTTGCTCACAACTTTAAAAAGTGTGATGAATTTGGATTTAATTAACTGGATTATGTTTAAACTGTTCTTTCTTGGTGCTGTCTTTTTCCTCAGTCAGTGTCATTACTTCTGCTTCAATGTAGATGTAACTGAGAGCAAAATCTGATCTTTCCTGACATAGACATCATCTACTAGTTTAACAGGAAGAGTGAAAGCCCAGTGAGTTATGGAGAATATTCTTAATGTTCTGCTGTGCAAAATCTCACAATTTTGCTTTATTAAGAGGAAAGACAAAGCTAATTATTTTTTAAAAAATACTTTTTATTTTGCTTTATTTTCAGTTCATTTAATTTGACATGGATTTTCAGAAAATACACAAAAAAAGTTTGAATTCTGTCAGGTCTGGTGTGTGTGCTTCATTTTATATATGTATATGAGCTTTCATCCTTCCTCAGGGGAGAGAATGACTTCAAATGCACAATTTTTCACATTCTCCTTCTAGTGCAGCTTGATCCCTCAGATAAATCACTACTCACTGTTTATGTTATCACCGTGGAAAAGTTTGTGAAATCACAGATTTGGCAGCACAATTTCACAAACATCCTTGAATAGGGAACACCGTCTGGGAAAAGTGAAATGTTTTTTTACAATTTGAGCTCTCAGCTTTAGATGTTTGCAGTATCTGCTGAAAAACCTCCTTCCCCGGCCAAGAAAGATGGGAGTTAGACTGATCTACCAGCACTTATGATATCATCTTATGGTCTCTCTTTTATTTTTTATTTCAGCCATCACCTGGTCTAATTTTGGCACCATTAATAAAAAAAATTGGGATTACCTGCTTTAATTTCTAGTGATATTTTTTAAACTTGGGGAGACAAGATTTAACCACGTGTGAGAGATAAGACTGTTACAGGTGGGCCCATCCCCGTGAAGGGGACAGAAGCCATCACCCCAGATGTTAGACCAAGAGAGACGCCAGCAAGTGGTTACCAAAGGATGGATGCAGGCGTAATTGGTAGGATGCAACATCCACTGCTCCCCTGATATATTTTCTTTCTTGCTGCTCAGAAACAGACAGTGGGAAAGAAAAACCCCAAAAATTGTCAGTAACATTGCAGTGAATTTTGAAATGCTTTTGTCAGTAAGCCTAGAAAATAGCTTTTTTTCTCTTTCCAATCTGGAATTAGTTTCCAAACCACTCTGTAAATAATACCTTTTAAAAATATATAATAAACAAAGTTACAGTTCTGATATTCTGCTTTTCTCCCTCTAATTTTCAATCAGCAATAATGAACAAACTGCTGCATGTGGAAATAGAACCTCATTGCTCCCTGACCTCTCTGACCTTGCCTGAGACAACATTTGCATTTGGCTTACTTTAAAAGTTTTGCTTTTCTAATAAATATTTGTTCTATTTGGAAAAAAAGTCCATCAGGTTAATTGTGGTTAATAGTTAGCCAAAAAGTAACAGGTAAGTCAACAGAGCTTTGCAAACAAGGTGTACAGGAAGTAGCAAAGAGTGTTTTCTGAGGCATCACAGACAGATATTTTATCAGGTACAGCTCATAGAGCTTCAGCGACACAGATATGACTGTCTGGGTTTGTTTTTTTCAATTATATTTCCCTTAAAATTAACTTAAATTTTAAAAGACCAACCTTCTTTTTTTTCTCTGCAAAGGATGTGAATGCTAGAAAGTTACATTAATTAAGAAGAAAATGAATCAGAGGTTAGCTCCAAGTTACATCAGATTGTCTTTTGCTACCCTGGAAAGCATTATATGGTACTGAAGACAGACAGGATGTTTGCATGTACAATGAAAGGTACATGGCCAGGAGAGATCTGCAGGAAAGTAATTCTTAATGGAATTTCACAATCTTAAATCTTCACTGAATGAAATGTATCATCTCTGTTTTTCCCATCACTCTCCAGTCACAGCATACCCAGGTCAAGCTCCTATAGTGTATAGTTTTAAAACAGTGATAAATGCTTTATTTTAAAAGTAAGCAATATAATCTGTCGTCAAGCAATCATGAGTCTATGTGTCTGTGCAATAAAACAAGGCCCCCATGTTTTCAAGGAATGAAGGAAGCCACACAGCTATAGAACCTTTATTTTGCGTTTGAGATCTTGCTCACCTTCAGAAAGTGCTTTGAAGGAAAGGAAAGGAAAATTAAGGTAAGTAAAGTAAATGGAAAATAGTCTAAAGCTTTAGTTGTGTTAGCAAAGATCAGTTCTAGCAGGTTGTCTTTCTTGGTGAGATGGTTGGGTTTTTGCTTTTGTTTCATTGTGTGGAGATAATTACTAGCCTGAACTTCAGTAACCCAAGTAAAGAAATGAAGTTACTACATAACTTGAAGGAAGTGAAGTTTAGCAGCAGAGTTTAAACTTGGACAAAGAGGTGATTAAAGAGAACAACAGATTGTATAAGAAAAGCTCTGATGGCGGGTTAGCTACTGTGTATCCTTAAGAATTTTTGTTGGGACATGTCTGATTAAATATTTTCATGAAGCATATATGTATAGGTATTTCTGACAATGGAGAGCTGAGAGAGAGTGAGAAGGAAGAGGAAGTTTAGATGGCATTTTAGTAGAATTGGAGGAGGCTAAGAAATTAAATAAAAGTTAAAATTATGAAGAGTGCAAAAGTACAAACCTACTCTGCTTTAATCTGGAAGAATGGCGGAGCTTTTGTGTATATCCAGAAGATAAGGGTACACTGTGCAGAAAGTCCCAGTAGTGATAAAGCATTAATGTAATTTACAATACACTGCTAAGACCTTGGCAGGAACACTGTGTATAGTTCTGGTGGTCCCCAGTTTAATGGAATATGGATATCAATTGGATGGATATAAATAAAAGGAAAATCAGGGAAATATGCTGGTTTATGAGTCAGGGCTAAGAGAGTTGAGTAAATCAAAATAATCTGTGACATGGTTTATGCATTGGAAAAGGCCATATCAGACTGGGAAGAAGCAACCTTAATGGAAAGAACAATGCTAGCACAACTTATACAAGTAGTCTGAAGGGTGAAGCCTGAGTTTAGGCTGAACATTTAGAAGCAAATTTCACAAATATCAGAGGGATGAAGGCCTGGAGCAACCTTCAAGAGGCAAAAAGGGCCCTGCTGCCTTCCTGGGGCTCCATATGTCTTCAGAGGGCTTTGGCATGGCACACATGAGCACTGAACAGGGAACCTGTAGAAACATCACGTGACTCCATAGGTTCTAATGGATAAGAAATCTGCTTATAGCTACCACTGGTGTCATTCATTCCTATTAATCTCCTAGTTGTTTGTAAATTAATAAATCACAGGCAAGTTAGATCTTGTTACAACCCAGATGTTTGTGGAGAAATTTGATTTATGTTGTGTCTCTATTGAAATCTTAAGCTGTCTGCAAAAAATAAGGGACACAGTATCCTATGCAGCGAGGATGAAGTGTTCTATTGGTTTGCTTATCTGTGCCTGCTGACTGCAGAGGGTCTAAGGACAGCTCAGACCAGGGAGTCCTTCAAAAGCAGCTGTGTCTGGTGCTTCCCCTTCCTGGGCATGAGTGACTCAGCAGCACCCAGTTGTTAGGAATGGCGTGACATGGTTTTCTGCCCTTGCAGAGGCAGGGTTTGAGCCCATCTGGCAGGGAACTGGTAGGGTTTGTGTGTGTGTGCAGCACAGCTGGACTTGGTGCTTGTTTGTCCAGTGGCTGGAGTAGCAGTGCTGATCTCTCCCCTTGTCAGCAGTGCTCTGCATATAATGTAATTATTACAGTCCCCTTCCAGGAGGGGAAACACTTCTAGGGATGTCCATGACCTCTTAAAGTACACATTCTTGAAGGCCTTGGCTAAGGTAAGGTGGTTAGAGGAAGTGTCCATTTTTAAAATCCCACATGAATGAATCACTTTGAGAAATACCTCGGAGTTTTCAGGAATATTTGTAAAATTGCAAAATCAAAACATTTCCTGCAATTAGAAGGCACTCAGAAAGCATATGTTATATGTCAGAGCCATAACTTTTGACCTCTTATCCCTCTTGAGCAAGAGATTCCCAGGCTATTAAACTGTCGTTATTGCTCTGTCATATATTTGTAGCACGTGTTCAGTAGTAAATATCTTATCATATAACAGAACTAAAAAAAATACTGTTCTTTCCTGGAAAAAAGAAAAAACAAAAAGGAAAAAATTCCAACAAATCCCAATAACCAAACAAACCCCCCCCCCCCCTCCCCCCAAACAACCAAACAGAAACATTTTTTATTTTCTTAATCAGGACAGGAGCATGACCGTAGATGAAAAACCTCTGGCTGAAGAATTCAAGACTGTTTTGAGTCATGATGTTGTTCCACAGAGGATAAAGTACATTTTTAAGTCACTGATAAATATGCTGACTAATTTTATTTAGACACACACAGTTACACGATAGTGCTGAGCAATAATTAATGCACTAACTTGGGCAGTTGTCATTGCAGAACATAGCGTTCCACATCCCCACCTAATTCCCCCACCCCCACCCTTTTCTTCCAGCCAATTGGTGAACAAGGAAAGAAATTTTTCACATCATAGCAAGGAAATAGTTACAGTATCTGGGTCATGTGATGATAAAGTCCTGAGGGAATTGAGACAGGATTGCTTTTCACTCACAGCCAACTATGTGTTAGTATCATACATATCTATAAAAAGTACCGAGAATCTGTTCTTCTGAAGGGCTCAAGGGCACTTCCTAGCTCACTGTGCCTTCAGCATTGGGATATTCATTATACAGTTGGAGGGGTATTTATTAATCTGATTTAAAAACTTATTTGCTCTGTTTAAATTAAAGCTGATGGCACACATTCCTGGAAAATAAGTAAGGAAGAAATGGCAGTGGCTCCATAGGGAGACTCCTGTAAGCATTTGCATGATTAGGAGTGTTTTCTTGTTGAGGGGTCTGTGCATTAGCACACAAGACTTTATGGGAGACAGTTGTAGGCACTGTTCATGCTCAGGGAGAGATTGGAAATTGGTGTGCAATGCTCTACCACCCCTCTCCTGCAGTTCAGTCTCACCTTCAGCTGTGTGTACTTCAGGTACACTTACAGTGGCATCAAGAGGCCATGTAAAATATATATATATATATATATATATATATGTTATATATTATATATATGTTATATATATTATATATATATAATATATATGTGCCTGTGTGAATATGCAGTGCTGAGGGGTGCAGGGAGTAAGGAGTAAGGCAGTGGTAGGAGGTGCTTTAAAGGAGTTCACAGATTATGCATATCAGTGGTTTCCAGCATTGCTCAATATGCAAGCACCTACAGTAGTTCTAAAGGAGGTGGGGTAAAAATCTCTCTAACAAGTGTAAGCCTGCTTTTCATTATTTAGCTTTCATGGGTATGAAAATAGTCCAGGTTGTCCCAGGGTGGTGTTGAGCACAAATTGAAAATCTCTGGTTGAGGAAGCACATTGTGATGTCTTAGAATGAATGAGATAATCCACTTTTGCAGTAATAACCACAGAGTTCTAATAGCATCTCTTTACTAAAAGCAGGTAAAAAAATAAGTTTCCAGTGTTTTGTCTGAGAGATGTGCACATTTAGTCACTGCTTCTGAGATCCTGTTGCCTCTCCATAAGTTTTCACATAATGGCCACAGTGAAATGCTTTCCAACAAGAGACAGCCTTCCAGTTGTGCGGTATAGGGTTTGATTACTTATGGTCAAGTTTGAATGTAAAAAATTACTTAAAACCAAAAGAAATTGGACAAGGCTTTAAGGCAGAATTTTCAAATGCAGCAGTATCATCATCAGGGCTTCATCAGCTGTATCTTTAGATGGTCACTAATATAGGCCAATGCGGATTTTCAGCTTGATGAGTTTTATATTCCAGAAGGGTAAAACTTGCTTTCCCTTCCTGACAGAAAGCCAAATTTTAAAATAAATGCACTTAAATGGAAAAAGAAGGACAGGCAGTTTTGCATGTTTGAAGACATACGTTGTTAGGAACAGGTAAGAATATATTTGGTGTTTATGAGCATCCCCACATTTTTGGATAGGATTAATTCCTCATAAAAGTGCAACCTTAATCAGGAGGTTTCAGAAGGTCAGTATTTTGCTGTGTCCCAGCATCTGGCAGAGCACATCAGTCACATCCTGTGAGCTGCAGTTGCAAGGGTTCTGAGACTTCTCCTTGGAACAATGGACTCCAACATGTGGAGAAAAGCAACACCCTAAACCACCACATTTGAGTTACTCTGAGTCACACATTTTCTTTCCTGAATAGATGCACACTGGCAGAGCTTTTTCCTATAAGTATGAACTGCATTGCCATTTACTGGGAGAGCTCAGTAAGGCATAGCAGAAACTTTCCATAGACAGTTTTGAGACATTTAATGGAAACTTATTTTGGCAAAGATCTGAAAGAACTCAGTAATTTCATTTATGAGATCCAAGAGCTAAAAAACACAGACCCCTTCTATTGGGCGCTGTCTCGTAAACGCAAACCTGGTGACAGCAGAGACATCCTGTAGCTGTATAACACAGCCAGATCAGAAGCTTGATTTTCCCAAGGAGTTTCTTAAACTCCTATACCAGAACCTTTGGGGAGCTTGTAAGCTGAAGGCAGCTGTAATGCATCTACCAGCAGCTGTTTTCTGTCCCTTCTAAGCCCATCTTTCTTTTTTTCCCCCTTTTACCACTATTATTTTTAATGTTGTTTTGCATTCTGCTTAAAAATGATAATACTGCTCCAAGGTACTGCAGCCCAGTGCAACTAAGAGAAGTCAATACCCTCACGTAACACTGATATCAACACAGTGATGTTTCATCTGGGGCAAAATGGGGCCTCTTGTTCCTTCAGAATGTTCCATCATGGAGGCATAGTAGGTCTTGAAAACTTTACTTCTTAGTGGCAAAACTCCCATTTTTGTTTGAGCAGTACTGATCCATCTTGGAGGATTTTCAATAGCCAGTGGTGATGGCCACCACCCACTGGTATGCTGTATGATTTACATGCCAAACTCCTATTCCTACTTTGGAAAATCTGTCTAAATCTCTTGAAGTTTTGTAATGCAGACCTTTAATTCTAGTATTGAGAACAGGATTGTTCTGCTTTATTTTTCCAAGACTGGCCATACAATCCAATGTGGTACTACACAGTCTCGCATTCAGCACTGCAAAGTTAATTTCCTAGTGACAGAAGAAACAATTTTATTTGTTCATAAGGAGTATTTGTTTCCACATTTTGGTAGGTGAGGACGAAGGCAACACAGAGCTGCTAAAACATGAAGCTGCTAACACACAAAGCTGCTCTGTTCTCTGGGGCTGGTAGCATTTCATCTCTTGCAGCAAGGCGATTTACTGGGCTCATAAGAGCTGCTGCAGCTCCTCCATGAAGTGATAGATAGTGACTAAAGACTGGCGAATGCATCAAAGGCAGCCAAACAGACCTATGGCTTTAAAAACTTGGTAGGTGTCATTTTTCCCAGATAAGGTGGCTCTGGTTTTAGTAAGGCTTATCAGAAGATACTTCACAAGGCAGAGAGCAGCTTTGCAGTGGAGTGGGAGAATTGGCTGTGTGATGTGTCAATTTGCTCAGAAGGTGACCATTTTGCAATTTTGGAAACTTTCTGGGGTGCAATGGCCAAGGCCAGATCTTTCCAAAGTTAATGTCATCTTCTGGAAAACAAAGTGTGGTGTTTTTTTTCAGCTGAGGCACCAAAATGCCTGCCTCACATAAATTTTTTCCCTCATAGTTTTAGTACTCTACAGAAGTTATTGGAAGACTCAAGCATGCAGATTCTTGGAGTGATGGATCTCAAATCTTAACGTTGCTTGCCTCTAGTATCTTCTGAGGTTTCTACTCCACCAGTCCTTCCTTTCGTTGAATTTCCACCAAAAATATGGGCTTGAGAAAAATGTGGCATCTCCAGGCAATGTCCCAGAAATATATTAGAAAGTGATTTAAATTGTTTTACTGTTCCAGACACTTCTTCCCACAAAAAAGATGAAGTAAAGGAAGTGGGTTTCTTAGGCAGGTACAGCTGGATTTTGGAAGGTGTAAGGGCATCCTAGCAGCACTGGAGTTACAAATGTGTATGTGGTTATGCACTTGGCAGATGAGCAGGGCCAATCCTCCTGCAACACTGCCGAGAGGTCCCACAGCAGTGATGCTAGTGCTGGAGCTTGTATTGGGATGTTCCTAGCTCTGTTTCCCTTAGTTTCCTTCTAGGAAGCAAAATAAGCCAGGGACCTGTATACAGCAGCAAGTCTCCAAATTGTAATATAGTAAAAGGTAAAAGCTGATTATTTCTAGTCAGAGTGAGGGAAAAAAAATAGAAAAAATACCAAACCAAATGGATGACAAAAAATTCCTCCATTAATCAAAACACTTGAGTGCAATCTTTTGCAGAAGGAACATTGCAGGAACAGAAGAGCAGATGGGAACAGGAGCAAGTGAGATTAGTTCTACAGTCAGGCTTCTCCGACTTCCATGTCTCTTCATGCATTTCGCTGCACTACTAAAGTGTTTCTGGCATTTTTTCCCCCCTCAAGACACTTTTGGCAAAGATAAGCACAGTCCAACCGTCTGCTACTGATAACATTTTCACATTCTGTGCTGAAGCTTAGGTTGTAGCTGATTTACCAGCTTTTTGTATACAAGGGGACATTTATTCCCCATGTTCACTGAGCTGATGGGGCAGTGTCTTTCCAGCAATTTCTTCTGCAGGGGGTAGAATGTATTAAAGCAGGTTTGTGTCATTTATGTAAGGGCAGATTTTCTTTTAATCCTTATCTACATGTCATCTTCTGGATTTTCATATTTCATGTAGAGGGGATGACATGTTTGATAACACAGTGCATTGTTTTTCCTGCCTCATTGCTTGGAAAAGGTCCTTGATAAAGACCATCCCTCAAACATCAGGGACAAAGGAGTTGCAGAATCAAATTTAGCAGCTGCAGTCATCTTTGTTACGACTTTAAATTGTTCACAATTACACAACCACTAATTCTGAGTATATCTGAAATAATAATTTGACCTAAAAAGACACACAGGTCAATACAGGGCACAGCCTTTTGATAAACATGAGGTTTTGTTCTTTTCAGAGAAAAAAGGTTTCACTTACACATTTTCAATATTTATTTTATTAGTATTTTCAAAGACAGTAGTTTTTTTTTAAAACCCCACAAACAAACAAACAAACAAACTTCAGAAGTTTTTTCTCTGTGACCTGCATGAATGGACATTATGATCATAGAAGTCTAAGAGTGTTAGCAGAGCTTTATCCAGTATTACATTACATTTCTGGAGTTCAGATTGCAGGTTTTCTGAGCTCTGTATTAAGCAATGGAGCATTTGCTTTGCTGAAAAGGGTGAAAGGACATTCAGAAGGAGCAGTGCAAATCATGAGATGGAGAGGGAACTTCTTCAGAGTTTGAACAGCATGAAACCTACTGCAATCATGCATTTCAAATACCTTTTATGGTGCTCAAACTTGTTTGCATGTCTTCACAGAACTGAACTCTGGCAGTAAATGTGACTGAGATTCCCTATTGCTAAATAAGACCAGCTCTAAAAGCAGTCCACTTGCTATAACATGCAACATTTATAGTAACAAAGACTGAATTCAATGGGGTTTTTTTCCCAGACTTTTGAAGATAAATTGTTCTTCATCTTCAAAACTTACCCAGGTGCTGTTAAATCATTTTGTGGCTTTTTAGCTGTGCTTTCAAAATGTAATTGTAGTTCTCCTCCTTCCAGAATAAAGGGTGGTAGAAAGTCTATTTACTTCATTTATTAAATTTCACACAGTTAAATTAAGTGAAATAAGTGCTTGATTCAGATCCCATTTGTTTCAATAGCAGTCTTTCCACTGGGTTTTAGTCAATGTTTAAATGAAGATCAGAAGATGATCCTCATTTACATCTAATATGTTCTTCTGCTATGCCTTTTAAACTTAAATATTACCAGAGGCTCTTCAAACCCAGCAGCGTGTATTAACTTGCTTGCTTGTCAACATGCACAAATATCCAAATTTCATCTGGAAGCCCTAGAGTAAGTGTTAGCGTTTCTTCCCATGAATGCACAGTTGTTGAAAACAAACTTTTAAAGCTTTTTATCAGCTTGCATTTGTTCTTTGTAGTCAGTTGACAGGACATTTGCTACAGTAGTAACTTAACAGTACCTTTTATTGTTTGAAGCAGTAAATCCTGTTTATCTTAGTCCTGTCTGCAGATTTTGTCTTGTTTTAGTCTTGCTCGACAAGGTGACCTCATTCTTAAGGGACAAGATGTCCCATAGGGAACTTTGAGGCATAGATCTTTCTGTAGCTTTCTACTCTGACTCCATAGGAGGCTGGAATTTACTGTAGATCAGTTTGGGAGGAAGCATCAGGACTGATGCAGCTGCACAGGCCCAGAGGCTCAGTGCAGCATTCACCGTGGGTGCTGGCAGCATTTCCCAGGTCCTCGGTGGGCAGAACCACGCACAGAAGTAGATGGGGTTATCATGAAAGTGGGCAAGTGTAGTTCAAGGCAGTAAACGAAGCTTGTGTAGTTGCTGTTGTGTTTCAGCAGTACTCCACATACATTGCATCCCTAGAGATGTCTGTCTGCTTATCTGGGAGAGCTGTGTGTGTGTGTGTGTGTGTGTGTGTGTGTGTAATCATATGTTCATTGGTGAAAAAAATAAGGATGTGTTGTATTTGTAATAGCAGGATTTTAGTGTTCTGCTTGGAATCAGCTATTAGTGGTTTCTCGTACTTTTTGAGCCAGTGTGTGAGTGCTCACATAGAATTTACACCTCAGGGGATTCAGAAATACGTGCATGAGAACCACAGCTTACTTCACCATAAGACTTGGTTTAACACAAATAAAGAAAAACATATGACTTTTTTCATTGGAAGGCACAAACTGAAATATGCAATTGCAGTGTCTCAAGAAATCCCACATGCTAAAATGTTCACAGCATAGTTTAATGCCTTTAACTCTCATTTCTCAAGTTAACTCATTTTGAAACAATTTTAAACAATTCAGTGCTGATGTAACTAGCAACTGATCCCATATTTTCACGGTCACACATCTTCAATTTATTTTTATTGTGCTATAAAATCCTGCTGTTTCATAGATGTTGCCAGAACAAACACCAATGAAGAATGTAGGGGTTTTTAGACCATAGAACACAGGCTTATTTATTCTTTGTCATCTACTCATTTTCCCAAATATCTTGGTATAGATCTTGAGGTGGCACAGCCCTGCCAGACGTCTCACCAGATTCAAGGCTTGGTGAGCCATGCCCATTGTTGGAGGTCTCTTGGCTGCTTGCTGCTGTGCTCTATGCAAAATTTTTACACCACTTGCAGTAACACAGTAATACAAACTTCACCATGGATGCCAGGAGAACCATTTTATTTCTATGAGCTATTTCCCAGGGCCTGAACCTCGCATGAATAGAGCTGTGTGACAGTCCTTCTCACACTCCAGAACTCTTCCCAGCAGATGAACACAGGTTTTTTTGCAATGAATGTAGTAGCTATGCAGATGTATGAAGCTGGAGGGTGGGAGGACTGCAGCCATGGACTTCTAGCCAGGGCCTGTGCTACTGGATAGACCCATCCTTGGGGGAAACAAGCCAGTGAAGTGCACAGAGCTGCTGGGACTGGCACTAGAGTCTATTGTTCCTTGCATGGTCTTGTTTGGGTACACAAAGTAAAGTGGAAGATGAACTTTGGTCAGTATGTGGATTTCACACAGCATGAAGATCATTATTCTAAAACGCAGGCATGGGCAATGCTTTCTCTTGGAGGACCCAGAATAAGTGGGATGGCAGAACTTCCATCCAGCATAACCAATATACCACCAACTCTGCTTTTCCCTCCTTAATTTCCTCCTCAGTGGTTCCCAAAGTTTCATTCCTTTCCATAGCATTCAGTGGTGTTTCCCTGTGCTGTACACCACTTGGATGTTTAAGCTGCAGTTGGCATTTTGTCTTGAAGAGCCCCATTTTGCACTCAATAGCATCCAGCTTCAGTTGCTCTGTCGTATGTAGGGAACAATAAAAATGGCAAGATGGGGTATGAACACATCATTTTACCCATCCTGGTATTGATCTATTTGTAGAGCCAAGCTCATCACCCTGCTCCAATTGGTTCACATAGAAAAACTTCATGGGGGGGACCTCAGAGTCCATGCTGACTTCACATAGCAGTCAATACGACTTGAGCTTCCATAAATATGATTAAAAATGGGGGGAGGTGCCTCTGTGGTTTTCTGCACAAAATTTGTTAAATGTTGTGTCTAATATTTATAAACTATTCATTATCTTGGTGTATATATGTGTGCAGATGTTTGCATAGTGGATGAAAGATACGAAGTTTCCTTATTCTTGTTTTTTCCTCACTAACAGATTGTAGAA